>NC_136070.1:221333256-222008881 GCF_964261635.1 Lissotriton helveticus | reverse complement strand
CAAGTTCTTCTCTACAGGGTCACGTTGGAGCGCTACCGGAACTGATCGAATTGGTAGTCTACAGTGTTTCTGGATGTTTCAGACTGAAGCTGGCGTTAGCATGAGAGCACCACCATTTCGTAGCTCCGTCGTGGCCATTCCACGAGCAATCATGCTAGGCGCTCCCCACCAGAAGCCTGCGGGAGTCGGGGGCCCCCAAGACTTTTGTAGAATCTTCAAGGATGAGGGGACGCTTTCGCGAATGGAGCCCAAGCTCTAGCAGACAAGCGTCCGAGTTCCAAGGTGTCGCAGGCCCATTTTAGTGGACCACGCCCAAATCTGAAGAGATGGCCGCCATTTTGAGAGTCCTGTGGCAGCTGCCTATCGCTGCGCCGCAAGAGCGGGAGCAACTCAAGTACATGGTGAGCGAGACGCTGTAGTCGAAAGAGCGGGCGGTAAACAGCTGAATAGCGGAAGAGGCACAGTGTAGCAAAAGCGGGCTGAATGGCAAATGAAACGGAAAAGGGGTGCCCCACTACAGCGTGTCTTTAGGTGAAACGGATTGTGGGACAAGGTGAAGAATGGAAGAGTCACCAAAGGAAAAAAGTTCCGCTTGACCCCGGGAGCCGGCCACCTATGTCGGGGGCGATCTCAGGCCACACCAGGGCAACACGACTTGGGGAGGGGGCCGGAGCCAAGCGCCCCCTCCGAGTCCGCGACATGACACCGTCCCTCGGGGGCCTCCGTCAAGCGGTTCAGGGTGGCACCGCATCACAACAGCCCCCACTTACTTTAAGAATAGTGAAGATGAAGCAATTGCAAATAGGCTTCAGACAATGTTACAAGCACTCCTCAAAACTTTGAACTTTTCAGAGTGCATGAGTTGGGACAGCGAGGGGTGATTTGGTTTCTCGGACTGTTTTTCTGGTCTCTCACCACTGGCATACTTTAACGTTTTCTTGTTTCTAGGACATTAATAGGTTTTATCATTACGTTATGTTATCGTTTCTTTGTTTGTTGTTTAATAAAAGTTCATGTTCATCAGTGGCCTACTGATTTTCGTTTTCCTATTTTTTTCTTTCCAGGTTGTTTCATGGTAAAGTTTCTGTTAACAGGATACAGTGATCACTTCGTTATTATTGCATATGTCCTTTTCACTAGGGGTGCTCTCTGGTCGGGCCAGATGACGTATCTCTAGTAAATGGTCCGGGTGAAAAAGGTGCATCAATCAGTGGGGAGTAGATAGGCATGACAGATTACAACGGGGGTGAAAGGTCCGCATTACGTACCCTTTCACTACTTGCAAAGATTTTCCTACGTTTATTTGCAAACAGGGAATACCTCCAAAAAGAACTAATTCCCAAACAGTCAATGTTCGGACAATCAATCAATCAATGAGGAATGAAATAGGTACGACGTGTTAAAGGCTTGCGTTACCTACCCTTCACTATCTGCAAAGGGAGAGGGAATATTCCTATTCTTCCTCGTTTGCAGGTAGAGAAGATCCTTAAGAGAATTAACTTCGAACAATTCAATGCTCGATTGAAACAATCAACAAGGGGTACTGTGAACACAAATGAACGCCGCTTATGTACATACGCATTGCTATTTTCAACAGTTTGTTCCTAATGTTTCTATTTTAGCGAGGTCAAAAAGAGATCCCATTAGTGGCCTACTGATTTTGCTCGATTCCTTTTGTTTTTTTACACGATTTTTCGCTATCTGCAAAGACTAAACAGAGTATTGCGACTCTGTGCTTGTTTGTAAATAGAGAATGAACCAAAGAGAACAATCAATCAAATGGAGAGAGAAGCAGGCACGACGTATTACAAAGGGGGCAAAGGGCTGCGTTAACTACCCTTCACTATCTGCAAAGAGAGAGTACTCCTAATAGAAATGAGGGGTGGGGGGCAGTATTCAAAGCAGATCAGTGTGCATAAACACGAAAATGTTTTAACTTACCACGTACTTGACATTCGACAGCTTATGATATTTGCTATTAAAAAACCATTGAAATTCACTGAAAAAACCATAGGTTATAGACCATATATAGTTGGAATTAGCATTTACAAAACCTTGAAAATTCACTGAAAAAACCATAGGTTATACACCATATATAGTTAGGAATTAGCATTTAAAAAACCTTATTTTACTCACACAAAACCATTGAAATTCCATATATAGTTAGTTGCACTAACTATATATCGCGCACCCGCAATCCACTGCTGATCATGTCACATATTACATCATTCATGACATGGTCAGTGACATCACTGATGACATCACTGATGACATCTCAAATGACATCACTGATGACATCACTGATGACATCTTATTTGACATCATTCTTGTGCTAATACGATAAACCTCTTCAGACTCTAATATAACCTTAGATACACTCAGTGTATACAGACACTCACACACTGCCACTCATCCATGGAGTTACTCACACACCCAGTCAGTCATGCAAAGAAACAATCTCACCTCCATTTCTTCAACTATACAGTTAAACACACCTTACTTATTGAAACATATACTAACACATATTTACTCTCTTATACAATCCCTGATACAAGTTCACAATGATCGATACAACCACTCACTCATTCAGTGGCTCTCATGCACAGTTATTTATATATGCCAACTCTCACATGTACTGTGTTTTACATATGTACTTACTATGACATGTAGCATTGAGATATCCATTCACTCATCAATACACTCATGCACACAGTCAACTGCCCATGTAGCTGTTTCCACATGCACTCTTGAACTCATACACCTAGTGAATAAACTGCTCACACATCTATGCATAGAGTCACACACCTTCCAGCCACCCCCACACAAACTCAATCTCCCATAGAAATACTTGGGCAACCAATTCATAACACATATAGCCTCTCGTATAGCTAATGATCAACACATGCAGCAGTTTACAGAACAACAGACATAATGATGCACAAATTAAGACAGTTTAGTCACTAACCCATGCATTCAGTGAGACACATTTAATCACTCACTCATACAGTCAGTCATGCACCTACTAAATCCTTCATCCAGACACTTATACATCCACTCAAGACATATTTTAACTTTACAGAAAAATACAGTCACTGGATGTTGTCATCAGTGATGTCATCAGTGATGTCATTTGAGATGTCATCAGTGATGTCATCAGTGATGTCACTGACCATGTCATGAATGATGTAATATGTGACATGATCAGCAGTGGATTGCGGGTGCGCGATATATAGTTAGTGCAACTAACTATATATGGAATTTCAATGGTTTTGTGTGAGTAAAATAAGGTTTTTTAAATGCTAATTCCTAACTATATATGGTGTATAACCTATGGTTTTTTCAGTGAATATATATATGTGTGTGTATCTATATATATATATATATATATATATATATATGTGTGTACATATATATGTGTGTGTATATATATATATTCACTGAAAAAACCATAGGTTATACACCATATATAGTTAGGAATTAGCATTTAAAAAACCTTATTTTACTCACACAAAACCATTGAAATTCCATATATAGTTAGTTGTACTAACTATATATCGCGCACCCGCAATCCACTGCTGATCATGTCACATATTACATCATTCATGACATGGTCAGTGACATCACTGATGACATCACTGATGACATCTCAAATGACATCACTGATGACATCACTGATGACATCTCATTTGACATTACTGATCACATCACTGATGACATCATTCATGTGATAATACGATGAATCTCTTCAGACTCTAATATAACCTTAGATACACTCAGTGTAAACAGACACTCACAGACTGTCACTCATCCATGGAGTTACTCACACACCTAGTCAGTCATGCAAAGAATCAATCACACCTCCATTTCCTCAACTATACAGTTATACACACCTTACTTATTCAAACATATACTAACACATATTTACTCTCTTATACAATCCCTGATACAAGTTCACAATGATCCATACAGCCACTCACACATTCACTGGCTCTTTTGCACAGTTATTTATATATGTCAACTCTCACATGTACTGTGTTTTACATATGTACTTACTTTGACATGTAGCACTGAGATATCCATTCACTCACCAATACACTCATGCACACAGTCAACCGCCCATACAGCTGTTTCCACATGCACTTTTGAACCCATACATCTAGTGAATCAACTGCTCACACATCTATGCACAGAGTCATACACCTCCCAGCCACCCACACACACACTCAGTCTCCCAAACAAATACTTGGGCAACCAATCAATAACCCATATAGTTACTCATATAGCTACTGAACAACACATGCAGCAGTTTTCAGAACAACAGACATAATGATGTACAAATTAAGACAGTTTAGTCACTAACCCATGCACTCAGTGAGACACATTTAATCACTCATTCATACAGTCAGTCATGCACCTACTAAATCATTCATCCAGACACTTATACATCCACTCAATCTTCAATATGTAAGACATATTTTAACTTTACAGAAAAATACAGTCACTGGATGTTGTCATCAGTGATGTCATTTGAGATGTCATCAGTGATGTCATCAGTGATGTCATTTGAGATGTCATCAGTGATGTCATCAGTGATGTCACTGACCATGTCATGAATGATGTAATATGTGACATGATCAGCAGTGGATTGCGGGTGCGCGATATATAGTTAGTACAACTAACTATATATGGAATTTCAATGGTTTTGTGTGAGTAAAATAAGGTTTTTTAAATGCTAATTCCTAACTATATATGGTGTATAACCTATGGTTTTTTCAGTGAATTTTCAAGGTTTTGTAAATGCTAATTCCTAACTATATATGGTCTATAACCTATGGTTTTTTCAGTGAATTTCAATGGTTTTTTAATAGCAAATATCATAAGCTGTCGAATGTCAAGTACGTGGTAAGTGAAAACATTTTCGTGTTTATGCACACTGATCTGCTTTGAATGGTGCCCCCCCCCCCCTCATTTCTATTAGGAGTACTCTCTCTTTGCAGATAGTGAAAGGTAGTTAACGCAGGCCTTTGCCCCCGTTGTAATCCGTCGTGCCTGTTTCTCTCTCCATTTGATTGATTGTTATCCAAGTATTTACTGTTTTAGAATTAGTTCTCTTTGGTTCATTCTCTATTTACAAACAAACACAGAGTCGCAATACTCTGTTTAGTCTTTGCAGATAACGAAAAATCGTGTAAAAAAAAAAGAAAAGGAATCGAGCAAAATCAGTAGGCCACTAATGGGATCTCTTTTTGACCGCGCTAAAATAGAAACATTAGGAACAACCCCTCATGACAAATACAAAACTAGTGAGATGAACTGAACTCCACACAATGATGGCTGCAAAACAGCTCGGCTCCGCCACCCACCCCGCCCAAAATAACGATAAAGAACGGCTGCCATGATTGGTTGCGGAATGACCACGACGGAGCTACGAAATGGTGCTGCTCTCATGCTAACCCCAGCTTCAGTCTGAAACATCCAGAAACACTGTAGACTACCAATTCGATCAGTTCCGGTAGCGCCCCAATGTAACCCGGTAGAGAAGAACTAGCCCTCCCCTCTTTGACTGATGGTTCTTGTTGCCTGTCCCTTCTGTTGTCATTTAACAGAACTATTTAGCCTGCTGAAAGGGGTTGTGTTCCGACCGCTGGTTGGTGGAGACATTTTGACTATATTCTGTACCTGCGTTGTCGCGTAATGCGTCATATGACGCGCCGCGTTAGCGCATCCGGAAGTCATCCGGGGCGCGCAGCGCGTAACGTAAGCATAACAAGTCATGTGACTTGTTAATAAAACTTTTCATTGGTTCATTTTACTTTTCTTATTGTAATGATGAAAGGCTTGGTCATATGACCTAAAAATTACGCTTTTCATTACTTCCGAACATTATTTTTTCTTAAATATATGTTATAATGTTCCAGGCTAATGTACTTTCCCGGAAATTTTACAACTGTCCTGCAAGTAAAATATATTCTTTTTTAGAGAAAAAGAGCGTTTCTTCGTCCCATGACGGAGCCGTTGAGCAAAAGAGGGTCGGCCTGCTGTCTTAGTCGCCGATACGCCTGAATATGAGATTCTTATCGATCACTTTATGTTGCAGGAATAGAAAACACAACAGCCCTTGACCATTTATCTTTACTGCGTTCCTTCGTATTATACCTTTTACCCTTCATGTAATTGGTCTGCTTTATTTCACTTGCCTTTTAATGATTCTAAAACAGTCACTATTATTAAAAACTTTACCAATGTATATACTACTACCATGTTTTCTTTTAAAAACCTTTATTGTGAAAATTTCATTATACAAATACGAGCCTGTAACCACGTGGGCCTGCCACAGAGCAAACTGTAATCGTATATGATGAATAGACATTTACACTGTAGAGGAACGTAACGGGCGGGCCATTAGGTTGCAAGAACTAAGGTGTCTAACAGTTACGGAATCGGTGGACGTACATTTTATAATTAAAATACGACAGGGCCAGTTACAATAAAATTATCTAGATATACATTTGCGGGCAAGTACCATGGGTGACGTTAATTCGAACTTTCAACAGTACAGTAATCAATAACACATCAGAACTTAATATCAATAGGGATGTCGAAATATTCAATCAATTCTCGTCCCCGCCCGCCATGTGCTTCAAAACTGCATACGTATCTCGTGATTTCAAGGTTCTGCAACCAGTACACAACAAGGAGTTACGAGTCCCATTTATTCCGGCGCCATTTTGGGCGAGGACGGGCAGGTCCAGGATATAGTCAAAATGTTTCTACCAACCATCGACTATGATGATGTTCATATGCTGTATTTATTAGAGTAACACTCATCTGTCCACATGAAATTAATTTGCCACAATCTAAACATGTCATTTTAATCTTTCCAAAGTTCTTCTAAATATTTGGGACCGTTTCCCTTGCCTCTGAAGCTCTCAGTGCCACTTCTTTGATGAATGTACTAGCAGGTCAGGGGTTCTCCTCCAAATCTCTCTTTTATGCAGCACTATAATTAATTGGTGCCACCTCTCCATATGACGATGCATGGTATAGTTACCACAACTATATTTTTTTTCGGTTCCTCTGGAGAGTTCATCGTGGCAGATGAAGCGTGTAACGTACCGGGCATTTACCTTTTTTTGCATGTACAGGAAAGGAAAAAAAAATCGAGCGTCCGAGTTCTAAGGTGTCCCAGGGCCATTTTAGTGGACCAGGCCCAAATCCAAAGAACAGGCCGCCATTTTGAGAGTCCTCTTGCAGCCGCCTGTCGCTGTAGCATCAAGAGCAGCCGAAACTCAGCTGAATGGCAACTGAAACGGTAAAGGGGCGCCCCACTACAGCAGACGAGCCTCCACCTAGGAAGGCCCATTCACGCCGGCTCCCCCCCCCTTCGGGCACCCCACGCCGTTATTCGGAGCAGTATTGTAGGATGGCCACACCAGTGCGGCAACTTGCTAGACATCACCTCGGTGGTAACCGAATCTCAACGCCTTGTGGTGTCTTCTATTCAAAAAACATTGTTATGCTGCCTTCGACCTATTCGCCGCAAGTGCGCACACAACTCAACTGCATAGCTTGCTAGACACCACCTCGGTGCCATCCGGATCTTGGAATGTCAGCACCTTTTGGTGTCTTCTCTTCAGAAAATATTGTTGCGCTGTCTTTGGCCCCATTCGCACATCAGTCCGCTACTGACGCCATCTCACAGGCTAATGGGGCGCCCCACGCCGACTTTCAGCATTGTAGAATGACCACACCAGTACAGCAACTTGCTAGACATCACCTCGGTGCCATCCGGATCTCGGCGCCCCACTGCAGATGAAGTGCCTCTCAACTATGAAACCACCACGGTGACATCTGGATCTTGGCGCGTTGTGCTGCCTTCGGCCTATTCGCACATCGGTCCGCTACTGACGCCATCTCACAGGCTAATGGGGCGACCCACGCCGAGTTTCAGCATTGTAGGATGACCACACCAGTACAGCAACTTGCTAGACATCACCTCGGTGCCATCCGAATCTTGGCATCTCAACGCCTAGTGGTATCTTCCATACAAAAAATATTGTTACGCTGCCTTTGGCCCCATTCGCACATCAGTCCGCAACTTAGACATCACCTCGGTGCCATCCGGATCTTGGCATCTCAGCGCCTTGTGGTGTCAGTCAGAAAATATTGTTGCGCTGCCTTTGGCCCCATTCGCACATCGGTCCGCTACTGACGCCATCTCACAGGCCAACGGGGCGCCCCACGCCGACTTTCAACATTGTAGGATGGCCACAGAAGTGCGACAACTTACTAGACACCACCTCGGTGCCATCCGGATCTTGGCGCGTTGTGCTGCCTTCGGCCTATTCGCACATCGGTCCGCTACTGACGCAAACTCACAGGCCAACGGGGCGCCCCACGCCGACTTTCAGCATTGTAGGATGGCCACACCAGTGCACCTTACTAGACACCACCTCGGTGCCATCCGGATCTTGGCGCGTTGTGCTGCCTTCGGCCTATTCGCACATCGGTCCGCTACTGACGCCATCTCACAGGCCAACGGGGCGCCCCACGCCGACTTTCAGCATTGTTGGATGGCCACACCAGTGCGGCAACTTACTAGACACCACCTCGGTGCCATCCGGATCTTGGCGCGTTGTGCTGCCTTCGGCCTATTCGCACATCGGTCCGCTACTGACGCAAACTCACAGGCCAACGGGGCGCCCCACGCCGACTTTCAGCATTGTAGGATGGCCACACCAGTGCTGCAACTTGCTGGACACCACCTCGGTGCCATCCGGATCTTGGCGCGTTGTATTGCCTTCGGCCTATTCGCACATCGGTCCGCTACTGACGCCGCCTCACGTGCCAACGTATTTTCTCCGCATTTTATACCCTATGCCGCATAACAGGTCATTTATAAAACTTTTCATTGGTTCATTTTACTTTTGGTTTCCTAATGATGGAAGGCTTGATCATATGACCTAAAAACAACACTTTTCATTGGATGAAAACTTTTTTTTTCCCAAACGATGAAAGCCCCACCTTGTTTCTGGATGTTTCAGACTAAACTGGCGTCAGCATGAGAGCACCACCATCTCGTAGCTCCGTCGTGGTCATTCCGCGAGCAATCATGGCAGCCGCTCCCCACCAGAAGCCTGCAGGAGTCGGGGCCCCCAAAACTTTTGATGAATTCTCAAGGCGGAGGGGACGCTTTCGAGAATGGGGTCCAAGACCTAGCAGACAAGCGTCCGATTTCCAAGGTGTCCCAGGGCCATTTCAGTGGACCAGGCCCAAAAAGGAAAGAGCCTGCCGCCATTTTGAGAGTCCTGTGACAGCCGCCTATCGCTGCACCGCAAGAGTGGGCGCAACTCCGCTGATTTGCGGCTTTTGACACAGTGGACCAAAAACGGACGGAATGGCAACTGAAACGGTAAAGGGGCGCCCCACTACAACAGATGACACTCCACCTGGAGAGGCCCGTTCACGCCGCCTCCCCCGGGGCGCCCCACGCCGTTATTCGGAGCAGCATTGTAGGATACCAAAACCAGTGCGGCAACTTACTGGACATCACCTTGGTGCCATCGTTCTGCTGCCTTGGAACTATTCGCACAACAGTTTGCTACTGATGACCCACCCCCCGCGACGCCCCACGCCGTTATTTGCTGGGTGGCAACTTACTAGACATCACTTTCGTGTCATCTAGATTTCGGCGCGTTCTGCTGCCTTGGAACTATTCGCACAACAGTTTGCTACTGATGACCCACCCCCCGCGACGCCCCACGCCGGAAATCTGGACGTTGTGCTGCGTTGGGACTATTCGCACAGCCGACCGCTACTTCGTTGTTTTTCCCTAAAAATGTTTATATGTTATTACTATTTTTGTTTTCTTGTATATATTTATAAATTATTAAAGTTTTATAATCTTACTACTTTGTCGGAGTGCTATATATTTTTAATGTGACACATAATTGTAAAAACTTTGATGTACAAAGAGTCATCCCTGGAATCTTCCGCTTCACGCTCGGTCCCCTCCCCAATCACAATACAGGATGGTTTTCAGATAATAGCAACGCTTCTGCTGTGACGGATCTCATCGAGTGTGGGCCTTGATCTACTATAACTCCTTTGAAGAGGGGTGATTCTTTACAGCTGTGGCCATAAACTACATCTGCAGGGCTAGCTGATAGCCTAGGACCGGCCTGGACAATCGGACACAGAGGAAAAGGAGTGTCAGAGGGTGCGGTAGTGAATAGGGCGAAAGGGAGGTGTCGGGCGGGCACAGGGTGTGATTCTCAGGGAAGAGCAGCGCAGATGGGGGGAGGTTTATTACCCATGCATAAGACAGAGAGCGGGGGTGACACCTGCCTGGGTGAGATGCTTGCGAGGGTGGGGAGCCATGCTAAGGATCGACAGCGTGCACAGAGTGGGTCTGGTCAAGGCATCTAAAATGGCTGCCGTGCACGACAAAAGTGTGGCATTTGAAAAAAGACAAGATGGCGCAGACAATGTTTTTCAACACTTCCTGATTTCCTTCGAATCGAACGTTAACAGACGTTGGGGCATATTACCAAAGTTAAGCGATATTTATCCCTAACGATGCATTGCAAAGATTTTTTTACCGTCAGAAATTATCGCAGATAAACCTTGCTATTATCAAGGTTTATCGCAAATACGATAAAAAACGACCGCAATGCATTAATATCGCTGAAAACTCAGCGATATTCATGCATTACCGAGCTAATGCTCTTAGCCATGTTATCCACCTCCCATTGGATAACATGGCTAAGAACTGCTCAGGGCAGCTGTTACTTTTTGGAGATATTCGCGCTTATCTCGAATATTTCCAAAAGTTGATAATAGGAGATAGCGATGTTAGCGACTGTTTCCAGTCGCTAACATCTTGGCATGCCCACTTTGCATGTCATTAGTGATAAATATCACTCACATGCAAAGTGGGGCCTAAGATGGTCGCTATCTCCTACTAGCCGTCGCTAACTGGTGTTAGCAACAGCTAGGTAATACAGATATAATTTTATCTCCGCGAAGCGGAGCGCTGTTACAGATATATATCTTGTTTTTGAACGTTAATTTCTCAAAATGCACTGAAGCACATATATTGAGACCTAGCAAAGGCACATCGGGCTACCAGTCCCTAATATTTTACCAAGTTTCGTGCAAATCCATTCAGCCGTTCGATTATTATTATTATAATTTTTTTTTGCCCCGCGGGGCCCTTTTAAAACCTCCACATCAAACCTAGGGGGTCAGCGAGGATCTACTATTCCCCCTTATGGTCATTTGCCCCTTCGCTTTGGCCTCCTCTTGTCTCTCGATCCTACCGAGAGACAAGATGGCGGCCGCTACGGACTGTTTGGAATGTTGACAGACGCCGGAGAACCAATCAGCTTCGCTTCACAAAGCTCCGTTGCGCGAAAAGTACGCGTCCTGGAGCGCTGCCCGGTCCGCTGTTACAGATATATATCTTTTTTTAAACGTTAATTTCTCAAAATCCACTGGAGCACATATATAGAGACCTACAAAAGGCACATCGGGCTACCAGTCCCTACAATTTTGCCAAGTTTCGTGCAAATCCATTCAGCCGTTCGGGCTAAAAGTGAGGCCAACCGCCCTATGGAAAACTCAATGTTAAAAACACGTTTTGGGACCCCCCTTTTTTCTCGACCCCCCCTGGACGAACCCCCCCCCCAATTTTCAGGGGCTGCTCAGAAACAAAATGTGCCATTTTCCTGAAAATTTCAGCCAATTCCGTCCACAAAAACGCCAAATTTATTAGACATAGAATTTTCAAAAAACCCATAGAGAAAAAATCCTAACTATATATACCTACTGGCGACCGCCAGTAGGTAATATATATATATATATATATATATATATATATATATATATATATATATATATATATATATATATATATATATATATATATATATATATATATATATATATATATATATATATATATATATATATATATATATATATATATATATATATATATATATATATATATATATATATATATATATATATATATATATATATATATATATATATATATATATATATATATATATATATATATATATATATATATATATATACTCCAATTCCTTACGGCTCATTTGCGAAGGGAACCGCCCGTGGTCTGGTGGCGCGTCAAAACTGGCAGAGCCCTGCCAGTAAAGTTCATTCCATACAAAATCAATTAATGAAGCGCTCTCAGAAGACAGGAGTGTCACACAGTGTCGGTTTAATTGCTGCTACGCGTTTCGGGAGTCCTTGCTCCCTTGCTCACACAACAATACCACAGCATTCCAGATATATATATATATATATATATATATATATATATATATATATATATATATATATCCAACACATCAGGTTGCCCACTGTGAGGAGCCCACACGGAAGCACACCCCGTGCCAGGAGGTCAACAGCACTTTCCAGCATTCTCAATTGCATTCAGCATCATAGGCTCTACGCGTTTCGGAACATCTCCTTGATCACGAGCCCCAATTCACAAAACAGCAGCAGTACGATGTATGGGAAACACCTGCCTTTATTTGAATAATGTCCCGCCCATTTGGGCAAGTACTTCCGCCTCTAAAACAGAATTGCTTTCTGGTCTTGGCAGTCCCAACATGTAGTTTTACCCCAGTGGGCTTCGCCATTGTTTGTGCAATAAAATTATTAAAATTCCCAGTGGACGAATGTCAATTTCAATTGCCAAAGGCGCTGCAGTAAGCGAACACTCCTTTTCGAGCGCTTCCGTCCTGTTGCTGGCGTCAGGTAGTCCTAACACCACAGGTCCGCTACACAGCGGCAGTGCGTCCTCGCGGCTCGGGCACAGCCGCAAAACACATCCAACACATCAGGTTGCCCACTGTGAGGAGCCCACACGGAAGCACACCCCGTGCCAGGAGGTCAACAGCACTTTCCAGCATTCTCAATTGCATTCAGCATCATAGGCTCTACGCGTTTCGGAACATCTCCTTGATCACGAGCCCCAATTCACAAAACAGCAGCAGTACGATGTATGGGAAACACCTGCCTTTATTTGAATAATGTCCCGCCCATTTGGGCAAGTACTTCCGCCTCTAAAACAGAATTGCTTTCTGGTCTTGGCAGTCAACAGGACGGAAGCGCTCGAAAAGGAGTGTTCGCTTACTGCAGCGCCTTTGGCAATTGAAATTGACATTCGTCCACTGGGAATTTTAATAATTTTATTGCACAAACAATGGCAAAGCCCACTGGGGTAAAACTACATGTTGGGACTGCCAAGACCAGAAAGCAATTCTGTTTTAGAGGCGGAAGTACTTGCCCAAATGGGCGGGACATTATTCAAATAAAGGCAGGTGTTTCCCATACATCGTACTGCTGCTGTTTTGTGAATTGGGGCTCGTGATCAAGGAGATGTTCCGAAACGCGTAGAGCCTATGATGCTGAATGCAATTGAGAATGCTGGAAAGTGCTGTTGACCTCCTGGCACGGGGTGTGCTTCCGTGTGGGCTCCTCACAGTGGGCAACCTGATGTGTTGGATGTGTTTTGCGGCTGTGCCCGAGCCGCGAGGACGCACTGCCGCTGTGTAGCGGACCTGTGGTGTTAGGACTGCCTGACGCCAGCAACAGGACGGAAGCGCTCGAAAAGGAGTGTTCGCTTACTGCAGCGCCTTTGGCAATTGAAATTGACATTCGTCCACTGGGAATTTTAATAATTTTATTGCACAAACAATGGCGAAGCCCACTGGGGTAAAACTACATGTTGGGACTGCCAAGACCAGAAAGCAATTCTGTTTTAGAGGCGGAAGTACTTGCCCAAATGGGCGGGACATTATTCAAATAAAGGCAGGTGTTTCCCATACATCGTACTGCTGCTGTTTTGTGAATTGGGGCTCGTGATCAAGGAGATGTTCCGAAACGCGTAGAGCCTATGATGCTGAATGCAATTGAGAATGCTGGAAAGTGCTGTTGACCTCCTGGCACGGGGTGTGCTTCCGTGTGGGCTCCTCACAGTGGGCAACCTGATGTGTTGGATATATATATATATATATATATATATATATATATATATATATATATATATATATATATATATATATATATATATATATATATATATATATTCACTGAAAAAACCATAGGTTATACACCATATATAGTTAGGAATTAGCATTTAAAAAACCTTATTTTACTCACACAAAACCATTGAAATTCCATATATAGTTAGTTGCACTAACTATATATCGCGCACCCGCAATCCACTGCTGATCATGTCACATATTACATCATTCATGACATGGTCAGTGACATCACTGATGACATCACTGATGACATCTCAAATGACATCACTGATGACATCACTGATGACAACATCCAGTGACTGTATTTTTCTGTAAAGTTAAAATATGTCTTGAGTGGATGTATAAGTGTCTGGATGAAGGATTTAGTAGGTGCATGACTGACTGTATGAGTGAGTGATTAAGTGTGTCTCACTGAATGCATGGGTTAGTGACTAAACTGTCTTAATTTGTGCATCATTATGTCTGTTGTTCTGTAAACTGCTGCATGTGTTGATCATTAGCTATACGAGAGGCTATATGTGTTATTAATTGGTTGCCCAAGTATTTCTATGGGAGATTGAGTTTGTGTGGGGGTGGCTGGAAGGTGTGTGACTCTATGCATAGATGTGTGAGCAGTTTATTCACTAGGTGTATGAGTTCAAGAGTGCATGTGGAAACAGCTACATGGGCAGTTGACTGTGTGCATGAGTGTATTGATGAGTGAATGGATATCTCAATGCTACATGTCATAGTAAGTACATATGTAAAACACAGTACATGTGAGAGTTGGCATATATAAATAACTGTGCATGAGAGCCACTGAATGAGTGAGTGGTTGTATCGATCATTGTGAACTTGTATCAGGGATTGTATAAGAGAGTAAATATGTGTTAGTATATGTTTCAATAAGTAAGGTGTGTTTAACTGTATAGTTGAAGAAATGGAGGTGAGATTGTTTCTTTGCATGACTGACTGGGTGTGTGAGTAACTCCATGGATGAGTGGCAGTGTGTGAGTGTCTGTATACACTGAGTGTATCTAAGGTTATATTAGAGTCTGAAGAGGTTTATCGTATTAGCACAAGAATGATGTCAAATGAGATGTCATCAGTGATGTCATCAGTGATGTCATTTGAGATGTCATCAGTGATGTCATCAGTGATGTCACTGACCATGTCATGAATGATGTAATATGTGACATGATCAGCAGTGGATTGCGGGTGCGCGATATATAGTTAGTGCAACTAACTATATATGGAATTTCAATGGTTTTGTGTGAGTAAAATAAGGTTTTTTAAATGCTAATTCCTAACTATATATGGTGTATAACCTATGGTTTTTTCAGTGAATTTTCAAGGTTTTGTAAATGCTAATTCCAACTATATATGGTCTATAACCTATGGTTTTTTCAGTGAATTTCAATGGTTTTTTAATAGCAAATATCATAAGCTGTCGAATGTCAAGTACGTGGTAAGTTAAAACATTTTCGTGTTTATGCACACTGATCTGCTTTGAATACTGCCCCCCACCCCTCATTTCTATTAGGAGTACTCTCTCTTTGCAGATAGTGAAGGGTAGTTAACGCAGCCCTTTGCCCCCTTTGTAATACGTCGTGCCTGCTTCTCTCTCCATTTGATTGATTGTTCTCTTTGGTTCATTCTCTATTTACAAACAAGCACAGAGTCGCAATACTCTGTTTAGTCTTTGCAGATAGCGAAAAATCGTGTAAAAAAACAAAAGGAATCGAGCAAAATCAGTAGGCCACTAATGGGATCTCTTTTTGACCTCGCTAAAATAGAAACATTAGGAACAAACTGTTGAAAATAGCAATGCGTATGTACATAAGCGGCGTTCATTTGTGTTCACAGTACCCCTTGTTGATTGTTTCAATCGAGCATTGAATTGTTCGAAGTTAATTCTCTTAAGGATCTTCTCTACCTGCAAACGAGGAAGAATAGGAATATTCTCTCTCCCTTTGCAGATAGTGAAGGGTAGGTAACGCAAGCCTTTAACACGTCGTACCTATTTCATTCCTCATTGATTGATTGATTGTCCGAACATTGACTGTTTGGGAATTAGTTCTTTTTGGAGGTATTCCCTGTTTGCAAATAAACGTAGGAAAATCTTTGCAAGTAGTGAAAGGGTACGTAATGCGGACCTTTCACCCCCGTTGTAATCTGTCATGCCTATCTACTCCCCACTGATTGATGCACCTTTTTCACCCGGACCATTTACTAGAGATACGTCATCTGGCCCGACCAGAGAGCACCCCTAGTGAAAAGGACATATGCAATAATAACGAAGTGATCACTGTATCCTGTTAACAGAAACTTTACCATGAAACAACCTGGAAAGAAAAAAATAGGAAAACGAAAATCAGTAGGCCACTGATGAACATGAACTTTTATTAAACAACAAACAAAGAAACGATAACATAACGTAATGATAAAACCTATTAATGTCCTAGAAACAAGAAAACGTTAAAGTATGCCAGTGGTGAGAGACCAGAAAAACAGTCCGAGAAACCAAATCACCCCTCGCTGTCCCAACTCATGCACTCTGAAAAGTTCAAAGTTTTGAGGAGTGCTTGTAACATTGTCTGAAGCCTATTTGCAATTGCTTCATCTTCACTATTCTTAAAGTAAGTGGGGGCTGTTGTGATGCGGTGCCACCCTGAACCGCTTGACGGAGGCCCCCGAGGGACGGTGTCATGTCGCGGACTCGGAGGGGGCGCTTGGCTCCGGCCCCCTCCCCAAGTCGTGTTGCCCTGGTGTGGCCTGAGATCGCCCCCGACATAGGTGGCCGGCTCCCGGGGTCAAGCGGAACTTTTTTCCTTTTGGTGACTCTTCCATTCTTCACCTTGTCCCACAATCCGTTTCACCTAAAGACACGCTGTAGTGGGGCACCCCTTTTCCGTTTCATTTGCCATTCAGCCCGCTTTTGCTACACTGTGCCTCTTCCGCTATTCAGCTGTTTACCGCCCGCTCTTTCGACTACAGCGTCTCGCTCACCATGTACTTGAGTTGCTCCCGCTCTTGCGGCGCAGCGATAGGCGGCTGCCACAGGACTCTCAAAATGGCGGCCATCTCTTCAGATTTGGGCGTGGTCCACTAAAATGGGCCTGCGACACCTTGGAACTCGGACGCTTGTCTGCTAGAGCTTGGGCTCCATTCGCGAAAGCGTCCCCTCATCCTTGAAGATTCTACAAAAGTCTTGGGGGCCCCCGACTCCCGCAGGCTTCTGGTGGGGAGCGCCTAGCATGATTGCTCGTGGAATGGCCACGACGGAGCTACGAAATGGTGGTGCTCTCATGCTAACGCCAGCTTCAGTCTGAAACATCCAGAAACACTGTAGACTACCAATTCGATCAGTTCCGGTAGCGCTCCAACGTGACCCGGTAGAGAAGAACTTGCCCTCCCCTCTTTGACTGATGGTTCTTGTTGCCTGTCCCTTCTGTTGTCATTTAACAGAACTATTTAGCCTGCTGAAAGGGGTTGTGTGCCGTCCGCTGGTTGGTGGAGACATTTTGACTATATTCTGGACCTGCGTTGTCGCGTAATGCGTCATATGACGCGCCGCGTTAGAAAGTTTAATAAATTATGAAACACAATAAACAATCCTTAAAAAAAAAAAAAAATAAATAAAATAATCAACAAAACCAACAATCAATTAACATACAGTATTTGAAAAGTCTATCATTCATTTTTCATTGCAGTACGCTGCCCAGAAAGCTTCCCGGTTCCCGGACCGGGCGCTACCCACGCAAAAAAGCAAAAAAAACGGTATATATTTTTTTGCCCTGCGAGAACCTTTCAAAGCCTCCACATCAAACCTAGGGGGTCAGGGACGATCTACTATGCCCCCTTATGGTCATTTGCCCCTTCGCTTTGGCCTCCTCTTGTCTCTCGATCCTACCGAGAGACAAGATGGCGGCCGCTACGGACTGTTTGGAATGTTTACAGACGCCGAAAAACCAATCAGCTTCGCAAACCTCCGTAACGCGAAAAGTACGCGAAGCGGAGCGCTGTTACAGATATATATCTTTTTTTGAACGTTAATTTCTCAAAATCCACTGGAGCACATATATTGAGACCTAGCAAAGGCACATCGGGCTACCAGTCCCTACAATTTTGCCAAGTTTCGTGCAAATCCATTCAGCCGTTTTATTATTATTATTATTTTTTTTGCCCCGCGGGGCCCTTTTAAAACCTCCACATCAAACCTAGGGGGTCAGCGAGGATCTACTATTCCCCCTTATGGTCATTTGCCCCTTCGCTTTCGCCTCCTCTTGTCTCTCGATCCTACCGAGAGACAAGATGGCGGCCGCTACGGACTGTTTGGAATGTTGACAGACGCCGGAGAACCAATCAGCTTCGCTTCACAAAGCTCCGTTGCGCGAAAAGTACGCGTCCTGGGCCGCTGCCCGGTCCGCTGTTACAGATATATATCTTTTTTTAAACGTTAATTTCTCAAAATCCACTGGAGCACATATATTGAGACCTACAAAAGGCACATCGGGCTACCAGTCCCTACAATTTTGCCAAGTTTCGTGCAAATCCATTCAGCCGTTCGGGCTAAAAGTGAGGCCAACCGCCCTATGGAAATTAACATGGGAAAAACGCGTTTTGGGACCCCCCTTTTTTCTCGGCCCCCCCTTGACGAACCCCCCCCCAAATTTTCAAAGGCTGCTCAGAAACAAAATGTGCCATTTTCCTGAAAATTTCAGCCAATTCCGTCCACAAACGCCAAAGTTATTAGACATAGGATTTTTTCCCTATGGGTTTTTTGAAAATTCTAACTATATATACCTACTGGCGACCGCCAGTAGGTAATATATATATATATATATATATATATATATATATATATATATATATATATATATATATATATTCATCACAAATCGTTATTTTTACGACAAAAGACGGCACTCAAAAGTCTCTCATCCAGATGCAGAATTTTGTTTGGCAGACCCCGTGGGGCAGGGGGTCTGCCAAATAAAATTCTGCATCTGGATGAGAGACTTTTGAGTGCCGTCTTTTGTCGTAAAAATAACAATTTGTGATGATCATTGAATGCGGCTCACCACCGCATGACTGAGCACCCGGGATAAAGTGGAGCGACGGCGGTGACGGAGCTATTACGGAGATTATATATATATATATATATATATATATATATATATATATATATATATATATATATATATATATATATACATAAATAAATGCATATGCATAAACATATATGTGTGCGTGTAGAGAGAGGTGCAGAGGTCGAGAGGTAGAGACTAGTAGAGAAAGAAGTAGAGAGAGGTAGAGTGAAGAGAGTGAGGAGTAGAGAGTGAGTAGTAGAGAGGAGTAGAGAGTGAATAGTAGAGAGGAGTAGAGAGTGAATAGTAGAGAGTAGTAGAGAGTGAGTAGTAGAGAGTAGTAGAGAGTGAGTAGCAGAGAGTGAGTAGCAGAGAGTGAGTAGCAGAGAGTGAGTAGCAGAGAGTGAGTAGCAGATAGTGAGTAGTAGAGAGAGAGTAGTAGAGAGAGAGTAGTAGAGAGTAGTAGAGTAGTAGAGAATGAATAGTAGAAAGTGAGTAGTAGAGAGTAGTGGAGTAGTAGAGAGTAAGTAGTAGAGAGTAGTGTAGAATATTCCAAAGTTTGGCACAGCACCACTTGCACAATCAGTCCAATCAAATCATATCACTTGGAGTCCTTATTGAAGCGCTGAATCTTGGTGTATATTCAAATGCTTTTATTTTCCTTAAGTTTATGTACCACAACCAGCTGAAGCATTTCGTTCTGTACAACAGAACTTCTTCAGGGCGTTCTTATTTCCTTCAAGTTATGTCGGTATCCTGTTGTCATATAACTAGATATTTCTTCCAAATGTTAGACGAGACGTAAGTACATTCCTATTCAAAGTGACTAGGTATCAATTTTACCCACACAATTCGTGATAATCCAAATCCAAATGTTTCTCAAGAAAGTCATTTTCAATCGTTCGGAATTTCGGCGTTTGGGCAGATATGACCCAGGGACCCCCAGTATGCAAGGGGAATTAGTCCCCCCTCTGCAAACGCGCCAGTGGCCTGCGTTGCAGAGAGGTGTAAAAAGAGACATAACCTCATTACACCTCTGTGCAATGCAGCCCCATGGCGCATACTGGAGGTTCCAGGTGGGCTAGTTGGCCCCCAGGGACCGCCAGTATGCAAGGGGAATTAGTTCCCCCCTCTTCAAACATGCACGGGGGCTGCGTTGCAGAGAGGTGTAAAAAAAGGGTGTGGCCTCATTACACCTCTCTGCAATGCAGCCCCCTGGCACATACTGGAGGCTCCTGGTGGGCTTGTTGACCCCCAGGGACCCCCAGTATGCAAGGGGAATTAGTCCCCCCTCTGCAAATGCGCCAGGGGGCTGCGTTGCAGAGAGGTGTAAAAAGGGGCGTGGCTTCATTACACCTATGCAATGCAGCCCCCTGGCGCATACTGGAGGTTCAAGGTGGGCTAGTTGGCCCCCAGGGACCCCCAGTATGCAAGGGGAATTAGTTCCCCCTCTTCAAACATGCACGGGGGCTGCGTTGCAGAGAGGTGTAAAAAGGGACGTGGCTTCATTACACCTCTCTGCAATGCAGTCCCCTGGCGTATACTGGAGATTCCTGGTGGGCTTTCAGTTCTTATATAGTTAGGAATTAGCATTAAAAAAAACCTTTGAAATTCACTGAAAAAAACATAGGTTTCAGGCCTTATATAGTTACGAATTAGCATTTAAAAAACCTTGCAAATTCACTGAAACAACCATAGGTTTCAGGCCTTATATAGTTAGGAATTAGCATTTAAAAAACCTTTGAAATTCACTGAAAAAAACATAGGTTTCAGGCCTTATATAGTTAGGAATTAGCATTTAAAAAACCTTTAAAATTCACTCAAAAAACTATACGTTTTAGGGGTGTTCTAGTTAGCAGGACATTTCACTCATACAAAACCATGGAAATTGCTCCTATATAGTTAGTTGTACTAACTATATTTCGCGCACCCGCAATCCACTGCTGATGATGTCACATATTACATCATTCATGACATGGTCAGTGACACCACTGATGACCTCTCAAATGACATCACTGATGACATCATCCACGTGACAATCACATACACCTTTTCATACACTAGTAAAATCTTTCATCACTCTTTGTAAAATACAGAGTATCATATTTGAATCCATTGTTACAGCAATACAAGTATCTAAAAACCCACTCAGTGATTCATAGATGTATACACGCATCTAATCACTTACCTGTAGATTCACTCATACATGCTGTCAATGAACAATAGAACACTATCAAAAATACTTATACACCTAAATCGACATTACACACCAGCACACATCCTATTCACATATGAAGTTATCCTACTCACTTATGCAAACAATGGATCATACTTACATATTTACTTAGCTACACACTTATACAAACACAACTTCATCTATTCATTTAGATAGTAAGTCATACTTAGTGATTTATACAATCATTATTACAAGTATAAAGTTATCCATACAGTCACTCACACAATCATTGAGTCTTATGTATACTTATTAATATACAACAACTGACACATACACTCCCTTTTATTTTTCTAGTTTGTTGGACATGTACCATTGAGAAATATATTTGCTCATCACCACACCCATAAAGATAGTCACTCACCCAAACAACTGTTAGAACATGTAGTTTTAACTTCATATATCTAGTGAATCAACTATTCACACATCTTTGGGCAGTCACCCCCCCCCCCCACCGAACCCCACACACATTCACTCTCCCATACAAATACTCAGTTAACTAATCAATAACTAATACAGACTTTCACATAGCTAGTAACCAAGTGGAGAACCAGTTTACACAACAACTGACAAAGTGATACAGATATTCAAACAGTTTAGTCACTATCCACTATATTTAGTGAGACACTATAAATTGGTCAAGTAAACAGTCAATTACACTGCTACTAAATCCTCCATCCAAATATTTATTTTTATATATCCACTCATTCTTCAATGCAAATTGCTATATATATAATGCATATTTAAATAACGAAGCAAACCACATTCACTGGATGATGTCATCAGTGATGTCATTTGAGATGTCATCAGTGACGTCACTGACCACGTCATGAATGATGTAATATTTGACATCATCAGCAGTGGATTGCGGGTGCGCGAAATATAGTTAGTACAACTAACTATATAGGAGCAATTTCAATGGTTTTGTATGAGTGAAATGTCCAGTTAACTATAACACCCCTAAAACTTATAGTTTTTTTAGTGAATTTTAAAGGTTTTTTAAATGCTAATTCCTAACTATACAAGGCCTGAAACCTATGTTTTTTTCAGTGAAAAAAAATTATATATATATATATATATATATATATAATAGCTATCCGTTGCTGCTTTACTCAGTTCACCCTCCAGCGGTGTCTGTGCCTGCTACGGCGGCAGCCGCTGTCTATTTGTTTTCATCACGTAATCTCTTTCGGCAATCGAGAAGAAAGAACAAAGCGGCACACCAGGGGACTTTGCACAATCCTTTATTGTGCACCAAGACGACGCGTTTGAGCGTTAGCCTTTTTCGAGTAAAGTGACCATGCTAATCTCCTTTAGAAATGCAATTTCATGTTCATGTTAGTACTGCAATTGCGACAAGCTCGTAGGAGCTTGCTGTGCGGTATACTACGGATTAATGGTGTGGGATGATTACTGGAGGCATGTAAGATCGTATTGCCTGCTGTTTCCTTTCTAAATAACCTTGTGGTGATTTTATTGTCAGTAACCTGTAAGATCACATCCAGGAATTCACTGTAATCTTTGCTGATTTTAAGGGTAAAACTGAGATTAAGATCGTTAGTTCCTAGTTTGTGAATGAATTCAAGAGCCAACTCTGGTGACCCATCCCAGATCAGGAACAGGTCATCTGTGTACCTGATCCAGATTGAGATGTGTTCAGTGTATGCATCATTGGTAGCCGCCCACACCTCCTGTTCCTCCCACCAGCCTAGGAACAAGTTTGCTAGGCTGGGAGCATAACAAGTACCCATTGCAGTCCCTGATTTTTGGCAATACAGGGTTTTTTTCAAATAAGAACATATTTTGTTCAAGACAGTATGTCATCATTTTCTCCAGCATCTTAATGAGATATGTCTACTTTGTAAGAAATGCATACAGGCCTCTACACCCTTCTTCTGATTAATGCAAGTATATAAAGAGCATACGTCCAACGCTATTATATGATAGTTGGATTCCCATTTGACATCATGTATGCGTCTGATAAAATCAGAACTGTCCTTCAATAAGATCCCAAATTAACAAAAAAAGGTGCTAAAAACAAATCCGAAAAGGAAATTAGCATTGTCACTTTACTCACAAAAGGCTAACGACGCCGAAACGATTAAGGATTGTGCAAAGTCCCCTGGTGTGCCGCTTTGTTCTTTCTTCTGGATTGCCGGAGGAGATTACGTGTTGAAACATATGTGATCAAGGCTGTAGTTCACGTTCGAATAGCGTCCTGGGCAGCACAAGCATACAATAAACACTTGGATTAATCAGCATCGGCTATACTTGAGTCCGTTTAATCTGTTCGCCCTCAATCTGCACTGGGATTTTCATATATATATATATATATATATATATATATATATATATATATATATATATATATATATATATTTGAACTCCACTATTGCTGGTAGAAGGGGTCAGCTGTCACGGGCGGTCCTGCATGAAGCTACCAGCCAGCCACATTAAATTCTTCAACAAAGCTCCACCAATTATGGAAAGATGCAGGACACTCGTAGTTCAGTGGTATAAGATTTATTCCGCAGATGAAAAGTTACGACGCGTTTCGCCAATACGGCTTGATCACGCTCGTCTGCTTGTAAACACAGCCATTTTTTATATACATACAACACCCTAGTGCATGGTTACAAACTTGGAAAATAAGCAGCCATCTTGGAATGGTAAAATGTCAATGGTAAATATTTGATAACCCCTCCGGGTCGCAATTCCTGACTATCATATGCTTTAAAAACATATAACATGAATTATGTATATATTAGATCAAAAATATATTAGTTGCTGTCAAAGGAATTGCGTTTGATCAAATTGCATAATTTGAACTTCCCAATTGTTTTCGACATGTCAGAATCTCGTAAATGCATAATTATATCATCATTACACATGCACTTCCTGATATCTTCCTCGGGAGAAACAGCGTGGATGATAGTATTTCATTCGCTGCTTAATTATCTTCCGCGCCATTGGTTGCACGTTGTTATAGCTACGTGCTATCAACAGTCGTATTAATCGACCATGTGAGAACAAAATACATACATATCTGCCCCAGTGGGCTGTAAACCTCCCAAGTGTTCAAAGTCACGTGAAATCATATAAACCCCAGTGGGTAATACAATTCAAACAGTAATACTGCATTAATAGATTCTTCCAATAAAGTCCAATATCTTCTGCTAGCCCAAGTTGTGTGAAATCTAAAAACAATACAAAGATTGTGTTAAAATCAAGAAGACTACGGATACACTATTACAATAGATTAACTCCAATCTAAATGTGCACATATAATCATTCATATAGATGTACAGCAAGTTCTTCACTCATATTAAATCCTTTCGGAGTAAGACACTCGAAATCCACAATATATTTCGATTCGAGTTTCCTAAGTGACAACTCACGATTGCCTCCTCGGATCCCCAAATCAACACTGTCAATAACCACTAACTGCACCAATTTCTCATCCTGCATGTGTTCTGAGAAGAAATGTCGCGCTATAGGATATTGTCTATTGTTGTTATGTATTGCGCGAAGGTGCTCCAGTACTCTCTTTTTGGCCTCATGTTTGGTACTTCACACATACCATTTGTTACATGGACAGATGAGCACATATACACTATAGGGTGTGTTGCATGTTAGATATTTGCGTATTGTGAAGGTCTTACTAGTAGTGGGTACAAGAAGAGTCTGGCAATCATGACTAAATTTACATGCTTTACAGCGTCTGCAACATTTAAAGCCAACATCCTGATTGGTTGTACTTGCTGATGTAACATAATTTCTACTTAATTCATCTCTTAATGATCTCCCTTTCCGGAAGGTTATTTGTGGGTTGTCACTCAAATATTTCTTGAGATGTATGTCAGCATAGCGAATCTATTCATGGGCTGGTGGGAGGAGCAGGTTGTCAGTGAGATGGCAGACTTTAACAACGTGGCCCTGTGGCTGCGATACATAGATGACATTTTCTTTATTTGGAACGGGGATGAGACATCTGTGAAGCTTTTTATACAGAAACTAAATGTCAACAATTTGAATCTTGCATTTACTGAACATATCAGTGATGTAAAGCTTGAGTTTCTCGATGTTCTTGTTGAGGTTGAGAACAAACAGCTGGTCACCAAGCTGTTTCGCAAAAAAACTGCTGGTAACAGCATTTTAAATGCGAACAGTTGCCATCCCCGTAGCTTGGTTTACAGCATTCCCTACGGCGAGCTACTCCGCGCCAAACGGAATTGCAGTACCGAGAGTGCATTTCTTGATGAAGAGAAGAAAATGTGTCTGAGATTCCAAAATAGGGGGTATAGTCCGAATATGATCAACACTGCCAAGGAAAGAGTAGCACTGAAAAACAGAGATGAATTATTAATTCCTAGAGTTACATCGGATGATGCAAACCAAGTGAGATTTATCACTACTTTTTCAGGTCAAGCACGTGAGGTGCGCAAAATATTTGAGAAACATTGGCATGTGTTGCATACTGACATACATCTCAAGAAATATTTGAGTGACAACCCACAAATAACCTTCCGGAAAGGGAGATCATTAAGAGATGAATTAAGTAGAAATTATGTTACATCAGCAAGTACAACCAATCAGGATGTTGGCTTTAAATGTTGCAGACGCTGTAAAGCATGTAAATTTAGTCATGATTGCCAGACTCTTCTTGTACCCACTACTAGTAAGACCTTCACAATACGCAAATATCTAACATGCAACACACCCTATAGTGTATATGTGCTCATCTGTCCATGTAACAAATGGTATGTGTGAAGTACCAAACATGAGGCCAAAAAGAGAGTACTGGAGCACCTTCGCGCAATACATAACAACAATAGACAATATCCTATAGCGCGACATTTCTTCTCAGAACACATGCAGGATGAGAAATTGGTGCAGTTAGTGGTTATTGACAGTGTTGATTTGGGGATCCGAGGAGGCAATCGTGAGTTGTCACTTAGGAAACTCGAATCGAAATATATTGTGGATTTCGAGTGTCTTACTCCGAAAGGATTTAATATGAGTGAAGAACTTGCTGTACATCTATATGAATGATTATATGTGCACATTTAGATTGGAGTTAATCTATTGTAATAGTGTATCCGTAGTCTTCTTGATTTTAACACAATCTTTGTATTGTTTTTAGATTTCACACAACTTGGGCTAGCAGAAGATATTGGACTTTATTGGAAGAATCTATTAATGCAGTATTACTGTTTGAATTGTATTACCCACTGGGGTTTATATGATTTCACGTGACTTTGAACACTTGGGAGGTTTACAGCCCACTGGGGCAGATATGTATGTATTTTGTTCTCACATGGTCGATTAATACGACTGTTGATAGCACGTAGCTATAACAACGTGCAACCAATGGCGCGGAAGATAATTAAGCAGCGAATGAAATACTATCATCCACGCTGTTTCTCCCGAGGAAGATATCAGGAAGTGCATGTGTAATGATGATATAATTATGCATTTACGAGATTCTGACATGTCGAACAATTGGGAAGTTCAAATTATGCAATTTGATCAAACGCAATTCCTTTGACAGCAACTAATATATTTTTGATCTAATATATACATAATTCATGTTATATGTTTTTAAAGCATATGATAGTCAGGAATTGCGACCCGGAGGGGTTATCAAATATTTACCATTGACATTTTACCATTCCAAGATGGCTGCTTATTTTCCAAGTTTGTAACCATGCACTAGGGTGTTGTATGTATATAAAAAATGGCTGTGTTTACAAGCAGACGAGCGTGATCAAGCCGTATTGGCGAAACGCGTCGTAACTTTTCATCTGCGGAATAAATCTTATACCACTGAACTACGAGTGTCCTGCATCTTTCCATAATTGGTGGAGCTTTGTTGAAGAATATATATATATATATATATATATATATATATATATATATATATATATATATATATATATATATATATATATATATATATATATATATATATAAATATCTATATATAAATATCTATATATATAAATATCTATATATAAATATCTATATATATAAATATAAATATCTATATATATAAATATCTATATATATATCTCTCCAGAAGAAAGCTGACAAAACCTGAGGTTTTTTAAGACATTGGGGAGACAATGTTGCATTCCGTCATGGAGCATACAAAGCAGTAAACTACTCTGACCAGAATGCAGTTGCGATGCACGCCCATTGGGCGGGACTATAACTAAGGATCTTGTTGCCGTGCCTCCCTCATGACACCAGTGAACAAGGGCTAGGAAGCCCGAAACATGTTTGGTCGTTACCTTGCTGTGGAGGTGAACCTGGTCCCCCCTGCAACTTGCCAAATTAAAAGGTCTGCACACGCATGTGTGTGATGCCTCAATTGTGGTGCAGCTTTCTTCTGGATATATGGCGGCCTTGCCTGAGTCGCGAGACACCCCGCCGCGGACGAGCAGCTCCAGATCGCTGTGAAGCTGATAGCAACCCGTATGTGTTCGACGGGTCTGTGTGCCCCACAGTTACAAGATGTGTTGAACTGCTGCTCCTATTGCCAGTCCTATCTGTTTCCCTCTTATTGATTTCAGTGGAAATGTAAGGGCGTTCGGCAGCCCCAGGAGTTTGTATGAGGAAAGCGAGGTATTTCGGTATCAAAGTGTTTGTCTATGTCGTTGAGGTCAGCCGTCTAATATCCCGTCACCTCCCTGCATTCCCAGAATATGTGAGTTAGTGTTCCCTCTTCGTCACAGCACCTCCAGCATGTTGGACTACGGTCAGATTTGCCTCTATTCAATCTGACCGGTGTCAGGTTCCAGTAAATGGCCACCTTAACTGCTGCTTCTCGGCTTGCCGTGTTCTTGGCGGTGTGGTTCGCCCTATAGTAGACCTCAACTTGCATGTTTTAAGGGTTTTCACCAGCTCTTCTGTAATCTTTTTCTATACTGAGAAAGGTTAGAAATTTACTCCTGACGAGAGCAGAAGTAAAATTCCATCCAGTGTTTGTAAGAAAATGGTTGTAGGGAAAATTAACTTGCAAATGCTAAACATATTTTCATGCTAAAATGCTGTTCACAAATATTGTCTAGGAGTACGATTTCCCGTTCTACTTCTGTAAATTCTTTTGAATTCATGAAATACATAAATCTGCACTAATGCAAAGACATGCCATGGGTGCACTTTTGTAACCATCTTTAACAATTTGACCCCTAATTTGGGATGGTGTTAACAAAGACCTTTTATTTTTATTAAAATTCTTTCTCTCTCACTCACTCACTCTCTCACTCTCTCACTCAGTCACCCACCCACCCTCATCCATCGGACGGCTTACCTACAAGGGAGAGCATATTGCTCTTTCACAAGGAGGATATCGGCACACAAAGTACTTTTATTTCAGTGTGAGGAACTATATTGTGACAATGTCTGCGTTTTGCCAATGTTTGTTACATTTGTGAGGACCTGGCAGGTCTCACAATGAAGTTTTACAAAAACTGTGTCAGCACAATACACCCACTGACAAAACCAAACGACTGATACCCTACATCAGACCTAGTGGCTTTGAAAATGCTAATTTATTTTCATGTTTTCCATAATCGTGTTGAAAGTGGTTACACTAATTTTCACATTAGGAATATTTTTGGGAAATCACATCAACAAATATTACTGAATTGTACTTCAAAGAAATGGTAGCTAAAACTTCACAGTAGTTTAGAAAAACATTTTTTTTTCCTAGTTGCATTTTTTTGATAACATTTTATTTTGAAAGCAAAGAATCCTCAATCTTGCTTTAAAGCTTTTGCAGATATTTGCATCTAATCTGATAGCACTCTGGGAACACTATATGTAGGCTCATATTGTTAAACTTTGCAAACAAGTGGATACATCGTTTTAATGGAACCACTGTCGGCAGTACAGTACAAACCTAAAACATTTATTTAAAGTGCTCACCCTAATAATAAAGGCTTTGCATTAATAAACCATAAATACAAGTTTGAACAGCATTAACATAGGACCCAAATATTAACTAGACCTCAGACGATTCCCTTCCCTGATCTGTAGTGTGGTACTGTAAAATGGTAGTCAAAGGGTTTATACTGAAGGTGGTTGGGCCTACTTGTCCCAAGGACAAAACAAACATGAACATTTGTTGTCCTGGGCATCGTGCTATAGGAATTTCTACACCTTTGCTACATACGCTTTCCAAACACAATTTAAAACACAAAGCAGATTAAGCAATATCTTAAAAACTCTAAAAAGTAGGTACTGGGGACTATTTGCCTTTTTAGTTTGTAAACAAAAAAAAAAGGGGGAGGGGATGGATTTACTTTCTAGGGGCCTTAGCACAGTATAGGGGAAAACCAGGAAATAAATGTAAACAATCACGGGCAGAAGAAAAGAGCTGTCTTGAATTTTCAAAATACACAGTACAAAGTCTGTGTTCTTACCACCTTCTTTGCCCTTGCACACTGGGCTGTGAAGGGCTCAGAGAAGCTGGGTCTACAAAATGGTTGGGTAAGATTTGAACGAGGATGGAAGTTTGCCACTCTCCCATCAACAGTTAAAAATACACTTCTCATAGCGTTATTCAAAGCTGATACATAAGCAGCGTTATGTTCTTAGCGACACTGTCAGACATGTTTTTTCAACAATTTTGTTAAAGTATTCCAATGAACAACAGATCACTGTACTTGATGCCACACTGGTATTAAATAACAGTGCCTAAGAATTGTCGCACATATTTTGACAATACAATTTTAGCTAGATGCTAGCAAACAAACATATTTATACCAATGTGTGGTGCTACCTGACTCACCAAATCATATTGGGTTTATCCTGGACAGGTCAGTTGCATATAATCCTTACAAATGGGTAGCTCCAATTCACAAAATTAACCCTACTGTGTTTGGTGGTCATGATCATCTTGGATGCAAAGCAAACCGCTGATTCAGTTTCATCGCCTTCTATGTTTGGAACATTGTTTAGTATGAGGATGTGGCACTTTTTATCACTTTGTTCTGTCTCCAGAACCACATGCCCACTATAAAATAAAATCTACGTTAAGGCATTATTTCATCTGATGGACAGTAAGACAAAAACAATCATCTGATTTGATGCAATAACTATAGAACCTGTGGCATGTTTCATTGGAGTTTGTCTTAGAAATAGTCTTGCTAATTGCAGCACATAAATATTGCATATAAATATTTATTTACAGATAATTTAATGTTACATGAGCATAATCAGGCCCTGGTTCCATGTGAAGTGATAGCATTTGGAGGTTTCTGTTGACTTAAGGTGAATTGGGGGTAGTCCATGATATTTAGTCATACTGAAACTGCACCAGAATAGGAGCTTGAACTCGCACGTAAATGGGCATTCGAAAATTGATGTTAGCAATAGGAAAGTGGAATTCCTGACTCTAGCTAACATTGGAGCCCCAATACATATATGAACACACCTTCCATTATAAATAATTGACAATAGTTGTATGACTGGTTTGTTAATTTTGCAAAAATGTCACTTTTTTTTTATTTATTTTTTTACTATTTCGGTTGTACTGGCCAGCAATCTTTTTGCTAGACTAATATGTTACATTAATATTTGTTGCACTAATATGAGCAGCCCCAAAGTAAATAGGACTTATTGATTTTACAGTAAGAAAATCTGTCTTTTCTGTGCCTGCTGTGGAAAAGATACTACCTAGTGACACAGGCCCACTATCCTGTCTACAGCTTACATGCAGTGATGGCTCTGCTACTATGGCGGAGGAGCGTCGCCTCACTGCTTTTAAGCAGTGCAAAAACGAAACCTGAAATGATAATAACTTTGAGTTATCATTTTATGCTGCTTTGCTGGGGGTTGGGCATGGCTGTTCTGGTCTCGTAGCAGGGGAGGAGTGGTTTGCCCACTCCTAATTACGCTATGACTGTTTGGTCGAGCCCTCTTTGGCCGCCCAAACCGGTCATGGGCACTTTCCCTGTTCTCCATGCAGGCTGCATTACATCCTGCATGGAGGTCTTGCCCACCCATCTACCTCCTGGCTGCAGCATTGTGATTGGTAAGCACCCAGGCTCCCCTGACCAATCACAACACTACATTGCACTGTTGTGATTGGTCAGTGGAACCTGGCTGTGCTTCCTGTTCCAAGACTAGGAGAGCAGAGGCAAAGATGCAGGACCTGGTGGCAACGTAAGTTTTAAAAAAAAATATATCGCTTGACTGTGTGCTGCAGAAATGACAAACATGACTCGTTAACAAGGGCAGAGAAAACACATTTCTGTTGATTATATGAAATTATTTTTAAAGACCTCAGTAATATATTGGTGTGTGCATATATAATTGAGTGTAAAACTTCATTCTGCACGTTGTTACTAATGCACAAAAATATACATGCACAAAACCTTTCCAGGAAGACAATCCAGGGCTTGAAGAAACTGTGGTGGGTGTGAAGTTCGAAGAATAATTTTTTGCACATGTTTGATGGAATAATGGAAATTAAGTGCATGAAATGCTAAGACTGGCTCAGTAAAATGGAATGCTTAGAATAATTCCTCACTGATAAATGCCTGAATTCCAACTTCAGTGAGAGTTTGGCCATTGAATAGACCGAGACTGTGCTGGGCATTAACTACTGTTAATAGGCTGAGCATAGGGCAGTGACATTTAACTGTAGGTTACTGTTGTGAGACATACAGGGAATTGCATTGTCGCCTGCATTTATTTGCCAAATGCGCCATGCACGTGTTGACTTTTAAACAAACACATGACTTTTGAAATCACTTACTATAGATCTATTAAAAATACCAAAATTGTTCTGAACATTACATGCAGACTTGCTCAACTCGCATCGATCAGGAATCATTTCACTTGTTTGTGGTTCTGTTTCTTAGCGCCCTTGACGTGATCCTAAATAAGACTGATTCCTTATGTAGTTGTACTTTGCTTGCAAGTAATTCAAGTGATGCGGTCATAGTCTTCCATAATTCCATCTTTAAATGCCAATGCCTGTTTGGATCCATCATAGCCTTCCATAATTCCATCTTCAAATGCCAATGCCTGTTTGCATCCAGCAGAGGACCCTGGAAAATTCTAAAATCTAAATTGAACAACTGTCCTACGCAACATCACCTCGAAGTTCGGTTGTTAGTCACAGCATTCAGAAATGTGTTTATGTTGCTATTCAATTTAATGTTTAATAACTTTAAGAATTCTTTGTATCCTTCTCAGATGGACCAGTCCCCTCGAACCTACATGCTTGCCAACTTAACCCATTTGCACTCGGAACAGCTTCTGCAGGGCCTGAACCTCCTTCGCCAACATCACGAGCTTTGTGACGTCGTCCTGAGAGTGGGTGATGTCAAGATCCATGCTCATAAAGTGGTGCTTGCCAGCATCAGCCCCTATTTCAAAGCCATGTTCACTGGGAACCTGTCGGAGAAGGAGAACTCTGAAGTGGAGTTTCAATGCATTGACGAGACAGCTCTGCAGGCCATTGTGGAATATGCATATACAGGAACGGTTTTCATCTCACAGGACACAGTGGAGTCCCTTCTTCCAGCTGCAAATTTGCTCCAGATCAAACTAGTTCTAAAGGAATGTTGTACTTTTCTAGAAAGCCAGCTTGACCCTGGAAACAGCGTTGGAATTTCACGTTTTGCTGAGACTTACGGTTGCCACGACCTGTACCTGGCCGCAAACAAGTACATTTGTCAGAATTTTGAAGATGTTTGTCAGACTGAAGAGTTTTTTGAGCTTACTCATTCTGAATTAGATGAAATCGTTTCTAATGACTGTTTAAATGTTGTTACAGAGGAAACAGTATTTTATGCATTAGAGTCCTGGATCAAGTATGATGTGCAGGAGCGCCAGAAGTACCTTTCTCAGTTGTTGCACTGCGTCCGATTGCCCTTGCTGAGTGTCAAATTTCTGACTAGGTTGTATGAAGCAAATCATCTTATACGGGATGACCATACCTGTAAACATTTATTGAACGAAGCTCTTAAATACCATTTCATGCCTGAACACAGACTTTCCCATCAAACTGTGCTAATGACACGGCCTCGGTGTGCTCCAAAAGTACTGTGTGCAGTAGGAGGAAAAGCGGGGCTGTTTGCATGTCTAGAAAGGTAAGACGGCATGTAATAAATAAATAAAAATTTTACTATGATTAACATTCAGTTACCAAAGTACTACTCTGATATATATATTTTTACACACGGACTAGTGCTTGCTTAGTCCTCAACATATTAGTCCAGTCACATTCCTTATAGATTTCTGTGTGCTGTAAAAATATTCATATGAAATATAGATTTACTTCTTGCTATTTCCTTGCTTGTATAACTATTTGGATGTATCCCACTCTGTAATTTCAAAATCTTTTTTTTAGGTAAGCGTGTCAGAGTAGAGAAATAAGCCAGATAGCCATACCTACACAATTGTTTGACCACCAATATAGGTGTGGCAGGGTTTGTGTTGTGTACTCATGTAATAACAGTTTTTTTTTTCTTGAGTTGAAACGACAGATATGCAAAAGTGTTAACCCTTTAAATCCCAGTGGCACTTTTATAACCTTTTTAAATTCAAAAAGCTCTTGATCCAGCAGGAGCAGTGTAAATTTTGTGGGCACAAACATGAGTTACCCACCACACTGTAATCTCAATCCACAGCTACACACTTGATAACATCACAGAGCATGGCCCATAGAAACTACAAACATTCACAACCCATAAGGTCCTCCGATAGATCTTTGTATGAGCTAATAGGGACTTGGGTAACGAGAGACGGAAAGCAATCCTTCATGAGGACCTGTAATTAAAAAGTGCCTAACAACAATATTCTCAAATTGTCAATAAAATTATCAAAATGATAGGACAAACACATGAATTAGTTATCAAGAATAGTTTACCTAAGCTTCAAAGTGAATGGTCAAACCACAAAATAACATTAGAATCATATTCTAATGGTTGATCATCTGTAGACCGGTATAATCACAAAACATCACAGTTCAGAGCAAATGCATCACAATTTCAATACCTGGTGAGAGAGAGAGAGCGAGAGAGGGGGGTGGGAATACACATTGCAAATACTGTATGTTTTTAGAATCATACAAACCAATGATTCGGTTGTAGATTTAACAGGACCAGGACACACGATGGACCCAGTAGAGCACCAGAGCACAGCTTGCGGAAGCTAGAGTCATCAACCCGTCAGCCAAACGGTTTGGGTCTGCTTCACTTTACCAGCCGGTAAAGCGCAGAGGGGAAACAGGAGGGTTCATTTCAGGGAAATCAGAGTTCAGACTGACCGCATGTCAGGCTCAGATTTGCAAGAAAATAGCTGCACACGTTCTTTTCCCACGGGGCAATTATACCTCCAAATGTTCACGGTTCCTGCCCACAAAGTAACTTTTGCGTATTTTTCATGATTTCTTTTGGTCAATCTCCATTCAAAAAGTAGAAAAGAAACTCAAACGATAATACTCGTAGCTATAATGCAATCAGGTCAGCATTTTGGTCTATTCAGATGAAACGATGAAGGACAAAATACATTTTTGAGGCCTACAGTGTGAAAGTACTAACATCATCATCTTCTTCTAAAGGAAAACGCTAACTTCGAAAACAGAGAAATAGAAGTGCATAAGGAATTATTATATAAACTCCATTTAATCTATGTTTATGAGCATAGACCATTTATGATTTTATTAATAAACAAGCATTTTCTTTCATATTTATATTGAAGCAGGAATTATTTTACTTGCGCATTTTCATAATCATTTTTGATAAAAAAACTTAGTTTTCATTCTTACACTACACATTATTGTTTTAACACAATATTAGTTTTTCTCTCTGTCACGAACAACTTATTCTCCAACCAGTTTGGCGACCCTCTTGCATGCTTTTACACTGCAGTTTTAAACTTTTCATGTGTTTCACGAGACACACTGTTAGTTATTGTTTCTTAAGTTTATATCAGTATCGCACCCAGTGAGCAGGAATTGATCGAGCAAAAACTCACTAAAATAATCGCGCTCCATCACTCTCAACCGATTTAGAGCAAACAAAAAAAAATGCTTTTTGAGTAAAGCTTGCTTTCTACCTGAGAAAGTTCTACTTTCATGGCAAGTATAGTGTAAATCTGTTCTAGCTGTTGTTGAGAGCGACTTTTACTGTGGGAGCTAAAATGAGAAATCACTAATTTTTTCACCAACTTTTTTTTCCCAAGAACGGATTTCATTGATTGGCAATTCATTGATTTCATGCAAATCTGACAACTGGGTCAGTAGTTCAAGGCAAATCAAAAATTTGCCTTTTCGATGGAAAGTGTGACTCAATCATTTATACATAGAGGCGAACGCATTTTGTAATATAATTTTAGTACAAGGGAAAAGTTCTTTCCTAATGCCAGACCAGAAGAGGTGGTGGCCACATGACTTGTCGTGTCAGATATGGTGTACTTTCGGCCAGATAGGATTGAGCGTAGCAAAACCCTTAGCATTGGGATAATGTCAGAGTTAGCGTTACTGGACATGTCTGTCTTCAACACCTGCTTATTTCTTTTGAGGCAAGTGAGATAATATCGCAAGCTCAACCACTGTATTGCAAAATAATAAAAAGCATGGGGGATTTAGAATCCTTATGGTGCAAAAAAATAATTCACTTCCAAATCAATTTATCTAAATCTGTGTCTCACCTGGAAATTAATTGGCTTAATATCTTGCACATCACTGCTAAACTCCATTCACAAAACAAAGACTTGTTCCCAGGTTTGCTGCGTTAGTACAGTAAAGTTTGAAAAGAAAATGAATGCCTCCATTGTACTATATCACTACTGCAATGTAATATAATGTAATCACCGTCAAAAACAGTGTTGTAGTACATTGGATGGATGTTAACTGTAACCTATAGACGTTTTGACAGTTAAATAAGGTGTAGATCAGATAATGAGAAACATCTGCTCAAAGATATTGTTCACTACAGAGGAGGGGCTTTTTATTCGGGCTGGTGCAGGGACTTTGCGGGATAAGGAGGTGCTTGAGAACTTTGATGGGCAACAGTGCAAATAAATGAAAGTAATCCAGACAGTACAGCAGGCAAGGAACAATGAATCTTGCCAGGGAGCGGGTGGTTAGGAAACAATATCTGGGGATTATGGGCTGCAGGGCAGCATAGCGATAGGGACAGGGAATTCTGACTGATTGCATGGTCACAGGGCAGCCAAGTAGAAATGATTATGAATCTGGAATTGGAGCTAGACTCGTAGAGCGTGAAAGAAGATCTAATGTCACAAAAAAGTTGTTTCTCTGTATAGCATCTTGTCCTCTTTCCGTCCCATTTACGAGATACTGCTAGTGCAGGTGGAGTAAGTTACACAGACTGGAGTGATCTACCTAATCTATCACTGGCTACCACGGAATGGATTTATGAACAACTTTCCCTATAATGGGATTAATTTTGATATCTGTAAAGAATACGTCTAATATCCTCTCACATTCTAAAGTGCTACACATTCTAACATTATTATACAATAAACATTCAGTCAACATATTTATCACAGGAGTAGCAAACTGTGGAAAATCTAGAAAGGTGCAATAAAGCTGTTCAGCATTGTGAACTGCCTTTGGAAATCATGACAGCATGGCTTTTGATTTTGACAGCTTACGCAGGGTGTTTCCCTATATAAATTAGAAATTCTGGAGACAGTATGGGTAGGTATACATTGGGGATGTACTGGGAGAAGATTTTATGGGTCCATGTTCCAGATGTCCTATGTGTGGTTATCTTGAGAATTGTAAGGAAGAAGGATTTAGGGGATAGAAGTTTGCATTTAATTTGGTGGTGGTGACAGTGGACACAGTGCTTGGTCCTATTTTCTGTATGTGGTTAGGAAGGATCACCACGCATGGGAGCAGTGATGGGGACAATTTGTTGACCCCCTGTGTTGTTGTACATGGAGGGAGAGTCCAGGGAAGTTATTTGCCTTACCTGACTACAAGTGCTACATTTGTTTGACTAGAAACATGAACGTTTGAAGACCAAGCTAGGACGAGAGACCATTTTCCTTTCTGGAGGTGTTGAATTCTTGTACTTGTAACAGTTCTGGGATATTGCTTTAGGGTGTAATGAGACTCCTTTGGTTGATGGGTGGGCACAGTCTGTTTGAATCTGTTTGATACGTTCTTCATTGCAGAGATGTCTTATCAGCGGTCATGTTCACCTTTATGCTGTTTGAACGCTCTATGCAAAACCGTGACCAATCTGGATACTAATAACAATAACAAAAGTGTTCATCATACCTCTATGCCATTACATTATTAGAGACCGCAGCAAGTGTCTTGTTCAGGAACCCAGCATATAATGTTCAGCACTTATGTTGGCTTTTCTTATCTCTACCTACCCAAATGCTATCCCCCAGGGATATGCAGGAGGTTTATATAGGGGCAGTGTTCCAAATGTTATGGGACTAATCCCCGGTGGCAGAGGGGCGGTGGACGCTGCGGCAGCTCTCTCATCTGGACCTTTTAAAAACAAAATTACTGTGACTTTTTACGTGCTTTTAGCTTCACAACCGGGCTTACCTGCTGCTTCCCCCTGCTCCAGCTGGCTGCACCCCTAGCCCCGCTCCGGCACTGGGCCGGTCTTCGGAGGGCTGACGGGGCTGCAGTGCACCATCTTGGGAGGGGCAGCTATCCCGGGTCAGCGCTTGAGTCATCGCGCCTACAGGACCCTCTAAAGGCTTGCTCAAGGCGCCTGCGCAGCTATCACTAATCCCCGGTGGCAGAGGGGCGGTGGACGCTGTGGCAGCGCTCTTATCTGGACCTTTTTAAAAACAAAATTACTGTGACTTTTTACGTGCTTTTAGCTTCACAACCGGGCTTACCTGCTGCTTCCCCCTGCTCCAGCTGGCTGCACCCCTAGCCCCGCTCCGGCACTGGGCCGGTCTTCGGAGGGCTGACGGGGCTGCAGTCCACCATCTTGGGAGGGGCAGCTATCCCGGGTCAGCGCTCGAGTCATCGCGCCTACAGGACCCTCTAAAGGCTTGCTCAAGGCGCCTGCGCAGCAATCACTAATCCCCGGTGGTAGAGGGGCGGTGGACGCTGCGGCAGCGCTCTCATCTGGACCTTTTAAAAACAAATTACTGTGACTTTTTACGTGCTTTTAGCTTCACAACCGGGCTTACCTCCTGCTTCCCCCTGCTCCAGCTGGCTGCACCCCTAGCCCCGCTCCGGCACTGGGCCGGTCTTCGGAGGGCTGACGGGGCTGCAGTCCACCATCTTGGGAGGGGCAGTCACCTTTCCCTACATAAGGATCGCCTCATGCGGATGTGCAGCGGACGTGCGCAGCAGGCGCGACGAAGGCGTGCTGAAGTTGCGCCTAAGTTAAGCCCGTCCGCGGCCGGCCGGGGCTAGGGGCACTCCATCATGCCCCTTTCCTGTCCTGTTCGGCCTCGCAACTCCGCTCTTACCAGGGTTCATGGGTTCCTCCCCCCCCCCCCCCACTCTTACTCGGATCACGGAGCTTGGGCTGGCTCGGACCAGGCCCTCTACTTTCCTCCCGGTCCCCCTGCTGCCCTCATTGATTCCCCCTCCCTCCTGCCCTATTCACATGCCTGTCCCTACAACCTCTGCTTTCCTGCTGAACACCAGGTCTGCTGTTAAGCATCAGACAGAGCTTTTATTTATTTATTTATTTATTTTTTATTTTTTTGTAAACCTTTATTGGTATAGACAGGATATACAAATCTGGGCCTACAACCAAACTGGCCGGCCATAATACGTGAAAGCAGTCAAGAAGTCCAGAATGGAGTTACAGAATCAATCATAGCGAAACGTAAGCAATACAATCTTAAAAAGGGGGGGGGGGAGGAGAGAGGATCCAAACGGCCAGCAAACAGGAGCAAAGAAGGTTATTTTTTATAATAGGGCGATAAGGAGTATGACCGGCTCAGCGACAATATAGAAGAATCCGGATTCCCAAATCAAACCATCGGTAACAGAACGGCTAAAGGGCAGCCATGCAGGCATGTCAGCACTGTATATATCAGTATAAAAACAGGGCCGTGAACACAAGTCGGTATATAATTAAGAACAACTTTGCATCCCCACCACCCAGTAGCACATCGGAAACAGAACAAAGGGGCCGGAATAGCGACAACACCAAGACTAACCCGTCATACTAAACTTGGGAGAGAAGGAAAAAGGGAGGGGGGGGGGAAAGAGGAAAGAAGAGAGGGAAAGGAAAACACAAACTGAAAGAAAAGACTGCCGCGCCTAAACAAGCGCCCCGTAGCAAGGAACACATAAAAGAGCAACAATATCAACAACGAGAAGGGCATGGGAGTCTCAATGGAAAGCAGCAAAAATACAAAAAGAAGAACAGCGACATTACAGACCCCACCCCAATCATACCACGGAAGGCAAGGACAGACGCGGCACTCCAATAAAGAGATACAAAAGGGCCATAGAACTGAGGAAAATAAAACATCAAATAAGACCCAACCCACCCATCCCACCCAGCACCCCTGCAGAAGGCTACGGCCTACCCTCCAAACAGCGCGCCTGTCGCCCTAAACCAGAACCCGAAATGTAGTAGAGACAAGAGAAAGGAAGAATATAGAGACAAAAAAGGACATCAAAACAAAGGAAATAAATGGGAGGGAGGAGCAAAAGGGCAGAAACAAATACGGTCGGCTACAGCCCTCCACCCAACCATACGATCATATTACATTTGAACCAGAACGACACAATCTCGAGCGCCAAAAAAACGTACGGGGGGGGGTCTCCCACAGCACAATAATTATGAGCAACGTCGCCACAGATCCGTACATCAATAAACCACCGGGAGCCGTGCATCTCACCCCAGTCCCTTCCTAACCACAGTTACCACCCACCACAGGACAGTGTGAGGTAAACAACACGATGCGAGGCAAGCACACAATTGAAAGAGAGTACGAGCAAAACGTAGGCCAGGGAGGGCAATGAATAAGCAAGCGGGCAAAAGTTCAAATAGGCAGTTCAAATGTCTCAGCAATAGCAACAAGGGCAATAATAGACAGGAGTTCAGTCTCGCCGTTAGGAAAAGCGGGGATTTCCCTGCAAAATAGAAACACGACCTCATCAAGGCAACAGGCAGCGGTCCACCATTGGTCTCAGGCACCCGGGGAGGATCGGATCCCCGCACGACATCCAAGTCCCCAAACTCCAAACATCGAAGAGCAGGAGGTTCCAAATCCACCGGCCAGCAGACCCGTCGATGGATAGTGACAGTATCCCTCGTAGCAACCTGGGGAGGCGAGGCGGTGGCATCACTGAGGCAAGAGGGGACCATGAAGGAGCGTTCACCCAAGATGGCGGTGGACCGAATCGAGTCTTCCGGAGCACCGGGGGCCAGGGCCGCGCGTAAGGATCGTAAGGCATCAAGAACGTCTCCAATCGTAGGCTCACGCACACACGTCCAGGCCCCCGTGCAGTCCAGCAACCCAAGGCCGTCATCACGAGGAGACCCACAGCACAGGTCGTTGGTAGCCATTTTGTGAATCCAGCCTCCTCACCACCCTCCGCGATTCTCGGAACAGTTCACAAATGCGGGCCTTTACAGATTTCCGGGGGGACCCAGCAATGGCAGCCTCGGTGAAAAAAGGAGATTCGCCCAAGGCGGGGGGCCGTCTGCAATATCGCTGGCGCTCCTCTCAGAGTCCGAAGACGAGGGTCCAGGGTCGATGGACGGAGCAGCGGCGGGGGGACCCCCTCCCACGATCAGTCCACGGAGCACCGCGCCCCGCACCAGCCTCACGGCCGTCAAGGCGGGCCCGGATCAGGGTCACCGGGATGTTCTCACAACGGCTCTCACCAGTGGCGCAGTCTCTCGGCCGGGGCCGACGGTCACCACAACGCCAGGCCGGATCCGATAGGCGAGGCCCCGGTCTCAACACCACGAGGGCCCAGGTCCCTTCGGGGGGCACAACTTCGGAACCGCAGCACGCCGGAGTCTCCAGGCCAAACGGTGAGTAAGAGCGAAACGTTGCGTTGCTATTTCTTCGGAATTGTGTCGTATCTGGGCAGGATATACAACAGGATAGGCGAGTCAGGCCAGAGGGCTGACGGAGCCGAGCTACAAGGCGACCATTACGCTCGCGAGCTTGGCTCCTCCCCCAGACAGAGCTTTTTAGTGTTTTGGATCTTCACAAACCTGACCTCATGTTTTTAACAGAGACCTGGTATAGATCAGACTCTCTGCCTAACGTGCTGGCAGCCCTTCCCCCCTCCTATTCGATCCTTCGGGCCGACCGGCCGGAGGGGAAGACGGGGGGGTGGAGTGGCCTTGATCTTCCGCTCTGGACTTCATTTTCAGGTTCTTCCTTCTCCTCCCATACCTACCGCCGACTGCCTAGTGGTACGTTCGGCTTCCTTTCAGGTCCCCGTCACATACGTCTTAGTATATCGTCCCCCCTACCCCAACCCTGGTTTTATTCCTGCTCTTCAGGACCTACTAGCCACCTTAGTTGTTAATAACACAGCTGTCTGAGTGCTAGGGGATTTCAACTTCTGGCCTGGCGACCTGGCGGAAGACGCCCCGTCAAGAGATTTTTCTCAGCTCCTTTCTAGCCTTAATTTTGTTTCCCATGTCCACTCCCCCACCCATTCCCGTGGCCATACTCTGGACCAAATCTGGACGTTAAACGTCCTTATTTCTATGCCTATTGTCATTCCTTGTCTGTGGTCTGACCATTTTTTGATTTCTTTTCATTTAGACCTTAACTTGGCTAAGATACCCTTTTCCCCGAGAAACTCTTGGGCTAGGAACTGGAGCAAGGTAGACATTTCCGTCCTTTGCGCTACGTTGTCATCCTCCTGCCCTGATCTAATGGGCGCCCCTTCATCGTCCCAAGTAGCCATGCTTAATGGCTGGCTCTCGAGTGCTTGCGACCAAGAAGCCCCTCTGAGACGTGTCACTGTTAGGCGCGCTCATGAGGCGAATAAATGGTTCTCCCCCCTCCTTAAGACAAAAAAGCTGGAGGTGCGCCAAGCGGAACGCGCCTGGAGGCTTGCCTACTGCCCCTCCCGCAAAGCCCACTATAAAATTGTATGCAAGGTGTTGGAACCTAAAGTTGTCAGGTCACCTAGGGTAGCCTGGCCTAGGGTAAGACAATCTCTAATAGAGGCACATGTGCGAAGGTTGCATACTACCCAGCAGTAACCCCATGCAATTCCACTAAAAAGAATGACGCTACACCAATGTTTTGGAAAAATATGGCTTGATTTTATAAAAATAGATTTGCTTTTCTTTATCACTTTTACACCAGTATTTCTCCTTGTTCAGTTTCAATCCAAGTACTGTATTACACTTCACATCTCCATCTTATTCTGTTCAGTACATTTACATTAAGGTACATTACCAGTCTCACCCCACCTTTCTAACAATATATGCAGCCAGAGAAGGATGTCAGTGATTATCCTAGAACAGCATATGCACCTTTACCTCTTATGAGAACTTAGCACTTTTCCCCATCAGAAGGTACTTTTAGCAAAATTTCAACAGATTGTACTAGCCCCTCAGATCATGGCCCTGTGGCCGCTCTCCTCTGGACCTGAAACACAAGGTTTACTTCATCATGTCAATGTACTCCCTTCCAGGAAACAGTATGGGGAGTGAATGGGGTATCAAGGCAAGTTCCAATAGAACCAGGTCTGAATTTTCCCACACAATGGGTCCCTCTGGGAGGAACCGCTCCTCAGTCCCTCCTAGCGTTAACTCGGAGTCTCAGTCTTCACCCACCACACACTCCTTACTTACAGTGGGGCCCGCGAGGCCAGAGTCTCCGATCACTGAACAGCAAGGGAGACCTCGACAGAAGTCTCAGCCGGTAACCTCTGGCGCTCGTTTTGTTTCTTCCCGCCCGACCAGCCACTCGCTGGCGCGGGGAGGGTGGGGGTGAGGATCTCTCCGTGTGCAGCGATTGACTGCTCGTTCCCTCGCCTGACCAGGCTCTCAACTCCAGAGCTGGCGCGGGCAAAGGCTTACCACAGCTGAGAGTCGAATCTGATCTTCCGTTCCCTTCTTCCCTTCGGTCGACTCCGCCTCACGCAGTCAGTCGACTCAACCGGGCATGCGCGGGTGTGTAGTGTCTCCACACCCGAGGCCGCTCTATCCCGACGGCTCTTCCTCTTCCGCTCCGCCCACTCCAGGATCAATGGCGGTCGCACCAGAGCTGGGGAATGCCCTCCTCAGCCAAAGCCTCTCCTGCTCGATCTCGCCACTTGTTGCAGAGTTCCTGCCTTCTTTCCCTCGATGAGCCACTATTCTCACCAGCCGCCTGACATCTCAGGTATGAGGGGAAAGCTCCGCTTGGGTGAATGTCAGTGGGGAGTTGAAGGCAAGGACGTCCTTAGCTGATTTAAGGAGTCAAACGAGGAGGGATCACAATAACGAACCTTCAGCCTTAACCCTTCTCGCTTCTTGTCCAACTCTGTCAGAGTCTCACTGAGGCTTCCCAACTGGGCAATAGGCTGTACTCCTCAGCACTACAGCCACCCTCAACCATACATATCCCTTATTTCTAGGCTAGGGGTTGATCAGGCGCCCAGAGTCTCCAGGAATCCAACGCAGCGGGGTCAAGTTACCACAAGGGAGGAAGGGTGGTGAATCAATAAGGAAGCGTCTCTAGACTGGGAGGTCAACCCTTTGGCTATCCTACCCCCACCTTATGCTACTGCCTGTCCTCCAGCTGACTCACTCTGGCAAGACAAAATGGTTGCCCAGCATTCCGCCTTTTATAGGCTGACCCTCAAAGGTCAAGAAGGGACCAGAAGGTTCTGGAATGCCCTATGCTATCCTATGGGACAGATCTCAGGTGTGACAGTTGTGGCAGTTAGAAGCCACCATTTTGTAGATCTGGATTAATTCCTGTCAGGAAAGGCACCTAGGCCTGAGGTGAAAAATCATGAGGGCAAAAGAGCATCTAACCCCCAGGCCAACATATAAAAATCTGGTGAGGTCAAAAAGATATAAAGGTATGAGGGGTAAAAAGGGGACAAAATAAATAAATAATTGGAGGAGCCACGCAAAAGGCCAGACAGGTCTAACACGCGTCCCCCCCCAGCTGAAAGTGGGGAGAGCTACCCAACCCCTTGGGAGTCCTCCTCACTAAGGCGGAAATACCTAGAAAGACCGTCTGCATTGGCGTGGTCCACTCCAGGCCGATGTTCCACCCGGAAGTCCATTCCCTGTAGGGAGATGGACCATCTCAGCAACTTGGGATTCTCCCCCTTCATCTGCATCAGCCAACGAAGGGGGCGGTGGTCAGTCTGAACCAGGAAGTGCGAGCCAAACAGGTATGGCCGCAGCTTCTTCAGAGCCCACACCACCGCAAAAGCTTCCCTCTCAATTGCACTCCACTTCTGTTCCCTGGGAAGCAGTCTCCTGGATAGGAAAACTACAGGCTGATCCAGGCCCTCTTCATTCAGTTGCGATAACACTGCCCCAATGCCATGTTCTGATGCATCTGTCTGGACAATGAACTCCTTGGAGAAGTCTGGGGCCCTCAGGACCGGTGCTGCACACATTGCCTGCTTCAACCTTTCAAAGGCTTGCTGACAAGCCTCTGTCCAAACTACCCGTCGAGGTTGTTTCTTTGAGGTAAGCTCTGTGAGGGGCGCTACAATAGTGCCATACCCCTTCACAAAGCGACGGTAGTAGCCTGTGAGGCCCAGGAAAGCTCGGACCTCCGTCTGGGTCTTGGGGGGTTCCCAGGCCATGATTGCCTCAATCTTTGCCTGAAGGGGCTGCACTGTTCCCCTACCCACCAAGTGTCCTAGGTACACAACCGACCCCTGCCCAATCTGACATTTGCTGGCCTTGATTGTCAATCCAGCTTGTTTCAGGGCCTGGAGAACTGCTTGCAAATGTTGCAAATGGTCCTCCCAACTGCTACTGAAGGCAGCAATGTCATCCAGATAAGCAGCGGAGAAACTCTCCATTCCGGAGAGGACCTGGTTCACCAGCCGCTGAAAAGTGGCAGGGGCATTCTTGAGCCCAAAGGGCATCACACAAAATTGGAAGTGTCCCTCAGGCGTGGAGAAGGCTGACCTTTCCTTTGCTCTATCTGTCAGGGAGATCTGCCAGTACCCCGAAGTGAGGTCAAAGGTACTGAGATATTGGGCAGCTCCCAGCCGGTCAATTAATTCATCCGCCCTAGGGATCGGATGAGCATCAGTTTTTGTGACTGAATTCAGTCCCCGGTAATCCACACAGAACCTCAGTTCTGGAGTGGTGCCTGGTGGAGCGGCTTTTGGCACTAGAACCACCGGACTGGACCAGGGGCTGTTGGAAGGTTCTATGACTCCTAGCTCTAGCATCTTGGCAACCTCACCATGGATGCTAGCCTTCACCTTGTCGGACAGCCGGTAGGTCTTTGACTTCACTGGTGGGCTGTCCCCTGTGTCCACATCATGGGTACACAGGTGAGTCCTTCCCGGGACAAGGGAGAACAACGTAGAGTACTGCTCCAGTATCTGGCGGCAGTCCTCCCGCTGTTCAGGAGTTAGGGATGGAGAGAGAATCACTCCCTCCACCGACCCATCCTTTTCCTGAGACGAAAATAAGTCCGGGAGAGGTTCGCTTTCCGCTTCCTCTCCCCCATCAGTCACCATCATTAAGATAACCTCGGGCCTCTCATGGTGGGGTTTGAGTCGGTTGGCATGAAGCACCCGCAGGGGCTGTCGTGGGGTCTTTAGGTCCACCAGGTATGTGGCCTTACCCTTCTTCTCCAACACCTCAAAGGAGCCTGTCCAGCGATCCTGGAGGGCACTTAGCTCTCCAGGCTCCATCACCCACACTTTCTGGCCAGGCTACAATTCCACCTGGTGAGCGTTGTGGTCATACCACTCCTTCATCACTGCCTGGCTGGCCTCCAAGTTGTCAGAAGCTTCCTTCCACAACTTCGCCATTTGGCTCCTGAAGGCCAGCATGTAGCTCACCACATCCTGGGGGGGTTTCCTGGGAGACTTTTCCCATCCATCCTTCACCAGGCTGAGAGGACCGGGTACAGGGTGCCCATACAGAAGCTCGAAGGGGCTGAAGCCCACTCCCTTCTGTGGCACTTCCCTGTAGGAGAATAGCAAACAGGGTAGGAGGACGTCCCACTTCCTCCGCAGGCTCTCGGGCAGACTTCTGATCATGCCCTTCAAGGTCTTGTTGAACCTTTCCACCAGTCCATTGGACTGGGGGTGACAGGGAGTGGTGAACCGGTAGGTCACTCCACACTCCTTCCACATTGCCCACATGTACGCTGACATAAAGTTGGTCCCCCTGTTGGACACAACTTCTTTGGGGAAACCCACTCGGGTAAAGATCCCCATTAGGGCCCTAGCCACCACAGGTGCAGTGACAGTCCTCAGAGGTATTGCCTCTGGGTACCGTGTGGCATGATCCACCAGAACCAGGATAAACCTGTGACCAGCTGTTGTTGGTGGATCCAATGGCCCTACAATGTCGATGCCCACCCTTTCAAAGGGGGTGCTAACGACTGGAAGTGGTTCCAGGGGAGCTTTCAGCTTCACCCCTGTTTTCCCACTGCCCTGGCAGGATACACATGTCCGACAGTAGGTGTTAGACGCCACTTTCATCTGAGGCCAGTAAAAGTGGGGGACAAGCCGAGCAAAGGTCTTGTCCTGACCTAAGTGTCCTGCCAAGGGTATTGCATGAGCCAATTCCAGCAGAAAGGCTCGGTACCGTTGCGGGACTACCAAGGCCCTTGATGAACCAGGTAAGGGTACCTTGGGTTCACTGTAGAGGAGTCCATCCTCCCAGTAAATGTGTTAGTGTCCCGCAACGTCCCCTGCTGCCTGGGCTTCAGCCTGTCGCCTCAATCCCTCAAGGGTAGGGCACTCCTTCTGGCCCTTACAGAACTCCTCTCTGGTAGGCCCTCCCTCCACATGCCACTCAGCAGGGATGGGCAGGTCCTCCAGAGAAACTACTTCCCCCTCCACGGACTCCTGGTCCACCACCGCAGGTGGCTGATCTGTCACATGAGGTGTGGAAGCCGAAGCAGGCTTCTCCTGTCTTCGGGTCTGTCCCTTTTTGGCAGCGGGTTGGGCCATTGTTCCAGGCTCCAACCCAGGCGAACTCCCTCTCCGGGCAGTCGCAGACCTTGTGCTTACACGGGCCCAATCAGGTGTACCTAGCATCGCTGAATGCGTCCGGTATTCCACCTCTCTCCAAGCATTGTGCTCCATGTCATTCCCCAACAGACAATCAACTGGCACGGCAGGGCTTACGGCAACTCGAAGTGAACCTGCAACCCCTTCCCACTCAAAGGGAACCTCCGCCACGGGGTAGTGGCCCATTCTGCCGTCAGCCATCGCGGCGGGGTGGAGTACATTGGGAATTACCTGCTCTGGAGACACCAGATGACTTCTCACCATAGTCATACTGGCTCCTGTATCTCTCAGAGCCTCCCCTCTCTGGCCATTGATGGTGATCCACTGCCCATACTTGATAGTATTTGGGGGCACCTGGATCTTAGGAACCATCTCCCGTTCTCCCAGGGACACTAAGGTGACACCCGCCCACTCACTCCCCTTATCTAAGGGCAACTCCTCCCCGAGCGCTACACTAGCTACTCCCGGGGCTTTTCCTCCAGTGGGAGGGGGTGGTCTCTTTGGGCATCTGACATCTCCCTTATAATGTCCAACACCACCACACTCAAAACAGTGGACAACCCTTGGCTGCTGGCTTTGGCCAGGATGAGGGTTTCTGGGCGGGTTAGCCTTAGGGGTGAAACCTGTTCCCTTTCCCTGGAAACTGTTTTGGGGACCTTTAGAGAACTCCCGTTTTTTATCTCCCCCCTCCTTCTTCTGAGGGGCGCCCTGTCCGGCCTTTTGGGAATCCCCTCCAGTCCCCTTTGAGGACACCCGGGTACTTGCCCAGATGTCCGCCTCCTCTGCAAGCTTCCGGGGGTTGGGCAGCTTGCTGTCCACCAGGTGCTGGCGCAGCTCGGGAAAATGTTTCTCGAGTAGATGCTCTTTCAAAAAAAGATCATACAACCCCTCATAATCCTTCACCTCACTGCCCTGTACCCAGCCCTCCAATGCCTTCCTTGCATAATCTAGGAAGTCCACCCAGTTCTGGGTGCTTAACTTGTGGCTCCCCCTGAACTTCTGGCGATACTTTTCTGGGGTTAACATAAACTTCCTGATCAACGCTAACTTCATAGTGGGGTAGTTGGTCTTCTCCTTTGGCTCTAAGGCTAACAAGGTGTCCTGACCAGTAGGAGGCATGTACTTGTACAACCCCCCCCCCAGTGTTTCTCCTAGATCCCCTGGGCTCTTAAGGAGACCTCATAGGCAGCCAGCCACTTGGCTATGTCATTCCCCTGACTATAGCTGGCAACTATATCCTTAGGCAGGTAGGGTCTGGACTCCCTGGTTGGTTCTCTGGTTTCGCAGCCACCATTTGGAGAGTTGGCGAGTCCTAACTGTAGAGCCTTGAGTTCTAGCTCTTTTAGTCTAAGCTCATGAGTTATCCTCTGTTCCTCCTTCTCCTGTTCTAACCTGGCTAACTCCCACTTCAGCTTCCTTTTTTCCCTCCTGTCTGTGAGTTCCGCTTCGGTCAAGCTTCCCCCGGAGACACTACTGCCCCCCCCTAGAGGAGGTCATTGGTCCTGGGAGTAGGTTTTCCACCTCAGGGTGGAATAATCCCTCTACCTCTATGACCGTGTCCCGGTCTGTCCCCTCATCCTCCTCCTTCCCTTCACGGTGTGCTTCCACCCAAGCCCTCAAACTGGTCTGGAGTTCCCCCTTCTTGGCACCACGCTTTAAGAACACCCCCATTTGTTGACAGAAGTCCTTTAGCTGGGCCACAGAATAAGTGTCCAGTTCTTCCAGTGCAAATTCCATTTTGCAAGAGGCAATTCAGGGTCAAACACACAAAAAGAATAGAGTTACAAGGGCAACCTGAAGCTACCTCCACCCCACCACCAGGAATAAATTTGGAAAAAAGCAAAAGTAAAAATTAGGAGGGCCGCTAGGAGAAAACTCCAGGTGTAGGTTAGTGGATTACACTTTGTTACTGCAGAGTAGTCGCAACCACAGTCACCATCCCACCGCTGCCACCAATATGTTGGAACCTAAAGTTGTCAGGTCACCTAGGGTAGCCTGGCCTAGGGTAAGACAATCTCTAATAGAGGCACATGTGCGAAGGTTGCATACTACCCAGCAGTAACCCCATGCAATTCCACTAAAAAGAATGACGCTACACCAATGTTTTGGAAAAATATGGCTTGATTTTATAAAAATAGATTTGCTTTTCTTTATCACTTTTACACCAGTATTTCTCCTTGTTCAGTTTCAATCCAAGTACTGTATTACACTTCACATCTCCATCTTATTCTGTTCAGTACATTTACATTAAGATACATTACCAGTCTCACCCCACCTTTCTAAAATATATGCAGCCAGAGAAGGATGTCAGTGATTATCCTAGAACAGCATATGCACCTTTACCTCTTATGAGAACTTAGCACTTTTCCCCATCAGAAGGTACTTTTAGCAAAATTTCAACAGATTGTACTAGCCCCTCAGATCATGGCCCTGTGGCCGCTCTCCTCTGGACCTGAAACACAAGGTTTACTTCGTCATGTCAATTTACTCCCTTCCAGGAAACAGTATGGGGAGTGAATGGGGTATCAAGGGAAGTTCCAATAGAACCAGGTCTGAATTTTCCCACACAATGGGTCCCTCTGGGAGGAACCGCTCCTCAGTCCCTCCTAGCGTTAACTCGGAGTCTCAGTCTTCACCCACCACACACTCCTTACTTACAGTGGGGCCCGCGAGGCCAGAGTCTCCGATCACTGAACAGCAAGGGAGACCTCGACAGAAGTCTCAGCCGGTAACCTCTGGCGCTCGTTTTGTTTCTTCCCGCCCGACCAGCCACTCGCTGTCAGCGCTGGCGCGGGGAGGGTGGGGGTGAGGATCTCTCCGTGTGCAGCGATCGACTGCTCGCTCCCTCGCCTGACCAGGCTCTCAACTCCAGAGCTGGCGGGGGCAAAGGCTTACCACAGCTGAGAGTCGAATCTGATCTTCCGTTCCCTTCTTCCCTTCGGTCGACTCCGCCTCACGCAGTCAGTCGACTCAACCAGGCATGCGCGGGTGTGTAGTGTCTCCACACCCGAGGCTGCTCTATCCCGACGGCTCTTCCTCTTCCGCTCCGCCCACTCCAGGATCAATGGCGGTCGCACCAGCGCTGGGGAATGCCCTCCTCAGCCAAAGCCTCTCCTGCTCGATCTCGCCACTTGTTGCAGAGTCCCTGCCTTCTTTCCCTCAATGAGCCACTATTCTCACCAGCCGCCTGACATCTTAGGTATGAGGGGAAAGCTCCGCTTGGGTGAATGTCAGTGGGGAGTTGAAGGCAAGGACGTCCTTAGCTGATTTAAGGAGTCAAACGAGGAGGGATCACAATAACGAACCTTCAGCCTTAACCCTTCTCGCTTCTTGTCCAACTCTGTCAGAGTCTCACTGAGGCTTCCCAACTGGGCAATAGGCTGTACTCCTCAGCACTACAGCCACCCTCAACCACACATATCCCTTATTTCTAGGCTAGGGGTTGATCAGGCGCCCAGAGTCTCCAGGAATCCAACGCAGCGGGGTCAAGTTACCACAAGGGAGGAAGGGTGGTGAATCAATAAGGAAGCGTCCCTAGACTGGGAGGTCAACCCTTTGGCTATCCTACCCCCACCTTATGCTACTGCCTGTCCTCCAGCTGACTCACTCTGGCAAGACAAAATGGTTGCCCAGCATTCCGCCTTTTATAGGCTGACCCTCAAAGGTCCAGAAGGTTCTGGAATGCCCTATGCTATCCTATGGGACAGATCTCAGGTGTGACAGTTGTGGCAGTTAGAAGCCACCATTTTGTAGATCTGGATTAATTCCTGTCAGGAAAGGCACCTAGGCCTGAGGTGAAAAATCATGAGGGCAAAAGAGCAACTAACCCCCAGGCCAACATATAAAAATCTGGTGAGGTCAAAAAGATATAAAGGTATGAGGGGCAAAAAGGGGACAAAATAAATAAATAATTGGAGGAGTCACGCAAAAGGCCAGACAGGTCTAACACGAATATAAAAACGCCATCTTACAGGCTAAGACTGATTACTTTTCTGAGAAAATCCTTGCCGCTGAGAGCCAGCCCAGGGAAATCTTCGCCACAGTGCGCGAGCTGGCTTCCTCGGACAGGACTTCCCCCAAAATTCTTCCCTCTCAGCTGCTGTGCGATTCGCTCAACAACTATTTTATCGACAAGGTCGCACTGATTAAATCCAACATCCCTCCCCCTCCCTTTTCTGATCCTCAGCCCCCGATTAACAGGCTGACAATTAACTTCATTCCCCCCTTAACCAAGGAGTCTCTCCTTCCCCTTTTGGCCCGTGTTGAGTCAGGATCCCCAGCTGATGTCTGCCCCGCCCATGTCCTGCGAAAGATTTTTTCCGACTCTTACTTGCCACCTCTGACTTTTCTGAACGAGTCCCTATGCAAAGGCACAGTGCCTGCCCTCCACAAGGCAGCCGCCATTATCCCTATCCTAAAAAAATCAGGGGTTGACCCGGCTGCCCCTGCCAACTACCGTCCGATCTCACTCCTCCCTTTTTTGGGTAAGGTCCTCGAGACCCATGTCACCCAGACACTGAGCCTCTTCGTGGAGGACAGCGGCTATCTTGCCCCCTGTCAGTCTGGTTTCCACCCTCGACACTCGACCGAGAAGGTGGTCATCTCGGTCATGGACCAGCTCAGGGAAGGACTAGACACCAACACCTCCCAGGCCCTCGTCCTCCTCGACCTATCCGCCGCCTTCGACACGGTTGATCACTCTATCTTACTATCCCGTGTCAGGGCGGCGGGTATGGGGGGTTCGACTCTGGCCTGGATTAGCTCCTTCCTTAACGGCCGCACTCAGGCTGTCTATCTAGCCGACTTTTCAGCTCCCCCGCGAGAAGTTCAGTGTGGTGTTCCTCAAGGGTCCTCCCTTTCTCCCTTATTATTTAACCTGTACATCCTTCCCCTTGTGCTTGCCTTACAACAGATGGAGGTCACGGTGTATAATTACGCCGATGACCTCCAGCTGATCTTTAACCTTTCCCCTTCCCAATCTGGTGTTTATTCTTTTCAGTCGGTCATGCTATTTATCCGGGATTGGATGAATCATAACCACCTGAAACTCAACCCGGATAAAACTGAGTTAGTTTTGACCGGCGACGCTGGTAGTCCCTGGTCCCCTATCTTTTGGCCCCCGTCTTTAGGTTCCCCTCCACTACCCTCTCCTTCTGTCAAAACCCTCGGTATCACCATCAACCATCAACTCACCCTTCACTCCCAGATTAGTTCTGTTGTGTCTTCCTGTTTTTTTATGCTCCGAACCATTCGGAAAATCTCTCGTTTCTTCTCTGTCCCTGCCCTTAAACTGATTCTGATGGCGATGGTTCTTTCTCGGCTAGATTACGGGAACATCGTGTATAACGGTGCTCCCATCTATGCCCTCCAGCGCCTTCAGGCAATTCAGAACCAGGCGGCCCGATTGATTTTCGGGCTGCCTAAATTTCACCATTCCTCACCCTTACTGAAGTCCCTTCACTGGCTGCCGATTAAGGAGCGGGCCTTATTCAAACTAGGCTGCACCACCTTCCAAGCCCGAGCGGCAACGGCGCCTGCCTATATTTCCTCGGCAATTCAAGCTTATCAGCCTACTAGGGAGTTGCGCTCTTCCTCCATGCGTCTTCTGACAGTTCCCCGCTTCAAGAAGAGTCGGATGGGGGGCTTGACATTTTCTGTCCTGGCCGCTTCCTTTTGGAACTCCCTTCCGTTGGCCTTACGCTCAACTGCCTCCTACATGGAGTTCCGAAAATCACTCAAAACTTTTCTCTTCCTGAAAGCTTTCCCAGCTTAAAAATCCTCTTGCTCCCCTGTCTTTGGTTTTAGTGTTTACCAGCGCCATGAAGCCGCACGGCATACGCGCGCTTTATAAATTCTTTTAAATTAAATTAAATGGGCGACTTTTGACCAAATTGGTTGTAAAATATGAGTGGGTGTACCTAATTGAAGGAAAAGTAAAATATCACAGGATGCAAACCATGGATGCAGCCTATCAATATCTCAAAGGAAACTTTTTTTAACAAAATAATTGTTTTATTACTAAACAGCTAGCTGTTTATCAAGGCCATACATCTGCAAGCTGTGTGAAGAAAAGATGAATAAGCCACTTGCCAAGGCTGTACATATATATACATAAAGGAAATATAAACATTGCTGAAAGTGCATCAGTTCCATGATGTATTTTATACATGCGTTTGCCATAAAAAGCAAGTGAATGTGTGATAGAATGATTCTCAAAGTAACGCTACTGCCATGGCAAGATTATGTAACTTGAAACACCAGTGAACTTGTACACTGAAAAAATAATAATTTCAGATAGCTAAACCAGATAGAAAAACGCTACGCTAAGATGGAGCAGACGGCCAGTGGTATGGAAAGGAAATAACATAGGAGCAGAGCTGGGAGGAGGGTGAGAGGTCCATCAAGTTATCATGCTGTCCCCTCCATCCACCATACCTGCTTTGGGTGGATTTTCTAGGGCAAAGGTACCTCTGCTAATTGCTCTGAGTTCTTGACTTTGTTGTTGGTTGACATGATATTGTGTCTATATTACGGACACCTGATGTGGCAAGCATAGAAGACTATAATCCTGTCTCATTGTGTGTCTGCCTCCTTTTCTCTTACTCCTCTTTTCCATGGCTCTGGACTCTTCTGACTGTCCAGGAGGTGTATTTGTTGCCTTATACACTCCTATGCGTGTCCTAGAGATGCTGTCTTTCTTGTCTCCTTGCCAGAAGCACTCTTAAGTGAGTGGCGGTTCCTGTTGCCAAGATAGTGTTTTTTGTCACAAAATTGCAGATTTATTATCTTTTTTCACATGAATGACAGCTCATTGTTTTCATATGATTCACTCCGAGAAGATCCTTGTTCAAAAATCTAAGCAGAGTCCAACAATCGACCTTTTTCCCCTCACAAGGGAAAAAGAACAAAAAAAACCTATAATTTGTTGCAGGTTTGTGTAACTCATCGCAGACTGCTAACAACATCCTGGTTTTTCATCAGGACCGTGCACCCGCTGTTGGGTCACCACAAAGCAGAATTTTAAAAAACTTTCTTTGCTGTAGTGCAGATGCCGGCTTAAGTGCCATAAATAATAATCTATTTTAAAGAAGGGAACCCAGTAGGCAATTGGTCAGGGTCATTGGGTGCATATATAATTTCTAAAGACAGGGGTCCCTAGACAGTTTAGAGATACTCAGGGTAATAAATATAGGCTAAATAGACTCTATAGTCTAATATTCAATAAGTGCATGAAAGAATTTCATACAAAGTTCAAGTGGGACACAGCCTGCGTCCTACTAACACAAATAGACAAAAATTAGGGAAGGGTTCAGGCAAGGGGATCAAGTCTGCATAACATAGAATATAGCAGATTTGAATTATGTAGAAACACCATTGTACAATAGGATACACAATGTATTACATGCATATGGTGTACAAATTGTCGACGGCGTTTTGATCCCCAGGGTAGGGGGGGATCATCTTTGGGACATTATAAAATTCATTCCTGTGTACAGTTAGCTCCGGACATTACAATATTCATGTCTAGTTAGAGCCAGTATGTGGGCAACGAACAACGAGGTGAGGTTGCTGGGCTCAATTCACTTAGTAAAGTGACTCAGGACCTAACAGTGTCCGAGGGAATTAATAATATTCAAATATGCCGGGATCGCTGGGTATGATTTCCGTGGTGGGAATCAGGACATACGAGCCGCAGTGCGTCAATGGCAGACTGTGGCTGACTTCACAAATGAAGACCGAGAGTTACCTCGGACTCTGTGTTAGGTCCTGAGTCACTTTACTAAGTGAATTGAGCTCAGCAACCTCGCCTCATCGTTCGTTGCCCACATAATTGCTCTAACCCAACATGAATATTGTAATGTCCGAAGCTAATTGTACACAGCCATGAGTTTCATAATGTCCAGAAGAAGATCCCCCTACCTTGCCCTAGGGATCGGAACGCCGTTGACAATTTGTACCCCATATGCATGTAATACATTGTGTATCCTATTGTTCAATGGTGTTTCCACGTAATTCAAATCTGCTATATTCTATGTTATGTAGACTCGCTCCCCTTGCCTGAACCCTTCCCTAATTGTGGCCTGTCTATTTGTGTTAGTAGGACGCAGGCTGTGTCCCACTTGAATTTTGTATGAAATTATTTCCATGCACTTATTGAATATTAAACTCTGTCAGGCTGGACAAAGAATATAGAGTCTATTTAGCCTATATTTATTACCCTGAGTATCTCTAAACTGTCTAGGGACCCCTGTCTTTAGAAATTATGAATAATAATCTGGCAGTCTGTCCGTGCCCTGTGGACGTGCTTTGAGCATTCATATTTTAAAGAGTTGCATACATAGAGGTAAATGTAAATGTTCATTGTGGGATCCAGTAACTGCTTATAATCCTGTCTCTTGTGTTTTGTTTTTTTTGTAGTGTGGAAATGTACTTTCCTCAGAATGACAAGTGGATGGGACTGGCACCTCTCAGCATTCCACGATTTGAATTAGGAGTTTGTGTCCTGGACCAGAAAGTGTATGTTGTCGGCGGCATTGCCACTCACAGCCGACAAGGCATCACCTACAAAAACCATGAAAACTCTGTGGAAAGTTGGGATCCCGATACAAATACATGGACGTCCCTTAGGAGGATGACTGAGAGTAGAAGTACTCTGGGAGTAGTGGTTTTAGCAGGAGAGCTATATGCCTTAGGAGGATATGATGGTCAGTCGTACTTACAGTCTGTTGAAAAATATATTCCAAAGGTCAAAGAATGGCAACCTGTTGCACCGATGATTAAAACAAGAAGCTGTTTTGCTGCTGCTGTGTTGGATGGAATGATTTATGCGATTGGTGGTTATGGCCCTGCTCATATGAACAGGTAAGCATTTTTCTAAAGTAGAACACTGCAGACCAGGTAAGGAAAGCTTTCTTGCTTCGACCTTTCTACACTGATACAAGATGTGCAAGTACAAGATTCCCTTGGGGTAATTCGCCATCTAATAAAAGTTTCCATCAAGGTCATTAGGAGTCCGCTCTGGGTCTAATTATCTATTTCTTGAGCAGTGTCAACATGTGCAAGCAGTAGGGGAATTGTTTATTTTTTCTCTTTGTATTGTCACCTGAGATCTGTATCCTCTAACCTGAAAGAATGACCTGGTTATGCTTGCCAGCCAAGTCTCACTGAGCGCTTGTGACCACTTTGTTTACGATATTCAGATGTATTCATAGTGGGGTTATAGGATTAGTACAATTTATACCATGGACTATTTGGGGGCAATTGTAAATATATTCTAGCCGATTCTGTCATGCCAAGTAACTTGGGACATTTAGGAACTTACGACAAATGTGCCTTACAGAGTGGCGAATGATTAGAAAATTAAATTATATTAATAAAGTGTATATAAATGAAGAAGGAAAATCGAAAATGTTCTGCAGACTTGAATGATTGATTCGTAGGAGCAGTGCACCTGCATCAAACAGAATATAGGAGGGACAATGGTGCCTCAAATTTATATAGATGTTTTTTTTAATGTGTGAATTAAATTAAATATTTCATAATTTGTCTATATGCTAGATGAATGCTCGTTTCTGAAGTCTTGTGTGGTCCTGTGGTTCGAATCATTAACATTGCTTCCCCAGCTTCCAGTAATGGGTCCCCTAATTCCAATAATGATTTAGTGGGGGTCCCCACGTTTCATTAATGATTAAGTGGGGGTCCACAGAAGTCGAAAGGTTAAGAACCACTGGAATTCAGAATTGTAAAGTATTTAGCTTTGATACCATCGCTGTAGTCCTGAGTTTGAGATGTCATCAGATGCACCATAAACTGTAATTTAGTAACGATTTAGTGATCTTTGCTACTGTTATATAATTGATTTTGCAGACTACAATATTTAGGAAAACTTTCAAATATCTGACCTTGCTGGACTGTAAATATGCAGTGCAATATTTACTTGCTACCCTTCCAGGATTAATGTTTGCCCATTTGAGTAGTCAGTCAATCCACTTTATTCAGACAATACCACAAAAGTTACATTAAAAACATATAATTTCAAATCTGAATACAATCCGCTTATACATACTGTTCCAAATCTGAATACAATCCGCTTATACATACTGTTCCATCTCAATGGAAGCAAGCAGTGGTAACACCCCTGCTAAAAAAGCCATCTCTGGATCCCAACTGTCCTAAGAACTACAGGCCCATATCCCTCTTGCCATTCCCGGCAAAAATCATGGAAAGGGTAGTCAGTAGTACTCTCTCCAAGTTTCTTGAACAACATGGCTTACTGGAGGAGGTCCAGTTTGGTTTTAGACCAGCTCATGGTACCGAGACAGCCTTGGTGACCGTAATGGACGAACTTAGAAGGCGGTCGGACAGAGGTCAATCAGCAGTACTTATTCTGCTTGACCTGTCGGCCGCCTTCGATACGGTTAACCACGGAATTTTGTTGAGAAGGCTGAGGAAGATAGGGGTAACAGGACTCGCCATGAAATGGTTTCTGTCCTTTTTACAGGGTAGACAGCAAGCTGTGTCTCTTTCCCCCTTCCAATCTTCTTTTACCAATATTTAGCACGGTGTACCGCAGGGCTCGGCCATCAGCCCTATACTTTTTAACATCTATATGAAACCACTAATGACAGTCATCAGAAAACATAACATCAGCATTATAAATTATGCTGATGACACCCAGCTGATTATTTCACTGGAAGGGGAACAATCTACCTCATTGGAAGGGGTTCATAGTTGTTTGCGGGACACAGCATTGTGGCTTAAGGAAAACTCGCTGCAATGTAATGGTGACAAAACGGAGGTGCTGTATTGCACCGCGGAAAGAGTCCCACGTGGGCTGCCCAGCAATTTTTGGCCTTTAGAGACACTGACCCCATTGCAACCTGTAAAGACAGTCCGTAATCTAGGTGTTATCTTTGACTGTCAGCTAACGTTAGAAGCGCAGGTGACAAAAATAGTGGGTTGTTGTCTGGCCATCATTAGGTCACTGAGAAAGATTTTTCCCCTGCTGCCCTTCATGGCTCGCACAGTGATAGCGCGCAGTACTATTCTCAGTGGATTAGACTACTGTAACGCCCTATTGCTGGAAGCTCCCAACTTCCTATTGGATAGGTTACAGAGAATACAATCTATGGCAGCCAAATTGGTCCTGGGTTGGCCTAGAAGGTCTTCTTCCTCACAGGCTCTAGCAGAACTACATTGGCTGCCGCTAAGACAAAGAGTTCAATTTAAATCCCTTTGCCTGGTGTTTAAGGCCCTCAATGGGATGGGGTTGGTCTCCTTTCAAAAGAAGTTTTCCTGGTATGTACCCACGAGAACCCTGCGCTCTTCAGGGGCAAAGCTGGTGAAAGTACCTAAATTCAGGAAGGTGAGGTCAGGTGGCAGATCTTTTGAGGTGGCGGCAGCAAGGCTCTGGAATGCCCTGCCTCTGGAACTCAGACAAATTAAAGAGATTCTGCCTTTTAGGAAAAGGCTAAAAACATGGCTCTTCCCAAAGATTTAATTACATGTTATAGTGAGGCCTCATGATTGCGTATTTCTGAAAGGTTTAGCGCCAGGATGCCTGCAAGGTGACTGATGCGCTTTAGAAGTACAATAAATAAATAAAAATAAATAATACATACAGAAATGTTTCATCCAAACTATCAGAACAGACAAAATATTTTAGATCCACTCATATCAAGATACCAAGTACCAGTGATATCCAAATAAATAAAATAAAATATCCGAAATATTAATCGTAGCACTAATTCATACCTTTCTTTATTGATAAAACGGTGCATATACAATGTAATACTGCACATCTCATTTCTTTTTCCTTAAGATGTAATAAATATTTCATACCTTGCTTATAACAACTAATAGTGGATGTCCGCAGGATTAGGACAAAAATTTGTTTCGGTAAAGTACTGTATAAAGTGGAAAATAATGTAAGATTAGTAGTACTTTGCTGAGGTGAGTTGTCACGGGCATTTTGACAGGCTTGCAAATCAGCTTCCCTGATGGAGGAAGGTTACCAAGAAAAGCAGGGTGCTAAGGCGTAATCAGGTCAAATAAACCTTGCGTTTATTTGACCAAGAAGCCAAGAAGAGTCCTATACAGGAGTAAGTTATGAAGAAACTATACAAGGCTACACTCTGAATGTTTTGAGATTGTTCGGCCCTCTCCTTTGAACACTGGTTTAAGAACAAACTAATCCTTAATTTGCTATTTTTATAAATCCACTCCAGATTTGAGAAATGTTTAGGGACACCCAACTCTGAATTAGACTCCTTGATATAAGCAGGCCAAGGGATTTTTAGTGCATTATTCAACTCTAGTCAGTCTTTTAATACTAGTCTTGAAAATGTCCCCTCTGAAGAAAGACACATTTTAATCCATAGCTATAGAGGGGCTAATTGTATGGTGTCTCATATATAATTTACCCCAATTCAGTGTGACAAATGTGGGTGGCAACACTCTTGGGTACCAAGAGGGAGTCTACTTAAAACACATTTTCTGCTCTTTGAAGAGCACCAGAATTAGTGTGACTGGAATGCATCTACTGCTTTACATCTGTATCCTCAACCGCAGGGCCAGTGTCCGTGCTTGATGCAAAAATGAAAAATTGCCTCGTCACCCAATTGCTGCAATTTTGTATTTATCAGATACCCCACTGTAAAAAAAAAAGGGTCAAGCAGAATTCTCAAGTAATTAAACGTAGCAACCTTACTAACCCCTCCCTCCCACATAATATATGACTTGGATTTTGTAATTCTCTTGCCACTCATCATAATAAAAGATTCGCTCAAATGTACCTTTAAATCAAGATTACTCATAAATCGTAAAAGTATCCAATAAAATCCAGAGGGTATTTACAGTACTAGCTAAAAGTACTGTGGCATTGTCGTATAGCAAGGTTGTATCAAACGTTTCCCGACCTGGGGCACGTTGACACCATGTTGAACAAGAACAGATTCCAAAGCATTAATCTACTGTGAAAAACAGGAATGTGGCTAGGATACATCCTTGGCGAACCCCACGCTCAGAACTATTTGGGGCTGTAAAAATCTCCATTTGAACAATATCCAATGTTGACTAATATATTTATGGAGCTTCTTCAATACTATAATGAAGGCCTCTTCCATTCCCATGGATTCAAACATAACCCATAGATTTCGAGCAGTTTACTTTGTCAAAGGAACAACAGAGGTCAATAAAGGCCATGTGTAGTGAGCCTCTCCTTGCCTTTGGTAAATAATAACTGATGTGAATGAACAATCGCACTCCTTAGGTTGGTGTAAAATGGTAATCCGGGTAACCATGTAGGTAGGTGCTGCTGGGTTGACCCTCCTGAGTATGAGGATAAGGAGTTACTCTGTGAATGCGTTATCCCAACTGTGGGCAAAGTCACCTAGCTGCACTCTGGAGTAAATTTCAATCAAGGTCGACCATATTAATAAATCTTCATAATATGATTTTTATTTTGTCACTTTAAGTTCTTCATCATATTTATTCATTTATATGCCCAATGCATTTCGGGGCTTGCCCTTCTTCAGGGGACTTTTTTTTATCTGTAATGAGTAAAATACACAGCCAATCAAGATACAGTGCAATATACATTACAGGATTACTCCCAGTATTTATAGATGCACTCAAGTTAGCTCAGGAAAAACATGTTTCTTACAGATGCTTATAGTGAAACTAATGATGTTCAATAAAGTTTGGTGAAACTTTATTACCACTTCCAACGTGCGCGACCGGTGTGTTTTTTTTAAAGAGTACAGGGGAAAGATTTTGTGTGCTTTGTTGAGAAAATGAGCCACAACCTCGTGAGTAACGTTAACAAAGCATGCGACCACAAAACGTGAGTAGTGCCGATAAGCCGAATGTGCCGTTAAACAGACTATGAAAAAAACACTTACAATTCAAAGTCAATATGTTCGTGTATAGTCCTTTCAATCACGAGAGTACTATTGAAACGTGCACAGGAACCTGAAAAATAACGTGCAATACCGTAGGTTACAATTAGGTGCATATTCGTCTGGTTGTCCCTATGTATACGAAAGCGTGCAAGAAACTTAGGGAAGGTGTGTAATGAGTACACGGATTTCCGTTCTGTCAATCACTGTTACATGCTGTCAAAAGTAAAAAGTACAATATCTTAAAAGCCAATCTCTAGCGAACCAATATCTAGTCAACCAGTGTCCACCCATACGCTATCCATTTAGATGAACTCCCGCTTACTTCAAAATGATCCTAAGCGTTCCTCCTCTGGACCCGCCATCGCTTTCAAAGTCAGTGAACCCGTCGCCGGGATATATCGTGGTACGTCAGAGCGACGTATATGAAAATAGAAGAAATACTATTACAGCCCGGTCAAAACACACAGGGTCAAAAGATCGAGAACTAATTAAAATCAGAGTCAAAAACCAAATAATTAAAACTGAGGTGATAAGACATGGTAAAGTGAAAGTGCACATGAAAAATAATGAGCGCATAACTCTGATGTGTGATCAAAGTGATGTGTGCGACACGTGACAAGAATCCCTAGTGGAAAGATAGGGTGTGTAGAAAGGTGTACCTTCAGGCGAAAGGCAAAACATTGAACACATGTCTAAAGCGCACAATAGTGCTCATACTGGAAAGACCGTATGTCAAATGATGTGTCGAGAAATAATTCCTAAATCTCACAATAATAAGCTACCGTTTTTGTTCAAACAGGGTATACAAGCAAGCTTCTGCGCAAGTGAAAGAAAGAATCAAACAAATTTACATACTCAACTAAGTAAATGATGCTGGTACTTTGGTTGGTTTAAAGAAAACGGTGTGGTTCTACACGTTTATTGAGTCCATACAAGTCAGAGTGAATCAAAACAATATTACATACTCTGGAAGGTAAATGATGCTGGTACTTTAGTTAGTTATAGAAAACAGTGTAAGTCTACCTGTTCATTGAGTCCTTTAGGATGAGCTGTATTAAGAAGATGAATCCAATGCACTTCCCTGCGTAGTAGGTGCTGTGTGTTGTCTCTTCCTGGAAGTACTTTAACTTGTTCCAATACTAAGAAGCGGAACTGACTAGGATTGTGGTTGAGCGTTGCAGTGACAGGCCAAGGGGGATTTGGAATTTTTAGTGCGAACATTACTTTTGTGTTCAATGAGGCGTGTCTTTATTTTTCGTTCCGTTTTGCCCACATAGGCCAGTCCACAGGGGCATTTAATCATGTAAATCAGGTTGCTGCTGTCACAGGTTGCTGTAACTTTCAGTTTGATGGATATTCCTTTGCTGGGATGCGTGATTTTGTTTTCCTTGATAATGGCATTACAATTACCACAATTGTGACACGGTAATGTCCCTTTATGTGCCCGTATTTTTGTGTCCTCCACCTGATTTAGGATTTCTTTAATGTTCCTAGTGTGCAAATATGCAAATCTTGGTGACTTTGCGAAAATTTCATTAAAATCCTCCTCCAATGTTAGTAGTGGCCAGTGTTTTAATATGATCTTCTTGATTTTGAAACTTTTGGTTGAATATTTCGAGATGAATGTCATTCTTGGTTCCTCTGGCGGTTTTTGTGCTGATGTGAGTAATTGCTCTTGTTCAATGTTGGTTACTTTGGTTACTGCTTCTTCCAAGATACTTGCAGGATTGTGTCGGTCTCTAAATTTCCCAATGGTAGTGTGCATGCTGTCTTAAAATAATTTCATCCACAAAGGAGTTATTTGGAGTCGTAATAATTGTGAATAGGGTAGATGTTTTTTTTAGGGCAGGCTGATGGAAACTTTTGAAGTGCAAGAGGTTATTTCTGTCAGTGGGTTTGGTATGCACCGTGGTATTTAAGACTCCATTGACCTGGTGAACCGTAACATCCCAAAAAGTTATTTCATCCTCGTTGATGGTGTGCGTAAAACCCATTCTGTCATTAACCTGGTTAAGGTTCTCAATGGCTTGGATCAAAGAGGATTCTGGACCCTTCCACAAAATGAATATATCATCTATGTATCTTTTGTATAACAATACGTTTTCTGCCCATTCCGGTTGGTTCAAAACGTGGTCTTGTTCAAATCGATAAAGATATTCGCGTAGGCCGTCGCCGCACAGTTCCCCATTGAGGTACCAGACGCTTGGATGAAATATTCATTTTGTCACTCAAAGTAACTATGATAACGTGTGAAATGGTGGAGATCCATTAAAAATATCTTTAAATCCTGATCTTTGTTGGTCATCATTAGAAAAAACTCCACTGCTTCCATTCCAAGGTTATGGGGAATAGATGTATAAAGTTATTTGATGTCTATGGTACATAGAATCATATTTGAAGTGAATTTAGATTGATTGTCTTTCAAGATATTTAAGAAGTGTGTGGTATTCTTTATGTACGTTGTCATGTTTTGTACAATTGGGTGCAAATGCTTGTCCAGATATTTACCTATTGGCTCGTGTATAGTGTTGATGGTTGAGACTATGGGTCTGCACGGATGCTTGGTGGGGTGCTTATGTATTTTAAGGATCATGTATATATAAGGTAGTGCAGGATTACTTTTAATTAGGAATTCCTTTTCTTTGTTGCCAATGGTTCCTTCACTTACAGGTTTATCAATGATGTTACATAGTACTCTAATGAACTCTTTGGTTGGATCTGTATTCACCTTGGTGTAAGTGTTGGTGTCATGAACATGCTCATTGACATTCGTTAAGTAAAATTGTGTATCCATAATCACCCTTGCTGCACCTTTGTCCGCTTGACGTATGGTAATGGATTGTTGTTGGCAAGTTGTTTTAGTGCCTCTTGTTCCTTTCTGGTAAGATTCGTAGCCTTGGATTTGGGTTGTTTAAAAATCCTTTCTATATCTTTGGAAACCACTTTCTCAAAAGCCTCCACGTCCTTCTAGCTTGTGAACAGGCCCAACAACATTAGAAGAACCAGGATGGGGAGCAGAAGGAGGAATCGGACAACTGGACTCCGTTGCAGAGAACACGAGAAGTCAAAAAACCTAGTCATCAACAAATCTAAACAAGAAATCACCGACTTTCAATTAAAGGTTTTGCAAAAAGGCTCATCATACGTTTCCACCTATCATTCTAATTTATTGGAGGCACAAGTAGCCACTTACAAATTAGTTAGATCTTTAAGATTGCGACATTTCTTTACCAACGTAGTTGAAAAACCCAAAGATCAAGTCACTGATACACTGATTGGGTTAAAGAAGTAAAGTAAATTCATGCCACCGATGAGTCACAAGGTATTAGACGCTTTTGAGAAAGTGGTTTCAAAAGATATAGAAAGGATTTTCAAACAACCCAAATCCAAGGCTACGAATCTTACCAGAAAGGAACAAGAGGCAATAAAACAACTTGCCAACAACAAATCCATTACCATACGTCAAGCGGATAAAGGTGGAGCAATGGTGATTATAGATACAAAATTTAACTTAACGAATGTCAATGAGCATGTTCATGACACCAACACTTACACCAAGGTGAATACAGATCCAACCAAATAGTTCATAAGAGTATTATGTAACATCATAGATAAAGCTGTAAGTGAAGGAACCATTGGCAACAAAGAAAAGGAATTCCTAATTAAAACTAATCCTGCACTACCTTATGTATACATGATCCCTAAAATACATAAGCACCCCACCAAACCTCCGTGCAGACCCATAGTCTCAACCATCAACACTATACACGAGCCTATAGGTAAATATCTGGACAAGCATTTGCAGCCAATTGTACACAACATGACAACGTACATAAAGAATACCACACTCTTCTTAAATATCTTGAAAGACAATCAATCTAAATTCACGGCAAATACGATTCTATGTACCATAGATGTCAACTCACTTTATACATCTATCCCCCATAACCTTGGACTGGAAGCAGTGGAGTCTTTTCTAATGATGACGAACAAAGACCAGGATTTAAAGATATTTTTAATGGATCTCCTCCATTTCACACTTTATCATAGTTACTTTGAGTGGCAAAATGAATATTTCATCCAAGCGTCTGGTACCTCAAGGGGGAATAGTGCTGCGCCGGCCTACGCTAATATCTTTATGTATCGATTCGAACAAGACCATGTTTTGAACCAACCGGAATGGGCAGAAAACTTATTGTTATACAAAAGATACATAGATGAGATCTTCATTTTGTGGATGGGACCAGAATCCTCTTTGATCCAAGCCAATGAAAACCTTAAACAGGTTAATAATGGAATAGGTTTTACGCATACCATCAACAAGGATGAAATAACTTTTTGGGATGTGACGGTTCACAATGTCAATGGAGTCTTAAATACCACAGACAGAAATAACCTCTTGCAATTCAAAAGTTTCCATCAGCCTGCCCTAAAAAAACATCTACCCTATTCACAATTAATACGACTCAAAAGAATTTCATCCACAAAGGAGTCATTTGAAGACAGCATGTACACTACCATTGGGACATTTAGAGACCGACACTATCCTGCAAGTATCTTGGAAGAAGCAGTAACCCATTCATCTCGAAATATTCAACCAAAAGTTTCAACATCAAGAAGATCATATTAAAACACTGGCCACTACTAACATTGGAGGAGGATTTTAATGGAATTTTCGCAAAGTCACCAAGATTCGCATATTTGTGCACTAGGAACATTAAAGAAATCCTAAATCAGGTAGAGAACACAAAAATACAGTCACATAAAGGTACATTACCGTGCCACAATTGTGGTAATTGTAATGCCATTATCAAGGGAAACCAAATCACGCATCCCAGCAAAGGAATACCCATCAAACTGAAAGTTACAGCAACCTGTGACAGCAGCATCCTGATTTACATGATTAAATGCCCCTGTGGACTGGCCTATGTGGGCAAAACGGAACGAAAAATAAAGACACGCCTCATTGAACACAAAAGTAATGTTCGCATAAAAAATTCCAAATCCTCCTTGGCCTGTCACTGCAATGCTCATAACCACAATCCTGGTCAGTTACGCTTCTTAGTATTGAAACAAGCTAAAGTACTTCCAGGAAGAGACAATACCCAGCACCTACTACACAGGGAAGTTCATTGGATTAATCCTCTTAATGCAGCTCATCCTAAATGACTCAATGAACGTGTGGACTTACACTGTTTTCTTTAACTAACTAAAGTACCAGCATCATTTACCTTCCAGAGTATGTAATATTGTTTCGATTCACTCTTTGACTTGTATGGACTCAATGAACGTGTAGACCCACACTGTTTTATTTAAACTAACCAAAGTACCAGTATCATTTACTCAGTTGAGTATGTAAATTTGTTTGATTCTTTCTTTCACTTGTGCAGAAGCTTCCTTGTATACCCCGTTTGAACAAAAATGGTAGCTTATTATTGTGAGATTTAGGAATTATTTCTCGACACATCATTTGACATACGGTCTTTCCAGTATGAACACTATTGTGCGCTTTAGACATGTGCTCAATGTTTTGCCTTTCGCCTGAAAGGTACACCTTTCTACACCCTATCTTTCCACTAGGGATTCTTGTCATGTGTTGCACACGTCACATTGATCACACATCGGAGTTATGTGCAGACGTTTTTGCGCTTCTTATTTTTCATGTGCGCTTTCACTTTACCACATCTTATCACCTCAGTTTCAATTATTTGTTTTTTGACTCTGATTTTAATTGGTTCTCGATCTTTTGACCCTGTGTGTTTTGACCGGGCCGTAATAGTATTTCTTCTGTTTTCCTATACTTCGCTCTGACGTACCACGATATATCCCGGCGACGAGTTCACTGACTTTAAAAGCGATGGCGGGTCCCGAGGAGGAATGCTACGGATCACTTTTAAGTAAGCGGGAGTTCATCTAGATAGATAGTGTACGGGTGGACTCTGGTTGACTAGATATTGGTTCGCTAGAGATTGGCTTTTAAGATATTGTACTTTTGACTTTTGACAGCTTGTAACACTGTGATTGACAGAACGGAACTCCGTGTACTCATTGAAACACCTTCCGTAAGTTTCTTGCACGCTTTCGTATACATAGGGACAACCAGACGAATATGCACCTAATTGTAACTTACGGTATTGTACGTTATTTTTCAGGTTCCTGTGCACGTTTCAATATAACTATAGTGATTGAAAGGACTATACACGAGCATATTGACTTTGAATTGTAAGCGTTTATTTCGTAGTCTGTTTAACGGCACGTTCTGCTTATCGGCACTACTCACGTTTTATTGAAGCATGCTTTGTTCACGTTACTCACAAGGTTGTGGCTTCTTTTCTCAACAAAGCACAAAAAATCTTTCCCCTGTACTTTTTAAAAAAACACACAGGTCGCACATGTTGGAAGTGGTAATAAAGTTTCACCAAACTTTATTGAACATCATTAGTTTCACTATAAGCATCTGTAATAAACATGTTTTTCTTGAGGTAACTTGAGAGCATCTATAAATACTGGGAGTAATCCTGTAATGCATATTGAACTATATCTTGATTGGCTGTGTATTTTACTCATTACAGATAAAAACGTTTCCCTGAAGAAGGACAAGCCCAGAGATGCATTGGGCATACAAATGAATAAATATGATGAAAGTTATCATAATTACGAAGAACTTAAAGAAGTGACAAAATAAAAATCATGTTATGAAGATTTATGAATATGGTCGACCTTAATTGAAATTTACTCCAGAGTGCAGCTAGTTGACGTTGCCCACAGTTGGGATAACTCATTCACAGAGCCTCTCCTTGCCTTGACATACTTTCCTATTATTGAGAGCTTAAGGGACTGCTCTACTGTACCGATACCCTGCCAAAAGCCGTATTGAACCTGTGATAGAATAGAGTTTCTAATGGCCTAATCCTCCAGTCTTGTAAGTAAAACTCGTTCCAAAATCCATTTCAGCAGGGTGAAGTCCTAGTGCTATGATCAATCCTATTTTTGTATTGTTATTTCCTCATTTTCACATGCCATCCCATTCTTTATTCTCTAATTGCTTGAAGGCTTTTGCAGTATTGCAGATAGGTCTCTCATGCTACCAGATCATGCTTCCAAGCCCCTCGGCTCATATGGACATGTCACTCACTTGATCTGTACTATCAACTCTTTTCTGCCCTCACCCAATTGTGCAGTGTGTTAAGGCATCAATTTCTTGGGGGTCCGAATTAAAGGTTCTTGTAATGTTTATCCTTATTTTCTCCTTGACTAAGATGCCACCACTGGGCTATCACTGGTGAAGCTCACGGAGACCCTCCAGAATTAACCAGTCACATTACCTTGTTTGGTCCCTCCTGACTAACCTTCTGCAAATCCAGGAGCTGGTGTTGCCATTACTGTTGCTCTAAACTAATTACCTTTTTGGTGTTCACAATCTTTATAAAGATATTAATATTAAGGGGACAAGCTCCAAGCTTGGATTTGCTGCAAGTAAACTTTTAAACGATTGGCCTGTTACCTGCCACTCCTGATTGGTGACTACCATATTCATCAAAAACTTTGTTTCAATCGCTTTAGATCATAAAAGTAAGGACAAGACAAAAACATCACAAAATAGACCCAAAAACAATTATAAATAGCAATAAATATACGTGTCAAGAGCACATTTAAAATGCAGTTTAAAATAAAATAAAACCCCCATTATGGATAGACACATCAAAACTGACTGTAATGCATAGAAGAATAGCAGCATAACAAAGATGGAGGCATACAAAGAGGAAAGAAAAGAACAATACTGTTTCACAATCCGGCTCGTATTGGATTGTAGTAATCTGAATGCTTCTTGATAATCTGTAATGCCCAGGTTTTTACAAAGGGTATCAGTCCACTGCAATGCTGCTTGTAAAGGGGGCAGAAAAACGAAACATGAGTAAGATATGCAGAGCCCACTAGGCAACCCATACAAAGATCATCATTAATGCCACTTTCATATTACCATTTGCCAGTAAATGATTTTAGTGGCAGATATCCATACCTAAACTGTATGCAGAGTTTGCTGGCTAGAGAAGGAGCAATGTCATCATTGGTGCTCTCAGAATAAGCCATTAATATATAACGTGACCAGAGTAGGCACCAGGTAGCACCCCTCCCCCCGATCATTGTGATTGGGTTCAGTGAGGGCTCAATCCTCACCCTCCCCCCACCTCACCAGGGCAACGGTATCCGCATGTAGCCTCACTAAAATATCCAATAGGGGGGCAGGTATACCCATTTCCTCAAGCACCTTCCATAACTTAACTTGGGGGACCAACTCAAAAGCTGAGCGAAGATAGACATAAACAACATCAAGTTTGCCTTTGCCAATTATCACCTCCTTCCAATAAATGCAAACAAAATAGAAGATCTGATCTATGGGGTAACCTTCGATCTAAGTCCCTCCTGCCAATCAGATAGCACACTTTTATTCCTAATCCAGTTTTGAATGTGGGCTATAACCTGTTTACAAATAATGGTTTGTAGAGCATCAGTCAGGCTTATGGGCCTATAGTTGACCAGGTTTGCTTAGTCTCCTTTCTTGAAAATAAGAATAATTTCAACTAATTTCCAAGAAGGGGGAATCTCTATGCCAGCTAGGATGGTATTGGAAAGCAGGTTAATGTATGGCCCCCACATTTCCAGGTTCTCTCGATATAAGTAATTGGGCAATCTATCTGGACCCATATCTAGACCAGGTGTTTTGATTGCACCTATCAGATCGCACAGAATCTTCCACACGGTAGCCCAACACCCGGCGCAGTCAAAACACTTTTAACACAGCACCTTTAGAAAAGGGTTTTATTTTACAAAATGCAAGGACTCTCTCTATTTTGAATAAGGCTTGGGGTTTATTTTACACAATGCTTTCAAAAGCTTTCCCAGATGTCAAATGCAGAAGGTTCAAATTTACAAAGAGATATATATATTTATATGCAAGCAATAACCTAAATGCATGAATAATACTGATTAATAAATAAGCAGCAAATATGAGATAAGACGCAAGCAAATATACTCAACGTCCTGCAAGAGATCAGAAAGATATATATCAGATGATTACGTTGGATGTGCACCTCAACTCACTCCTACATCACAAAGAAAACACCTTAAATGATCAAAGCCACTGGCCAAATATCACAATGGCAATAACCAAAACTCAATACATCAATTCGTGCGAAACACCGCAACTCAGACTGGGGAAGTAAACAGCCGTGATTGAGAGCTTCAGCAACCAGGCTCCACTCTCTGAGGTTGACGCGTCCGCCCCCACTCAGATTCTAAACTCCCAGTTTCCAAGTCCACAACCCTCCGCTTTAAACACACTAGAAGGTTCAAGAAAGTCACTGCCCACAACACTGCACTTCAAAACCAAAGAGTACATTCCACAACACTCTCTCCCTCTCATGCTTTCAAATGCACATCCCACACGCTCTGCTCTTGGCAAGGCTGTTCTAGACCGCTCCCACTGAAAGACAGCAAGATTACAAGAAAGAAGAGAAGCTAGGCATGTGCAGGACCATCGTACATTCAGGCTAGGATGGAATAACACACTAAAGTCAGTTAAAATAATGGTAGTCCAAGATCATCACAGGGTCTCAAACCACAAGAGTGCCTCTAGCACTACACCAGGGATACAATAATTGATGGCTTTTGTAGTCTCACTTAATGAAAACGACAAGCAATTAGAATTGGGTAGATTACTACTCTCAAAAGCCATACCATCGCCCTTGGCAGTGTCACACTTAATAGAAATAATCTGTCCAAAGCGTGCGCCACCTCTTTGTGAGGTTGAATACTGAAATCAAATGAGGTTTACAACTATTTAAGCACACCACAGCTGTCTTCCAGAAAGCCTCATTATCCTTGATGGAAAGTGCTTCATGTACTTTTAACCAACATGAACTATCCCAGTCCCTTTTGGCTTTACGTAGTACTACCTGATAGCAAGACCTGCTTTTAGCTATTTCTGGCTGAAATTTAGACTTATTTGCCACAATAAGTTGGCTCTTAGCTAATCTACATTTCCCATTGTACCAGATATCAGAATTTGGAGTAGGTTTCCCCTTTCATCTGTCCTTTCCCAGGACCTCCTTAATGTGGGCAAATAACTTGTTGTGGCAGGTAGCACACTCCTCATTCTAGACACTTAAGAGAGTTTTGATAAGTACTCCTAATCCGCGGTTGATGATTACTCATCCCTTCCAGTTATTTAAATGTCTCGTTTCTTTACACAGATTCACTTTCATGTGGCTTAATAGAATAATGGGGGTTATCCTTCAACATTACATGTGCCTAAAATTATGTTCCATCCATTTCACACACATTGCTGCAGCTGCTAGACTAGTGCCAATCATTTATTTGACCTGCTGATAAAAACTGATTCAAAATTCAGGTTTCTGAACCATTCATATTTTTTAGAATTTCAACTTTATCCTGCTGTTAATTCTTCAGTTTTTGTAATATTGCAATTGAGTAAATACTTCAGGCATCAAATTGCTCCCTCTTGGGATGGACAGGTTTCTTCTGCGTGGCTCTGGAAAGCATGCACTAGGTAGAAATTGCTGTAGCAAACTGTGACTTTGTGATCCTTTCCTCAGCACGCATGACAAGCCTGTGCTTTTGAGGTGCATTCTGTGTCTTGAGCAGGGCTCTCATTTGCCCCATCTCTGAGCCCAATAATTCTAATTGCCTGCGATTCCTAGAAAAGTTCCCACAATTTATGACCAGCAATAAGGATTTCTAGATTTCAGTTCCAATTGATTTTAATAACAGTCTAGCTTACTCCAGTATTGGAGCTTTCATAGATTCACATACCTGAAATATTCCCCGTCGTCAAGACGGGAGTCTCCGGTACATAAAAAAGCAATGCTTAGTAGTATAGCAAACTGAAAAGAGGCCTAGGCCCATTTTCCTTTTGCAACCCATAACCTTCGTTATGTAAAAGAGACCAAACTTGTCCCTGAACCAATGAAAGCCCCTCACCCTCTAGAACACTCCAGAGAGAACCTTTTGCCCCTCAGATTTTCTACCGCACGTTGTGCTAGGGAGCTCTGCTCAAACTGTGTTTTTTAACTTCATTAAAGAACTTTGTTCTTAGGAATTCTTCTGGATTCTGTTCTACTATGGATTATCTTCAAATTCATTCTTTAAAGAATGTCTGGAAAGGAGAAAAAAGGATCATTTAGAGCCTGTACAACTTGTTCCAAGAGGTTGCTCTACACTGATGAACCTCACACTGACTACATTTACTGTCTATACCCGCAGGCCACAGACCGCAAGGTATGTCGCATTTTCTCAAGTAAGTTCTGAGAGGTCGTGGAGGGCGCCTTTTAATAGGGTGTCAAACGCTTAGGCCAGAAAGGAGATTTTCCCCAGTGTCAGTGATGAGGCGGCGTCCTCAACATCTAGGAGATCTCAAAAGAGATAAAAATCTCCTCAAACTCATTCCTCAGGGGAACGTCCTGAGAAGGCCCTCAAAAAGACCACTCATGGGTCTTCTGGGCACAGTCCTTCAAAATCTCCTCACTCTGTGGAAAAGGAGAGTAAAGGACATGCTTTTGGGGAAAGATCATGTTACAAAAACGACTTCTGAGCCGTCAAAATCACCTCCTCTGGTCAAAGAACCCTTCAGGAATCAGTCTTCTATACCTCTGAGGTAAAGACTAAGAAACCAACATTGCCTCTCCGTCGACGACGGCATCGTCTACGACGGTGGCGTCTACGAGGTCGACGATCGTCGACGACGGTAGTCTTCTACGATGGTGGTCGTCTACGACGGTGGTCGTCTACGACTGATAGCTCTCTATGCCTGGTGTCAACGATGGCATAGACGACAGTGGTGTCGACGGCGATCTTGCCAACTGGCTGGTCGAGGAACATTTCAAAATTAGAAATCATCAGCACCTGCTTGGAGAGCAGGATTCATAGGAAGAGGACCCTTTGGATACGCTAGTAGTCCCTCACATTTACATGTGAAGTATGAGGAGAAGGACTGAGGAGGGATATGGGGAGTTCCAATATCCTCAGCAACAGCACTATCGCCATGAGTACCAGGAAGGCATGGTTGGTATGCCATCCTTCATGATGATAGATCTGCAGTTTTTGATGCCAGACTATGGAAAGAGATTTCCGCCAACCCCAGCTTCTCAGGAAATCCCATCCCTACTACTCCAGTTAGAAACAGGGAGCCTCAACAAGAAGTTAGGCCGGCAACTCCTCAAGTAATACACCGCCAGAACCCGGTCACCACGGATGATGATGACTAGGAAGAGGGAGAAATAACAGATCCCAACATAAAATAGGATGACTTCTTGAATCCATCACCGGCATCTCCCTCACCAGGACTGGTGGATTCTCCACAGATTCCATAATATAATGGAAAGAGCTGCAAGAGATTCTAGCTTCCTATGTTGACAAAAACAGAATGCTTCTTATACGATTTCCAGGAGCCATTTAAAAAAAAAAAAAAAAATCAGTCCAGGCTACCCCCAATTGTTAGCCATGTGTGGGAAGAAGGTTTAAAAGTGATGAAGACACGGGCGACAGTTACGCCTGTGCTCGCTAGATGGGAGTAACAATATAAAGCTCCTTTAGACGCACCAGTGTGTTTACTGGGCCATCCAAAACCTGATTGTGTGTTTTAGCAAGTGGCGTAACAGAAATCTAAGAATCCGTCTGCGCCTATATCAACACCTCCTGACCGGGAGGGGAGATGCTTGGAGAACGCAGGACAGAGATTCTCATCCATGTCTGAACTCTTATTCAAACCAGATAATGCCTTTGCTATTCTGGGCAGATAAGACAGGCATATGTGGTGTGATATGGCGCCTAACATGGACTTCTTCCCAGAGGACATTAGACATGAGGCGAGCGACGGTGCTAAGGCGTCAGAGGTGGTTAAGGTCGACTGCCTTTAGACCAGAAGTCCAAATAAAAGATCCTGAATCTCCCCTTCAATGGAGAAGATTTATTGAGATACAAGTGAATGAGGCAATTCAAAGTATCAAAAGAGATACAGATACTACAAATACCCTGGGTACACTACGATACCGTAAGGTACCTTTCCGAGGCACCAGGGAAAGAGCCAGTCATCCTACAAAGGGAGTTATCAACAAGGGACGATAAGCCCTTTTATTCCTCATCATCACAACCATATTGTCAGCAATAGGGTAGAAAACAAACAAGGAACTATACAAAGTCTGCTCCTAGAGGACAAGGAGGTTGGCAAAGGAAAAACAATGGTAAAAGGCAATGACAACCTCCTGGATCTGGCTACATGTTGCTCTTCCTCCCCACGAGTTCCCTTGGTGGAAGAGTTGCTTCCCATCTACATTATTGACAGAAAATAACAACGGACAGATGGGCCTTCAATATACTACAATTCGCACACTCTTGAGTTTTCTTCAATTCCCTCCTTCAACACCGCTGACAAGTCAAGAGATTAAACATCTATCTCAGAGGCGTTTGGAGATTCGGACAATGCTCCGAAAGGGAGCAATAGAACCGGTGCCGATCTTCCAAAAACGAAAAGGTTTTTTACTCCTGTTTTTCTTCCTAGTTCGGAAGAATGCTCTCCAATGGCGTCCTATTCTAGACCTGAGAGCTCTGAATACTTACCTTAAGAAGTAATTTTTTCAAAGGGTGACCCTCCTAGACATTCGGCTACTCTTAGACCGAGGGGATCATATGACCACTCTAGACTTACAGGATGCTTATTTTCACGTTCCCTTCATCCTTCCCTTAGACTGTATTTTCGATTTGCAGTAGCCGGGGACCATTTCCAGTTCAAAGTACTACCAAGTGGTCGCAAATCAGCCCCAAGAATCTTTACAGAGTGTCTGACGCCACTGACAGCTTCTTCTCTGTAGGCACAGACACCAAGTATTTCCATACCTGGACGACTGGTTGGTTAAAAGCACCATCAGAAACTTCAGCCGAGGTGTCCACTACGGCATGTATACAGTGGTTCGCCGAACTGGGACTGACTTTAAATATGGAGAAATTGTCCCTTCAACCGTCAAAGAAGATCACGTTTCTGGGAGGAATTTGAGAGGACAAAAGTGTCTTTCAGTACGTATATACAAGTCGCTACTAGGGGCAGTGTGCTTTTGCATACCTCTGATTCCTTTATGCCGACTAAAGATGCATCCTCCATTACAGGAGAAACTAGATTGCCGAGAGCACCAGGTAGAGGGATCCTTCGACGACAAGGTGAAGGTCACCCTGGCTATGATGCAAGCAGTGGCATAGTAAAATAAATAAATAAATCTCGGAGAGTCTGTCTACTGATGCATCTCTGGAAGGATGGGGAGCATTCCTTCAGGACCTGCAGTTTAGCGGTCAGTGGAAATTGCAGGAACAGCTTCACATCATTTGGCTTGGACTCTGAGCGGTAGGCTTGGCTCTACTGGCTTTCCTACCAAGAATTCAGGGAACGTCTGTTCTGGTGAGAGCAGTCATCACGACCGCGATGCACTATCTCAACAAGCAGGGAAATAAAAGATCCTTTCCCTGTGGTGGAAAGTACAAAAGATATGGAAGTGGGCTGTCTAACATGGAGTATCTCTAAAGGAGGAACACTTTCCAGGAAATAGGAACGTCAAAGCGGGCACTCTCAGGGACATACTGCAGATCATCTTCCTCAAGTGGGGAGTTCCAGCAGCGGATCTGTTTGCGAGAGCTCAGAACACAGAATGCCGGTTCTTCGCAGGTTGGCATCACCAGGGGAGATCTGGGGGAATGCGTTTTTGATGGCATGGTCTGGTGTCTTTGCCTACGCCTTTTCTTTGAGCCCCCTCCGGCCTCATGCTCTCACAAAGATAAAGAAGGAACAGTGCAAAGTAATACTAATAGCTCCGTGGTGGCCCAGACAACACTGGTTCACGGTGGTGCTTCTGCCATCGGAGGATCGCCCAATTCGTCTGCAACCAATATCAACCAATATCATCACTCTTGACAATGTCCCGGAGACAAGTGCTTCATTCGGACCCGAAATCGCTGCGCTTAGCGGCCTGGCTCCTGAATATTGCGAATTCCGCATCCTAGATATTTCGGCAGAATACAGAGATATTCTAGCGCATGCCAGAGCGGATACTACAAACCAAACTTATAGGATGAAATGGAAGAGATTCAGTCTGTTGGGTCAAGAACATAATATTCATCCTCTAAACTCCGAGACACATCAAATTATGCCATATATTCTGATGTTGGCAAAATCTGGTTGGGCCCATGCTTCTATTAAAGTACACCTGACGGCAATTTCTCCATATAGACAACTTCCTTGAGTTCATCACTGTGGTCTGAAAGAATTATGAAACAATTCATGAAGGGGTTGTTTCGACCCAGAAATTCTTATCTGGGAAACTAGCTCTTCTTAGAGCTCTCACTTCAGCCAGAAGAGTTGGAGAGCTACAGGCTCTCACGATACAAGAACTGTTTTTTGCAGTTCAAAGAAGGACAAGGGTGGTCCTCAGGACTAATCTCAAATTCATTCCAAAAGTGCCAACAGATTTCCATCTAAATAAACCACTGGTTCTTAAGTGGTCTTACCATCAACTGTCAACAGCAGTGGAAGAAGCTTTTCATTCATTAGATGTTCAACAGTGCCTGGAATTCTACGGGCGAAGAACAAGGCCTTTCCACAAGTCTTCCCAACTATTGGTTGCTTATAGTGTCCCCAGGAAGGGGTTTCCTTCTTGTAAAAGGGGAATTTCTTGATAGATTTCAAAGACATTACAATATTGTCATCAGGCGGTGGGTAAGCCGTGGAATGCACCTGTTCGTGCACATTCTACAAGAGCAGTGTTCACCTCCACTGATTTATTTGCAGGAGTACCTATCCAGGATATCTGCAGGACAGCTACCTGGAAGAATACTCATACCTTCACCAGACATTACTGCCTTGATGCACCTGCAGATAGGCTGTGGCAGTGGTGGGAAGCAGTACTGAGGAACCTTTTCCAGTAACGGTGAGCTCTTTTCCATCCCTCCTTCCTTTGTGGTAAGATAAGCACATTTTTATTGTCGTATGCTGTATTCTACGTAATTTATAAACATCTGTCTATGGGTATTTATAGACCGTGATTGCGATGCTGGGCTGACATATGTTGCCTATCTTAGAGTTGTAGGTAACAAAACAAAATGTGCTATAATTTACTGCTCGCTATTCTGATTCAGGTATGTGAATCTATGAAATCTCCAATACTGGAGTAAGAAAACAAGTTACTTACCTGTAACTGTAGTTCTCCAGCGTTGGAAGCTTTCATAGATTCACATACACCCACCCTCCTCCCCTGAGAGGCTCATCTCGGATTTAGCACAAAAGGTGTTTATGGCACAAGTGCACGAAAATCTGAGGGGCAAAAGGTTCTCTCGGGAGTGTTATAGGGGGTGAGGGGCTCTGATTGGTTCAGGGACAAGTTTGGTCTCTTTTACATAACGAAGGTTATGGGTTGCAAAAGGAAAATGGGCCTAGGCCTTTTTTCAGTTTGCTATACTACTAAGCATTGCTTTTTTATGTACTGGGGACTCCCGTCTCGACGACGGGGAATGATTCAGGTATGTGAATCTATGAAAGCTTCCAATGCGGGAGAACTACAGTTACAGGTAAGTAACTTGTTTTCTTTTTCCTCACACAACCCACACATAAGAATGGTAGATGGCAAATTGGAGTAAACACGCTTTAGAAACCTGCTCCTAGATGAGTTGAAGGAGATTTGTTGGGATAGAGGGTCCAGTGTCCAAGGATATGGGTATCACAATAGACTTTATAATCTGTTGCAAAAACTGCCATTTATGGGAAAGAAGGTTGTAGGAAATTCCAGGAAGGTTTTACTTTTATTGCAGAGGAGAGTTCTGTGTGAGTACATCCTGTCAGAGCACCTGAGTGCAAGTTTCCAATACACTGTCCACCGCAGTGTTTCAACTAGAGCTTCTAGAGTTTCCCCTATTCATTCTCATCCTTCTCTCCAGTACCTATGTCCTCTGCTGAGACCCTAAAATTTGAACTATCGTGACAGAAAGCTAAAGAAGAGAGAGAGGAGAGTTGAGAGGACGAAACTCTGGTTAGCCCACGAGAAAGTAGAAGAGAGGTTGTTAAAATAGGGTTTCTGGTTGGCTAGGGTATGCACCTGAGCCAGCCAGAACCCACCACTCTAGTCGGGGCAAGTCTGATACACACCAAGATAACCTGTGCTCACCCTCGGGTTGCTTGGGGCACAGCAGGCAGAGCTGTCTACAGAGGCAATGTGAAAAACGTTTGTGCAACACACTCCTACAGTAACACAGTGCGTACACAACAAAAGAGACACCACACAAGGTTATAAAAATGGGTTTCTATATTCTAAACACATTAGAACCAAAACGATAAAATTACACAATATACTTTGCAAGATATGTCCCCCAAATGCAGGTAACACGTAAGTACTTCCCAAGGTATGCAGTTTTAAAGTATCACCTTAGATGCAGATCTAAACATTGCATAGATATGACTTTAAGTGCATTTGTCACTATGGTAGTCCCTATGGTCCTATTAATGCCCCTATGGTCCTATTAATGCAATTGCGGGGAAAAGTGTTAGGGTAAATCATACAAATAACAATGAGAACATAGGGCACAGCGCACCTGCGCTACCATTCCACTTTATACTGTAATTTTCTATGAGCCCTGGTGGAAATGATTGCAGGTAGGCACAAAACGGCACGCACAGAAGCACCTGTGTGCCTACTTTACGAAATATTGTAATATCTGAAAGAAACACGTTGGTTATAGATTCCTTACCTTAGAATTACCCCCAGGCGTCAGACTGGATCTAGAAAGTTTTTACCAGCAGTAGTACCTCTGCGCGTCAGAAGGTGGCGTCGGTCAGCGCTGCGTCCGTCGTGGTCGTTGGGATGACGTCACGGCAGCTACGTAGACGCCGCCTCGCACGCTGATGTCAGTTCTTTCTCTTTCCGTGCCAGTCAGCGCAGATCTGGGAAGAGCGGTACCTCAGTCAATTTTTGACTAACTTTTTCTTGACTTTTGTCGACTTCTTGTTTAGAGTCTCCGACTCCGAAAAGGTGCACGAGAGATGCCCGGCTTCAGGGCCTGTAGTTCCTGTAACCGACTGATGTCGGTGATGGATCCGCACTGTGTGTGCCTCTTTTACCTGGAGCGCGACCATGACCCCAAGTTGTGCTCTGTCTGCCTGTCGATGGCGCGAAGGCTTTGCAGGAGCGGTCCCAAAAGCTGCTTGAATACCGGGAGTCGTTCGAGGTCCCGGTTGAAAGGAAGGTCGAGGGACCAGTCGCGGAGCCACCACCATTCCGGTTCGAAATCATCGAAGTCTTCACACTCGAGGTCGTGTAAGTCAAAGCATAAGAAGAAGTCGAAGAAGCATCGTCCTTCTTCGACTTCTCCTCGTTGGTCGGCCGATCCGAAGAGGCACGCGGGTGGTGCCCGAAGGGTCGACTCAGAGTTTCCCCTCCCTTTCCGGGACCCGGAGTGACTCCCTACTAGCTTCGTTCTTTCTACGAGGCGCTACATGCCATCTTTGGGCGGTCGGGCCCTGTGGACTCTGTTGGGGGGGTCTAGGTCTTCGCTGACGGAGGCTCCGGCCCTGGTGCCACTGGCCCCTCTTGGATTCAGACTGAAACCGGATCGGCGCTGGTTGACCTCATTACGCCTCCACCGGCGCTGCTTCCTACGGCACCACTACTGCATCCGATGCCGGTCGGCCCCCCGGCCGGCGTCTGCCCCAGCCTCCATCCCGACGTGGACACAAACCAGACCGGTGTCGTCCGATGCCAGATCCTGCGCCGGGTGGGGTTTTTATGCCCCTGTTCACTCCTGGGGTCCCTTTTCAACCACAATGGCACCCACAAGATGATGATGATGATGAGGAAGAAGTGGAAGACTCTCTATAGGTGCCGACTGTTTGCACCAACTTATCTTGGTGACCTTTTTTTAAATCTGCGCCGTTATATTATTTTGCTTTGCTTCTTTTTTTTTTTAAACACTTAGGCTTCTGTTTCTTTTTAGAACTGTACACCTTACTGCTTTTGAACTCACCTGACATCTTGCCTCTGTCCTCGGTCCGCCATGGCTTGTGCCGATTGCTGCGGAGGGACGAGGAGGCGTTGGTTCTACTTCCGGTTTGCTGGCTTGCTAACCAGAATTACAGTCAGCCTTCTAGCGTTTCTGGCTGCCTGCCTCTGTCCTATTTAAGTAGCGGCGCGCCAAAGGCAAGCCCGTCTGCGCCCGTCCGCGCCAGACAGCTGCCCTCTGCCCTGACCCCTGCCCATTTTATTTCATCGTTTATCTTATTCCCTTATGGTCACTTCCAAGATGCTCCTGCTTAGGTTTTCAAGTCAGGAGTTGAAGGATCTTGATCCCTCTCTGTCTAAACACCTAGCCGGCTCAACAGTTGCTTCATCTTGTGGGGACCCAATTATTCCTTGTTCTCCTCTTCCACTTCCCGCTTGTGACATCTCAGCTTCCCATACATCCACCCATATTAAAATTCCTAGATCATTAAAGGTGCTCTATTTCAATGCACGTTCTGTTCCTAAACATGCTGTGGAAATCTGGAGTCTTATTGAATCGGATTCTCCAGATATTTGTTTCATTACTGAAACTTGGTTACATGAGTATGCCTTTCCAGATGTGGCCATCGCGTTTCCTCCACAATACAAAGTAATAAGAGTGGATAGGGAAAAGAAGAATAGAGGAGGTGGTTTACTCATTGCCTCTACCCTGGCTGTGAATATCACTTCTTTAGAGTCCATTAGTACATGTAATATGGAAATATGTGTTTTTAAAATGGATGGTCTGTTAGGAGGAGCATGGAGAGGTGCATCAGTATACAGACCTCCAGGTCCAAAAAATGACTTTCCACATAAATTATTGGAGATCATTGCTCCACATGTACTAGCTTCTGATTTTTTCCTTTTGTTAGGCGATTTTAACTACCATGCGGAGTTATTGCATGATACTGATACTGACCAGCTAATTTCTAGTATTAACACCTTGGAATTAGTTCAACTGGTTACTGGGACAACTCACATTGCGGGTCACACACTCGATCTTCTGTTGACTAACTCAGCAGAGATTAGGGTGGACTCTCTAACACCATTATTGTGGTCTGATCACTCTTTATTAAAATGTATAATTTCTGACCATGCTATCAAAATGGTCCCTTGTAAGGATGTAGTTTGGAGAAGATCTTGGCGTAAAGTCACTCTGCCTCTTTTTGCTGCCACTTTTAGGCCCACTCCATCTAGCCCTAACGATAACATAGATTCGTGTGCGATCTCCCTAGATAGAGCTATACTCAACACCTTGGATAAAATCGCTCCTCTTACTAAAGTTACTCTTAAAGTACGAGCTGCTTCCTGGTTTACTGACCAACTAAGGTTACAGAAGCTCTCTTGTAGGTTCGCGGAGCGGAAATGGAGGAAAACCAGGGAACAGACAGACCGCACATTTTACAAAGGTGTTCACCATAAGTACATGGAAAATATAAGGCATACTAGGAAAATGTTTCTCTTGAATCGTATTGAGAAGACTGCGAACTCTAATAAAGAGCTCTATCAAATTTGAAAGGAATTCTCTAATCCTCCTGCTCAGTTTCAACTTTCTACTTCTCAGGATTGGATAGATTCTCTCTCTAAATTCTTCGAGGACAAGATCATGGCCATTCATACCTCCTTTCCAGTGCGTGATAATTGTAATGATATGGGGAATTCTTCACCATTTCCTTTAGAGCCCCCTCATATTTTGATGGAATTCACCCAGTGCAGCTCTACAGAGGTGACTGAAACCTTTGTTAAAATAAAAACTGGTTCACCGACTGACCCTCTGTCACCAAAGATTTTTCCTACCGTTGCCTCTGCTTTGCTAGACCACCTTACTGACTTATTTAATAAATCATTGTCAGAATCAGAATTCCTATATCATGGAAAACTGCCAGTGTCAGGCCTATATTGAAAAAGTCTACTGCAGACCCAAAACTCCTGACTAATTACCGTCCTATATCGCTGCTTCCTCATTTCGGAAAAATGCTTGAGTTCTTGGTCAACAAACAGCTTGTTGCCCATCTTGAGAACCATGGACTGCTTGACCCTTCTCAGTTTGGCTTTAGGGCAGCCCATAGCACCGAAATAGCCTTGCTTGAGGTAACGGAAAATATCAGGCGGGCTTTAGACGGGGGGCAGTCATCTGTCCTCGTCCTGCTTGATTTATCTGCTGCGTTCGACACCATCTCCCACAGCATCCTTGAACGTCGGCTTAGGGAGATTGGTGTTAGGGGTAAGGCACTCCATTAGCTTAAGAACTACTTAACTGATCGTACTATGATAGTACAGGTGGGAAGTACAAACTCTCGTGGTAGATCAGTAAAGATGGGAGTACCACAGTGCTCTACTCTCTTTAACCTTTATGTGACCCCTTTGGCCAAAGTGATTCGATCCTTTGGTTTCGAAGTTGTCTTACATGGACACCACCCAGATCTTGGTCACTCTCGGTCCAGACCCATTGGAAACTAAGTCTCGCTTTAGAGACTATGTCTCAAATCGAGATATGGATGTATACTAACCACCTTCAGTTGAACGGAGTGAAAACTGAGATAATGCTGTTTGGTAAGGCAGATGAGTATTGGGCACCTGATTGGTGGCCCTCTAGCCTTGGCCTTTGTCCTACTCCAACTCAGTCAGTAAGAGATCTGGGCTTCCAACTAGACAACAAACTGTCAATGAAAGACCATGTAAATAAGACTATTGGGGCCTGCTTCGGAGTCATGCGCAGCCTGCGTAAAATGTTTAAGTGGATTATTATTATTATTATTATTAATTTTATTAAGCGCACAGCTACCCAAAAGGGTTCCCGGCGCTGACCAACAAAGGTGTGAAATTGCAACAGATTACTGGTTGAATAGCCATGTCTTCAGGTCCCTGCGGAACTTCAGATAGTTGGGCTCAGTCCGAAGACCGAGAGGAAAAGAGTTCCACAGGGATGGACCCAGGAAGGAGAAGGAGCGGCCACCCATTCTTGCTTTCTTGATCCTTGGAATTAGAAGCTTGGATTGGGAGGATGTTCTAAGAGTGCGGGAAGGAACATAAGAAATAATAAAAGATTTAAGGTATTGTGGGGCGTTGCCCGCAATAATTCTGTGTATAAAACACAGAGCCTTAAACTTAACCCGGCTCTCACTACGGAGCCAGTGAAGGCTACGTAGAAAGGGGGAGATGGAAGACCTGTTTGGGAGTTTGCCAAGAAGGCGAGCTGCCATGTTTTGAACAGTCTGCAATTTCCGGACAATCTCCTTGCCGGCACCCAGAAAGAGAACATTCCCATAGTCCAGGCGGGAGGTGATTAGTGCCTGGACTACGGTTTTCTGGGTGTCAAGAGGGAGCATCCAGATGATTTTCTTTAACCACTTGAGAATGACCGTACAAGTGGCGCAGACTTTCACAACATGGTCCCTCATTGATAATTGGTCATCAAAAATGATGCCCAAATTTCGAGCAGTTCTGGAGGGCAAGGGAGGAGTGCCCATTTGGTCAGGCCAGTGAGAGGCCACCAGATGCCTAATAGTTTCCGACACTCCCAATAGTGTAGATTCAGTGGAGAAGCCTGAGCGAAAACCCGACTGAGAAGGATGTAAAATAGTGTGGGCTTCGATATAATTAGTAAGTTGTTGATTAATGTGCTTCTCCAAGATTTTTGAGAAAACTGAAAGAAGGGAGATGGGACGAAAGTTAGCCAGATTATTCGGATCAGCATTAACTTTTTTTTTAGCAGTGGTACAACCATCGCATGTTTCCATGATTGGGGAACCTTAGCCTCCCTAAGTGAGGTATTAAGTAACTCCAGAATGAGATTGAGTGAAGGGGAATCGAGGGTGGACAGAATTTGAGGGGGGATAGGATCTAGAGGAGAACCAGATTTAATGGTACTAATAATGTTGCGTAAAGTGAGTGGGGTCAAGGGAGTCCAAGCAGCAATTCCGGATTCTAATATGCAAAGATCTGGTTCCGGAGATTGGGAATTAGACGAGGGAGGGGAAGTAGTAGAAACAACTGGGATAATGAAGCCAAAGTCAGAGTAAATGTTTTCAATTTTTGAGATAAAGAAATCGGCTAAGGCATCACATTGCGTCTCATCTAAGCATGGTGCCTTGGGTTGCTTAGTGGCGCCCGAGAGTTCTTGAACCACCTTAAACAGAGCTTTGGGGCGATTCTGAGCATTAAGAATAGAGAGATTCACATATTCCGTTCTAGCATTTTTACAGAGGGCATGATAGCTGGATAACGCAGCTTTATATTCTAATTTGGCGAGGGGGTCATAATTGGAGCGCCACTTCCGCTCAAGATGTTTGAAGCCGGATTTAACTATTTTTAGCTGGTCATTAAACCAGGGGGCCGGGGGGTGATGTAAATTAAATTTCTGTTTGCGAAGAGGGAGGCAGGAGTTAACAGCAGAAGTAAGCCAGTTATTAATAATGTCCGACTGCTCAAGACAACTAACCTCACTAAGTGGTGTAGAGACCAAGAGGGCAGCATTAAGTTTGTTCGTATCCAAGTTTTTCCAGTTTCTAGTCAGTCTTGGTGTAGCTGGAGTAGCTGGAGGAGTTCGACCGGGTTCAATAATGATGGGACTCCACAAGAAAGTGGTCAGACCAGGGAACCGGTAAGGCTGGCTTACACTCAACCGCCGCAAGATTGGATAGCACAGGATCAAGTAGATTGCCTGCTTTGTGAGTAGGGCCGGTGTTATGCAGGCTAATGTTGAGGGCAGCTAAGTCAGCTAACAGAATAGAGCTACTGGGACAAGCTTTGTCATTAAAGTGAATGTTAAAATCTCCAACGAGTACAAAGTTTGCCGAGTTCAGTAGCAATGGAGCTATATGCTCAGCAAGTGAGGACGCCCATGAACCAGCTGTGCCCGGGGGGCGATAAATAAGGACACCAGACAGCGTGAAGTTGGCAGATAGAGATATTTTAAACAACCCAGCTTCACAGTTGGGAATGTCTAGGTCCTCCCATTTACATGAATAGCGTTTTTTAAAAACGATCGCAATCCCTCCACCCTCCTTTTTTACTCTGTTCCTGGAAACATAGGTATAGCTGTCCGGAAGAGATGCGGCAATGTCAGGACCCGAATGGTCATTTAACCACGTTTCCGTCAGAAACAAAGCGTCCGGTTGAGACGAAACCAGGAGATCAAAAATATTTCTGCAGTGTTTAGGAAGAGATCTGCAGTTTAAGGTAATAAAATTCATTGTGTTAGGAGGGAGTTTCTGTTTGTTTTTACATGGAAAAGTTGAGGACGAAATGGCCAACAGGGAGGGTAGTGCTAAAAGGCTGAAAGAGCAGCCAGGACAGGAGATGGGGGATAATTGAGCATCCATGGGAATAGCGTGCGAACATTGGGGAGGCTTAAGGGCCATAAGTATATCTTTGGAGTATGTTATAATAGAGGCTGAGATCTAACTGACAAGAGATCTGGCCGTGCCCAGTCGCGGACGGGCGCGGACGGGCGCAGACGGGCTGGACTCTGGTGCGACTCCGGCGCGCCATCGTCGCGCCCGCTGCGCTCGTCTGCTGCGCGTCGGCCAGCACATCGATTAAATAGGGAGGCGGCGGTGTGCTGACTAGACCGCTCACCCCCGCTTCCGCCGGAAGTGAAAAGGGAAAGAGAGACCTCCCTCCACCCACGAGCGAGGCTCGGGGAGGAACGGGGAGGGGGAAGAGCAAATACAAACAGTGAGTGTTCTTCTAAATTTTAAAAATGCGATGTGAGTATTAAAATGTTAGCATAAGCACACAATGCCTGCTACCCGTGTCCCCCTGCCCTCTCACAGCAGAATACACACAGGGAACGCAATGTTAAATAGTTTCGTTAAAAGAAATAAAACGCAATGTGCGGAGCACCTCAGTCGAGCCCCACACAAATTAGGATATTATGAACAGCACAGTGCGGTGCAAGCACAAGGTCGTGCCCCCCGCAGAATCAAGCTTCAATAAATGCAAAGTTTTAACGCGGTACCGACACATAAATCGTGCCCCCCGCTGAAGATCTTCAAGTCAGCAATATCACAAGCACGTACCCTTGTTCGTAGGTCCAGAGCCTAACTTTCCCCTGCATTAAGTGGATCCCACTGGAGGCAAGAAAACGCCTAGTCCAAGGACTCATAATCAATCGTATGGACTATGGGAATGCCCTACTGGCTTCCACTAATGAAAATCTTTTATCAAGGATGCAGGTTCTGCAGAATACTGCAGCAAGACTGGTACTTGATCTTCCACCTAGATCTCCATCGGCCCCCAGTCTGAAGCTTTTGCACTGGTTGCCCGTACGAAAACGCATACGCTTTAAGTTACTCTGCCTTACGCACAAGAATATGTACGTAAAGGGCCCAACTTTTTGGGCTAAAAAACTAACCTGTAATTTACCTGGTCGAATTCTTAGATCCAGCAATCAAGCGCTTCTTGTGTCTCCCAGAATACGCACTACTACAGGCGGAGGGAGATCTTTTTCTTACCTTGCGCCGTCTTTTTGGAATAAACTACCATTCCATCTACGCACCTTAAGTGATCACAACTGTTTTCGCAGAAACTTAAAGACATGGTTGTTTGACATCTAGTTTCATCTTAAGTGTTATCCTCTCAGAGACATCCACCAGCGCCATGAGACTCTTGAGTGATATGTGCACTCAATAAATGTTCTATGATTTGATGTGATTTGATGAGGAGGATTGGGAGGGGTCAGGTGACCTTTTGACTGACCAGTTGGACACTGAGCAGGTCTGGAGAGAGGAACTGGGGGATGCCAGTGGTTTGGACACCTCCCCATACCTTGTCATGTTGTCTTTTCCTACCGTGGCGACAGAGGAGGGAGCATCATACGCAGTGGTGTTGCATAGGGCAGCCAAGGCCTTCAACCTCGAGCTTCCTACGGTGGCGGTCAGGACTAACCTCCTGACTGAGGTGCTTCAACTGGCTGCGAGCTCTTCGGAGCCCGTGCTGCCTTTTAATGAGGCCCTCACAGATGTCTTTTTGGGCACATAGTCCATGCCAAACACGGGGGCTCGCGTGGACAGGGTGATTTTCCGACGCCACCGCCTGGCTTCGGGTGACCCCACTTTCCTCTCCCAACATCCCACCCCGGAGAGCTTGGCAGTTCAAGCTTCCACTTCCAAGAGCAACTTCCCTACCGCTCCACCGGAAAGGGAATCCAAGAAGCTGGACCACATTGGCAAGAAAATGTTCTCTTCTGCCAGCTTAGGACTGCGGTTCGTAAACACCACATGTCTCTTGGGCTGTTATTCTCACTCAGTGTGGGATAAGGAGGCGCAAGTGCTGCCTCAGTGTCCGAAGGAGGCCCGGGCAGTGCTCTCCCAGGCTGTTGCCGCCGGGAGGGATGCAGCAAAGTTTACGATACGTTGGGGGCTGGACACCGCCGACTCCCAGGGAAGGACCATTTCAACATCGGTAGTGCTTAGTCGCTATGCCTGGATGAGGTCCACTGGCTTTTCAGGGAATGTCCAGAACACCTTGATGGACATGCCCTTTGATGGCGGTCGCCTTTTTGGCGACAAAGCAGACCACGCCCTAGAGTGCTTCAAGGACTCACGGGCTACGGCCAAGTCCTTGGGCCTCTCTACCCGTCCGGCGCAGTCTGCTTTTTGCCCCTTTTGTGGCTACGGAAGGGGTGCCCGCTACGTACCACCCAGAGCCACAGGCCGCAGTAAGTTACCCAACCTTCGCACAGCCGTGGACGTGGAAACAACCGGCGGTGGTTCCGGGGGCCTGCGAGCGGGCCAGTCCTCCAACCCCCCCATCTGCAGCAGCATCCAAACCCTCCTAGTCCGACCTTTCAGGCCCATCAAACGCCAGTGGCCGGGAGGATTCGCCATCCTCTCCCCCACTGGCGCACAATCAGGTCGGACAGGTGGGTTTTGCAAATAGTCTGAAGGGGCTACTCCCTCCCCTTCGAGACTACCCTTCCAGCCATGCCACTGCAATACCACTGTATGTCGGAGGATCATATGACCCTTCTCCAGCAGGATGTTATGGCTCTCTTGGCCAAGGGAGCCATCCAGCGCGTTCCTGTCCCAGAAGTAGGTAGTGGTTGTTACTTCCACTACTTTCTGGTCTCCAAGAAGGACAAGGGCCTGCGTCCTATCTTGGACCTCAGGGATGTCAGTCGCTTCCTCGGGAAGGAGAAGTTCAAGATGTTGACGGTTGCTTAGGTCTTTTCTGTGCTCGACCCGGAAGACTGGATGGTAGCGTTGGTCTTGCAGGACGCTTATTTTCTCATCCCTGTCATGCCGGCCCACCGGCGTTACCTGCGGTTTACGGAAGGCCACGAGCACTTTCAGTTTACTGTGCTCCCCTTTGGCCTTAGCAGCGCCCCTCGGGTGTTCACGAAAGTGATAGCGGTGGTCGCAGTTCATCTGCGCAGATCAGTGGTTTCAGTCTTCCCCCTATCTCGACGACTGGCTGTTGAAGTCGGACTCACCCCAGGCAGTCGTCTTCCACCTCCAGACTACGGCCAACGTCCTGCATTCGCTGGGGTTCTTCATCAATGTGCCGAAGTCACACCTGATTCTCTCTCAGAAGCTCCTCTTCATCGGAGCGGTTCTGGACACGACACGCTTTCAGGTCTATCCTCCCGACCAGAGAGTCCGGGATATTCGGTCTATGATTCCGATCTTTGAGCTTCTATCCTGGGTTTCGCTCAGAATGACCCTGAGGCTGCTGGGCCTCATGGCCTCCTGCATCCTGCTGATCGATCATGCCAGGTGGCATATGTGGGCTCTGCAGTGGGACCTGAAGTTTCAGTTAGCGCAACATCAGTAAAATCTGTCCGATTGTGTCCAGATCTTGAAGGACACTGCACAACCACTGCAGTGGTGGCTCACGAACCAGGATTGGGTCAATGGCAGATCCCTCTCCCTTCCCCAACCAGACCACACTGTGGTGACGGATGCATCTCTTCTGGGATGGGGTGGCCGCATGGCGGAGGTTGAGATCAGAGGCCTCTGGTAGTTGATCGTTTATTAAAAGGCTTAACACATCTTTTTCCTCCAATCGCCTTCGTTATACCTCAGTGGGACTTGACTCATGTACTAACTTATTTAATGTGCGCTCCCTTTGAGCTGCTTCATAACTGTTCCTTACGTCTCTTGACCCTTAAGACTGCTTTCCTGGTAGCCATCACTTCTGCTAGAAGGGTGAGTGAGCTCCAGGCTCTTTCTTCAAAGCCTCCTTTCCTGTCTGTTCATCCGGACAAGGTGGTTCTCCGGACCCGTCCATCTTTCCTTCCTAAGGTGGTCACTGCCTTCCACATCAGACAGACCATTACTTTGCCCACCTTCTTTCCGCATCCTTCGAAGGAGGAAGAGAGGCTCCACCGTCTGTACCCAAAACTTGCTCTCTATTTCTATCTTGGTCGCACAAAACCGTTCTGGGTGGATGATCAACTTTTTGTTAGCTACATGGGCGTAAAGAAGGGTCGGGCAGTACACAAACGCACCATTTCTCGATGGATTGTGTTGTGTATTAAGGCAAATTATTCTCTGGCTATAAAGGAGCCTCCAGTGGGGCTATGCGCCGCCCGTTCCTCCAGGGCGACTGCAGCCACTACTGCCTTGGGAGGAGGAGTTCCTCTGACTTACATCTGTCAAGTGGCCACGTGGGCATCGCTGCACACGTTCACCAAACACTACTGCCTGTACAGCCAAGTCCGGAGAGATGGCTTCTTTGGCCGTTTTGTTCTCCAGGATTTCCTGGTATTATCTTGGTTCGCAGACCCACCACCGGGGTTGGTATTGCTGGGATATCTATTCTAAGGTAAGGAATCGATAACTAACGTGTTTCAGATGCATAAGTTACTTACTTTCGGTAACAATATATCTGTAAAAAACATTAGTTAGTTATAAATTCCTGACCCGCCCCATTCATCCTCCCCTTTCTGCGAACTGATTTCTACAGTTTAGGACATCCTTTCAGGGCCCTAGTTTTGTGCACCAGTTGTCAGTGTCTTGCATGGCTCCACGTTTCTGGCGCAGAAAGTCGTGTACAGAACTGACGTCCGCGTGAGATAGCGGCGTCTAAGTAGCTGCCGTGACGTCATCCCGGCGACCACGATGCGGACGACAGATGAGGAGCCGACTGACTCCACCTGCCGACTGCTGATGAAAAAACTTTCCGGATCCAGTCTGACACCTGGGGGTAATTCTAAGGTAAGGAATCTATAACTAACTAATGTTTATTACAGATATATCGTTACCGAAGGTAAGTAACTTGTGCATTAGTAGCAAAGTCAACTAAACTTGGCCTAGCACAGCTTTAGTAGCGTAGTTGCTTTCATAAGGGGAAATACGGTCACTATCACAGGGGTGCCAGAAAGAACATTCTGATGTATTCCTTTCATGGCAGTCTAACTCGATGAGGTAATTCCCTGTAATGAACAATTAACTCCTCAGATATGCGCAAACGGCTATGATTCGCTGTGCTGGCCCAGCATTCACAGGGGACCCTGCGGGACTCTGCTGTAAGGCACAGTATCTTCTCTTAATCAGAGAGGGCATCTTGGCACTGGGTACCAGCTCCCTCTTGACAAGCAGTGCCCTTGGTGATCGTAGCACCTGGATATCACACTGCTCTTTTCCCCCCGCAGGTGGCAGTGCGGCCTCCGGAGTCACATTGTCAACGGGCCTCCACTTTGCCTCATCAGCGCGCCACGAACAAAGCAGCTCTTTGGCTCGCATCTGCACTGCCTGTGTGGTGCGAGGGGGCGCAAGGAACACGCCGATCCCGGGGTAGCCCTTCAGTGCCGCAATCACAGCTTAAGGCACGCAGTGCTTAGACAGAGCGAAGCGCTCGACGGGCGCTGCTCTTCAAAAAAACGCTGTACACACGCTGAGGCCAGTACGAGTGCCTCACACTTGCTGACCCTGGCAAACTTGCTAGAGCAAAAAGATCTTAACAATCACTGTGCTCAGATGTGTAGAATTGCTGGACTTAGAGTCCCACACCAAGGAATTAAGGATGCAGGCAGAGCCTGAGACTCTGAGAAAACAGGGGGCAAGCCAACAAGCACTTGGAAAGCACTTGTGGCATAAACAGAGTAGCAGGCAGGCCGAGCAGCACAAAGTCAGTTTTCAGAGTGGCAGTCCCTCCAGCAGACTAGCAGGCAGCAAGCCACCACAACAAAGCAAGTAGTTCAAATGGTGGTTTCTTCTGGCAGCACAGAAGTCCTCTGGCAATGTGTAGATTGTAGAGCCAGCAGTGTCTGGTTACAAGTCACACACAGTGTCTAAGAGCATGGGGTCAGAGTCCCAGTACTTATACTTAAAAATGTCCTTGATGAAGGGGTGACTTCAACCCATCCGTAGCTCCAGACGATCAGTAGTGGGTAAATCAGCCCTTTTTGTGAGGGCAGGGCACAACTTAGCTCGGGCCCCGACAAGTAGCAAAAAGACACACTAATGCGCACGGTTGGAGATCGGGGGAACGTGGGCTAATTGGTTTTCGTTGCGCCGCAGATGGGGTCCGGCTCTACGGTCCGTCCCTATTCAGACGTAGATCTAATACTCGCGGATCCTTAACTTAAAGTGACCGCCCCACAACGAAGGCCATCCAGCCTACGCTACTCCCGTAACCACCCCACCCCTGGAACCAGCGGACCCGACCGGAGGTCTGCCCCCATTCGGACATAGCTCTTAAAACTGCGGATCCACTCTGACCAGCGGCGCAACGAAAACCAATTAGCCCACGTTCCCCCGATCTCCAACCGTGCGCGGATACCTTGAAAGGTTCACCGCCCTCTCCCCACGCATTAGCGTGTCTTTTTGCTACTAGTCGGGGCCCGAGCTAAGCGCACCGCAACAGCGGCTATCGCGCATTGATTGGACTACGCTCCACTCCACACGCTTATACCACAGTGGAGGCGTGCGTATTATTCAAACCAGGCAAAATTATTGTTCTAGTCCTGAAGATGATCCCTTTTTAATTCGAGCGCGGGATCGAAACGTCGACTCCTTTGAGTAGACATACGTTTAACCAATGTACATTAATGTCTGTATGTGTTACTCCAGGATACACTGTCTATCTTGATTCAAAAAGTGCCCTGTTTGCTCACTTTCCTTGCCTGAAACACTTTTTCTTTCTCTTCTATCCCTTCACTTATCTTTTCAGTACGGTACAGGACTGTGCCCTACTGCAATGAAATGTTTTGTTGCGAAATGTAATTGAACTTTTTATACTAGAATTGATTAATAAATTCCCTGTCCGGCTGGACAAGGGATCAAATGATATAGTAACCCAGTGTGGTCTATATAATATTGTTCTTCGATCCTGCTTAAAGCTTAGGACCTTTGTTCTCCTTAAATTTAACTGATACCCATGGTCCATAGCTACTTATTGGGTTCCCCTTGTTTATTTTTATTTTTTAAATGTAGTAAAGTGTGTGGCATTCTGTTCAAGAATTTGATTCATGACATAATGTGTGATTGGAAAGAGAGGGTGGGTGGGAGGGAGGGAAGTGAAGGATTGCCAGTCCCTAAATCACCTGCTAGCAGAGCAATTCGGGGAAGAGTGTGTAGGAGAGTAGGGTCTGCTATCCTATGGTCACCCCAAATTTTTGCTTTTTGCTTCACTGGTTTATGACTTAATGTGGCTGTGGGCCTGCTAATCAGACCCACAGCCTGCTGTTCTCTCTCTAAATTATTGCCAATGTACTTTAGGTGCATTACGAAATTGGAACTGGTTCACCTTATTGGCTCCTGTAACAGTGTACCCAGGTACCCAGGGCATAGGTGCTTCCAAGGCCTACCAGGGGCTGCAGCACGTATTGTGCCACCCCTGGCCTGGCCTCCCTATTTGACACAACTGGCTGATCACTCAGCTGGGGTAAGTCGGTGTAACCACCCCTTACTTCGGTGTAGTATGCCTATGCCTAACCTAAAATGGACACATATGTTCCTATCAGCCACTCCTATGGAAGGCCTCATCAATCCTGGAGGCAGAGTGCTTGGAAATATGTGAGATGGTGCTCTGGCATGAGCTGAGCCTGTTTGCAACTTTCGGAACCATGTCCTTTCGCTGTTCCATGATACTGCCATACCATATACTCTTAAGTGCATTATGAACCTCGCGGTTAAATGCTATCTTTGGTTTGGCTTTATCAAAACATGTCGAGTAAGGTGTCATACGAATTGGACTACTACCCCCTCGCCAGTTCTGGCGACGGGGGTAGCATTCCACCCTTCTAGAGGGACACGACATGTACCTAGCCTGAACCCCGGTTAACGTTAAACAGAGCCTCAGCATCACAAAATGGATGCTGCCACCACAGACACAAGTCTGACCTCCTGCTGCTGGGAGTTCTTCCAGCGAGGGCAGCTTGGACAAAGGTTTTCCTGCCTTGGGAGGTGCTAGCACCACCCCAGACAGGATTTTGTGTATTGGGTAGGACAGGGCTGAATAGAATCAGACATGCCTGGGGCACACACGGTGTCCCTGTGCATATGCCAGTTCAAACCGGAGCTGGGGCTTTCCAGCCCCAGTCTTGGCGTGAAGCTGGACAAAGGAAAGGGGGTGTAACCACCCCCCTTCCTGGTCCCACCCAGAGGAGGGACCTAGTAGGTGATCCAGCCCCCAGATTTGGAATAAGAGTAGGAGCTGTGTCCTTAGACTTCAGATCATCCTGAACTCGACTTGAAATACAGAAGAAACTTGGACTTCGACATTCTGCTGCACAGAAGACTGAAGAGAATCTCCCTTGTGGCCAAGGAGTGACCACCCTGTGAATACAGGCACCAACCAGCAACTCGACGTCTGCTTTGCCGCCGTCTCCCGCCGGAGCCCGAGCCCAGAGCCTGACAAGACCCAGACTCCCAGACATCTCAGAGCCCGATCGACAGTCCCTGAAAAGAAGAGACCCGTGGAGGCACCGAGAGACGTGGGACCGGACATCTTGGAAGACCCCCGAAGAGCTGACTGCGCAGCACCCGAGGCACCCTCGACGCTGTGCTTTGGGGTTTGAGAAGCCCCAACACCGAGCAGCCCCCCAGCATCTCCACGATCTGCGTGGGTCCCTTTTGCACTTTGCCACTCGACGCGCCATCCCGGTCACTTGCCACGCGGCTAGTGGCCATCTTGGCGACGAAAACTACGATTTGCACCGCTAGTCTGGTTGCTCCAGACTGGCCCTTGCTCCCCTGAAAAGGAGCCCCCGCTCTGACCTTGCTGGTCCGAGTGATAGGCTTGAATCGATTCCTGTGTGACTTGCTTTTGCCAAGGCCTGTTTGCTCCAATCAAGTTGCCGACACCGCCATCAGCGAGAGCCATCGTGGGACAGCTCGTGATCGACTCCTGGACGTCCTTGACCTCTTCGTGTCCACGTGGCTGCAGAGACAATCTTCACTTCATCACCTGTTTGCACCCGACATCGCCTGGTTCCATCCTGGTTCCACGATAGTCACTGGCTAGTGACTTTGAACATTGTCCCCTCTGCTTTCAGGTCTTCACCTCTTCAGATCCACCCTTGGATCCACCGGAACTCTTCACGACGACCCGCCTGCAGCATCTTCAGCTCCAAGCACCATCGACCTGCGTGACGAAACCCGACACTACTTCGCACCTGTACACCCGCTTCCTGTGGGTGAGGTAACTCAGCAACGCCGGTGTTCCCACACTGGTGTACACCTCTAGTGCCGGTGTCTAAAGTTTTATCCTTGTAGGTCCATCGGAAGGTTCCTTAAACACTAACTTTGTAACTTTTACGCACCATTGACATTGCATTGGTGTATGCGTGCACTTTAAGCACTGCACCCGAGTCCCGCGGGCCTTTCCCGACTTAATCACTGTTAGTCCTGAACAGCTCCAGCGATTCCCCAGGCCCTAGGCCTCTTCACTTTCCCCATAGTGGTTCTTATACCACTATTTTAGTATATGGTTTAGGTGGCCCCTAGGGCTCATCCATAATTGTGCAACTTTTGTATATTTAAACTGTGTTTTGTTTTAACGCATTTGCTTCTGTGCTCATAAAGAGTATAGGGGATATTTGTAGAAATAAATCTATATATATTTTCAATATATATCTGTGTGGTGTCCTTTCATTTGGTATTTAAGGGGATTGTGTATGGTAAAATAGCTTGCTTCACATGCCTTTACAGAGTTTAGCCTAAGACTGCTTAGTCCATGCTACCCCTAGGATAGCTTGTCTATAAGGTTGACTTTACAACCTCCACCATAAGGGTTGCTTGGCATGATGCAAGGTGATCACTAGAACTAGTGAGCATCATATATCAGGCCAACTTCTCACATTGGTGAGCAGCGGATTGGGATTTGAGCTTGCTGTTGTTTTACCATTACAATCTTTGGAGAGTATCATTTGAAAGATCATACAGGTACCTGATAGGTACACTAAAACAAGACTAGTATACTTAAGTTCTACTGAACTTAGTTGTTGTAGAGGATAGGGAGTAGCACACCCTGACTACAACTACTAGATAGGTTTGGTAGGCAAACACCAGTGTAGGTAGATTGCAACATATCCACCCACACTAGAGCAATGTCTGGAGCAGAGGGATCCACTGGACCTATCTCTGTTGAGAGTGACCCTCCAAGGGCACCATCCAAATTTGCTATCTTTACTTTTAAAGAACTGAGGCAGCTGTGTTCCTTAAGAGGAATCAAAAAGGGTCCTACCCCTACAGCAAGTCACCTCAGAGACCTTTTATACCTGTCTGAAGCTCTAAAGACCTCCAAACCAGGCCCCTCAGGGACTGGAGAGGGAGGCCCTCCCACTGAAGATGACAACACTGACCCCCCTGCCCCTGTTTTCCAGATAGATGAGGAAGACCAGGTCACTGGAGATACTCAGCCAGAGGATGAGGAAGAAGAAGAAGAGGAGGAGGAGGAGGAGGAGGAGGAGGAGGAGGAGGAGGAAAGTGGGTCTGATGATGAGAGAAATAGTCAGGTGCTAGTCAGCAGGCTTAACCTGGCTAACTTAAGCACATTTGGGACTGAAAGTGGGTCCAACCCATTCAGACCCCCAAGTGGGCTTAACCAGGAGCAAAGGAGGAGAAGGAATCACTCAGGTGAGTCCAATGCCTCCCAAGCTTCTAGAGGTTCTCATGGACACTCCAGAAGTGAGTTTTCTAGCCCTCAGAGAAGGGAACATGAGGCCAAAATGAGAGAGGCTGAACTTAGGATCCAGAAGCAAGAATTAGAAGTTCCCCTGGCCAACGAGAAGCTTGCTAGAGCAAGACAGCCTAGAGAGAGTGGATTAGGATCCACTGGTGGCAGCAATATCCAAAAGGATAAAGACAGGTCCTATGACAATAGAAACCTGAGTAAGATTGTGCCCCCTTACAAGAGTGGGGATGACATCCACAAATGGATGACTGCACTTGAGAGAGCCTGCAGAGTACAGCAGATCCCTCAGGAGCAGTGGGCAGCAATCTTGTGGCTCTCCTTTGAAGGTAGAGGCCGAGACAGACTCCTCACAGTTAGTGATGGGGATTCTAGAAACTACCTGGTCCTGAAGAGTGCTCTGATTGATGGGTTAGGCTTAACCACTGAACAGTACAGGTTAATGTTCAGAGATACCCAGAAGACACAGACTCAGGACTGGTCTGAATTTGTTGAATGTGCCACTAAGGCTCTGGAGGGCTGGTTGCTGGGAAGTAAGGTTACAGACTATGAAGGATTGTACAATTTGCTTATGAGAGAACAGATTTTAAATAACTGTCAGAACCAGCAGTTGCATCAACATTTGGTTGACTCAGATCTAACCTCTCCCCAAGAATTGGGAAAGAGGGCAGACAAATGGGTTAGAACCAGAGTTAAGCAAAAGAACCAGAACCAGGGTGGTGACCAGAAGAAAACAGACCAGAAGGGTGGGGAGCAGAAAGCTAAAGACCAGAAGTCTTCAACAGGGCCCCAAACTAATACTGAGGGTGGGTCCCAAACTTCCAAGAAGAAGAAAGAAGGTCAAAGAAAACCCTGGTGTAGTTTTTGTAAAAACACCTCTCACTGGACAAGTGAGTGTAAAAAGGGTGGAGCCCCCAACACTGCAGCCCCTAAGGTACCTGCACCCACTAGTACAGTTGGCAGTGTTGGTCCTCAGACTAAGGGGGTAGTAGGTATCACCTTGGGAACTGAGGGAGATTCTGGCCTAGTCAGAACCCCTACACAGGCTGTTCTGATCTGTGATGTGGAGATTGATTTGTCCACTACTGTCAGTCCCAGTAATCTGGGCAAGTACAGGCAGACGCCTTTGATTAATGACAAAGTGGCTCAAGCATACAGAGACACATGTGCCAGTGTCACCATGGTGACACCTAGCTTTGTGGACCCTGGACAATACCTGCCAGGTGATAATTAGGGTAACTGGCCTAAAAAGAGTTGTGGTTAGTGCTGATCTCCCAGTAGAATGTTTGTTGGGCAATGACCTGGAGAACTCTCTATGGTCAGAAGTTGAGTACAGGACTCATGCAGAGATGTTAGGGATATCATCACATGTCCTTGCTGTGACCAGGTCACAGGCCAAAAAGTGCCTCTCTGAACCTCAGGTCTTGGATCCTGGAACAATGGACCAAGTACCTTCCAAGAAGAAGAACAGGAGGGTAAAGGCTGTGCCTTCCCAACTGCCTACAAGTGAGGATCAGCCTTCACAGGAAGATGATCTTGAGACCCCTGAAGGAACTGTCCCTGAAGAGCTTGAACCTGATCAGGTTGAGTTTCTGGGGGCAGGGGGACCTTCTAGGGCAGACTTGGGGCAGGCTCAGTTAACCTGTCCTTCTCTTGAACCCCTCAGACAGCAGGCTGCTGCTGAGGCTGCTGGGAATGCTCAAGGTACCCATAAGGTTTATTGGGATGATGGGCTCCTTTATTCAGAGGGTAGAGACCCCAAGCCTGGTACAACCAGGAAGTTGGTCATACCTCTGCAATTTAGGGGCTTCCTTCTTACCTTGGCACATGATATTCCCTTAGCAGGACACCTAGGCCAGAACAAAACTTGGGACAGACTTGTCTGTCATTGTCACTGGCCTCGCATGTCAGAAGATACAAAGGAGTTTTGTCGCTCCTGTGTAACCTGCCAAGCAAGTGGCAAAGCAGGTGGTACCACAAAGGCCCCCCTGATACCACTACCTGTGGTGGGGGTGCCCTTTGAAAGAGTGGGGATTGACATTGTTGGTCCAATGGATCCCCCTACAGCATCTGGGCACAGATTCATACTGGTGGTGGTGGACCATGCCACCAGGTACCCAGAGGCAATTCCACTTAGGACCACAACCGCTCCTGTTGTGGCCAGGGCCTTACTTGGAGTTTTCTCCAGAGTGGGGTTTCCTAAGGAGGTAGTATCTGATAGAGATGCCAACTTCATGTCAGGATACTTAACGGCTATGTGGAAGGAATGTGGTGTCAATTACAAGTTCACCACTCCCTATCATCCACAATGCAATGGGCTTGTTGAAAGATTCAACAAGACCCTCAAGGGCATGATCAAAGGATTACCTGAAAAGCTCAGGCGAAGATGGGATATCCTTCTGCCCTGCCTTCTGTTTGCTTACAGAGAGGTCCCACAAAAGGGGGTTGGCTTCAGCCCCTTTGAATTGTTGTTTGGACACCCTGTAAGAGGACCCCTATGTCTGGTGAGGGAAGGATGGGAGTTGCCTCTCAAAAAGCACAAGCAAGACATAGTGGACTATGTACTTGGTCTCCGCTCCAGGATGGCTGAGTATATGGAGAAGGCATCCAAAAACCTTGAGGCTAGCCAGGAATTACAGAAAGCCTGGCATGACCAAAAGGCTGTCCTGACTGAGTACCAGCCTGGACAGAAGGTATGGGTGTTGGAGCCAGTGGCCCCAGCAGCACTCCAAGACAAATGGTCTGGACCCCATACAATCATTGAGAAAAAGGGAGAGGTTACCTACTTGGTGGACCTAGGAACTCACAGGAGCCCCCACAGGGTGCTCCATGTTAACAGGCTGAAAGCATATGTTGACAGGGCAGACATGGGCTTGCTCATGGCTACAGATGAGGGGCAGGAGGAAGAGAGTGACCCTCTCCCTGACCTGCTGACTCAGAACCCTGAGGATGGATCAGTTGATGGTGTGGCCTTAGATGGCAGCCTCACTGAACATCAGCAACATGACTGTAGACAAGTTTTGCAGTCATATCAACATATGTTCTCCCTGACACCCAGTCAGACTAACTGGTGTACCCATGTGGTGGACACTGGTGAAAGTCTTCCTGTAAAGAACAAAATTTACAGGCAACCTGACCATGTCAGATATTGTATCAAGACTGAGGTGCAAAAGATGCTGGAATTAGGTGTCATTGAGCCTTCAGAGAGCCCCTGGGCTAGCCCAGTGGTTCTGGTCCCCAAACCTCACACCAAAGATGGAAAGAGAGAGATGAGGTTCTGTGTGGATTACATAGGACTCAATGCTGTCACCAGGACAGATGCACACCCTATTCCAAGGGCAGATGAGCTCATAGACAAATTGGCTTCTGCCAAGTATTTGAGCACATTTGACTTGACAGCTGGCTACTGGCAAATCCGGTTAGCTGAGGAGTCTAAAGCCAAGACAGCATTTTCTACCCCAGGTGGGCATTATCAATTTGTGGTGATGCCCTTTGGTTTGAAAAATGCACCTGCCACCTTCCAAAGATTGGTGAATCAAGTCCTCACTGGGTTGGATGACTTTTGCGCAGCATATCTGGATGATATTGCTGTCTTTAGTTCCACCTGGGAGGATCACCTGGTCCACCTGAAGGAAGTGCTAGAGGCTCTGCAAAAGGCAGGCCTCACTATCAAGGCAACCAAGTGCCAGATAGGGCAGAGTAAGGTTGTGTACTTGGGCCACCTTGTAGGTGGAGGCCAAGTTCAACCACTGGAGAGTAAGATCCAGACCATAAAGGACTGGTCCCCTCCAACTACCCAGACTCAGGTCAGAGCTTTCTTGGGCCTGACTGGGTACTACAGGAAGTTTGTTAAGAACTATGGGTCCATTGTGACTCTTCTTAATGATCTGACATCTAAGAAGATGCCCAAAAAGGCTCAGTGGACAGAATACTGTCAAAAGGCATTTGATGACCTGAAGAAGGCCATGTGCTCTGCACCTATCCTGAAGAGTCCTGACTACTCGAGAGAGTTCATTGTCCAAACAGATGCTTCTGAGTTGGGAGTGGGAGCAGTGCTTTCACAACTTAATGTAGATGGTCAAGACCAGCCCATTGCTTTTATTAGCAGAAGGCTGACCCCCAGAGAGAAACGTTGGTCAGCCATTGAGAGGGAGGCCTTTGCTGTGGTGTGGGCCCTGAAGAAGTTGAGACCATACTTGTTTAGCACTCACTTCAAGATTCAGACCGACCATAAGCCCCTCTTATGGCTTAATCAGATGAAGGGTGAAAACCCCAAACTGCTCAGGTGGTCCATTTCCCTACAGGGGATGGACTTTACAGTGGAGCACCGCCCAGGGACTGACCATGGTAATGCAGATGGTCTCTCCAGGTACTTCCACTTAGAACATGAAGACACAACTGGTCAAGGTTAGTCTAATGTCCCTGCGTTTGGGGGGGGGGTTGTGTAGGTGAGTAGGGTCTGCTATCCTATGGTCACCCCATATTTTTGCTTTTTGCTTCACTGGTTTATGACTTAATGTGGCTGTGGGCCTGCTAATCAGACCCACAGCCTGCTGTTCTCTCTCTAAATTATTGCCAATGTACTTTAGGTGCATTACGAAATTGGAACTGGTTAACCTTATTGGCCCCTGTAACAGTGTACCCAGGGCATAGGTGCTTCCAAGGCCTACCAGGGGCTGCAGCACGTATTGTGCCACCCCTGGCCTGGCCTCTCTATTTGACACAACTGGCTGATCACTCAGCTGGGGTAAGTCGGTGTACCACCCCTTACTTAGGTGTAGTATGCCTATGCCTAACCTAAAATGGACACATATGTTCCTATCAGCCACTCCTATGGAAGGCCTCATCAATCCTGGAGGCAGAGTGCTTGGAAATATGTGAGATGGTGCTCTGGCATGAGCTGAGCCTGTCTGCAGCTTTCGGAACCATGTCCTTTCGCTGTTCCATGATACTGCCATACCATATACTCTTAAGTGCATTATGAACCTCGCGGTTAAATGCTATCTTTGGTTTGGCTTTATCAAAACAAGTCGAGTAAGGTGTCATACAAACTGGAATACTACCCCCTCGCCAGTTCTGGCGACGGGGGTAGCATTCCACCCTTCTAGAGGGACACGACATGTACCTAGCCTGAACCCCGGTTAAAGTTAAACAGAGCCTCAGCATCACAAAATGGATGCTGCCACCACAGACACAAGTCTGACCTCCTGCTGCTGGGAGTCCTTCCAGCGAGGGCAGCTTGGACAAAGGGTTTCCTGCCTTGGGAGGTGCTAGCACCACCCCAGACAGGATTTTGTGTATTGGGTAGGACAGGGCTGAATAGAATCAGACATGCCTGGGGCACACAAGGTGTCCCTGTGCATATGCCAGTTCAAACCGGTGCTGGGGCTTTCCAGCCCCAGTCTTGGCGCGAAGCTGGACAAAGGAAAGGGGGTGTAACCACCCCCCTTCCTGGTCCCACCCAGAGGAGGGACCTAGTAGGTGATCCAGCCCCCAGATTTGGAATAAGAGTAGGAGCTGTGTCCTTAGACTTCAGATCATCCTGAACTCGACTTGAAATACAGAAGAAACTTGGACTTCGACATTCTGCTGCACAGAAGACTGAAGAGAATCTCCCTTGTGGCCAAGGAGTGACCACCATGTGAATACAGGCACCAACCAGCAACTCGACGTCTGCTTTGCCGCCGCCTCCCGCCGGAGCCCAGAGCCTGACAAGACCCAGACTCCCAGACATCTCAGAGCCCGATCCACAGTCCCTGAAAAGAAGAGACCCGTGGAGGCACCGAGAGACGTGGGACCGGATATCTTGGAAGACCCCCGAAGAGCTGACTGCGCAGCACCCGAGGCACCCTGGACGCTGTGCTTTGGGGTTTGAGAAAGCCCCAACACCGAGCAGCATTTGCACCGAAGATCAGCCCCCCCAGCATCTCCACGATCTGCGTGGGGCCCTTTTGCACTTTGCCACTCGACGCGCCATCCCGGTCACTTGCCACGCGGCTAGTGGCGATCTTGGCGACGAAAACTACGATTTGCACCGCTAGTCTGGTTGCTCCAGACTGGCCCTTGCTCCCCTGAAAAGGAACCCCCGCTCTGACCTTGCTGGTCCGAGTGATAAGCTTGAATCGATTCCTGCGTGACTTGCTTTTGCCAAGGCCTGTTTACGCCAATCAAGTTGCCGACACCGCCATCAGCGAGAGCCATCGTGGGACAGCTCGTGATAGACTCCTGGACGTCCTTGACCTCTTCGTGTCCACGTGGCTGCAGAGACAATCTTCACTTCATCACCTGTTTGCACCCGACATCGCCTGGTTCCATCCTGGTTCCACGGTAGTCACTGGCTAGTGACTTTGAACATTGTCCCCTCTGCTTTCAGGTCTTCACCTCTTCAGATCCACCCTTGGATCCACCGGAACTCTTCACGACGACCCACCTGCAGCATCTTCAGCTCCAAGCACCATCGACCTGCGTGACGAAACCCGACACTACTTCGCACCTGTGCACCCGCTTCCTGTGGGTGAGGTAACTCAGCAACGCCGGTGTTCCCACACTGGTGTACACCTCTAGTGCCTGTGTCTAAAGTTTTATCCTTGTAGCTCCATCGGAAGGTTCCTTAAACACTAACTTTGTAACTTTTACGCACCATTGACATTGCATTGGTGTATGCGTGCACTTTAAGCACTGCACCCGAGTCCTGCGGGCCTTTCCCGACTTCATCACTGTTAGTCCTGAACAGCTCCAGCGATTCCCCAGGCCCTAGGCCTCTTCACTTTCCCCATAGTGGTTCTTATACCACTATTTTAGTATATGGTTTAGGTAGCCCCTAGGGCTCATCCATAATTGTGCAACTTTTGTATATTTAAACTGTGTTTTGTTTTAATGCATTTGCTTCTGTGCTCATAAAGAGTATAGGGGATATTTGTAGAAATAAATCTATATATATTTTCAATATATATCTGTGTGGTGTCCTTTCATTTGGTATTCAAGGAGATTGTGTATGGTAAAACAGCTTGCTTCACATGCCTTTACAGAGTTTAGCCAAAGACTGCTTAGTCCATGCTACCCCTAGGATAGCTTGCCTATAAGGTTGACTTTACAACCTCCACCATAAATGTTGCTTGGCATGATACAAGGTGATCACTAGAACTAGTGAGCATCATATATCAGGCCAACTTCTCACAGAGTGCATTAACCATTACGACAGTATGTGACTGGTTTTACTGAGAATAATGTAGAAATGCTTGCTATGTTGGCTGATAAGTGGTTAACAGGATGAACAGGGGCTGGACCAGTTGGGTATTAAACCAAAAGGGGAGAGGAGCTCTGAAAAGAAAAGTTCCAGAAGGGAAAGGGAGGGTGATAATGGTTCCCAGTAGTAATAAATAGCCCCCAGTAGTAATAAATAGCCCAGAGGGAAGAAGCGAGGACAAAAATCAGAAACAAGAGGAGAAGAACACCTCCTGTTAAGCTATTGCCTGATTAGGCTCAGTTTACTTCATACTGTATCAAGAAGGAGTGTGAGAGGCATCTTGTTTTCCCAAGAAAATAACTTACTTTAAATGAGAGGTCCCTCTGATGTATCCTGGGGTGCCAATTTCCCGTTCTTTATGAAGGGTAATTCCTTTTGTTTTTAGTGGAACTCTCACCACTCAAGAGTGTGTGACATGCTTCATCATCGAGTTCTCCTCCGGTTGCCTAATACAACTGATCTGACTCAACCCCTGACCACTGCTGGATAGAAGAAGAGTGCTTCAATTTTTATTTTTTTCAGGATTCAACTACTTTAAAAATTGATTAAACACCTTCAGGTTCCTTGTTGCTAAATTGTATCTTAGGGGCTGTCTTAAAATCAACTGCAGATGTGATTGGAGTCTATTATCTCAACTACATCTACTTGGGTGTACATGTTTCAGGTGGTTTTATATGCCAAAATGGACTCCCATCTTTCATCAGGACAAATCTGAAACCCTTTAAATGTGGCTTTTATAGAGTTCACAGTCAAGTATTTGCTACAGTATCCCTATCGTGTTTTATGCGTATGCAGTCAATGGGACACTCTCGCACACATACAAAGCAACTCTTTTGATTTGTTGATCAAACTGCTTGAGTGAGTTCCAGCTTTAAACTTCTAGGGAAAGAGGAATAACTTTTTTTTCTTAGTCAAGGCTATACCACAATAGGAGGCAATGGAAGTGTGGCGGGGTATCAGTATCAGACGGCAGACCAAATCGTTTTAAAGAAGGCATTATTTTTCCGAAGACCTTTTTTCGTCTAGATGAGTCTTTCTCTAAATATGATACAGAAAAGGGGGTGGTGATGAACAGAGTGTCTGAATTAAGCAGACCACTCTTACCCAGTCCAAAGATCAGGGCTTGATCCATCACCGTTATTTATCTCACTGCCCCATCCCAGCTCAGAACCTGGGGCTTGCTTGAATCCTGAATCCTAAATATGGCTGCGGGATCTGTCTTGCTCTGTCTGTCGGGCGACTCTGGGAAGAATGGGTCAGGTTCGGGGTTTATCTTGTCGCCAGGTCTTTCCCAGCCTCTGGTCACCACGTCTCCGGATAACCGCAACTTAAAACAAGAAGGAAAAGAAAAATGGAATCAGGACAACCGTCCTACTATCTGTTTTCTAAACCAGGGGCCGAGGAGTGAAGGAAAACTACAGCTTCCAGAGTGCACTGTGCCAAACACACACAGGGAACGTGAAGGTCAGTGCTTGTGAGGGGGGAGAAGAAGTAGTGTCTCAGAGAGGTATATACAGTGCTGGCGTATATACAAATGTGGTCTTAAATGCAGGCAGGGACACGCGTTCACACTGTGCGCTCCTTTTTGCCTACCCAGCCCGCCACCTTGCCCCGTACCTGTTCCAGCCACGCTCCTCCCCTGGGAACGTAGTCGTTGGCCTCCGGGCGTGTCCGTGCTGGAAGCCGGTCCAGCTCTCGCCTCCTCGCTGTTTCCTTCGTCTCTCTGCCTCCTTTCAATTGCTCTCGCTTTCAAAGTTGCCACCGCTTCGTCCTCCTCGAGATTCGCTTCCGCCTCTCTCCTCCGCGTCTCCTCCTCTTGTAATTGGTAGTACGAACGTACGTCAAAAAGGGGGCGGAGTCTCATCACACGCGAAGCTCAGTTAAAGGCTCCCGCTCCTTGTTTCTCCTCGTCGTCTCGTGAAGCTTGACTTTGGGGATGCCAGGAGTCCTGCTGAAAGGGGACAAGAGGGGGTAAGACATCGATTGCGGCCCACCACTCCTGCTCGTCTTCCTTTTTCTTAGTATGCTGGTCTGCCCCGTCACACACCTCCCCCACTGGATTCTCCCGTTCGGGGAGAGGAAAAACTCGGGACAGGTAATCAGCATTGTTATTGTCCTTTCCTTTCCTGTGATGGATTTCAAAGGCAAAAGGCTGTAAAGACCAGAACCAACGAAGTATACGTGGGTTGTGACCGTGGTTCCTATACATCCATTTCAAGGGAGTGTGGTCAGTGTAGAGGATGAATGGCTTTCCTTCTAAGTAGTATCGGAGTTTGTCGATAGCCCAATTAATGGCCAGACACTCTCTTTCTATTGTGGGCTATTTCATTCCCTAGGAAATAGCTTTCGGCTCACATACAGAACGGGATGCTCTAGCCCATTCCCCCCTACCTGTGATAATACTGCCCCTATTCCTACATTAGAAGCATCTGTTGCTAGGATGAAGGTTTTCTCAAAATCAGGGGATATGAGAACTGGCTTGGTGGTAATGGTTTTCTTTAATTCCTTAAATGCGCCTATAACTTCTGCTGAAGGTTTGAGGAGCGTTTTGGGCCTTACGTCTTTTCTGAGGAGGTCTGTTAGGGGAGAGGCTATTTCTGCAAACTTGGGGATTAATCTGCGGTAATAACCTATGAGGCCTAAGAACGTCCCCCACTCCCTTTTGTTTGTTGGAAAGGCTGTCTCTTCTATGGCCTTTACTTTCTCGGTTTGGTGGGTGATGGTTCCGTCGCCCAGCACATAACCCAGGTATTTCACCTCCTGAAATGCTACGTGTGAATTTTTTGCATTTACGTGTAATCCTGCTTGGGTGAGTGCTTTTAGGATGATTTCCAGGTATTCCAAATGTTCTGTCCAACTGCTACTATACACTACTATATCATCCAGGTATGCAGAACTGAATGAAGGGTATGGACCTAAAATGCGATTCATCAGCCGTTGGAACGTGGCCGGAGCCCCGTGTAGTCCGTAAGGAAGGACGTTGAATTCAAATAGACCCTCATCTTTAATAAAGGCTGTTTTCTTCCGGTCTTCTTCACGGAGTGGCACTTGCCAATATCCTTTAGTGAGGTCATATGTTGTGATGTATACCGCGTCTCCGTCTTCTCGATTAGCTCATCTAACCGAGGGATAGGGTAAGCATCGAACGTGGAGATGGCATTTAGGGCTCTAAAATCCATACAGAAGCGGGTTGATCCATCCGGTTTCGGGACCATTACGATTGGGACGCCCAGTTGCTGTTAGAGGGGCAAATGACCCCGAGTTTTAGCATCTCATGGACTTCTCGCTTCACTGCCTCCCTTCGGGCTGCTGGTATACGGTATGGTTTCTGTTTTACCAGTTTTCCCGGATGAGTCTCGATCTTATGTTCTGCTAGGCATGTTTTTCCCGGAAGATCCGAGAAAATATTAGAAAAGGGCCGCAGTCTTTTTTAGGCCCTCTTTCATTTTGTTTGTAAGATCTTCATTGACCACTAGATTCCGCAGTGTGGATTCTGGGCTGGGTGCTGAGGGTAATAGTAGGTTATTAACCTTAGGAGGAGGTCCGAGCCACTTCTTAAGCATGTTAATATGATAACACTGCTTCTTAGAGGGCGTGACTTGTAACCTGTAGGTGGTATCACCAATGGTCTCTGTTACTCGGTATGGACCTGTCCACTAATTTTTGAACTTGCTGTTAGTGGATGGCAGAAGCACCAACGCCCACTCTCCCACAGCCAACCGTCTTAACTTCTTTCCACGGTCATAGTATTTCTGGTTTCTCTCCAGGTTGAAGCAGGCGAGATCTCTCAGTTTTCCTAGTTTTGACCTTAGTTGTTGTGTATATTCCAACAACGATCGTTGGTCTTGTTCTTCTTCCGTTTCCCACGCGTCTTTGGTCATTTCGTGCAGGGACCTTGGTTGTCTTCCGTACACTAGTTCGAAAGACGAACAGCCGAGGCTACTTTGTATTTGGGACCTTAAGACGTAAAGGGCCAAAGGTAGGAGGCGGTCCCAGTCACGACCTTCCGCGGCGAGCATCTTCTTTAAGGTGGTCTTCAGAGATTTATTGTACCGTTCTACGAGCCCATCCGTTTGGGGGTGATATACCGATGTCCGTAGATGATGCACATCTAACGTTCTGCACACTTCCTTCATCATGCGAGACATAAAAGGCGTCCCTTGGTCTGTTACCACTTCTTTGGGGAATCCTACCTTGGAAAATAATTCCAGAAATGTTTTCAGCTATGGTTCGAGTAGTAGGAGTCCGTAAGGGAAAGGCTTCAATAAACCTGGTGGCATAGTCTATGATAACTAGGGCGTAAATATGCCCCCTGGCTGATTTAGGCAATGGTCCTATCAGGTCCATTCCGACCCTTTCAAAGGGGGTGCCAATAATAGGCATTGGGTGTAGCGATGCAGCGGTTGGTCTATGCGTATTTTTCTTCTGGCATATTTCGCATGTGAGGCAGTAATTTTGTATGTCCTTGTAAATGCCGGGCCAAAAGAAATGTCTTAGCACGTTTTCGGTGGTTTTCTCTTTTTTTTTTTTTTTTTGTTTTTGTTTTTAAAAGACCTTTATTGAATGTATTCACAGAGGTGATCAATACATAGCAGGGCTACAACCCACCGGGCCGGCCGCTTCAACATATTCACGATTAAAACTGTTCGATAGTACACAGCCGCGTAGCCGACAACCCTGGGGTCCGGCGGTGCATTTTCAACCATTTCCTACAAACCTCCTCCAATTTGCGTGTATCTGCTGTCAGGTCTTAACTTTTTTACTTTAGTCCATCTGTGTCATCAACCATAACTTAAAACTGTGGCCAAAATAAACATTCACACTCAGCGGCTATTGCCATGTCTGCTTCTGTCCACTGATTAGCATCTTCGTATACTGTGGTTTAATCACGTGCCAAATCACAATCACGGTGTTACACCTAATTCTTCTATTGAGTTGTATTACCCACCCACACCCTCTAGACATCTTCCTCCTCTTCGTCTGAGCTCACTTCGTCATCCTCTGGTAAGGGAGCACACAGCTCTCCTCTGTACACATTCCAAGCGGACCACACCTTGTTCCATTTACGGGGGCAGGCCCTAAGCACATACACCGCTCTCTCCGTGAACATTAACAAATCAACGGTCCTACTCCACATGGATGCTGTGGGTGGTTCTGAAGCTCCCCATTTTTGTGCAATATCTCTTTTAGCTACCATGACAGCCAATGTGGAAGAGGTGTGGCGCCGCGGCCAGGGCGACTGACGCTGGAATCTGGGGATCAGGGTTAGATCCCCGGCTCCGGCGGCAGGTTAGCCCAGCACCATGTGACTCTGGGCAATAGCTTGCTTAATCTTCCCGACGGCCCCCAGCGCCTAGAGACCCTAACGGGTGATTGTGCGCTTTACAAATGTGGATTATTAATGTGGCCCATATGAGTCCATATCTAGTCAGATCGTTTGGTTCCCAGATGTTTAATAGGCATTTGCATGGTTCAGGGATGACAGAAACTTGAAGTGTCTGTGAGATAGTACGCATGACTTGTCGCCAAAATTCTACTATGTGGGCGCAGTCCCAAAGCGTGTGGAACAGTGTACCCTCTTCCCCACAGCTGTGAAGACAAAAGGGGGTCGGCGCTCTGTGTATCTTGTGCAGCATGCATCGTGTGTAATAAATGCGATGTAGGATTTTGAGTTGTACTAATCTGAATTTCGCCGAAATGCCCACTTCTTTCGTGGAGGCCAGGGCCTCATTCCACTCTGAATCCTCAATTTCGCCTACATCACCTACCCATTTCTCTCGTAACGCCAATGTGGGGTCTTTCAGATTGTTGATCAGCTTCTTGTTTGTGAGTGAGGTAGCTCCCAGCTGCATATAGTCAGTAAGTAGCCTGTCCTCCAGTGGGGAGGAGTCCGGCACTTCGCTGCCCCGTGGTGTCGCCTGCAATAGCGAGTGTTTGATTTGAATGTACCTATAGGTTTCGTTCGGGCCTAGTCCGTATCGTTGCTGGAGCTGCGCGAACGGGATCACAGTGTCTTTCTCCCACAAATCTCCCACCGTGGAGATGCCAATACTGTCCCACTGCGCAAATCCTTTACTATGTCTGTCGCCCCAGAGCCGTCGTATCCCAGAGGGGGGTTAATTTGGTAATTTTCCCCTTCCATCCTGGTGGTTTTCTCTTTTCCTGAATGCCCTGCCGTTAGGTGTGCATGTGAAAAGAACATTATCTGTTCTCGGAAAGGAAGTGGTACCAACAGCTGAGTGGGACCTACTTTTTCTCCTTCTCGGTAAAGAAGCTCATTCTTAATCAGAAACCGGAGGTACGAAATGATCTGGTTGTTCTGACTCACATGTGCAGCTTCCCAGGCATTGAAGAGGGTATTGTCATTAGCTTGGGCGAAATGGAAATTGCGATCAATTAACCATGGAACCTGGGTGACTAGGGCCGGAGTAGGGCCACCCCCTTACTCTTCTCCCAACCTATCCTATCCTATTTACGTCCCCGTGTACACAGCGGATATGTACTATTGCCCCCGGGAGATACTGGCGTGGTAGTATGTGATGTTTCTGCACTACGGATTGTTTACATCCTGAATCTAGGAGAGCTTTTACTAATTGGCCATTCAACCTTACACTCCCATAAAAGAATGCTCCCATCTCGGCTGAATAAAGAACCGCTTTTGGCAGGTATCCGACTTCCATCGGATCTTCCGCAGGTTTTCTTTGGGGGCACATACGGGCTATGTGGCACCATTCGCCACACTCTAAGCACTGTGGCCCTCTCACAGGAGGGAACTCTATCCGAACGTTTTTGGGTTTTGTAGGTTCGATTAGGGATTTTATCTTTTTCTCTGCTTTGGCTGGTATAACTGCTTTATGCGTCTTGTCACTGTCCCACCCCATTGTCCTTGGCTGTGCTCGGTTGTAATTCGCGGCCATCTCAATGGCTTCTTCAACCGAAAGGCTGGAATGTTGCTTTAGCCACCTTTGGGTGGCGTAGGGTAGTTCCTCCATGAATTGCTCAAAATAGATCTTCGACATTACTTCTTCTTTTGTGCTGGTGTTGGGTTGTAGCCATTTATCCGCAGCCATCTTGAGGCGAAAGAACAACGCTTTGGGATTCTCCCCTGGGGTCCCTCGTTCTTTTCTAAAACGTACCCTTCTGCATCTAAGCCGAGGTGGTCCAGTATGACCGCCTTGATGTCTTTATAACTTGCATTTTCAGCGGGGTTCGCCACTTGGTAGGCAAATTGCGCTTCACTTGTCAACAGTGGCGCTAAAAAAAAGGCCATTTGTCCTCGGGCCATCCACATGCCCTGGCCGCCCTCTCAAAATTCATCAAAAAGGCGTCTGGGTCTTCCCCTTGTACATATTTCTGGAGAGCTATTCCTGTTGGATTGGGGACGTGTACTCTTCTCTCTGTGGCCAGTGTGGTCCCCGGGTCTGGTGTGGCTTTCTGTAGACTCTCTATAAGCGCCGTTATGGTGTTCTGGAATAATTCTCGGTCTGCCTGGGCTGACAACATCTGCCTTTGGACAGCCCATTCCAACTTTTCTTGTCCTTTAATCATGTGCTGTATGAGGGCGTCCATCTTGGTATGGCAGACGGACTGAGAGGACGATCCCACTTCTGACACCAGTTGTGGCGGGGTATCAGTATCAGACGGCAGACCAAATCGTTTTAAAGAAGGCTTTATTTTTCCGAAGACCTTTTTTCGTCTAGATGGGAGTCTTTCTCTAAATATGGCTGCGGGATCCGTCTTGCTCTGTCTGTCGGGCGACTCTGGGAAGAATGGGTCAGGTTCGAGGTTTATCTTGTCAGCACGTCTTTCCCAGCCTCTGATCACCTCGTCTCCGGATAACCGCAACCCAAAACAAGAAGGAAAAGAAAAATAGAATCAGGACAACCGTCCTATCTGTTTCCTAAACCAGGGGCCGAGGAGTGAGGGAAAACTACAGCTCCCAGAGTGCACTGTGCCAAACACACACAGGGAACGTGAAGGTCAGTGCTTGTGAGAGGGGGGGGGGGAAGAAGTAGTGTCTCAGGGAGGTATATACAGTGCTGGCGTATATACAAATTCGGTCTTAAATGCAGGCAGGGACACACGTTCACACGGTACTCTTCTTTTTGCCTACCCAGCCCGCCACCTTGCCCCTGTTCTAGCCACGCTCCTCCCCTGGGAAGGTGGCGGGGGGACTCGTGGGGTCGTTGGCCTCCGGGCGTGTCCGTGCTGGAAGCCGGTCCAGCTATTCCCTGCTCGCTATTTCCTTCGTCTCTCTGCCTCCTTTCAATTGCTCTCGCTTTCAAAGTTGCCACCGCTTCGTCCTCCTCGAGATTCGCTTCCGCCTCTCTCCTCCGCGTCTCCTCCTCTTGTAATTGGAAGTACGAACGTACGTCAAAAGGGGGCGGAGTCTCGTCACACACGAAGCTCCAGTTAAAGGCGCCCGCTCCTTGTTTCTCCTCGTCCTCGAAGCTTGACTTTGGGGATGCCAGGAGTCCTGCTGAAAGGGGACAAGAGGGGGTAAGACATCGATTGCGGCCCACCACTCCTGCTCGTCTTCCTTTTCCTTAGTATGCTGGTCTGCCCCGTCACAGGAAGGTAACTTATATCTGGGTTTTAAAAGTTGTCCTCCTACATTAGATGCCATAACCAGAACTGAGAACCTGTAATAGAGGGATTGATAAACCAAGTACCGATTTATTCAGTGTGATTGTTAATTAACAAAAATAAGATACAAAGCTTAAATCACACAAGGGGACTTGCTTTCATCATAGGGGTTTCCTTCTGCTGGATGCAAGCCCTGTTTTCAGGCTATTTAGTACTCTTCGTAGATTAACTATTATAATAGTGCTAGCTTCATTTTTCTTTTCATGTGTTACCTTGGAAGTGCCAGATATGATAAAACTCAATTGTGGCGAGTTTTATGATTTTTACTGATAACCCCAATTTAACTAGATTAAAAACTGAATAGGAAATTTATGACTGTATATAATATCTCAAAAGCTTTCTTATTGAGGCATTGGTTACAATCTGCCACACAAAGATGCTTCACAACTATCCCAAGCCCATGCCGCTCCTTTGTTCGCAATCCCCTCCTCAGCCTTGCACCCATTTTACCATTCTTTATAACATCCTCTAGATTTCAGTTGTGTTACTATCATATACTCCCCATCACCCTTCTTTGGCCCTTGTGCAGAACCAAAAACCTGCAACTGCCATAGTTATAGGAGTAGTATTTCAGTTTTAGTCCTGTGAAGTGATGATTGAAAATTTGCCACCATGTGTGACTTCTCAATGTGCAGACATGTAAACCCACTTCTAGAATCATAATATAATAAAAATATTGATGGTCAAGACCAATAACTTGTTTTTCTGTTTCACTTGCTACCATGGGTTTGCCATTTAACAGCACTGTACATTAACTACACTACACTGTACATAATCGATTTTGCTACTGTTCAGCTTTATGGTATTGTTATTTATTGAGTGAAAAATCGAAGGGTGAAATCCTTGAATTAATCTCAGCCACTGGTAATCTCTAGGCTGACTTTCCATCCATAGTGTTTCAGCTTGTTCATGTTAATGCAAACACGAAAAAATCCTGGCCTAATATAATACAAGGGACAGACTAAATTGCTAGGCCATGTTCTTTTACCACAAAGTCAACCTCAGAGAGGATTTTGCCTTGTTGGGCCATATAACCTTGAAAAGATGAAGTACTGAATTGTCACTGTCTGAATTTCGAACTTGTGTCCCGCAGGTCTTATACTAATATCAATCAGTCACTGCTTGAGCTATCTTGCAGGCTGAGTAGAAGAACACTTGCAGATGACTACGTTTTTGTTAATTACAGCGTGACAATTTGACAGTTCACCAAAGTTATTGTTTCTCATGTCTTTCAGACTCTTTACCAGGTCAACAAATGTTTTGTTACATCTTTATGAATACACAGTAGTATGTGAAAGTTTTCTGGAATTCATGCAAAACTTTATGTTCTATGCAGTGTGGAGCGCTATGATCCAAGCAAGGATTCCTGGGAGATGGTTGCTTCAATGGCTGATAAAAGAATCAACTTTGGTGTCGGTGTTATGCTGGGCTTCATTTTCGTTGTGGGTGGACACAATGGTGTCTCTCACTTGTCAAGCATTGAAAGGTTTGACCCTCATCAAAATCAGTGGACTGTTTGTAGACCTATGAAGGAACCCAGAACAGGTAACTTTGCTTTGAACTTTTTGTTTATGAATAGTAGTAAGATCTTGATGTTTGGCTGCTTGCTATAAGGAGTTGCATTTTAGTTTTTAGGTTTGGAGGAGGAAGGTAGATGATCAACATATTTATGTATAACTCTCAAGTAGTTCTACTATTTATTGAATGGTTCCAGACTCTGCACAGTGTGACCTACAAAAGGTGAATTGATAAAAGGTGGATAGCCAAATTATAGCTGCATGCTCCCAAATATATATGTTCCTTCGGGAGTGCCAGAGAGCCCGACCGCAAGATGGCGGTCACTCTGTGAGGCTCTGCGGGCCAGAAAATGTATCCAACAAATATTGGCTGAGCCTGGTGGCCTTGGCAGCGGCTGTCCATGGCGAGGAGCCCACTTAAGCCTGTTGAACGTGGGGACCCCGGAATAAGGAGCACGACAGCGACAGAAATGACAGATGACTGTGATAAAGGAAAACTGCAGCCTGTGCTGTTGGACCTTTGGTGTGAAGGGCCCTATGTGAAGTGGGGAAGGACGAAGCCACTGTGGCACCTGGGTGTAGCAATGGACTGGAGGGTGGCATGCCCGCCCCCCCCCCCTTTTGAGGTACAATCACCAAAGTGGACACTGAGTGGCGTAGACATGGAGCACAAGCTCTCCCGTCAGCTCTGAGGATGCTGGCAGCTGGGAATGGCTGGAGATGGCCAATCGGGTGGGCAGAGGGAAACGAAGGCCAGCCAGTAAGACAGAGGAGAGGCAGTGTTGCTCCCCCCTCATGCCACACGGAAGGAGTGGACGCGTCCTACCTGTGGCCCTGCATGGAGGCTGCGGGCCAGGCCCGCAGCGAGATGGACTAATGTCATGTCACGGATGCGGAGGGACTTGCGCGGTGTGGCAGGCAGTGATGGGATCGCCTTAATCTGGAGGGCACAGGCAAAGAATTACTGGTGTTTGATAGAGAGGCGAGCGGGAACATCGTGGCTCCTTCCGCGGGGTGAGTGAAAGAAAGCTGTTCCCACTAGAAGTCAAAATTGCCCAGGTGCGGATGTTGGATAGAAGTAGGGATACCCAAGAGATAGTGAAGTGGATGTGACTCCCACTTGTGGTGGTGGATGTTTGGGAGCGACCACCATTGGTTTGCTGGCAGGGGTGATGTGCCCCTTCACATATGGGGTTGGTTAGGGACTGGGGGACTTAGGGAGCAGCTGGACTGCTTCAAGAGGATCTCCTTACAGTTATTACTAGTAGTCAGGCTCCTGCCGCCGGCACGATGGGTAAGACTGATGCCAAGCAGACAAAGTTACCTTTCGAACAATGCAGGATGCCTCGGGCAGCAAAGTCCACCAGGAGGAGTGTAGTTTTGACACTGAGGGAGATGGCCCGGGCTGGCAGGAACCTGATATAAGAGCAATGTTCCTAGATCTCAAACAGAGCCTCATGGTTTTTGACGGCAAAATAGTTACTGACTGACAAATTTGATCGACTAAAAGAAAAGTCTCAAGCCATGATGAACGTATAGAGCTGCGCACTTCTGCGGTGAAGGATGAAGGCAACTGCTTCGGATGGAAAAGATCCATAAGGTTATCTGAAATAAAAATGAAGATTTGGAGGCCCGGCCACGAAGGAAGAACCTACGAATCATGGGGGGTCCCGGAGTTCACCGCTATTCATTGAGCAGAAGATTACGTGGAGAGTATACTAAAGTCCCTCTTCAGGGAGGTCCTATACCCCATCTGCATAGTTGAGCTTGCACATTGATCTCTAGGCCTTAGGACCCCTCCCCCCTGTGCACCAGCATGGCTCATTATTGCGCTAGTGTTGAATTACAGGGATAGAGACACTGTATTAAGATTAGCCCGAGATCGCCCAACGATCACATATCAAGGAAACAACGTGTCCTCCTTCCCAGACTTGACGATGGCCTTGCAGGCTGCTTGCCGCAAATTCCTGCCGGTAAAAGGCTTCCTCCAAAAACTGAGCTTTACGCAGCGAAGGTGTGCTTTTTCCATTTCAGTAAAACTGTGTACTTTACTGATCCTAAGGCCGCTGCCAAATATTTTCTGGGATTGCCACTCTCTGGGGCTGGATCTGACCCTTTCCAGAACACTACGAATCCAACCGCATGAGTGACAATGACTGAGCACATGTCCTCTAAAGCTGTACTGAAATTGGTGCTGCTCCGTATCACTACATAGTTGTCGTTGTTAAGTATCTGAATTAGCGGGGATCCCCTAATACAAAGATCTCATGTCTGCCACTTGGGAAGCTCCTGGCGGCTGCCCGCCATGGCTTCTATTCCCTCTACTGTCTACCCAGCGCACTGGAAGCTGAGGCAGTCTCTGGTGCCTGGAGATCCCCTCCGGGACGATTCCCCTGTTTGTTATTGAAGACCCACTCGGTCTGTTACAGGGTGGTAGTCTGTATACAGCCCAATTGGGGGGGCAGTAGTGGGTGGGCTCTTGTTGGGGTTGGTTGAACGGCAGTTCGCCTCTTACTGTTTCCTCTCTCTTAGACATCCTAATGTTTCCTTCCACATTACTACCCCTTGTCAGCTAGGATTGAGACGTATGGGTGATGATTGCCATTTGCTATACTATCGGCTTTGCATTCACTTCACCCCACAAAGGGGCATGTTAGAGCATAACCTGGAATGTCTGTGGACTGAATGATCGGTGCAAGACGAGATTGGTGCTGGCGTATCTACAACCATTAAACATCACAGTTACCTATACCACAATTATTTCAAGCTACCATTATTCATACTTTTTGGTCAAACACGCTTAGTTTTGTTTGCACCGGTATTTTATTTATACCTTTCACTTAGAATTTTCTTTAGATTTTCTTTTTAACAAACTTTATGTATGAAAAGAAGAATCAGAATTTGATCTGTACAACATTTACAAACACTTACACAATTATTTTCAACACAAATTTAAATCCACATTTTCAATATGACATACTTTACACATTACATTTGAAAGTACAAAACTTTACACAAATAGTCTCCACACAAAAAAAGTTACACAAGAAAAAACAATAATGAGATATCTTGGATTATTACTGAATAAATCAAAATTAAATTTTTCGATCTAACGGAGCAGTTTTGACCAAATATTATCAAATTGTCTCAAAACCAGAGTTTAATTTCCAATAAATACGCTCCTTTATTGTGCCGCCTTGGCTTCTGTTGCTGACTGGTTGTTTTTAATGGCTTCTGTAAGCTCTTCTAGTTCTTCTAGTTCTTTTTTACAGATTCTCTGAGCCGTTTCTATAGTGTGCAGCATCAAGTCTCTACTACATTTAGTATTAATGTAGCTAAAACCTTTTTTATATTCGGCGTCCTCAACAAATATTACTGGAGTTTCTTAACCTGAAGCCCCCAAGGGATAGTACCTTCCCTTAGGTGCTTCAGGAGGAAAAAGCATTGAGACGTATGGGTGATGATTGCCATTTGCTATGCCAACGGCTTTCACTACACCTCACAATGGCGCAAGTTAGAGCATAACCTGGAATGTCCGTGGACTGAATGATCGGTGCAAGACGAGATTGGTGCTGGCGTATCTACAACGGCATGGGGGATGTAGCTTACTATTCTAACTATGCCCGAGGAGTTGCTATCCTCATTAAGAAGGGAACCCTGGCGCACGCATACAACCTTTTGTGACAAGCAGGAAAGATTTGTAATGCTCACTAGTACTTTGCAGTGGATTCTACTTAGACTTCATTCCGTTTATGGTCCCAGTGTAGATGACCCAGATTTCTTCTTAGTGATCTGGAGACTTGTGACTTAGCTGGGTCCTGGTGCGATAATATGGGGAGGGGACTTCAATGTAAATCTCGATCCCTTGTGGGACAGGTCGGGAGAGTCCCGCCTATGCCATCTGCGTGCGGCTACCCAGTTACAGGCCATATTGAACGAAAATAAATTGATAGACATCGGGAGACGCGGACATGGGGATAAGGAGGAGGGAACCTATATGACCTATGCGACATCGTCTTGGTCACAAATTGACTATTGGCTGCTTTCTCGTGATGTAGAAGCCTGGACCATTGTGACTTCGCACTTGCCGTGCACTTTCTCAGATCATTCTCCAGTGCTTCTTACGTTTTCTCTCCTAAATCGTCCTGCATAGGCACATGCATGGAGATTGCCGCAGGGGGCCTTGCAGGATCAGGTGTTGAGGCACAGTATTTGGACAACTATTGTGGAATATGTTGACCATAACGTAGACACAGTAGATTCATACACCACTCTAAGGGAAGCAGGAGTTGTACAAGGGGAGTGTATAGCCAGACAGGCTTGGATCTTGCGCTCGATACTTGGTTAGCTGTAGCACCTTGAGTGAGAGATTCATGACCTGGAGCTGGCATATTTTGCTGCTAGGAGTGCGAGCATACTGGGTGTATATGCAGCAAGATTAGTGAATCTGAGGGCATGAGATTAATTTTCTTGGTAGAGTGGCACAAGCCTGTAAGTATGGTGAGGGAGATCGGGTGGTTACAACCATAGCTGGCCTTCTGTGCAAGCCTTGGGCTAGTGACTACATTGCAGAGCTCCAAACTGAGGAGAATGAAGTGATAGTCGGCCTAGAGGCGATACAGAAAGCAATGACAACCTTCTATTCATCACTTTACAACACAACCCAGCAGAAGATCCCCCCGATCTAAATGCCTTTTTTGATACCATCCTATTGCTCTGGCTGGAGGATGGGCACCACCGATAAATAGACAAACCTTTCACTGAGGAGGAGATTATTCAAATGATCCAGTATTGGGGTATCTTTCATAGATTACCATGCTTGAATCATTCCCCGTCGCCGAGATGGGAGTCCCACAGTAAAATACCAAAGTAGTGCCATAATTAACAAATAGGCCAAAAGAGGCCAAAGGCCATGTCTTAGTAGCCTATCTACGTTCTTACAGGAAAAGGACCAAAAGTCAGCTCTAATCAATCAGCCATCAGCACCCTCTAGAACACCCCCAACACAAGCAGTTCTCCTCCGATTTTCACTGCACGTCCTGTGGAAGGGAGTCTCCTTGCGTGCTACTCGGTTTTATTCTCCTAAGCTCTTCAAGCAACTATGTCTGAAAAGAAAGGCATCGTCTGCTCCTGCAGGACCTGTGGGAAGAAGAAGGTCCATTTTGATCTTAAAGATTGTCTTTATTGCCTCTACCCCAAACATGAGGCCAAAGACTGTAAAATCAGAGGCAAGATTACTCTTATGGGTCAAGTCTAAAGAACGTCCTCCTTCTTTGGCTGAAGAAGAGGACCTAGCTTCTAGATCTCAAGAAGGCTCCTCTGGTGAGGGAAGGAAACATCCTAAAACTTCCCAGGATAAACCTGTTCATAAAGAGAGGAGTTCCAAACATTCCTCTGAGCCAGCTTCATCTCCGCCTTCTACTCCACTCACAGAGCGTCCAAGATCATCTTCCACAGACTCTGTAAGTAGAAAACACATTAAGAAATCTGTGTCATCGACGAATGTTACCTCATCATCGACGATGTGTTACGCCGTCAACGGACTGTTACGATGACGGCAATTTCATCTCTTATCTCGTCAACGAGAATCACCATTACGATGAGACCATCGCCGAAGTCCACCGACGAATAAGCCGTCGACGAGACTACTGTTAACGAAGATTCCAACGACCCCGTCGACTGTAGAGACATCAATTACGGCACCATCGACGATGGGCCCGTTCAACGACGAGCCCGCAGATGATACCACCGTCGATGACAGTACTGTCGATTAGAGACCTTCCTACAATTCTTATTTCAGCACCGTCGATGCCCCAGTCGACGAGAGTTTCTCAATTAAAGACATTTCCGAGGCCTTTTCAACAGCCTTTTCAGGACTATAGCAAAATTTCGCCTCTACCACCATCCACCTCTTAAAGGGCTTCATAGAGGACGAGGATTATGATGAGGAGGGCGAGGATGTTAAGTACAGTGTGGCTCATAGTCCATCTGAGCTCAACATTAAGTGCCAAGACACTGATGAGGATGATCATTACCAGGAGGAGCATTATTATCATGAGCAATATATGGCTCCACGTCATACCTATCAGTTCCATCACAGGCAGGAATCTCGTCATAGAGAAATGGCTCACCTTCCTCCAACACGTATTCAAGACCTACAAGCTATGTTGGCGGATTATCGTCAGAGATTTCCTCCTCAACAACTTCCGACAGAGAACCCACTTCCGCAAGTAGAGAATCCTGTTCCAATTCCAGAGCCTGTTCTACCTAGTACACCGGCTCCTGTACAAGGTTCACATGACACTGGACACCAGCACACTTCCTCCTCGGATGAAGAGGTTGAGGAAGGCGAATTACCTAACCAGGCAAATGTTCCAGATCCTTGGGACGATTAGATCATTGAAACACCATCTCTGCCTCCGCATTTACCCTCTGATTCTCCTCCAAAGACATTGGAGGATTTCATAATTTGATGCAGAGAGCAGCCACTAGTTTCCAGCTCCCTATTACTATCAAACAAACAGACTGTTTTTTTACATGACTTCAAGAAGGATACTAGAAAGGTCACACGCTCTATGCCTTTCATCGATTACATCTGGCAGGAGGGAGTGAAAATCATGAAGACGCCAGCATCCATAACGGCGGTGCTACCCTGTAGAGAGAAAAAATACTGCGTTCCAGAGAACAGTCCATCTTGCCTCGTGGGTCACCTGGGACCAGATTCGGTCATATCTGAGGCTGCACAGCGGCGTTCGAAAAGCGAAGCAACACTGATTACCACTCCTCCAGACCAAGAGGGACGTCGTATGGACCTTTTGGGGAAGAAATTCTCCTGTATGGCTGCGGCATCAATTAGGGCTGGTAATGCCTTGGCAATCATTGGCCGTTATGATGCCCAAATGTGGTCTGATATAGCGGGATTGATAGATCTTATCCATGAGGATCAAAGAGAGGAGGCTTAGAGGGTGAGTACTCTGCCTCCGATACAATTGATTGTGCGTTGGACATCGCCAACATGAACTTTCGGCAGTTAGCTGAGGGAGCAGTTCTTCGGCGCCAGGGTTGGCTTAAAGCGACTACTTGTAGACCTGAGGTTCAGACGAAGATCCTGGGCATGGCCTATGATGGGGATTCACTGTTCGGGAAACATGTTGATGATGCTCTTTTAGCAAAAAAAATTACACAGACATTGCAAAATTTTTCGTTGCTCTACGGTATAGACGTATACCTTTCAGAGGAGCTAGAGGGCGAGGATTTACTACATATTGGGGCGGCTATCAGTCGAATCAACAGTATCATCCATACCAGCCTCAATATCGCCAGTCTTACCTTCTGTCATCGACGGCTGGTTTCTCTCGCCAGGGTGTCCGGAAGCGAACACAGCAACAAGGCAGTGACTCAGCCCGGAAACGATGAGCTTCTCAGGGTGCCAGTCAGTTTTACCTCCCTACGCGTAGGCGCAAACATTTCTGCTTATGCACATCGGTTGCACGAGATCACTTCAGACCGCTGGGTACTGGACCTAGTCACCAAGGGTCGTACACTGGAATTTGTCCAGAAACCACCTACCACTCCGCCCAGGGGTCATCCTCCCCCTCGTCTTCACATATTGCGCAAAGAAGTCTTGATCATGCTCCTAAAGGAAGGGATAGAGGAAGTACCATCAACGCAGAAAGAAACCGGTTTCTATTCTAGTTTTTTCCTAACGAAAAAGAAGTCTGGAGAATGTAGACCGATTCTGGATCTCTGCAAACTCAACAAGTTTCTCAAGAAACAAACATTCCGGATGGTAACATTTTCCGATATTCTGGGATGCTTAAACAAAGGGGATTTCATGACTTCTCTGGACATGGAAGATGCACACTTTCATATCCCTATCCATCACACACATCGAAATTATCTCCGATTCACAGTGGCTGGCACCCACCATCAATTCAAGGTGTTCCCGTTTGGCCTAAAATCAGCACCACGGATTTTCACCAAGTGCTTAGCACCAGAGGCAGAGAATTTACGATCCCAGGGAGATCCAAGTTTTCCCATACCTCGACGATTGGCTGCTCAAAGCTCCGTCGGAACAGGAAGCCAATGTTGCCACAACAGCTTGTTCTCTATCTGTTCAATGCGCTGGGGCTCACTTTGAACAAGGGCAAATCGAACTTGCTGTCAACTCAGAACATCTTATTCCTAGGAGCATCTTTGGATACCGTACAGTGCATAGCATTCTAGTCTCAAGACCGTCAAGTGCACCTTCAAAAAATTAGCGACAACACTTTCAAAAAGTAAGTCAGTTTCTGTTTGAACATTCAAATCGCTCCTAGGGATGTGCACTTCAGCAATCAACTTGATCCCTTTAGCACAGCTCAAGATGAGACCTCTTCAAGAAGAGTTACAGAAATGATGGCAACAGGCATTGGGTTCTTTCGAAGATGTTATCCAAATAACTTCACGTATGGTTTACGCACTCCATTGGTGGTCCCAAACAGCAAATCTTGCCCAAGGTCTCACCTTTCTGCAGAACATCCCAGACTTCGTATTGACAACAGACGCCTCCATGGAAGGATGGGTAGGTCATCTGCAGGATTTCAAATCCAAGGAAAGTGGTCTCGGATACAGAAGTCGATGCACATCAACATTTTGGAGCTTCGGGCCATATTTTTGTCTCTTCAGGCTTTCCTTCCAAGGATAGTCGGTTCCTCAGTGCTGGTCCGTACCGACAATACGACCAGCATGTACTACATCAACAAGCAAGGAGGAACAAGGTCCGTGACGCTTTCCCAGGAAGCACAGGAATTGTGGGAATGGACAACGTTCCATGGAATATCTTTGAGGGCCGAACATATCAAAGGGTCCGCACAATACCCTAGCAGACTCATTAAGCGGGTCCCAATCCGGCTGCCACGAGTGGCAGTTAAAACAAGCTCAGGTGAATAAGATCTTCCGGATATGGGGCAAACCAGCTCTGGATCTGTTTGCATCACAGGAGAACAAGAAATGCCAATATTACACCAGCAGGTTCTCTCAGCCGGGGTCAAGAGGGGAATGCCCTTCAATGAGATGGTCCGTAATCTATGCCGACGTTTCCCCCCCCATTCCATTAATCCCCAGGGTGCTCAAGAAGCTGAAACTGGAGGGCTGCTGCCTGATTCTGATTGCACCCCGTTGGCCCGGGCAGTATTGGTTCCAGGAGCTTCTTCTGCTGTCACAGGACAGATGCATTTGCCTTCATCCAACAACGACCATGTATCACAGAACAGGGGTCAGGTAGTCCATCCGGCTCCGCAATCCCTGCGCTTACACGCATGGCTCCTGAATTCCTAGAGTTCAAAGATCTCAATATTTCACAGGACTGTCAGGACATACTGTTTAAATCCTGTGCTGAAAGCACTGTCGAGATGTATTGTTTAAAATGGAAGAGATTTTTTTGTTGGTGTGAAACCAATAGCGTTCATCCAATTCAAGCCCCTGCGGAGCAGATTTTACCCTATTTACTCTCACTGGCTAAGTCGGTTATCACTTTTTCGTCAGTCAAAGTTCTCCTGGTTGCTCTTTCAAGATACAGGAAAATCTCCACGGCTTCCTTCTTTATGTTCATCTTCTCTTGTAAAACAATTCATGAGAGGACTTTTTCGCACTTTCCCTCCTGTGCGTTCACCATCATCCGGAGTGGGAATTCAATGTGGTTTTAGCTCAACTGATTAGAAGACCATTTGAACCAGTCCATAAAGCAGAACACAAATACCTCACATGGAAAGTAGCCCTTTTACTGGCTCTTACGTCTGCAGGGAGGGTTAGTGAGATTCAGGCTTTTACTATCAAAGAACCATTCTTACGATTTACACAGGACTATGTAATACTGCGGACAAATCCTAAATTCATTCCAAAGGTACCCACTCAATTTCACTTGAAAGAGCCTGTAATGCTACAAACTTTCTTCCCGAATCCATCCAGTCGAAAGGATCTTACATTCATTGGATGTCAAAAAGTGTTTGAGGTTTTATCTACGGTCAAGGGAAACGGGCAACAGCTGTAACAAAAGCCACAATAGCCAGATGGGTCGCATCTGCCATTCAATTCTGCCACGAAAAAGCCAATAAACCTTTTAAGGTGAAGGCGAAAGCACACTCCACTAGAACTGTTGCTGCATCTACAGATTTGTTTGCTAGAGTTACATTGGACAAAATATGCCGTGCTGCGACATGGAAGAATGTCCACACGTTCACAAGACACTGCTGCCTCCAATCTGCACAAAAGGAGGATGCTGCAGTTGGACAAGCTGTGTTGCGCCATCTCTTTCATTAAGATCAGGTTCTTTGCTTTTCTTTAATACTTGTTTAATTTTAACTTTCTTTACTGTTACATTGCTTGTTTTCTCAAATGTATACGTTTCTCATGCTGATATTCACTGTATGACTATTGCTGTTATGCATTATTATGGCAATGTCTCAAGGCTGTGGATGTATATTGGGAGTTTTAAATGACATGTCTCCCACCGTCCGCTAACGACAGTACAATTGGGGTACTGCTTGCTATTCTGATTCAGGCATGTGAATTTATGAAAGATTCCCTAATACTGGTTATGAAAACAAGTTACTTTCCTTTAACTTCAGTTATCCAGTATTGGTATCTTTCATAGATTCACATGCACCCACCCTCCTCCCCGTGGAACCAGTTCTCAGTGATTTTAGGGGTATTTACTTCCCACTTGTGCTTGGAAAATCTGAGGAGAACTGCTTCTGTTGAGTGTTCTTGAGGGTGATGATGGCTGGTTGGAGCTGACTTTTGGTCCTTTTCTGATAAGAATGTAGATAAGCTACTAAGATATGGCCTTTGGCCTCTTTTGGCCTATTTGTTATTTATGGCACTACTTTTGCATTTTACCGTGGGACTCCCATCTCGGCGACGGGGAATGATTCAGGCATGTAAATCTATGAAAGATACCAATACTGGATAACTGTAGTTACAGGTAAGTAACTTGTTTTCTTATTAGTGTCCTTCCTGGGAAAGGGCTCCTGGCTTGGATGGGCTTTCAGTGGCATTTTACAAGGAGTTTGCACCCTTTCTTGCCCCCACCTCATTAATATGTACAGTGAATCCCTGAAAAAAGTTGAAGAAGCACTCGTGGTTTTGAATCTTAAACTAGGTAAGGGCCCGCAGTGATGCGAGTCATACAGACCGTTAATCTTAATAAATGTGGATAACAAATTTCTGGCTAAACTGATCGCCTCAGCAAAGCAATCCCGCATATTCTGCGTACCGTTTTCGCAGTACCACAGGCTAGAGAGCCCTCCTTGAGTGGAGCTGCGATTTTTCCTGACGCCACTAAGGTGTTTAATTCTCTCGAATGGCCGTACCTTTTTGGGCTGCTTGCTCACCTGGAACTTAGCCATAAATGTATTCAATTAATAGGCCTGTTATACTCTTTAATCCTATGGCGCGTCTCAGGATAAATGGAGTGGTATCTCCTCCAGTTCCGCGTTTTGAGGGGCAGGAAGCAGGGCTGCCCACTTTCGCCCATTATTTTTAACATGGAGCCGTTGGCTTACCGTCTTAGACAACATCATGCACATAGGAGACTTGCCTTTTCTTTCAGGGTGCTGTTAGTTTCAAAGTATGTGGACAATGTGACACTATATGTTAAACAGCCAGTGGAAAATTTGGACCCACTCATCAGGGAGTTCACGAGGTTTGGGGGAGTTTTCTGGAATCAACTAGGCGAAATCGGTGATCTTTCCGCTTGCTGAGGTTACAGCGGAGTTTGCCTCTGCATTCCTCCTTTCCTGGAAGACTGGTTCAGTTTTTTTAGAATACACTGGCAATGTTTTACTGTATCTTAAAATCTGGTTGAGCTAAGATATGACGAGCTCTGGAGAGCGAAATATGGCTGCCTGATGGAGTGGCTGGGGTGCCGGCTGGTTCATGAGACGGGCCTTCTGCTTTCCGTTGCTGTCAGAGTGGCAATTGCAAAGATAATTGTACTCCCCAGGTTTCTTAAAACCTTCGCTGTGGCGGCAATTCCGCTGCAGCGCTAGGGGGGAGGGGGGGCCGCGCGGCGCTCCCATGCTCGTGACGGAACCGCTTCGTCACGTGCCTCACCCGCTCACTAGAACTCGTCGCTCCGTCATCAGCACAGCGCGACTGAGGCTGGTGACGGAGTGGTTCCGTCACCAGCATGGGAGGGGTTAATCTTTTAACAGTCTTCCTCTTTCTCTGGTGTAGGCTGAAGTCGTGCCTGGTGGTGCTAACATGGGCCGGAAAGCAGCCCAGGATTGCCTGTGAGATCCTCACTTTACAGTTTGAGCAGGGAGGACATGGACCGCTATTAAAACTGCGCACAGGCGCAGTTGGCCTTTTATTGGCTTTACCCCGCCCAACATATGGTGCATACGGCACCTGAAAATGACCAGTCATCGCCCTGCCCTCCCCACATGGTGCTGTATAGACCGCAGAAATGGCCATGGGCATCATTGGACACTGTTTACTGTACGGTTTTGGCATGGCATGAACTACGCCTGCAACCTAAAGGGCCTTATTTACATGCTCCTCTGATTCCTTTGACTAGCCACCCACCATTTTCCATCACACAAGATGTAGACATGTGCAATAGACTGCGGTGCATTCAGTTACTAATGTGTCCGCCGCTTTCCCATGTGGTTATTTTATTGCGCCACAGCAAGCCCTAGAAGCTGCCCACATAACCCCCCTTGATAGGCTGGCGTTTTACTAATTACGCTAGTCTCTGTGAACACACTTTTCTTCGTGCCTCCAGTGTAACCAGCACTTGAAAGTTTTCTGTAGAATGAAAACTTTCCTAGCTATCGTAACAGAAAGTTTCAATTCAATTAAGGACTCTGAGGCGAGGATTATGCTGATCTTTCCTTGCTTTATTTTAACAGCAGCCATTTTAAAACATTAACTACAGACCACATTTCCCAAACACCCTCTGGAACATGTTGGTCAGAAAAGAAACAAACAATGGAACACACGTCCCCTAAGTCCATTAACCAAACACAGTGCCATGAACCCGATCTAGTCTTTCCTTCTATCACTGCCCTTCCTCTTTCGAAGCTCGAGTCATGCCCACCTACTTCACCAATCAACCTTCCTGTTTCCCAGAATCACCTCCTGGAATGGAAAGGACAATATCTGGGCTAGGAAAAACAACGGCTATCACAGCTCAAGTGTGAAATCAAAGAATAAGATGCTATCTCAAAATCTAGACATTGAAAGACATGAGCTATCTGAAAGTTGCCAAACCATTGGAACATTAATAGTATGAAAATTCAACTGTTAAACCACTGAACCACATGTCAAAGTAGGACATGAAATCTTACTTACTCCTTAACGGGCGGGTGATGGTAGACAGCTTCCAGGGGTGAGATAATCCTATCCTCCGAGTCCTTCATAGAATTGAAACTTCCGTTACGATAGCTAGAAAATGTTTCATTCTATGTCAGGACCGGAGGCTTCGCATTATGCTAGTTCAAAGCTTACTTACCACCAACTGAACTAGATCTATAATAGGCTTGAAATAAAATAGTTTTAAGGTAGAATCGGAAGACCAGTCATGATATTGTCTAACCGAGCCCCCAACGTAAAGGCCTTAGAAGGCTTAGCTCCCCTTGCTGAAAGGGCCCGAACTACTGCAGGCTAATGCCTGCTTCTTGCATGACTCATCGCACCATCGTTGGACCGGAAACCACCTTGTGTGAGAGCATTGAAAAGTTGCTGTTCACCTGGAGATCGGAACTCCGAGGACATTTCCTCATAAGCTTTCAAGCAGCGAACCACACATTACTTGGGGGTGTTGGAGAAAGCTCGGTATTCAATGACTCTAGTATAGAATATAGTCCTTCACCGGACCGTAAAGGACACTCCTGAGGGAGAAAACACCCTGCCCGTGATATCTAGGGCACTCGCATCCGAAACTCTCTGGCAAGATATGAGACAAAGCAGCATGGCTAATTTCGCCGTTAACTTCTTCCTTGACAAATACTCATTATGTTGCCAAGACGAAAACAAATTGAGCACTCGATTCACATCCCATTGCTCAGAATAGCGAGGTTCCGGGGGAAGAAACAAACAAAGCCCCCGCAAGAGACGACTCACAAAAGGGTGTTCTCCCACCTGATTGCCCTTAATTGGCATGTGTCCCGCTGAAATCGCAGACCGAAAAGTATTAAACGAGTGGTAGGCTAAACCTTGCTGCGCCAGACTCGCTAGGAAGTTCAATACATGAACTAAGTCCGCGCCCACAGGATCACAACCCCGTCACATACACCAACGACACCATAGTCGCCAATCGGATTTATAGCGTTTGATGGTGCTGTCCGCCCAGCCCTTGGGCCAGAGGTCTTCAGCGTAGTCCGAAAGGCCAGGGAGAGACCATCTACCCCTGTAATCCTCCACGCCATGAGCTGTAGGACTCCGCTGAGCACCATTTGATGAGGAAGTATATCTGGATTGAGAAGGAGATCTGGAAAGTGGGGGAGTCGGATTGGAAAATCCCAAGAAAGTTTCAGCAGAACTGGAAACTATACTTGCGACCTCCAAATTGGTGTGATGAGAACCAAGTTTGCTCCTTGTCGCCTGACTTGGGCAAAGACCCGAATGATCATTGCGAACGGTGGAAACGCATAGGGTTGTTCCTGTGTCCAGTCCTGCAGAAACGCTTCCATGGCAAGAGCCAACGGGTTCGGATGCCAACTGAAAAACCGAGGACTCTAGTGGTCCAGCCTGGACGCAAAAAGGTCCACTGAAAAAGGACCCCAACAATCTTGCACTCGTGAAAAAACGTCCAGATGCAGTTTCCAGAGACTGGAATCTTTGAAGTGACTCGATTGCCAGTCTGCAGAGAAATTCGATGGTCCTGGCAAAATTGCCAAAGATTTGTCTGAGGTGGTTGATATACCGGACCGCCGATACATAGCTGCGCTTTCTCCTAGGTCCAACACTTCACTGCACAAGAGCCCTCTAGAAGCTCCAGACAATTGATATGCAGTGCCTGTTCCTGCTGAGACCAGGAGCTCCCTGTGGAGAAATTTCCACATCTGTCGCCCCAGCCGGCCCTGCTGGCGTCTGATTCCATGATAAAATCCGGAGCTGAACCAAAAATTGCCCTACCATTCTAGGCTTCCATGTGAGAGATCCACCAACAAACTTCGTGCCTCGTCCGACAGGGAAACCGGATGGGAGTAAGGGCAACCCTTCCATAGGTGTTGCGCCTTGAGGCATTGTAAGGCCCTGTAATGGAGCGGGCCCGGAACAATGGCCTGAATGACGCGGACAACAGCCCCACTACGCAGGCTATTTGCCAAAGGGGAATCGTCTGTTTGGCCAGAGCACGTCTCAACTCGTGACGGATCTTGGACAGTTTGCGCGACTGTAGACTGAGGGTCACGTCGACAGAGTTTATCACAAACCCTAGAAATGTGACTGATTGTGCCAGGGTTAACAAAGACTTCTTTGTGTTTATGACGTACCCAAGACTCTCTAAGAGCGTGACCGCCTGCTGTAGCTGGTCCCGAAGCAAACGCGGGTCCTGGGCCAGTAACAGCATATCGTCCAGGTACACAATCAGACGGGTTCCTCGCGCGCTGAAGTACTCCACGACTGGCTGGAGGACCTTCGTGAAACACCACGGAGTGGAGGAGAGCCTGAAAGGAAGAGATGTAAACTGGAACACCTGATCTCGCCAGCGAAACTGAAGTAACCTTCTGTGTGGAGGAAAAATAGGAATGGCCAGATAGGCATCTCTTAAATTGAGGCGGACCATCTAATCCCCGGGACGCCAAACATCTCTGAGGAGATGTATACCCTCCATTTTGAAGTGGCAGTAGACTAACCACTCGTTGAACTCTCGGAGGTTCAAAGCTGGGGGCTGGCCCCCATCAGTCTTGTCCACCAAAAACATATTGCTTAGGAAGCCCTGTGGGTGCAACACGGTACCACAAATGGCCCCTTTGTGTAGTAAGGCGGAGACTTCTGCATCTATTAGGAGAGCCTCTTGGTGGGAAAACTGGCTAGGCCGGGGTGGAACCAACTGTTTGGGCTCGCCACAAAACTGTATCTGAAAACCTTGAACAGATTGTAACACTCAAGCATCGGACGTGATTTGCTCCCATTGACTCACAAAGACGGACGGACAGACGCAGACGCTCTCTCGCACGGCGTCCGCTGGAAGGTTAGAAATTGTTTTACCGTTGCTGGTTCTGATACTGCCCTTGCTTGGAGCCTTGCCCCCTGGAAATGTCGAGGAGTTGGCTGGACGAGCAGCCCCTGCATCGACCCGCCCCCGGAAAACCCAGGACAAAAAGACCTTCTTTATAGAAGTCTGGGCTTTGTCCAGTGACGTAAATGTGTTGATGAACTTGTCCAGTTCCTTAATAAAGGGCTCCCCAAACCAACCTCCTTGCGCCACTGCTCCCGCTTCAGAGTCGGCTAAATCCCCAAGTTTAGGGTCGCCTTTATCCAAAAGGACCTTCGCCGCTCTGTAGAGAGCGCACAGTTTGCATTGCTGAGAAAAACCATGGCATGCTGAGCTCATCCGGTGAGGGCTTCTGGAGAAATAAGGGCACCAGAATATTTAGCGTCTTCCGCCATGTCCAAAATCATTGTTGGGGGACCCAGGGCTTCCAACAACTTGTCCTGGGACGCCCGCCTTGACCTATCAATCACTTTCTTTGGATCCTTTATAAACTTGGCTAGAAAAGTTACCATTCTGGGGTCTAGCTCGGGTGTTTGTGCAACTTTGCCATCCAGAGAGGGACGGGGACACTCCGACCGGAGTCGACTACAGGTGTCTTTCCCCATGGGAGTCCTGATTCTACCCGCCACGTAGTTCGTCATCTTTGCGGAGGGGGTCCATTCAGAAGATCTCGGCTGTATGAGGAGTTCTGGGTTCAACATATCTGAAGCCCCTCCCCGCCCCTTGAGAATCTTGAGGGTCCTGCTCGCCATGGCCTTGACGTTTCCGGTTCCTTATCCGTGTCAGCGTGGTTGTTATCCCCTTGGGATGGGCTAACCGGGGCAGTGGTGGCTGGAGAGGGTGTGCTAAACACAGGAGTGACCACCGGCAGGCTGCGAGCCTGAAAAGCCTCATGTAAGTGCTCAAATGCGTCTGGGTCCACTTCGTCCATCCTAGGGCATTTAGCTGGGAGCGGCTCCGATCCCTGGGCACTCTAGGGAGTAGTAGGGGTAGTAGGCTCTGCACCAAGGGGTACAGATGTGGCATTGGGCGCTAATGGAGCCCAATGAACGCATACTTGCTTGAGTTTTTGGGACAGGCGCTCCTCCATAGGAGCCATTACCTCCTCAACTGCCCAGTATTTGTCGTCAACAGCATTGTAAACATCATCGTCCCAGGGAAGTTGGGCAAGGGGATCCTTCTCCCACTGCATCTCGGCCAGGTTAGACATGCCCACACGTTTATGTAGTGTGACTCCTTGCGCCACATCTGGTGCCTCCACAGTCTGGGATTGCTTAATAATGCGGTGGATCAGCGTTTTGTAAAGGGCAGAGCCCAAAATAGAAAATTAGATGGGGGGGGGCGGGAGGGGGGGGGGAACCACCTGCACCCAATTAAACAACTCAGGCCTTTAGAAAAAAAAATCCCTGGGATCGTGTCCCTGCAGGTCTTACTTTAACCTGCTGCTGGCTATAAATACACCCAGAGGCTGTCAGGTTTTTAACACACACACACCGACCCAAGCAGAAGCTTGAGTGTCAAGTGCCAGCCACTAAATACCGACCCAAGACAGGGCGTTATGTTTCCAGGGAGCAGGGCACAGGCAGCGGGCATGGAGTGCCGAGAATCTGACAATGGTAATTCTCGTACTTCGCGCCCGATGCAAACGAGATGTTTAAACGTGCGTCCCACAGCGCCCCCTGGCGGCCAGAGGCTGACCACGCCCTGATGCAGGCTCTTCACGTCGTCGCGTAGGCCCCTTTTTCTTAAACTATCAGGAGCAATAGAGGGAAATAACCAGGCCACCCTCCTCCCACAGATTATTCATACAAAAAAGGCCTGGTTACAAGAGTGTGTCTTAAATAGAACTCTTGAAGACTGCTTCTAGAGTGGGAATATAATTTTCAACCCACTCTTTGGCACACTGTCCACTTATTCGCAGTCCCAGAACTCTCAATCTGATATAGTCTTAAAAAACACCACACGAACCGCTGTTAATCAAAGTGTCCAACCGCACATATCCTTAACCACAACAAATGAGTAAAGAATATTTCACAGAAAATAATTCTTCACAAAAATAAGCGAGAAAGCACCTCACGTATGCAACACCAGGGAGGCTACCAGCCGGTTCTCGCCAGTATGCCCACGTATATCATCATCGGTTGCCCCCTCAAAAAAAGAAAGAAAATAGTGTCCAGTGCAGAGAGAAGAAGGAACAGAGAAAGTAAATTAACTGCCCCAAACCGTAATCCGGTGATATGCAGAAGATAATCGTGTTCAATGCAATTAAAATCGAGTTAAGACTCACTATCAAATTACCCTCTTCATTCCGGAATGTCTGCTTACTCGAATTAAAAGCACAGCATGTTGCTAACCTTTTCCAGGAAGGTCAACATGTTTCATTGCCAATTACGTATGTTGTGGCAAATTCATCAGGGTGAGAGGTTCAGTCACTCTCCTCTCTCGACACAACTTTGTACAATGCGGATTGGCTGGTAAAACACAAACAACAACAAGAACAGCGGTTCTTTCTTTCTCGCACATGATCAACCAGATAAAACTTGGTAAAAATACCTGTGTATTCATCAAGCATAGTTCTTCAGTCATTGATAATTACCCGGTGTCGGCAGAGGGCTCTCATACCATCCTACACCAGACCAAACAGGGGTGTGTTCATCACTCTTTCCCCCTTTGTTCTAAAGCACTCTCGTTGATTATTGTATCACCTGTGGAAATAGTAGCAAAGACTACACATCAATACTACGTTCAGTGTGTTCCTATTGATCTCATTTGCCTTTTCTCAGACGGTCTCGTTATTATCGTGTTCCAGAGGTCACTCTCGTGCAGAAAACACACAGCTCAGTCACACTTAATGTTTCATTGCGGCTTGTACATACATGGGACTAACTGCCTGCGTATCAATAAGGGCTGAGGCCAATGTATACGACATAACTACCCGGTATCTTCTGATATTGCTCATTCAATTTTTTGCACCGCTAACTTCTCCCATGTATGCACTCATCCATATACGAATGCTTCTGAGTGGTAGGCCCCACCAGGAACCCGCGAGCCAGTGCCGGGAGGCTGGCGGAAACCACCAGAATCGAGCGCTACACAAACCCGCAGCTAAACCCTAGGTAACCAACACGCAGGCACAAGAACCTTTCGCACAACCCCTTCCCTTTACCACGATCACAAGAACGGGAAGTGCAGGGGCTGAAGGATCAATACTTCAGGTAAATGCGTATTCCAGCAAATATTTAAATGCAATAAACAGCAATAAACCAAATGAGAGGAACACGCGATCATGGGTGCCTGGAGCAGCCCTCAATTGCGTGAAATTGTAAAGCATAAATCACAATCAGATATGAGGAAACATAGAACAACACTCATCTCTGGGCTGCAAGCAGCAAAGAAAGAGGAAGGGCAGTGACAGAAGGAGAGACTATATCTGGCTCATGGCACTGTGATTGGTTAATGAACTTAGGGGACGTTTGGTCCATTGTTTGTTTCTTTTCGGACCAACATGTTCCCGAGGGTGTTTGGAAAATGTGGTCTGTAGTTAAAGTTTTAAAATAGGTGCTGTTAAAATAAAGCAAGGAAAGATTAGCATAATCTAAAGCCTCCGGTCCTGACAAAATCCCTCGCCTCTCAAGCTTATAATTAGACTAGACTGAGATGCAATGCACTGTGCCAGTCCGAACTCCTTGGCGCACCAGGGGTGGGAAAATAAGCTGGGGATTCATATATCTGACGTACAGTGGAGTCCCCCAATTACAGGCTGTAACTAGTGCATTTTAAATTCCTCCAAAGATTGTATAAAACCCTGGAGCAGCTATGTAGATGTGGTTTTATAGGGAAGGCGCAATGCGTTTGATGTTCAGCTCCCTGTGCAATTTCTTTTCATCTAGCGTGGGAGTGCCCAGGTATAAAAAACTATTGGTCATTGGTGTTTGATGCGATTGATGAGATTACTGGATTGCAGGTGGAACCGTCCCCTCTGACTGCATTACTGGGATACGTTAAAGATGTCCCTGGAATGAAGAAGTTGGTTGCCCTGCTGTTGCTATTAAGTAAGAGAAGAGAAGAGTAGCGATGCACTGGGCCATAGACCATGTTAGATGCCTGGCTCCGAGACGAGGCCTACTGTGAGGACCGGATGACTGAATTCTGAGAGCTGATGCCCACCTGTTCACGTCCCAAAGGTATATGGCTCCCTTTGTGTCATACATTCGTTTGCGGGGTGCTGCACCATATGGTGAGGAGCAGACTGCAGAAAATCCGGTTGACTAGGGACCTCAATTATAAGTATGTGAGATCTGGGATGGAAAAAACTCCTGTGCGTGGGAGAATGGGACACTCATTCAGCACCTGTCGCTGTATGTTCTGGCAGACTGGATACAGTGGCGTCACTAGGGTTGGTGTCACCCGGTGCAGGTAACTCATGGTGTCACCCCCTCACAACCTACCGGATGGACCATCTCACCCTCTGCCTGCACCATCGCACCCTCTGCCTGCACCATGTCCCTTCTGCCTGCACCATCTCCCCTCCGCCTGCACCATCTCACCCCCTTCCTGCACCATCTCTCCCTTAGCATGCACCATCTCCTCCTCTGCCTGCACCATCTCCCCTCTGCCTGCACCATCTCCCCCTCTGCCTGCACCATCTCCCCCTCTGCCTGCACCATCTCCCCCTCTGCCTGCACCATCTCCCCCTCTGCCTGCACCATCTCCCCCTCTGCCTGCACCATCTCCCCCTCTGCCTGCACCATCTCTCCCTCTGCCTGCACCATCTCTCCCTCTGCCTGCACCATCTCTCCCCTGCCTGCACCATCTCCCCTCTGCCTGCACCATCTCCCCTCTGCCTGCACCATCGCCTCTCTGCCTGCGCCATCTCCCCTCTGCCTGCACCATCGCTCCCTTTGTCCACACCATCTCCCCTCCGCCTGCACCATCTCTCCCTCTGCCTGCACTAACCCTCCCTCTGCACCATCTCTCCCTCTGCCTGCACCATCTCTCCCTCTGCCTACACCATTTCTCTCTCCTCCTGCGCCATCTCTCCCTCTGCCTGCACCATCTCTCCCTCTGCCTGCACCATCTCTCCCTCTGCCTGCACCATCTTCCCCTGCCTGCACCATCTTCCCCCTCTGCCTGCACCATCTTCCCCCTCTGCCTGCACCATCTCCCCCTCTGCCTGCACCATCTCCCCCTCTGCCTGCACCATCTCCCCCTCTGCCTGCACCATCTCCCCCTCTGCCTGCACCATCTCCCCCTCTGCCTGCACCATCTCCCCCTCTGCCTGCACCATCTCCCCCTCTGCCTGCACCATCTCCCCCTCTGCCTGCACCATCTCACCCTCTGCCTGCACCATCTCACCCTCTGCCTGCACCATCTCACCCTCTGCCTGCACCATCTCACCCTCTGCCTGCACCATCTCACCCTCTGCCTGCACCATCTCCCCCTCTGCCTGCACCATCTCCCCCTCTGCCTGCACCATCTCCCCCTCTGCCTGCACCATCTCCCCCTCTGCCTGCACCATCTCCCCCTCTGCCTGCACCATCTCCCCCTCTGCCTGCACCATCTCCCCCTCTGCTTGCACCATCTCCCCCTCTGCCTGCACCATCTCCCCTCTGCCTGCACCATCTCCCCCTCTGCCTGCACCATCTCCCCCTCTGCCTGCACCATCTCCCCCTCTGCCTGCACCATCTCCCCCTCTGCCTGCACCATCTCCCCCTCTGCCTGCACCATCTCCCCCTCTGCCTGCACCATCTCCCCCTCTGCCTGCACCATCTCCCCCTCTGCCTGCACCATCTCCCCCTCTGCCTGCACCATCTCCCCCTCTGCCTGCACCATCTCCCCCTCTGCCTGCACCATCTCCCCCTCTGCCTGCACCATCTCCCCCTCTGCCTGCACCATCTCCCCCTCTGCCTGCACCATCTCCCTCCCTCTGCCTGCACCATCTCCCTCCCTCTGCCTGCACCATCTCCCTCCCTCTGCCTGCACCATCTCCCTCCCTCTGCCTGCACCATCTCCCTCCCTCTGCCTGCACCATCTCCCTCCCTCTGCCTGCACCATCTCCCCTCTGCCGGCACCATCTCTCCCTCTGCCGGCACCATCTCTCCCTCTGCCGGCACCATCTCTCCCTCTGCCGGCACCATCTCTCCCTCTGCCGGCACCATCTCTCCCTCTGCCGGCACCATCTCTCCCTCTGCCGGCACCATCTCTCCCTCTGCCGGCACCATCTCTCCCTCTGCCGGCACCATCTCTCCCTCTGCCGGCACCATCTCTCCCTCTGCCGGCACCATCTCTCCCTCTGCCGGCACCATCTCTCCCTCTGCCGGCACCATCTCTCCCTCTGCCGGCACCATCTCTCCCTCTGCCGGCACCATCTCTCCCTCTGCCGGCACCATCTCTCCCTCTGCCGGCACCATCTCTCCCTCTGCCGGCACCATCTCTCCCTCTGCCGGCACCATCTCTCCCTCTGCCGGCACCATCTCTCCCTCTGCCGGCACCATCTCCCCTCTGCCGGCACCATCTCCCCTCTCTGCCGGCACCATATCTCCCCTCTCTGCCGGCACCATATCTCCCCTCTCTGCCGGCACCATATCTCCCCCCTCTGCCGGCACCATATCTCCCCCCTCTGCCGGCACCATATCTCCCCTCTGCCGGCACCATATCTCCCCTCTGCCGGCACCATATCTCCCCTCTGCCGGCACCATATCTCCCCTCTGCCGGCACCATATCTCCCCTCTGCCGGCACCATATCTCCCCTCTGCCGGCACCATATCTCCCCTCTGCCTGCACCATATCTCCCCTCTGCCTGCACCATATCTCCCCTCTGCCTGCACCATATCTCCCCTCTGCCTGCACCATATCTCCCCTCTGCCTGCACCATATCTCCCCTCTGCCTGCACCATATCTCCCCTCTGCCTGCACCATCTCCCCTCCGCCTGCACCATCTCACCCTCCCCTTTCCAATCTAGGACACAATTGAAATCTGCAGTCCAATTAATTTGTGTCAACATTCAAAGAGTACGTGTTCACTGAGCATGTGTCATTCCCATGCAGCAGCCCAACCACAATTAGATTTTGACCACTTGCTTTCCTTATCATCAACAGCACCCTAAAAGGAACCCCAGCCACTATCCAAGTTACTAACCCCAGAGCGTAATTACAGTATGTAGTGGCAAACAGGTGCCCTCTCCATTTCTTGCCCAATTTGCCCACCAAAATGTATGTCTCCTGTAACAGTGCAATCTGACTTTTATAGTTCAGGAGATGAGTACAACCTTGGGCACTTAGGCAATTATTTAGTCACCTAACATTCCAGGTTATTAATATCCTTTGCATCGTGGTTGCAATGCTGTAGGGGAGGGTCCTGCACATAACTCACCCCTTCTGAGTTCGGAACGTGATCTGGTTTCATTATCTGACTCAATCATGGTTGACCGTAACTTGCACCTAGGTACTGGTCAAGCACAACCACATGCCTGCTTTTTTGGTGCTATTTTTATATTTAAATTTTAAATTTCAGTAACTCCGATTTTCTCTTATTAGATTCTTGTCTTTCGAGTGCTATTTTGTTTATTAAAATGAAATCTACGTTTCTAAATTGGTCTGGATTTTTCTTGAGCTCTCTTTAAAATGATTTCTAATTTGGTATTGTATGAATAGTTTACACTTTGCCCCCAGGTTAAACCCGTCTGCCCTGTGCCAAAACTACCAGGGGTTTGAACTCAGGTTTATTTAGTGACTTATGTGGTTCAACCCGACTACAGTTGTGGTTATTGCTTGCGAGGAACACTCACTCCCTCAACTAACACACCAATGTATTAAAAGCTGCTTTATTTGTGAAGATTTCACTTAAGAGGGTATGAAAAATGCGTCTTTTAGCTCTTTTAAAATGTGCACCGTGTTCCGTGCTTTGGAGTAAAAACTATTTGCACAATACAGAAAGAAAAGGTGCGAAAAAATAATTTCTGCTTTTTTTCTAAAAGTGCAGAGTTTGTTTTGTAGCCCAACATTTCATCGGGTGCTGGGCACTAACTGTACGAACCCAGGTGTCACCGAGGGCAATGGGCACCTGACTCTCGCTCATGGTAACATCTTTTACTAAAGCAGTTTGACACTGCCTCAAAATTGCATGCACTGAGGAGTGACTCCCAAGACTGTGCTTAAATAAACCATTTTGACGGCCCTGGGACCCAAAGTTAACTGCTGGGCAAGTGAAACAGAAAGCCGGAAAGCCCTGAACAACAACGCCGCTGCTCATTGCCTGGTGGTATATGCATGCATAACTGGGTTCGGCGGCTTCGGTTTTGAATCGTCACACTCATGACTCACTCACAGAACAATTAAACCCTTCGTTGTTGTGTGACTGTGACTCATGTGACGTTGTGATGTGCAGAATGCAGATGGCGGATGGATGCTGCACATGCGATCAGCTACGGGTGGTGACGTGGTGCGCTTCTTACTAGTCAGTCAGTGTGAGTGTAGTAGATTGGTGTCCCCCCCAGATGGGGTGACACCCGGTGCGGTCCGCACCCCCCTAGTGACGCCACTGACTGGATATGCCATGGACGGTGTGATTTTCTAATTGGGTGTAACCCTCCTCTTCCTCCTCAATTTCCTTCTATCTTTTCCCTCTTTTACCCTTTCTTACTCTAAGAGATGTTTTGAGGCAGAATGGTATTACAAGGCCACTATCAACTCCAAATTGCGGACTATTATAGTATGGCCTTGTGGGACTTAGGCATAGGTAAGACATTGTTTTTTGTTTAGAATACACTGGCAATGTTTTGCTTTATGTAACATGTACTTACATTTAAATCTAATAAAAACTAGAAATACAATTAAATATATATATATATATATATATATATATATATATATATATATATATATATGTGTATATATATGCTTGCTCCCTGTGCACCAGCCTGGCGCACTCTTGAACGGTACCTGTCACGGCGGGGGTGCTCCCGCCTTCATATACAGCTCGCACTGCCAATAGGTAATCGTACCTTTCTACAGAAGACAGCACTCACGGGGGAGAGTTCCAAATTTTATTCACGGGAACTCGGGGCGCACAGACGCGTTTCAGCAACCGCCTTTGTAGATGTTTGCTCAAAACGCCGGCATCGCCATTTTCTTTATATCCAAATATCGCGCTTTACAAATTCATCAAAACAGTGAAAGGACCAACTTAGCAAATCCTCACCAAGAAGGCACCAAAATTCTGCCATCTTTAAATTGCGAAAGCGGAATTTCATGCAACATATACACATGAAATATCAAATACCTTGGTAACGAAATAGTTATCAAAATATACGTGCATGTTTAACATTCAGCCCTAGATGGGCGAAAGCCCATAATTCATAACAAGAGGTATAATACACAAAGTCTAAGCCCTGAGTGGGTAATGGATCAGCAGTGAAATTGTTCTGGCTGCAAAGCGCAATAAAACACAGTTTAAACACATAATTAACCATAGCGACTTAAGGCAGTCCTTAGTATCACAACATTTCATTTCATATTAAGACGTAACATTTAATTTCATTTTACCATTGAACTCATTGCATTTTATAAATCAGATATACACAATAGAAGATTATTTTGAAGATAGAGGAGTCATAAATAAAGCAGAACAAGACCATTAGTCTCCCAAATGCACTGCAAGTTCCTCACTACTGTTAAGGCCATGAGGGGTTTTGCTCTATAGAACGATAATATACCGTGATTCAAGATGTCTAAGTCTCTGAATCCTGTCTCCCCCCCCACCCCTCCCTCTGGGATTGACAGGCATGTGATCTAAGCAGAAGTATGTTAATCGATCTCTGTTGCGTTTGTGATTTTGATTAAAATGTCGTGCAACAGGATAGGCCTCATCTACATTAGCAATCGCCCGCATATGTTCGAGTATGCGAATCTTCGTGGGATGTATGATGCTACCGATATAACGGAGCCTACATGGACACACCAAGCAGTACACAGTGTAAGGGGTCGTGCAAGTGAGAAACTTCTTAATTCTCTTCGGCACCCTTAGCCCTGGAATATTGTAGGATAATACGTGTGTGCTCTTTTTACACGCCTTTCACTTCCCACATGGATAAAATCCATTGAGGGATCCAAATGGTGTTTTAGGGCTTTCGGTGCTATGGTAACTATGGACCAAGGTGTCACGTAGTGATCTAGCTTTCCTAAAAGTGACCACGGGGTTAGAAGGCAAATCTTCTCCTATTATGTTATCAGAAAGGAGAGTATGCCAATTCTTCTTGAGGATACATTTTAAATGTCCTGCATTATCCGAGAATGTAGTGATCATTCTGAAAATGCCATTCCTCCTTTTACCCTTGCACCTTGCTTGTCCCACCAGCAGATCCCCTCTTGTTATTGAGTTCACTTTCTGCAAAGCTTGTGTTAGCACTTACTCACTGTAGCCCCTCATTCTAAAGCGCTGTATGCTTTCTTGGGGTGATAGCTTAAAATCAAGAACTCTAGTGTTGTTTCTCTTTAGACGTAGCTCATCTGATCTAGCCATTACATAGTGCGGACTGAGGGGGCTCTCTCCACCTTCCAATCTGTAGTGTGGTGTATTCCATCCCTTTGTTTTCTGCCCCCTCCTGAAGTTGTGACAGAATGACAGAGAGATGATGGTTATGGAGATGCAAGAGAATGGTAGAGAGTTGTAGTGGCCAATTGCAGAAGGGAAATGGAGCTGTTGTCGGACAGATTAAGGCGCAAAATGATGGTTAGATACGAGGCAGGAGTGAACCGAGAGACCGTGAAGCTAAACAGCCAGTGTGAGGCAGTGGTGCAGAAAGAGGAGGTTCATAGTGGGAGAAAGTCAGTGAGGGGGAGGTTGTAGATGATCCAGACTTCAGAGTGAAAATGGTGGCCAGATGTGGCAAGAATGAGGTTCAGTGGGAGAGGGGAGAAAATTGAGTCTGAGAGATAAAGCGAGGAGGATGTAAAGTTGAATGGGTAGGATTTTCAAGAGTGTGGATAGGGTATAAAGTAGGAACCCCTGACTACAGGACTTTAGATTTTACCTGGACTAAACTCTGCTACAGGAACCAAGTACTTCAACGATCTGCACGACGCTGGACGACTGAAGAATCTCCCTTGGAGATTCTTCAGTCCCAGGCACCAAAACGCATCTGACCGCTTTGCACCTCCAAAGCTCCTGAGGACTCCGACGATTTCTGCAACTCAGGAGGTGGGTTCCTGAGGTCGATCTGCGCTCTCAGCAATTCTGAGGCCCGTATCCCTCGAGGGGACAATACTACCCGAACCCCTGTGCACCGTGCTCTTTTGCAGCAGCATATGCTTTCCGGCGACCCCTGAGGCTGTGCTGTGGTCTACTTGTAGTCCTGACCCCGAGCAGGTTTCCTCCGAAGATTTCCAGCATACACTCCATGAGTGTTCCGTGGGCTGGTATTTTGTATTTCTTCTCGAGGTCCCTTCGCGATCTATGGTTGGTTAGTCTGTAGATCCCAGTGAAGGTAATTTAATTTTAACTTTCCGTGGGCTTTCCTAGTTGCTCTAGTCGTGCCCTGACTCTCCATTGTTTGGATAGTCCCCAGGACCTTGCTGGTCCTCACCGAAGCTGATTTCCTCTGACCGCGTGGGTTGCAGTTGCCCAGGCTTGTTGGTGTTCCATCCGAACATTGACCCCCCAGCACTCGACTTCCTTCGTGGGACAGCTCACCGCCGGACTTTGGTCATCGTCGTCGTCTCCTGGTGCCCATGGCTGCAGAGTCAAGCATTACGTCAACTCACCTGAAGCACCCGACATCGGTGGGCATTAGTCTACTGAGCAGCTGGTCACACTGAAGTGACCCAGATTCTGTCCCCTCTGCTTCCAGGTTCTTCTTATCTCCGATCCAGGCTTGAATCACACCGGACCCTTTTCCTCTTCACGGCAGCAGCACTTTGCAGCATCATGCCATTGAAAACGACGAAGATTCCAGACACCATTTGACACCTATGCACCCGGCTTCCCTGGGTTAGGTAACACGAGTAGTCCGGTGCTCACATGGTTGCTGGCCTTAGAACTTTTTAAGTTTGAAAGGGTTTGCTCAAAGTCCTCTCCTAAGTATCCTTAATCTTTAAAATTCCAACCGCGACTTTCCCATAGATTTGTACGGAGCTCGCAGCTGTGTTCTCACACTACACACATCCCTTGTGTCAGTTCCTTGGGTGGTTCCTTGGGGTCCCAGCGATTCTACGTGCTCTAGGCACTGTGTCTAGTCAAGTTGTGGTTGTTGTATCACTTTCTTAGTATATGGTTTGGTCTCCCCCCTGGAGCCCGCTGTGTATTGTGCTATTTACTGTCGTTCGAGTACTGTAATATTGTGTGCCTTGTTCTCTAATCTCATAAAAAGGTTAGTAGAGAGTGTTTAGTAATAAATACATATATTTTATATATACCTTGTGTGTTCTCCTTTCATTTGGTCATTCAGGAGGTTATAATCTGGTAACTAAGCTGCTTTACATTCCTTCGAGACTTAGCCTGAAGGCTGCTCTCCATAGCTACCACTAGGATAGCTTTCAATAAAGGTTGTCTTTAACCTAATCATCAATAAGGGTCATTTGGACTGGTGCAAGGTGCCCACTATAACTAGTGGACAGCATATAACAGGCCAACTTCTCACATTGGTGGGCAGCGGTTGGGATTCAAGCTTGCTATTGTTTTACCAGAAAATCTCATTCAGTGACTAACTCAAAACCACTAAAGGTACGTAGGTATATATAAATCAAGTCTAGAATAAAGTAAGTTCTACTGAACTTGGAGTTGGGTAAGTCAAGGGTCTAGCACACCCTTTCTCCAATTCAAGAGAGTTTAGTAGTTCCCACTAGGGTTGGTAGGTGCCTACACCACATAACGTAGAGAAGTGTGGCTCACTGGTTAGAAGCGGCAGACCCTGTTGCAGAGGTCGGCCCGGGACCAGGGTTCAATTCCCGACGTGGCAGGGTCTTGGGTCAATGTCCGCGGACTCGATAATTCTCGCTTAGGTGCCTACGCTAACCATGGGTCCCACTCTGCAACTCTGGGCAATAGCTTGCTTAATCTCCACAACGGCCCCAGCAATGCCGGGGATGCCTGGCTTCACCTTGGGGTGCCCTCTCACAGGGAAAGCCAGGACGGGTTCCCCAGCGGTATACAGCGCCAGGACGCCACGTAACGAGGTAACAGTGCGCTTTACAAGTATACATACATTACATTACATAACACTAGTATGTCTTCAATGGCAAAATGAAGTATGGCCATCTCTATTTCAAGAATTGAGAACCATGTGTACATCTAGGAAACTGAAGACAGGGAGACACCCAGGTACTCAACGCCTCATAGAGGCTTTGATTTTAGATGACCTCAGAAAGACCCCAGGGTCTGATGAGGCAGGCAAGTTGGGTGGGACAGCAGAGCAGGAAAGGCCAGTAAGTGAAAACATCCAGGACCTAGATTTTGAGGATGACCAGGAGAATCAAGATCATTATAACCTGGACAATACAATTCTTCCTGAAGGTGGGGGAGAAGGCCTCAGTGGCCCTCTCTTTACCCCACCTGGAAGGGTTAACAGTTTACCAAGAAGATAAAGATCTCCTTCTCAGGAGTCTAATCATTCTGGTACTTCTGTTGGGACCTCTGTTTCTCATAGGACCTCTACTTCTAAGAAAAGGGAGTCCCCCTATGATGATAAGTGCTAACTGCTTGACTTTGAGAGAGCTAAGCTCAGAGTCAAGAGAGCGATTGGCCTTAGAAAGGGAATCCCTGGAATCTGATGTTGGTTTGACTCTGAATTTCTGTAGAATTTGTTTGACAAGGCCTGTCCATTGTTTAGTGGGGGAGCTGCCTTGGGGTGGTTCTTCTTTGAGTTGGGCTCTTATCTGTGATGTAATTTCCTGGCTGATTGTGTTATCCCATTTCAGCTGCTTTAGGTTTACTGTCCAAACGCCAAGGCTGGTAGAAGGAGCTGCTTCCAGTTTTAAGGTGGTAAGAGTGAGAATAATGTGCTGTGACCGGTGGTCGCTGTCCAGGTGTTCACCTTGTGAGAAGGTTTGTATTGAAATCACCGGATAATATATTTGCAGAGAGATATTTCAGTTTGAGATCAGTTAACACCAGGTTTTTCAGTGTCTTTTACCTTGATTTGACTGGATTAATGTAGATGTTGATGATTATAAGCTGGAGGGCTTTGCTGTGATGGAAGATATTTAGGTGAATTGCTTGGGCCCAGGGGACTTTAGGTGCAATCTTTTTCGCTTTATGTTGCAGTGATGTAGAAACCTAGATGGAGAGGCCGCCCATCGGTCGTCCATGCCTGTTTTGGTTTTCTAAACTCATCAAAGCCTGTTAAGGGGACAGTTGATTGAGCCCAGGTCTCTTTTAGCATTAGGTGGTCCAAATCCTTCCAAAATGATAGGGGTTCGTTATTTGCACGTTTTTGTGCGAGCCCTTGTGTGTTCCAGGAACATAGGCTAAAGTTGGTCCAGCGCAGGCATTGCCCCTCTTGAACTGGGATGGTTTGTCTTAGGGCGTTTCTGGTTTGAAGAGCGGTTGGCAGCCAGCCTTTAGTTGGTGTGATTTGACTTAGAATTGCTGAGGTCATGTCCTCCTTGTTTATTTTCATTCCCGTGTTGGACGTTTGCCTTGAAGTACAGTGCAAGTTAGCGCAGCAGATATTTTTGAACATGGGGTCCCTATGCTCTTTATAATATAGAAAAAGTCAGATGATTGTGCTGGTGCAGAATGCTGTTGGATATGTTGTAGCCCTTGCTCGCTCTATTTCTATGCCCCAACTATTGAAAACTGTTGAATTGGCCAGGATTGTTTCCAACTATGAGGGAGAGAGGAAAGAAGCCTGGGTAAGTTCTGGTTCATGCTTTCTTCTTGGCTCTAGAAATGCGATTGCCAGGTTGTCTACTGATCTTATGTGCTTTAGGTTTGGAAATGATTGGAACAGAAGGATCATGTTGCCCTTGATAAAGATGTTGTGGGCCCCCCTTTTGATATTTTGGAGTGAAGACCAGCCGGTTGAGCCCAAGAGGGACTGTAGGTGTGTTGACAGTACCCTGGGTTCTCAAATTTTGAGTTGGCAAATCTTGCAATTGGCTGGAGTCCACATGTCTTCCGCTGTCAAGAACTCTGTTGGTCCCTGAGTTTGAGTCAGTAGATGGTGTGATCGGATGGAGTCATCATGTTTTTCACTATAATGTGCTTGTTGAGGTGGTTCAGACCTCTGACTTGGATCGGTATCTGTTTTGCAGTGAATCGCTTTTTCCTCGGACAGCCTTTTTGACTGGTTGTTTGTGTTGTTTGGTCAACCAGAGGGAGCCAATATGGAAGATTAGAACGGATCTTCCTCAATCGTTGGACGGTCTTGACCCTGAGACTGTCTGTTGCCCTGTTTTAGTTGCTGATTGTTACGGCACCTGTTGGTGCTATTGAGCAGATTTGGTCTGTTTGTTCATCCTGCACTTCACGGTCTGCTAATGAAGATTTTATAGACCAGTCTATGGCCGATACCGTAGAGTCTGCAGCGAAAGACATTTTGTTTAATTTTGTCTTGGTGAAAATAGGATAAAACAATCCCTGCTTTTTGGTGATTGGAACTTTTTGGGTTTTGTTTCTTTGTTTCCCCAGTCGTTTGCTCAGTCTGGCTGGCTGTATGTCATTGGACGGTGAAGAGAGACCAATAGATTGGTGAGACGGCTGTGGAAATGTCACCTGATCGGGAGCAGGCAGCTCTGCCTGGTTGTTGAATGGAGCGATACAAAAGGGGATGATGGACGGAGCATTTGAACAAATCAAACACTCACCCCCAGTCAACTGATCTGGGTTTAATCCATCACCATTCTTTAGCTCACTCCGCCACCCCAGTTCAGACATGGCCCTATGCAAATCAGTCTGACCCTGTGCCTCATGGGAACCGTCCAGCCCGAACTGCCAAAGCCATGTCTTCCCTGGACCGGAAACAAGCATCCTGGGACCGGTTTCTGGCATTTAAAGCCATCAGCCAGGCTACCTTGAATCCAGTGGCAAAGTGAGCAAGGGACTCACGTCTGAGCATACCCTGCCAACTTGGGGCCGCCAAAGTGATACAAAAGGGGATGATGGACGGATTAAACCCAGATCAGTTGACTGGGGGTGAGTGTTTGATTTGCTCAAGCGCCCCGTCCATCATCCCCTTTTGTATTGGTTGTTGAATGGGCCATGCTGCCGTGGCTGATCTTAGATTTGTGGGAGACCAGTTTGAGAAGCCTTGCGTCTTGATCGACTCCTTGGGAGGAGACTCTGGAGTGTACTCTTTTCTTGTGAATTTGGTCGAGGGGAGCTACGACTTGAGATGTAGCAGCAGGGTTTCCATGGCTTGCGGAAGGGTGGCTTGCTCAGAATTGGGGAGCACAGGCAGGTGCCTCCTGTGAATATTGGAGGCTCGACCATTTCAGCTGTGTATTGCACACGCTTGATCATGTTATTCAGGGTGTCCAATTTTCTGTCGACATCCGTGAGGAGTGTAGTTGGAGAGCAAAGAATGTCTACTTGGGTATCAATTTTGTCTGAGTGTAAGATAGAGCTGCGGCCATGGCATGAATTGTGCTCAGCAGGGAAGTCCAGACATTGCTTGCTTGTGTTTTTGTGGTCAATAGGTTTATTGTTGACAGGTGGTGGCCCTTCGCTGAAGAGCCTGACTTGCAGGTCGTTGGTTCTTGGAATGCGTTGGTCTAGGTTTTTGTCGCCTGTTTCAAACACTGTTTCCTCAAAGAGGCTTGACTCTTATAGAATGAGGATTGATGTTGAGTTGAAGACCCGAGAGTGAGCTAGGACGCCATGCACCTTCTGTCCCTCCTTTGAGCTTGCCATTGGCAACTCCGGATGGTCGAGCCTTTTTTGATCTCAGCTGGCCGTTTGCAAGGCCAAGTGACGGGTTTCCATAGAGTCTTTATTGTGTGTCTTCTGGGTTTGTATCCCGCTGGGATAGTTGAACAGTCTTGGCTGGAATTGTTGGGCTTGCGCTATGTTCTTGGACTCCCAGGCCTAAACTGAGTAGGGCCGGGCTAAATACCCAGAGAGAGCTGTGAAGCCTGTAGGACTGGGAAGGTACAGAGAATGGCTTCTATATGAGTCAGCTGTGGGAGCTATGGGTGTTGCTCCATTTCCAGAAGGAGCAGGTATTATCCGCAATTCCTTACGGCAGGACAGTGGGATTGAGGTTGTTGCCGGAGGCGATGGTGCAGTCTGCCCCTGGATAAGCTCTTGCGCTATAAGATTAACATATGTGCTTCTTACTGAGGTCGTTGTGCCATCGGAATCTGGTACAGAGTCTGCTGCTAAGTGAGTCTGTGCTGGCGTAGCAGCTTTCACAGGGTCTAGGGTATCAAAGTTTGTGCCAGTGACCAGTGCTTGATTTGTAATCCTTTGGAAGAAGTCCGTTATCCAGATTCTGGAGGCAGGCAGGGACTCTTCTACTGTGTCACCTCGAGGGGAGGCCTGGGGTGGGGAGGGGGTGGGTGGGGGAGAATGAGAGATGGGGGCGAAACCGCTGGGTGGGGGGTAAGGAGCTGCCAGATGGTCTGATGACCCTTCTTGGTCTGTGTCTGTGTCAAACTGGATCCTCCGACGCTTGAGATCCATAGAGTCTGTGGTGTGGGCCCTTGACCTTCAGGTGGTCTTCCCCACCATGCTTCTCCTGATCTGGTCAGTGTGTTTGTGGAGCCTCGTAGGACCACAGCTGAATCTGGTTTCCAGCTACCTGCTTCTGGTATTTGCCAGGAACCGCTAATTGCTGCTGATGGTTGACTGCGGACAGCTGCGGTTATAAGTGGACTTTAGTGCTACACTGCTGAAGCCCGACTGCACCCTTTTTGGTGTTTTGCTGGCTGCTGATTGCAGGGTGATTCCACCTGGGTGCCTTGCTCTCCTGTTTGTCTGTTTATATCTGGGGCTGAGGCCGAGCATGATGGATGGCGGCATGTATGTGCATGGGTTTCAAAAGGAAGGACTGGAGGCCAGATGTGCTGGTCGATGGGCGGCTGGGAGGGGGGGACTGGTGCACTTGTGGTGCTTGTTGAACTTATAAAGCTTGTAATGCCAGGCCCTGCCACCTTACGCTCCCTCCTCTCGTCTGGAATATGGGCTATGTTCCGGGGGGATTGAGGAGACCCCTTTGTGGCTCTGTGAAGCACAGCCGCAGCCCTCAATGGCTCCCCCGTGGGTGTTTAGCGCTTAGCACCTGGTGCCGGCCTCAAATCCCCGTAGGCAGTACCGGCCTCTCCCCCTTCTTCCCCTACCTCCGGCCTCCTGTCTTCTAGTTCCCATCTCCAGGCTACTGTGGCGGCGAGGTGGTGGTGGTGGTGGGGGGGGTCTTTCCTGGGGTCCTGCTGAGGTGGCAATGGCAGTGCTGGTGCTATGCTGTTGGTAAGTGGGGCTCACCAGGCGTGTTCGCAGCCTGCACCCGGATCTAACCAGGCCACCACCACAGACCGTCTGGGGTGCTCTCTCTTTTTGACTGCAGGCTGCCGCACTCGCATAGTCGAGCATAGGAGAAGAGCAGTAGGAGCTGCGGGTGAAGGAACTGTATTTAGAGGCTTATGGGCTCGGGAGCAGAGTCTGGAGCCGAATCTGGAGCTGGGGCATCTCTGCCGCTTGCAGTCAACAGTGATAGTGATCACTGTGAGGATAAGAAAATATGACCACATTTCCCCAGTTTTAAAGTTGCTCTACTGACTTTCCTTAGACACTAGAATCAAATTCAAACTCTCCTCTTTCATATACAGAGTACTCCACGTAGGCAGGCCCAATAACCTGTCAGCTTGTCTGAAAATCTTTGGTGGCATAAGAGAATGCTACAGCGAGGACTCTGTCACTGTGGAACCCCTCAAATTCTGAACAACGCAAGCTTAAAGACCATCCTTCTCCGTATCTGCGCCCACAATTTGCAGTGCCTCCCAACCCATTTAAGAATAGTGCTTGATATCATTCCCTTCCCCAAAAAACTTGCGATACTTTAGCGAAGAACTTTCAAGATAAGTTACGCCCTCTCAGGGAACTCATTTGACTTTATATATGTTACAACTCCCTGAATTAGCAGACTTAGATGGTGTAGCATCTGTTATATCAGTCATTCTCCGCAAGGTTCGCTATCTCTAACTCTTGCCCACCCCAACCCTCCCTTCTGATCTCTCTATTGGGTACATTTTAGAACATATTTGTTGTAAGCTTATCGTGTATAAGCAGGTTTTTTGGGGTGTTTTTTTCTTTATTATCTGCATTGGTGTTTTACAACAAATATATACACATTGAGCAGTTAGGAAAAGAAACATTTGCCAGAAATTAAAAAAGAGTCCGCAAGTCTATAAATTCTGTAGTCTTTGAGAATTTCAGACATGTTTTAAATATTGTGGCAGTTGATACCTGTTAGTGTTGAGAAAAGCAAGCAAATTGAGGAATAATAACCTCTAACAACAACTTGCTCTTTGCAGTTAGACACTGTACATAATCAACAGGTTGAGCCTTATAGTACAGCAGGGCTCTACCTGAAGCCGATCTGTGTACATGTAATGTTTTTTTTAATTTTTTTTTTTAGAAATAACCAACACAAAAAAACAGTCATTCACAGCATTATACAGCGCATGTTTACATCATCATATTACATTGTATATTGGCGGTTGACATTACATATCAATTTCATCCTGGGTTGCATGCACATTGATTTTTGGACATTTTCTAAATATGTGACAACATGTTTTATAAATACATGGCAATTATATTCCAAAAGCATTAATACCCTATTCCCCAATGTGTACTCCAGTGTGGGGGTCCCATTTATGCCTTTAGCTTATCGAGGGGTCAGAATATCCCCTCTCGCCCCTATATCTGCAAGACCCCATGTCATTCTGTCTATTTGTGGTGAGCCCCTGTATCGTCTGCTGTGGACAGAAGGTTAGTTTTAAGGGGATCCCATATATCCCTTGGTCTGGAGGTGAGTGCAAGTAGTTCTGTGTACGTAAGAGATTGCTCTTGCCACAATATCCGATCTTGAAGCAAGTCTTTAAATTTGGGGGCCCGTCCCCTACCCCATTTACAGGCAACTTAACGTTTTGCTATCAGAAATCCCAAAGCCAAATATTTCTTATGGACTGATTCAACTTCATCTGTGTAACCCAGTATGGTGGTAACCGTAGATATCTGAAGTGGTGTATCCATGATCTGTGACATTGCTTCGAATACTTTTTGCCAGTATTTGTGGATTGCTGAGCACTCCCATGCCAGGTGTAAAAATCCAGCCCTGTCTCTCCCACACCTCTTGCATTTATCATTATCCTGTAGGTGAAATTTGTACAGTTTGGCGGGGGTGGGTGGAACCAATACGTTGGTGTGCTTGGGCGCAATAATAGTAAAGTTCAAGATCAGGCACCTCAAACCCCCTTTGCTAAAATGGGAGAATCAATACTTCCCACTTTAGTCTTGCTTGTCTTCCCCCCCCCCCCCCATACTAGCCAGATCATTTGTGTTCTCAGAGCCCTAATGTATGGTTTCCCTGGATTATATGGGATATTAGTAAATGGGTAGAGCATTTTGGGCAAATTACCATTTTTACTAGCGAGATCCTTCCGGCCACAGACATCGGCATAGCTATCCAGCGAGTAATGGAGTTTGTTAGGGTTTCTAGGGTCCTACCATAGTTTGTACGCATCAGTTCGCTTATGTCCCTAGTAATCTTAATCCCTAGGTTTTTATTCTCCTCACTACACTCTAGGGGACAATCCAGAGCGTAAGGTGTAACTTTGTCGGCGAGGGGGAATATATTTGATTTACTCCAGTTAATGCGTATAACCTAGTATTCCCCAAACTTGGTGATTTCACGTAGGAGTGGATTTAGGTTATCCCGCGGGTCTTCAAAGTAGAGGGTTATATCATCCACATAGAGTGATATAAGAAGGTGTCTAGTGGGGTGCGCTAGTGCCCGCTCCTTATGTTGTTGTTGCAGCTTTGCCAAGAGTGGCTGTATAGCTAGGGCAAATAATATCAGAGATAACGGGCAGCCTTGCCGTGTTCCCCTTGTGATTGCAAACGAAGTGGAGCGAGCACCATTGAGGATGGTGGCTATAGGTAGCCGATATAAAAGTTCTGTCCATTTAAGGAAACCTGGGGGCATCCCCATATACTGAATGGTCCCGTGAAGATAATCCCATTCTACAGAATCAAACGCCTTAGTGGCATCGAGAAACACCGCCACCACAGCTATGTCTGGATCAATGTCCTGCAGGACTGAAAACAGTATCCGGAGATTGTGTGATGTTGCTCGCCCTGGTATAAACCCAGACTGGTCGGGCAATACTAATCTATTCATTAATACGTTTAACCTGTTTGAGAGGGTTTTGGCAAGGATTTTAGTGTCCAATTGATCAACGATTGGTGGTAAGATTCGCAATGTTTGGCTGGTGTGCCAGGCTTAAGCAAAGAGGTTATCATGGCCTCTCTCATAGTAAATGGGAGTATGCTGTCTTGGGCTTGCCTCGTCAAATACTTTTTTCAATATGGGGACTAGCTGTGTTACGTAAGTTTTCTAAAACTCAACTGGCAGCCCATCAGACCCCGGAGCACGTCCAGACTTCATTTGCATATGGCTGCAGTGATTTCATCCTCCTCCAGGCCTGCCGCAAGGAACTCTCTCTGGGCGTCCCCCAAGCAGGCCAGAGTGGTGTTCTCGAAATATATTGGAAGAATTAAGGGTTGTCTCCTTTGTGAGGTATATAGGAGAGAATAATATGTTGTGAAGATGTGTAAAAAGATCAGCTTTTTTTGTGTGAATTTCTCCCTCTGAGTCATGAATTTCGGTTACATAATGGGAAAACCTAGGTCGCCTGATATAGTCTGCTGTGGCTTTTCCCTGGCCAGTATCCCTCTCCATAACTACGCGCTTTGTAATATTTGCTTCTGAACCTGCATTCTCGTTCCACTGTGTCTTTATACTCTGTTAGTTTGTCCCGTAAGGTGACCTTTGTGATTCCCTCTGCAGTGGGCTTGCACATTTCTTGTTCCAGGGCTTTTATCTTGGTATCCAGCTTACCAAGCTGCATACGAATATCCCTTAATATGCCCCCACCTTTAGCAATGCACAACCCCCTTATTGTGACCTTGAATGATTCCCATACCGTGGTGACTTTAGGCACCGAATCTATGTTGCGCTTAAAAAAGGTACTGTATTTCCTGTCCAATTTCAGTTTTAAAAACAGCGTCTAACAGGGCGTTGAATTCAGTCGCCATTTATTATAGGACACAGTTTATACCGTGGAATGGTCAGAATACGTCCTTGCTAGGTGTTCAGTTTGGGCAACCTGGTGTCCCATTCCCTTTGAGATTATCCAGTAGTCTAGCCTGGATCAGGTCTAATGTACTGCAGAGTGATGCGTACCTTCTTTGATGGTAGGGTGTAGGTGTCTTCATGCATCTAGAAGATAATTATCTGCAATAATCCCCGCCAACTGCCCCTGTGCAGCAGTATAATGTTGTGGTGATTATTGGGATCTGTCTAGTGATGGTGTAACAACTGTGTTAAAATTCCCACCCCAGAGGACAAATGTCGACCCTACTGGGATTATTTTATCCCATAAGGTGGCAAAGAAGTGTGGGACATCTGTATTGGGGCTGTAACAATTGGCAACAGTGACCGTATGGGACCACAAACGACCCCACATAATGCAGTATCAGCCTTGAGGGTGGGGGAGAGTACCTCCCAGTACAAATTCCGTATTCTTTTTAATAAGGATTGCTACGCCCCTGGCATATGTGGAGTAAGACGAGAAGCAGCGACACAGTGACCAATGGATAGTGAAGTTCGGTACTGTGGTAGGGTCGAAATGAGTCTCCTGTAACAGAGTGATTTGAACTTGATGCCTATCCAAGTATCCCAAGATGTGTCTTCTTTTACGTGGGTTATTTAACCCTCGGACATTCCAGGACAAACAGTGCAGTTTGGCTAGTGACTTTGGACCTGCCATTATCTAATAATCTAGATGAATTTGAATCGACCTGTGTTTCAACATTGTTCTAAGCTGTTAACATGCACTGAACTAACACTTTGACAGAAAAAAATGTGATGCTGCAGTTGACGTCCCTTCCCATCTCACTCCCACGCCGACATACCCAACGTGTCAGGTATGCATTCCCTTCCCATCCTTAACTTTGAATGAAAATGCAACAGATTAGGTGTCTTATTTGTAAACATCTCTTAAATCACATTGCATTAAAAAACTGCATAGGGGGTTCTCCCGTAGAGGTGCTGCTAGGGGGCCCGCGTTGTCCCACCTTCCCAATTTGTCCCAGTAACTGGGGGACTGTCACTAAATAGATAGGTGTTTGGGGGGGGGAAGATCGGGACCTGTTGGAGTTTGCCTTGGATGTTGCGCGATGGTTCCTTTAAAAAAAAAAGAAACAAATCCTCCACCTGCTGCGGGTTCTGAAAGAAGTGCTGTTTGCCCTGATGGGTGACACGGAGCAGTGCTGGCATAGTCCGTTTGAGCTTACTGAAGCTTTCTTTTGACCGGAATGAACTTTCTTCTTGATTCCTGCACGGTTAATGTGAAGTCTGAAAAAACGAGCGGGTGGTATTTTCATACTCCATTGTCTTTTTTTTTTCCTGTGCTAGACGAGGCACCGTGTCCCTATCACAGTAGTTAAGAAATCCGACTATGACAGGTCGTGTCTGCGCCCCGGGAGGAGGCCACGTTCCCAGTGATCTGTGTGCCCTTTTGATCACCGAGTGCTGATGAAAAAGCTTCAGCACCAAACACATCTCAGAGTAAACGTTAAATGAAGTCCTGTTGCCTGTGTTTGTTGTTTCCGATAGCCCGAGTATACATACATTATTCCGGCAAGAGCTCACCTCTAAATCCTCATTCTTGGCTGCAATAACCTTCAGCAGGTGATCCATTTGAGAAATGTGTTCTTTACTGCTCGTTGTGACATCTTCCAATTCGGAGATTCTATTTTCGGTCTCTGTGAGTCTATGATCATGTTTTTTGAACTTGTAGACAATAGTGTCCATGCAGGCAGACATGGCATCCATTTTGGACTCTATAGAAGTGAGGCTGTTTTTCATGGTGAGAAGCAAATATCTCCAATCCTCGTCTTGGCTGTCAATGGGGGCTTCAGCATATGTTTGTTCTTCTGATTGCGTTCGAGTAGTTTTCCACCCCTCGAATGGGAGTTTCGATTGCTTCCCGTCTGTTCTTCCCATCTTATCTTATCGTCGGAGTCTGGCGTACTATTTCGTTCTACACACGCACACTGTTGCTACTTTGTATGGGGACAGGCTGGCATAAGATGAATGGACAGCGTAAAAGTAAAGTCCACATTTGTATAGCGCACAATCACCCGTAAGGGTCTCTAGGCGCTGGGGGCCGTCGGGAAGATTAAGCGAGCTATTGCCCAGAGTCACATGGTGCTGGGCTAACCTGCCGCCGGAGCCGGGGATCGAACCGTGGTCCCCAGATTCCAGCGTCAGTCGCCCTGGCCGCGGCGCCACACCTCTCCCCTATGAGCTACAAGTTACAGCAGGAGCTACCAAGCAAGGTTATTCCAAACCCCAGGATCGTGGTATCCCGTCCACGTCTGCCCAATACCTTTTCCACTGAAGCAAGGAAGAGGTGCTTATTGTGGCATTACTATACGCGTTTCCCTTTGTTGCGCCAGTCACTGGTCGCGCTGCAAGCTAAGGTCCATGTAAGGCAGTTGGACTCTCTGGGGTCGTGGTACGGTAACACTGGGTTCCATAATCATTCCAGAGTCTTTTTTGGTATTAAGAATGTCTGTAGTGACCCAGGTTTTTATGAGGAGAGTAGGGGTAGCAACTTCTCTTATCTTCTTGACACTTGCGCCTTTCTTCCGGCCCAGCACTCAATCTTTGCAATGCTTTCCCTTGCCGGTATCCTCCTAGAATATTTTCTGAGGCCTCAGGGAAAGCACTGCCTTATTTCTGAGGAGTGGAGAAGTGCCCAGTAGCAGCTGTCAGCCAGCGGTGTCAACAAATACTGGCAACCGGGGCCCAATATCTCATCCGCTCACCTATATGTACGATCTGGGAGCAATGGCCTTTAGCTGCTATTGCGTTGGTGTCACGACTAGGCAGCATGTATAATAGCGAAGGTAGGGAGAGAGTCTAAGGAATAGATCTCTCATCTCGTGATCCTTGCTCGAACCCTGCGTCACACACCCTGTGCTTGCCTTTCGATTCTCAGCGATCGTGGGAATGACTGCACACAATAGCTATGTGCATCTCCTCCGGCGCTGTAGTGGTGCCTCTCCTCCCTCACGCAGCAGGCGCAGTTACACAGATATGGAGTTTCAGGCCACCGGTACCTACGTTCATTGCTCTTAGGACCGTAATTGCAAGTGGGTAGTCGGTGTGGCCTGTACATCGTGCGCGGCACGTGCCTTGATTAGCAGCTACTCCAGCAGCGCTGCATCACTCGTTCCGCCCACCGTCACTGCCGGCACAGCCAAGCCCCAGTCCTCTCACCACATCAGAAGTTGGCCGGTCCTGAACAAGCACGGATTTGTGTCCCAACATTTGTGGCTACAGGATCCGTGAATTTTATCCCCTGTATTCCGGCAGGAAGCCCGGATTGTTGCTCATTATTTGGTGCAGGCAGCTCGAGCCTCACCAACGTGCAGCCATCTTGGTCATGCCCCCCCTAGTGCCCCCAAGTGTGTACATGTATTGTGAATCAATATAAAACGTAACCTTTCGTGGGAGTGGGGGGAGATGCATCTACTCGCCTCTGGAGCCTTCTCAGCTTTCCAACTCTTCTTTGTGTTGCGCTTAGCAATGATAAGTGCTAGGTAAATGAACTTACAAGTCTGTTTCAGAGGTTTCGTTCGGCATATCAAGCCTAACAGGCATTGCTGTGGATCTAACTGTACTTCCAGATCAGTAAAGTCTTTAATTATACTCACTATATCACTCCAATATGCGTGCATGTGACCGCATTCCCAAACTATATGGTAACATCAGGCCTCAGGCTGCAGACTTCGGGTACAGGAGTCTTCAAATTCAATGAGGGGATAAATGTCTGGTGAATATAGATGATTTGAGTGAATTTAAATCATGAGTTTCTAGTAACTGATTTAACATGCGCCAAAACCTTCCCTCAAGTATTATTGGACACTTCCTCACCAATAGACTCTTCCCACACAGATCTGGCCGTAGATGTCACCACCTGAAAAGTCAGGTGTAGCGATTACACATAATAGACACAACATGTGCATTGTTTCCTAGTGTAAATATTGCTGCGAATACTTCTAAGCTGGACTGTTCTTCTGGAACGCAGGGACAGGTTTCCTTGGCTGCTGTGAATAATGCAGAATGTGCCATAGATTTGCCCACCAGTAAGATTAAACTGCTCCCTAAAATGTCAGATGGCTTATAAAGTCCTCTTCTCTATGCATATCTGAACCAGCAATATTTTACAACCTTAAAGTTCATGTCAGGGTTTTTATGGCCATCTTGATATCTAGCAGTGTGTTCAAAAGTGGATCTCCCCACCACTCATGTAGTGATTTCAGTTGTATTGCATTCAGTCTGGTTTACTACCCATCTGGCAAGCCAAACCCGTTGGGCAGCCAGATAGTTCTAAATATGGCATTCAACTACACCCACCCTCACAAATACACTGGTAACACCATGATCCCCACTGCAAGTTTCTTCTGTTTACCTGCCCACACTAGGTCAGATGAGACCTTTTAGAGCCCTTAAAAAAAAGAAAAAGGTGTTTCAGAGGTACCAGAAGTGCCTGGAAAAAAATTGAAAAGTTGTGGTAATATATAAATTTTTACAATAGCTACTCAACCCTTTGGGGGCAGGGGTAGCACTCTCCATAATGCCACTGAGAAGCGAATGGAAGAGATTGCTCTTCCAAAATTGTCTTGTATTAGCAGTTCCTCATCATGATATACCCTAACATCCAGGTATTTAACTTTGGCCAAGTTACCGTAGCGTCCATCCTCGCAAGAGGACAATCAGCTTTGAATGCGCAGATAGGAAAGAGGCTGGATTTACTCTAGTTAATATGTATGCCTCACAAATATCTGACAGTAGCAACATTACTTCTGGTAATCTCCTTTTTGGATCACAAAGGTATAGGAAACCGTCACCTGCGTACAAGTGATGCCCCAGTCGGGCATGTTCCTGAACCACACCCTTTTGGCTCCATTTGTTAATTGCAAAATCAATGGGGAGAGTGAACAGGCCTGATGTGCATGCCTGTGAATGCTCCCTGCATACGAGAATGTCAAACCAGTCTTGACTTTGGCAATAGGCCTCCTATGTACCAAACTGACCCTGTTCAGAAAACCTTTGCCCAACCCCAGGCGTGTAATACCTTAATTAGAAACTACTAGAATAGGATGTCAAATAAGGCAACCATGGGAGTCCACTATGATCTTGGGACATATCCATTGCATGAAAAAGGCATTTCTGATTCATGTGTTTGCCACACTGGAATAAATCCACATTGATCATGATGGACCAGGGATTGAACCAGGGGTGTCAACCTGTTAGCCTGTAACCGCCCCAAGATTTTATACTCAGTTGAGGAGAAATGGAGGACAATATGACTGCACATCTAATGGGTCATGACCTTGTTTCAATAGCATCACTACTGTTGCAGTTTGAGTGATTTCTGGTAGCACCCACTGCATCCTGATACTTTAACCAAAGTTTGGGAACCTACTGGGCCCAAAATATAGAGTAAAATTAAGGCGCAGACCATCTGTAGAAGGACTTTTATCTCTGGCTAAGATGTCAGTGGCTACGTTAACTTCTTGTGGAGTAATAGGCCCCCCAATCGATTTCACTCTGTTTTGCATTAAGTGTGGGTGATGTCATGTTCAAAATAAAGGGGTCTGCTCTAGTTGTGTGTGTCTTGCGGGACTGAATATAGGGACTAATAATATGATATACTTTAAGGACCTTGCTCATTGGGTAGTAACTATGTTTCACTTGGCCACTCTTATGGAGCAAATCAGTTGTACCTCAGGTCAGATCGGTTGTCCACCAGGTCAACATGTGTCCCAACCTGTCACCACCATTTTTAAAACAGATTGGTCTATTTTTATTATGTCAAAAAGGTGTTGGTGGATCTGACTGGACATACAGGAATACTCCTAAAGGGTGTTGATGAGGATAACCACAACCGAGAACTCCCATTACAGGTTAGAAACCTTTATTTTCCATCCGCTGTCCAGCTCAAAAATGACCTATCCTGTGAGGGAAAACCCATCCAGTTACTGGTACGTGCATACCACAATAGCAGAAATTATCTGTAACAGGTTTCAAACAGCAAGAAAGTCATGATAAATAGAACACCTACTTACCTGTAATCCACCCAGAGAGCCCCCACCACTTTTAATTTCATGCACAAGCCTCAATCACTTTTCCTAGATCACTGAGAAGAACTTTACAAGCTAAAAAGGAACTTTGCAATCTTAGATCCACACTTGACTCCTTCTCGTTAACCAAAAGACTGCTTCATACTAGTTGAAATCTTAAAGAGGCCATTCACTTTAAAGAAAAAAAGACTATTCTCTTTAACCAGTCCTACCTTTCTACCAATCACCAACAGACATTCTAATTTGTTGCTTAGTTTGATAATGGCAGCCTGACTTTCGATACATATAGTTACATTGCTTACTGTTTTGAAGAAGGTACCATCACCAAGGCATTGAAATGTATAGTCATAAAGACCTAAAAGAGTCATGTGCCATGTCTTTAGAACCTTGTATAGCACTGGAGCAACCCTGATTAACCTAAGAGAGAGCATACTGGTGACTGGCCCTGTCAATTCTGCTAGCCTGTTTGTTAGCCCTTGATACTGGAAATCGCAAAGTATTGTCTGGTCTTAAATTAAATTTCCTGTTTTTTCACTGATTTAAGTTCAGCAGTTTAAGCTGACAAATCGTATTGCACAAGAAACACAATAGAACTATGATGTATATATTCCCTATTGGAAAAACCTCTGTTCAAATATTTTGTGGTTTCGCACGAAAACCTAGAAGTACACTGAAATACCACAGTAATGATTAGCTATGAAAACACAATGCCCACTGAAAGCACTGCTTGTGACCTGACAAATGCCAAAACAAAGAGCATTTGTCAGTGACCTTACCAATACAGCCTAGCCTCACTTTACGTGGAGATGAACGGTTGCAGTTCTGTGATAGCTTTCATATCTCCTACCAGGGTCTATAACGCAATAAAGGCTGGTGTTCTACTTGCATCTGAAAAATCTTTTATAGTGTCGCAAGTTGCCACAGGGCAGATGGGACCACTAGGCCCAAACCATCATGCTTGAGGTCGTTTTCCCCTGGGTTCTTGGGACCTGTCTGACAATGGCTCTGCAAACTGGGCCAAGTACAACCGTGTTGCACTTCAATTTCAGAGTTGTGTGAGAAAGTAATCAGGGGCTTGTCTGAGAGGTAGTGGGCTGGTGGCAAAGAGCTCAGAATTCAACAACAGAAACAATAAGGCCATGTCCAGTCAGTGCTTATCTTTCTGGAAAAGAAAGCACTTTTAAACTTACAGGAAAACTAAATACTGAACGATTCAGTGGATATGAAATCCAGGGTTTCAAAATGCTGCATTATCTCAATGAGGTGTTGCAACCCTCTCCCTGCTAGAGACACGATTTCTGCTATTACTGTCCCCACCCTTCTATGGGTTTAGGGCAGATGTTGCACAGGTGCAATTAGCTTGACTGTTATCACTGTTTTAAGTATGCTGCTCCGGCAGTATAATGTTCCTTTAACATCAAATAGCCTCTAGCAGGCGGGACAGAGCGTCACACGCACCTCTGTGACTCTCAGCCCCAGGTTCATGCTAAGCCCTACAGTCTACCTGCAAGTTGCTTACGACCACCATGGGTGTGGCAGTCTCATCCTCCCACCTTTGCAGTGTGGGCTCTTTGTTGCGGAGCATCAGCGGCATCCATTTGTGATGGTATTACAATACTAATTCAGCGAAGTGGGTTTTCACATCAGAGCAGTGGTGGCCCTCTTGGCCTGTTATGGGTAGGTGCTCAGCAGAGGTAGTTACAGCCTTTAGGGTGAATCTTCATGCCATGATATCTTTGGGCTTTGGCATACCCTTGAGTAGATCTGGTTCGGGCAGGGCGGTGGCCCAGTATTATGCTCCTTGGCGGCAGTGGCAGCACATGGTGAACAAACTTTGTGTTGAGTGATATGTTGACAAATGTAATGCACCTCACACCATGAACTGGGCTGATGGTCCTGGGGGACCTTTTCACAACAGGCCGTCTCCTGCCACACACTAAAGTTGTACACTTTTTCTGGGGTTCTCCTCATTGGGAACACATAGGTCTATACTCCTGGACAGTCTCTCCTCTTGAAAGGCCAGACACACTTCTTCCCTCTCTCAGCAGGCTGTCAGACCTCTAGGTTCTGTAGGCAGATTGTCAGTTCCTCTAGCAGAAATGTTTACTTCAGATGATGGCCCATGACCTTTGGGAGATAGGCTTTCAGACACGAACCATGGTTACACAGCAGCTCTTTGGACACTCTCCTGAGCGCTTCCTTTCTCAATCAAGAAGAACTAGGAACAGGAACAAATTGGAGTTGTTTGGATCTCACTTTTACACAGATTTACCAAACTGCAGATGTGGCATCAATGTCCCAAGCTTCAGAACCCGTGTGAGTAGAACTCTTTCAAGTATCTTCAGGCTGCTCCATAGATGCCCCTTTTTCATAAAGTGATGCTTCTCACAGCAGGTAGCACCGAGAATGATGCCAAACAGGAGTATCCACATCATGTGCAGTGAGGTCTGAGGTTTTTTGCATTGGCTGTTATCAGCCTTCTTGAAGCGATAATCATTCACAGACAAACAGCAAGCTTTTCCTAGAACCCTCCTCACTTCGAAGAGCTGAAATTCATCATCCCTTATGTCTTCTTCTAACAAATGGCAGGGCTCAGGAAGAATTAATCAGCAGCCCCCTGCCAACAAAAACAACATGAACTTTCAGAATGAAGCATTATCTCCATCCTCCTCACTTCAGTATCTGAGTCTTCAGCCACAGATATTCGGGTAATACATTTCCACTGTCTGGTGCAGGCAGGCATTGCCACCACCCCTTTGTGTGCTACACCCAGGACAGACACAGTGGTCACTGCCTTATGCTTAGTACATCCCTCCAGGTCACTGGACTGATCCTGGACCCTGCACCGTGAAGGGAAGATTTAGGCTCTTGCACACACACTAGATTAACACTACACTAGGGCCACACATTAAAGTCAGGATACCAGTTTCAAATGCTGTTTGTTCCATGACAGGAGAACTAGACTGTTTACCACGCAGGGGACACTGCCTTCCCAACAGAGGTCAGTAGTTTCATTAGCAGTCAGCAGGCATTTTGTGCAGGATGGCTGCAGTCACACATGTAGCAAAGAGAAGTTCTCACAAACATTAGTAATGAAATATTGAAATTTCAGTGACATCTCACATATTTCCTCACGGAGATTACTTCGATATCAAAGACAATATTTATACTAGCAAATAATCTATATTCTCTAGACTTTGCTTGGAAACAAAAAGCTGCACTTTGTCAGTAAATCTGTTTTACCATGTAAATTAAATTGAGTAGCTGGAGGTCCCCATTCCTCTGGACCCTGTTGCTTTGTGGAGAGACTGTGCAGAGCGGTTCTGAGAGGAGAGAGAAGCGGAGACCGGGACTGCGAGGACCAGCATTCAGCTGAACACCCACAGCTGGTTCCTCTTCCCGGCCGAGCCACGCCCCCTATTACGTATATGATCGGCTGACCATCGCGGGACGCGCGCGGGACTCAGCCCGGGGCTAAGCCCGGGCAAAGGGCGGGCCGTTTGAGGCCGTTGGAGGTCGGTAGAGACCGGACCGGGCCACCTCCCTTTCAACCTTTCCTGGAATTTATTGCTTCTTATCGTGCCCAAGGATGACTACGATGGAAACAAGGAGCAAAAGTACGCAGGCGGCTACTGGAGCCAATAAAGGTACTTTGGACAATTATTTTGTCAAAGCGGGGTCACTATTGATTGACGAAATTACAATACTTGAGAGGCGCATTTCCCAAGAAATTGACTGGGTAAGAAGGTCATCTTTGGGCCCCCTTTCACAAGCCAAGACCCCAACTAACATACCCACTTGCACCAAGCAAACTGGCACTACCAATGGGGCAACTGGGAATAGCGAGCATAATATGGATCTAGACTTGTCCATTTCTAGCTCCCACACCAGTTCAAAGGAAGCAAGTGATTTTGATGACCTGAGTCTGTTAAACCTCCCAATAGTCCAACTCCAGCCAGCCCAAACTTCCAATCTCGAACACGACTTAGTCGTGGTAAATACAAATGATAGAGCTACACTGCAGGGGTTAAGGGAAGGAGCAGTACCCAAAGTGAAAAATAGGGCTGAGAAAAGTGGTGGGAGGAAGACAAAAACATCAAAGAAAAATCCCAACCCGAAGATAAATAGTCCTGGACCAAGCATAATGGGGATTACACCTACGGAGGGAGCTGAGGCAATCCTATCAGAAACTCAGATCGCTGTGTCTCTAGATCATACCACTATTAATCCCGATGACACCTCGGACGAAGATATTACTTTGGCCGATATAGGATCACTTTTGAGAACCTTATTGTGCCCTTTAGAAGCACGGCTTATTAAAATGGAAGCCAGGCTAGTGAACATTGAGAAATTTACGGCCCTAATAGCCGATAATCCCAAAAACGACAGTAAAATAGAGGACAAGGGTGGCAGATCAGGGACAGTGACTAAGACTAATACTAAGAGCGGTGCCCCAGCCAACAGTAAGGCTGGGAAAAGCACAGGTCCTTTAGTACACCAGGGTAAATCAGCTGCCCCCTCAAATAAGATCATGCAACCTAGTACTAGCATAGCAACTCCCAACCACCCACAGGTCCCCCCCCCAAAACCCCTTCTAATCAGCCTAAGGCTAACATTCCTGCCTCTAGCCTAACCCAAAAAGCAGCTACACTGACAGACGAGGCTCTAGTGAAAAACAAAAAGCCAAGAGTAGTGCACTTGCCGCCAGAGGCCAGCCAGTACACAGTAATCTTAGCAGGGGTGCCAGAGTTAAAAACGACGCTGATAGAATCCACCGCCTCTCTTAAGAACAAGGCGTTGGACTGGCTATCCAAGTACAGACCTTTACCGCAGGGTATAACTAGTGATGTCCTTATGGTAAGAAGGGTACCATGGGTGGGCACTACTAGAAAAACTATCAAAGGAGATTGTGTCCTGGTCAGCTTCAGAGACCCCATGACCGTTTCTCATATTTGTGGCTGGCATTATGAGGATCAGGGAACCAATATCCAGTCCCTACCTCTATCCTTTTTCTACCCCCGGCTGCCGTATACCTATGAGGAAGAGGGATGGGGGAGTCCCCCTGAGGCAGGCGGAAGAGGAGACTTTTACTATCCTAGTTGCCACCAACAGGTGTATTATCCTCCAAACACCGAAGAAGAGGGATGGGAAATTTGTCAAAGAGGGGGAGGCGGTTGGAAGAGAAGAGAGAGAGTTGATTTTCGCCACCCCAGATTACAACATCATACATATCCCCCCCTGTCTTAATAGGTACAGCTACTTGGATATGATAGATTGACAGCCCAGGCAGATTGCCACCGGGGATAGCTCGTATCTCAGGGACGGTGCGGAAGCAGATCTTATTCTCCATGGACACACATCTGTCCCAATGTTAGATTTGGGCCAGTCTGTCGAGAAAAGTCGAACTAATGCAGACACCCCCCCTATAAACTCAGAGATAAGGGTTCCTAGGGATTCTCGGTCCCCTAGTGGTGATCGGACTCCCGTGGTAACATTTGTGGCTAACTCAAGTAACAACGTTATGTCCCCAAAACTGGTCCCGACTTCAAAACCACCACTCTTGAAGTTAATTTCATGGAATGTGGCTGGCCTAGGTAACAAGCTAGATCTACAGGAATGGACCGCTTTTGTGGATACCGGGGATGTATGTATGTTCCAGGAGACCTGGGCGAGGGAAGAATATTCCAGACGGGGTTACCTGGCATTTTCCATTCCCGCAAAATGGGCGGGAAGGGGCCGTCCCTCTGGTGGACTTACAACTTGGGTGGTGACCCATTTGGGCTGTCAGGCAGTACGTCTCCCACTGGCATCCGAGGACATACTAGTGGTTTTGTTGGTATGGCCTAACTCAGCAAGACTTGCCGTAATAAATGTTTATTCAAGGCCAGTCAACATTACACGTGAATCACCTACCATTGAGGAATTATCGGCTTACCTCAGTGAAATTCCAAGGGGCACCCCATTTTTGGTTGGAGGGGACTTGAATTCACATTTTGAGCCCCTAGCAGGCCTCTTGGAGGGTTTTTCCATGGAAGAGGATGGTAGGTGGGCAGTTCTCCCAGTAGTGGCATCTCCTCCCAGAGCTTGGACACCTCTAGCCTTACAAATTACTGCTCTGACCCCTAGCCACGGAGTTAGAGCCTGCAATGGGCGTATCAAATCTGATATACCGAGCAGATACACCTACAACAGAGTGGGAAGGGAGTCCCGCTTGGACTATGTTCTTGTACAACTTTCCGAATGGTCGCATATCATTGACTTTAGGGTAGCAGAAAGAGCTGACAGCGATCACAATGCTCTAGAACTAGATTTTGTCCACCCTGGTATGGAGGTCAGTGATCAAAGCATGGCGGTGACGAAACCTGAGCTTCTCCTTGAAAACAACAGAAGGAGAATTAGGTGGGAAAAACTAGTTGCTAGCCGAGAGAAGCTCCCAAAGCTCTATGCTGGAATAATTCCAATCTTGGAAAAAGTGGGCGTCTTAACTGACGAAATTTGTAATGAGGACATGCACAAATTAATATATCTGGCTCATGAGGATCTTATTAGGACCATGGCGGATGATCTCTTTACCAAAGCCCAATGTAAAAGGGGGGGACCAAATTGCAAGTCCTCATGGTACAATGCCGCATGCCGCATGCCGCAAGGCAAAGGGAGAACTCCTCTTGTGTATTAAGGAGGGCAAAGGCAGAGGGGAGACTCAGGCTTGCAGACGGGCGTACAAGAAACTGGTCGCCCAGGCAAAGATTGAATGGGAGGAGGGCCAGTGGGAGGAACTCTCTAGTTCCCTAGCTACCAGGGACTATCGCAAGTTTTGGCGAATTGTCAATGGGGGCTCTGGGAACTTACTTTCAGCAATTGAACCAAATATTGCAGCAGGGGTGTGGCAGGCGCACTTTCAGTCGCTCTACACTTTGGATGTTGGGGACACTTGCAATCCACTCCCAAGTACGCCCACCCACTGTAGGGGCGACTTGTTTACACTAAAGGAGGTGCGAGCAGCCATTGTGGGACTGGCATCTGGTAAGGCCCCCGGATTGGATGGTCTCCCAGGTGACCTGTTTAAACAGGAGCCTGATGTTTGGGCCCCCTATATTCAATGCTGTCTTGTTGGGCATGGAGATTCCTAGTACTTGGCTGGGGGCAGAGGTGGTTCCTATATTTAAGAAGGGCTCGCCTCTGCTCCCAGCCAACTACAGGCCCATTAGCTTAATAGATGTGTCCCAGAAGCTTTTTGGTAGGATTGTGCTGGATCGCCTTCAGGCCTGGTTGGAAGAAACGGACACTCTTAGTCCCTACCAGGCAGGATTTAGAAAGGGGGTGTCCACAGTAGATCAGATTTTCCGCCTAAACCTCATCTATTGGAGGACGGCGCTTCTCGAGGGGGGCAGCTTGTACACGGTTTTCGTGGACTTGCGAGCCGCCTTCGATTTGGTGCCCAGAATGAAACTGTGGAGTGTACTTGCTGAGATGGGGGTTCCACCTGATATCCTTGAAATTTTACAGAGACTCCATCGGAACAACTTTGCACGTGTCAGGTGTGGAAGAAATGGCGAATTAACAGACAGATTCCCCGTTGACAGAGGGGTGAGACAGGGCTGTGTGCTTGCACCGACCCTGTTCTGCCTCTTTGTCAATGTGGTAATCGCCCACCTGAATGGGATTGAACACACCGATGCCCCCAAATTAGATGGCAGCAGGGTGCCCGCAATCATGTTTGCGGACGACACCCTGCTGCTGTCCAAAACCCCAATGGGGATTCAGCGAATTCTTGACTCTTTCTTGGTATTCTGTATGGAGAGGGGCTTAGAGATCAATGCGCTAAAAACTAAATTCATGATCCTAAATCCCACCCCGAGGACACGTCCAAATCCATTGCTTGGCTCATCACGATTAGAGAGGGTTTCCACATTTGAATATCTAGGTGTAACTTTAAATGAGAACATGACATGGGGGCACATCAGACCAAGGCCAACTTGAAATTGGTGCAGATCGCGGGAGGCATATCAAGGATGATGACTAAATCAACACATCGCCCACTGGGCCCAGTCATCCAGATCTACAAAGCCCAGGCCCGGGGTGCTGTAACCTACGGGGCTGAACTTTGGGGTCACACCTCAGCCCTAAATCTGATAACAACCGAAAACAAATTCATCAGACAATTGGTTGCACTTTTTTTTTTTGCAGAGTTTTATATAGCGCGAACTAGACCCGAACCTAATCAGGTATCAGAGCGCTTTACATAGCACCAGTTACGTTCCATCAAGCACGCCGCTGCTACCTTTGAGGCTAGACCTAGGACTTAGACCAATTATAGAGGAATTGGGTCTTAAACCTTTAACATTTTGGCGAAAGATATGGAGTAGCGAGGAACTTATCAAGTACAGGTCTGAGCTTAAGGAGTTTCTAACCCAACCAAAAGCTATGCAGATTCCTTGGCTAAAATACATAAAATCATCGTGTGAGAGTCTAGGGCTCCCAGAACTATGGACTGACCCAGCCAACGCATCTGCCAGGATACCACGCAAAGTTCTGTCGAAGGCTTATTATGATCTAAAACTTACTATTGCTTTAGACAGTAACCGTGAGGGCTCACTGACGTCTCTATTCATCCAGAGCAAAGACTCCTACGCCCTGGAGAAGGTTCTGGATGGGATGACCCCTGTGTTGACCAGGAAGCTATTTCTCCAGTGGAGATATGGCACATTGCCCCTTAGGTCTTTCACCAGCTCCTGGACAACGCCACCAACTACAGAGCAATGCCCGGCATGTGCTCACGCCGTGGAAAGTGACTCACATGCGGTTCTATTTTGCAAGGCCTACCGAGCCATCAGAAAATACTGGCTTGTCCCCCTCATCAGAAACTTTGGTTGCAGACCGTTCTCCCCCATGTACAGAATTTTAAAAACTGATGTTTCACCTCCAACTGTCTTTGCACTGGCGAAATACCTCACAGCCATGTGGTTTATCCGCACCCGCATCTTGAAAGCGGAGCTGGGCCCATAACAATTTCATTACATTTTATTTTATTTCATTCATCTTTCTCAAATATTGCTGATGGACTTTTTTATATTGTCAGGCCTAATTTTTAACCAATGTTTTAAATGATTGTGTTTATTTGTATATCTTTGAAGGTCTATTTGACCGAAATAAAGATTGAAACTTGAACTTGAAATAACATGATGCCTTTCCATTGTTAGCAGCCAGATGTCTGCTCTTCCATCAGCATCCAGCAGATGTCCTCATATATTCCTAGGTGACATTGATGGTGTTAATGATGCTGTAATTGTTATCACCAATGATGTAATGCTGGAGCTCATGGGCAATTAATTCTGTGTTGCTTGTCATTCCGTCTAGTGGATTTTGGTGTACGGGTGAACAGCAAGTTTTCAGCATGTGTGTTTTAGTTCCACTTGTTATGCAGTCTCACACATCTGATTTTTGTTTTGAAATATTATAGTTGTTTTTCTTAAGTCTTTGTTTTGGTTTCGGGCATGCATGTAATGACTCTTGATCACATTGCTTGAAACCCACATGCACATGGTTACAGACTTCACCTCAGAGTTTATTTTTACGCTCTCCGAGTAGGAGTTGCTTATCAGTGTTCCACTGAAATACTGCACACTGAAAACAGACTCGAAATCAGACTGGAAAATGGTAACCAAGTAATAAGTAGAATTCAACACTTACGAGCTGAAATTTCAATTGGTGGTTACTGCTAATTATCTGGGGCAGCAGGTGGGTGGGGGCAGGGTTGAAAGGTGCACAGTTTATGCAATGTGTCTAACCTGTGTGAAATTCCGGTTGGATGCAAGGAAGCTAAGAAGGGATGTGTAACCTGAGCTTGCTGAGAGATAACACTGACAGTAATAATGATGCTTTCAGTGTAAAAAGACTATTGAACTCTGTTGGAATCAGTGTTTTGCTCATTGAGCCCAGATGGGTACACAAAACTCTGCAAAAGAGCCTCACAGAAGAGTTTTAACCCACAGAAGGGGTACATGTGGTTATATGGAGAATCGTTTACACACAATAGGAATAATTGCACCAAAGCTTTGATTTTAAAAGAGGCCCAACTCGACAAAAAATGACCAGTCTCAATGTTTCAACTTCTACAAGATAATTGGGTTCTAGTCAAGTGCAGACGCAACTGAAGGCCAAACCTAGAAAGAAAGTTAGACTTCTGAGAATTCTCAACCTAGAAAAGAAGCTTGACTCCTAGACTTGCCTTTTGACCTTCAAAAGGAGCAATCTTCCACAGGTTAATTGAAGCCAAAAAGCTAAAAATCCCTAAATGGATCAGATGCCCTGGGTGGAGAAAGAGGATCTGTGTTATATTGGGCAGTTTCCCCTCCTGCAACTAAGCCCTAAAACCCTGAACCCTTGAAGACCGGATTTGGGAGGTTGATGGCGTGCAAAATGTAGACTGATGATGTTTAAACTCTCTTCAATAGCATACTGCAATTCATTGCTTGATTTTCCATTTTTGCCTCCAAAAACCTCTTTCATGTACTCGTAAAACATGGAAAGTGAGTCTGTTCTCTTACCTTATCTTTAAAATTTAAAGGATGACACAGACTAAATGGACTTGCGTGACCTGATAAATGGAATAAGATGATAACTTCATGTGGTGAAGGTTTTGGAAGATATAATAGACATTAAAGAGATCTAATAATTACAGAAAGATGAATAGATTATGTATGGTCTGTCAATATTCCCATGTATGACTAAGTACACAAATATTAGATTTATTACTACATTATGATTTTAAGTGGAAAATCGCAAGTGTAAATAAATATATTAACATTTTGTTTTTATCCCCTTGGCAAGGAGTTGGCGCGGCTGTCATCGATAACTACCTCTATGTGGTTGGAGGGCACTCGGGGTCTTCATACTTGAACACTGTACAAAAGTATGACCCCATCTCGGATACATGGTTGGATTCTACTGGTATGATGTACTGTCGGTGTAATTTCGGTTTGACCGCGCTTTGATGACCTTGGACCTCATGGATGTTGCTGCAAGGGAAATTGCATGTAAGAATTCAGGATTGTGTTTAGGGAGGAAGACTAATTTGTTTGAGAAAGAAAGCAGAGTGTAGACTGGTCTCAAAATAAACATACATCTTTCTGGTACACCTACTGCTAACTCGGATAGTTTTTTGTTTTTTTAACAAGAAGAATCTGGTCTGCAAACCACCGGAAATGTGCTGTCTGTCATCACCCTTAACGTTTCTTGGATCAGAAAGTCTATAAATACTTAATAATGTGTACCCCTCTAAAGCTTTGCCATCTACTCTGTAATTATATCTGAAACATACAGTCTACTATGGTAGTGGACGTGACTGAACGTAGGACTGTACTGGCTATATTGGAGTTCCTTTGCATTTAAGAAACAATACCAGTGCTTCTCATTTTTTTCTACATGAGTAACTAAAGGGCTGCCTTTTTCTGTAAAAAAAAATCTCAAGGTCTGTAAATAACAAATGCCATAATCTGTTGACTGTAAACTCTTTATTTTTACGTACTAAGATATTTTAGGGCTGGGCATATTAACCTATGTGTATAATGTAATATATTTGGAATACAAGAAAATGTCTTTAATATCTTGATACTTTATTGGGTGGAAAGGTGGGGCTTGGGCAGGGGTAGTGTTAAGAACAGCACTGTACAAATACGTAATCCTTCTGTTTTCTACTACATTAGCTAAATAATCTTTGCTCTGTGAATGTTTGTCGTAAAATCAGAATCATTATTCCTGGCTTCTTGGTATTCATAACCAGCACAGGGACTTCAGAGCATCATTGTAAATCGAGGAATCACGTTGATTCCCAGCCCTCGTGTTTGTGTTATAATTCCTTGTAAATGTTTTCACTTGGTTTGAAAATATGGCCCCTTTGTTGAATCAATGCAGAGATATCAAATTGGTGCTAAGATTTAAGACAAGGCTGTTACCAATGTTTGTGCACTTGTCTGTTGTATGCAGAATGCATGAAATAGTTTTTTTTTAATTAACACTTCTGATTTCACATTTATTGGCTAGTTTAATTTTGATCCATCAAATCACCTCTTTAATTACATTTAATGTACGTGAATTATATTTCACACTTCTGACAAAAGAGAAATTAAATCCTATACATTTCATTTTTTGGATACAATTTCCTACCAAATAATTTATTCTCCACTATCTTTTATCTCACTTTTGAAAATGGTATTGACAGAGCACCAAAGCGGTAACAGTTATTTATACTGTGCACCTGTGCACACATCTATCAAGACTTAATCTTCAAGAGGGATTCTTGTCTAGAATCCAAACTTGGCACCTGCTGCTTATGTTATGAATGGAAGCCAAAATTAGTTTACATAATACCTAACTTTTTGTTGTTAAGAGATATCCGCTGGTATTTCCATTTTTTTTTCATTCCTAGCCTGAAGTCGGTACTGGGAAGGGCTAAGTCTCGACACTTAGCTGCTTTACCATTTCATTTTTTCTGTCACATTTAAAAAAAAAATCTTTCCATAATGTGTAATGTGTACAGCTTCCCTCACCCTACAATAATTACTGAAGTGCAATAATATATAATATAATATATTTGTATTTTACACAGTTGTTCAAAAAGCCATTTATTTATAAATACATGAGGTGAGCAGTGTGCGCTTTATCTATTCTTATTTCATGTCTAATTTGCATCCAGGCAGCCTGCAGGTTCCTTTGTTCTTCCATAAACTGACAAATTAAAATGTAACAATTGAGAACTACTCTAATGATGCTGACAAATGTCAGTAATGTTGTGAAAAGTTTTGCACAAAAATGATATGACCTGCAAGTACTATTCACTGAAACAAATTGCCAGGGATTGTAAGCAAATAACTCTTTAAAAGTTGCATTTAAAAAAATTACTTTGCTGGGTTTTTTGTGATCTGTAGATTATTGTAAATATACAGCAATAATAGTGATGCTAGCATATAACTGAATGTTCCTAGCCATGCAATTTAGATCCTGAATCATTGAAAGATAAATGGACATCTGTCGAATAACCAACATTTTAAAGCAGGCCGCACACTTCAGATGTAAAGTGTAACCTATTTTAGTCTAGACTTGCGTTTTACTTTTTTTGTTATGGCAGCCCAAGATTGATACTTACTTACATATGTACAGGCGGAAGATACCATGTTTTTGCTGTAAATTGAATCATTTTTTTTACTTTATCCTGATAAAGATGTGATTTCTCGTGGGACTCACCTTTAGGTGTGGCTCCTTCCTATTCATTGTTGATATACTCAAGCTTTGCTAGAGGCCAAAGTATTATTTTAATTTATCATTTAAAATTGAGCCTGGCGGTATTTTAACACGTAGCCGTATCTATTGGTTCTGGCTTGTCCTACGTTCCATTAAATGTATGCCTTTTTATTCATTGGTGTTTTGTCTACTGACAGAAAAGGATTAAACCTACAGAAATTTCACATTTCAGCTTTATCTTTTGTCACTTCTAAGTTCTCCTCAGGTTGCCTATAGAATAACAATGTTTTTGTCCTGTGGATCAGTGATTTTATTATTTGCCAGATTTCTGGTGGAGTACTGGACTATACAGTGGTTTCTTTGTTTCAAGTCTTTAAGATGTGTTTGGTTTTGTTACTGTCAGCACATTGCTATTGGTTTTTGTATGGCATGCAAAGGGCACCTGAAATGTTTTTGCCTACTTTGTGCATGTATTGATTGAGATTTGTCATGTAGGTGCTTAAGGCAGATGCAAGACTCATGCCCAGCACTCTTGACACTATGGATTTCATTCTTGTGGAATAGCTCACACCTGTAGGTAAACATCCCTCCTACTGTTTAAAGTGATGATTGCAAAAAAGGGAATAGTTTCACTTGGAGTGATGCCCTCTTTACCTTGGTGGTCTTTCTCATAATGTGTGGGACTCCCCATGATCGAAGTCTGAGGGAGGACAATGTATTGACAAACAGTGAGTTTTTTCTTGGTACCACCTCTTCCAGAATACCGAAAACAAGGTCTTGTTGCATCACAGTTTTGCCTGTGGCGACTGTTTTACCGGATACAGCTCTCTCAGCTATTTGTGTCTCTTTTATACATATCTTCTCTTGGTTGGTTATGGCTTGTAGTTTGTATTTCCAGGATGCAGAAATGTTTCTAAATTATTAAAAGGTATTGCTCTGTGTTTGCAGCATGAGTCGTTTAGCAAAAGTAACTGAACTGGTTGAGCTGGCAGGCTTGAGCAAAGAAGAGGATAAACTGCACCTTCTAACTAGGGGGTTTATTTAGTGTAGGCAGATGGGTACTCCTTCCAGTGATTCCGCCCACCTTGTTACAAGTGCTTTAGCATATAGCATATACCGTATTTTCCGGTGTATAAGACGACTTGGCGTATAAGACGACCCCCCTACTTTTCTTGTTAAAATATAGGGTTTGGGCTATACTCGCCGTATAAGACTGCCCCTCTTCCAACGCACACCAAATACTGCGCGAAGACAGTGACCCTCCAGTCAGGTATGGCGTACGCTTTAGATCTACAGTCCCCTTTCTATGGTCATTAACTTTAGAGATCACGTACTGACGTTCCTCTCCTTCCGATGAACGTGAGATTTATGGCCACATCGGATACGGAGAGAGAGACGCCAGATTAGCAGACTGTGCACGCTGTGTGGATTGATTCCCGGGTAAGTTTCCCTTCGGGACATGGAGTGGGTAGACTTCGTCGATTAGCATGTTAGGCAGGACTTTGGTAGTAATACCTTTATATGTATTCCCAGGCGCCCTCGAGGCAGTGTTGTGGCGGGTGACTCCGTCCCCGAGACGAATAAGTGTAGAAGTGGATTTTTTCACTGAGGCCAAAGAGGTAAGCAGGGCATTACCGTTGTGATATTCATGGTGGCTGTAGACGCCTAAATTGATTGTGAGACTGTGGGGGACACTGGCAATTAATTGAAGCACCATCGGCGTCACTCAGGACACCAAGTCCGCCTCACTTCTCTCACCGCTTATGGCGCAGCAGTCCAGAGCACTGTAGTACCGTCTGCAGGGGCCGCCTTCAGTAGCAACTGACCCCTGCCATCGATCTATGGGCACAGCTCCTCACAACGTTAAGTTGCATGAGACGACACCCGGCGTATAACGACGCCCGACTTTAGGGAAGATTTTCAAGGGTTAAAAAGTAATCTTATACGCCGGAAAATATGGTAATTCTGTTGTAGTAAGTTGTGACAGAGTACTCCTCTGCCAAAAACCACATGTTTCTTTCTTGTTACTTCTTTGGAAATGGGCTCTTGTATTCTCCACCTACTATAAGAATATCAGTGAGTCTACAAGACTGGGGGAAAAGTTGTATGAGAAGGTATTCAAAACTGTGACCACTTTTCAAAAAGGGTACGCCAAGATAAATCACTTTGGGTCTAGAGTTTCAACAAGATCAGTTCTAACAGGGGCTTTTTCTGTACTCTGGTCCATCTGAAACTCAGTAATAATCTGAATGACCGACATGAGCCAGGCTGATCTTGGTTCTGCTTATTCTGGTATTTTGGCCTCTATCATCTGTCAAAATGGCTACATGTCAAATTGTTCATTGAATTAGATTTGCAATCTCTGAATGGTTTACATCACAACCTAAGAATCCTAACTTTAGTCCTGAAAGTCTTGGAATTTAGTTTTTCAACTGCCTGGAAGTTCTTAAGGAATCAAAAAAAAACTTCCACCAGTAATTATGTAATTACAAAACTCAGTTAACAACTGTAGTTCTCGAATCGTTCATGTATCTCCTCATATGTTGCTGCATCTGAGCACATTTTGCCATACATATATTGACATTTAGTTACACTTTTATGCTTAGACTGTTTTAACAAATAACAAAGCTTTGTATGGAAACTGTTGTTCATCCGACATTTCACAAAAAGACTGTCCTCTATTTGGATAGTTAATTTGTTCCATTTGAGCCTTTTCTCTCATATCATTTAATATATTTTCCATGGAAAGATGTTTTTATTTGCATAGGTTCAGCAAGATGTTAACATACCTACTTTTGGCTAACTATTGACATTTTTATCTGAATGCCCAACATTAGATAGAAGATTAGATCTTTATAACTACTGCATTCCTTCCGAATGGTGATTGTGATGTTTCAAATTAATGGATTTTTCTCAAGCCCTGTTTCCAAATGGAAACCTTCATGTAGTACACTTTATTCGTTCTTTTAACGCTAGACAATATTTTGCTTTTCAAACTGTTGGAACAAAAAATATGAGGCAACAAAAAAAACGTTATCGTATTGGTGTTTAGCTTGATGTAAAGTTATCTTAGATCACCATATAATGGAGCTAGAAAGATATAATGGAACAAAAAGCCATGTGTTTAACTAATGGCTGCAGGAATATAATGTTCATAAACTTGAAAAGCAGATTGTGTAAGTTATATATAAATTCTACATCAAGAGTTTATACCAGATTTTCTGCTATTCGAGTGTACGTTCCTGTTCTAGAAAGAAATATGAATTATGTTGCTTAATTATACTAGTTCAGATGTGATTATTTGAACTAAATGAGTGTTGAGTGTTGTTGACGTTTTGATAATGTCTCAAAAGGTAAATCAAGATAAAAATAGCTGAGGGGGATGGGGTCATATGAGAGGTTATTGCCCTGAACATGTGTGGAACATCTGAACTTCTGTGCAAAAGTCACATAGGAGACAGAAAAATTCTATTATTATGATGTTTTCAGGTTCATCCATAGTAGCAAAGAATTATTGTACCAAGCATGTTAATCTATGGAAGAGAAAGGTACAGCACATTTGTTTTAAGGGACTAAACTTTCTCTTCTGAAATAGACTACTTTTATGATTGCCTTAAATTTCCGGTTCCACTCCATCTCTTCAAAGGAAATTCATTGAGATCTGGATAAACATTCTGATCAGGGCTGTTTAGTTACTTCTTCTAGGATAGCAGCTCAGCATTATAAAGCTGTTTTCAGGCAACTAGTTCATTACAAACATGGCTTTTTACCATGCTTTCTCTATTTTCGAATTATTTCGAGCTTAGTTCTCAATACATATTGTAAGTTGGTAATATTCAAGGAGCAAGGAAAAGGTAGGTATGTCACTGACATTGAGTATTCTTTGTTTATATTATCTTTAACATAGGGAGCATCTTTTCACCATGTCAACTTCAATGTTTTTCATCTCTCAAGTTTCAGTCCGTGAGAACTGTGGGAGTAGCGCTCTGACACCAGTAGAATAGCACACATGACCGTCCTCACATGTGCATTTTGTTCTGTAAACTAGTTTCAATCGTCCTACTTGGCTTGAGAATACCCACCAGTGAGTAACGTTAAAGAGCCCAATGAGCTTAGAGAAATTGAATCTTTATTATGAGTAACTATGTTTTATTTATTTTATTGGTTTACAATTAGATGGCATCAAATGCTTCTGTCTAGTACATCTTGCAGGTCCTTGTGAAAAGTAGTAAATAATTGGCTTTACCTGAGAAGTTTGTGAAACTGCCTTGCCAGCTTGAAGCAACACTGGTAGCATTTGCATGCAGTTTTGATCACATCCATAAGAATGATCAGTTAATATTTACAAAACTGTTTCTGGATAAAGTCTCTAACTTTGATCTGTTTAATCATGCTGAAAAAAAACCTGTAATTCAGAACCCTATCCCCTAAAACTATCTCTTAGAATCATGCTGTCAGTTACATCTGCTTAGAGCACATGTTTTTATTGCTTTTCACTAAAGTGCTCATTTGCCGAAATGGCAGATGAGACAGTTTTGCATTTCAACCAATAAACCAGTTTAAGGCTGCATCTTTGGTTGCAGTTTAACGAGTTCGTACAAGATGTCATATTATCATCCAGTTCTAAATATTCACTCTAAACTTAGGTTTACTGTGAAAGCACTTTAAACAGGTGTGGGTTATTTCAGTGAAAGATCATGTAGAAATGTTACTTGTATTTGATAAACTGTTAAAAAGATAGCATGTCTTTCATAGTCTGGTTAACTAATGGTTTACTCAAGGAGAGGTTGATAAAGGGGTTTGGTGATTTGTGCAGGGTTGTCTTTGCGATATTTTCATTCACAAGTCCTATTCATTTGTAACACAATGCAAAAAGTTCCAAGCTTGCCTTAATTATTTATTGAAGTTTTACTGAAAGTAACAGAACTGGATGATAATGCCTATATTTTGCCTTATGCGTTGTACTAAACCCAATGTGTTTCTTATTTTTTTAAGAGTTTAAATCTTTGTACATAGTTAAATATCTGTACTCCAACTAGTAATGAGAGAAATCTAGTTGTGACTATCGGATAATGAATTCAATGTAATTATTTACATGTGCATTGTTGAGTATACCTACTTAGCAGTAGGGTTTTGTTGTTTTGTTTACACAATAAGAAGGGGTTTCCGTTCATTTTTTTACCCAAATGGCAGATTTGTTGACTTATTTCTCTTTGTGTTCTTTACTCTAGCACTGTTTGTCCGTTTACATGTTATACTGGTGTAATGCTGTGTACTGATTGTTGTAACAGTACTTCATTTTACGTGACATGTTTACTAAATAAACTTTAAAAGCAATATTTTGTGTCAGTTCTTGCGTAGCTGTGTTTTATTTGCAACAGATGAGACACAGTACATGAGAGATTGCAAAACTGTATTTAAAAAAATCAAATAATTAGTGAGGGTAACCTTCAGTTCTGCACAAGTATTTTCCTATTTGTCCCCCTCCCAAAAAATTGGCCAAGAGATTTCTAGTCTTTTCTATATAAGAGCCGCTTCCGCTCAATGACGATCACCCGAGCTACTAAAATGCTATTAGTGCTACCACAGGGACAAAAAGAGACACAATAACATTAGTGACCACTGCATGCAAGGTTACCAGGAAGGACCACCTTCGTACCTCAGGCAGTGTTACCATCGATAACGTCATGCAAAGCTTCTCCGAGGCTTTAGGTGGGCAGAGTCCTGTTGATGCTCAGCAGCGGCAGTGCTGAAAAACAGGCATTGAAACTGGTCCCTTTAGGGCCCTATTTTCCTAACTTCATCTCACCGTTTCTGTACGCGAGGAACAGCCATTATATTCTAGTCAATAGTATCCTCGTTGCTGTTGACTGAAAGTTATGGGGAAGAAGGAGTAGGCCAATATCTGATAGAGACTTCTAGCTGCAGATTCCTTACCTTTGAATTTCCAGGCATCAGGCTGGATCCGGAAACTTTTGCTGAGCAATACCCCTTGCGCGCTTTGTGGGGTGGCTCCATGTGATGCCGGCGTCGTAGCGTCGGTTATGATTTTGCGGTATCTTTTATAGGCGCCACCCAGGCGCGCGTACGTCTGTTGTTTTCTTTCCACACAGTTGAGCCTGTGTTGCTTTTTAACAGGTCTTTTCTTGACTTTTTGTCGAATTTGAAAAAATCCTTCGTGTGAGAGGATGTCTTTGAGGAAGACAGGGTTCAAGCCATGTGGTGCCTGCCACAGCATAAAGTTAATGACTCCCCCCTTCCCTTTACCCCCTACTCATCTGTCTCTGGTGTTTCGAGCGCGACCATGATTCGAAGTCCTGCTCGGACTGCCGGGCAATGGCGCTGAAGGCCTTGTGGGAGCGGACTATGAAGCTTATTAGAGCCAGGCCTTCGACACCATCCAGCGAGACTCCACAGAGATCCTGGTCTCTATCGAAGAAGAGGTCGCTGGACCACTACCGGAGCCCAAAGTCCTCTTCGTTCCACTCAAGGTCATTGAGACACTCTGGGAAGAGGCACAAGAAGAAGAAGAAGAAGTCTAAGTGGAGCTCATCTTCACCTTGGCTGTTGTCCATCGATGTAGTGGTAAGGAGCACTGACGCTGTAGGCACGGTTCTGCTGAGCTGGAGCCAGGGACGACTATGCGCCTCCCTCCCTTTCCCGGAGCCGGAGCAGCCCCACTAAAATTAAAGAATTTTACGAGCCCATGCACCGCGTATTTGAGCAGGCCGACCCCCCTCAGGTGAGCCCTCAGGCCCCGCGGAGTCAGAAGGGGCCCCACTGGGTTTGACATCATTGGCACCGGCCACGGCACTGGTGGGACATCGTGGATCCGAATCCGGGTCGTCGCCGGTTGTGCCATTGCGACCTCCTCTGGCGTCGGACCCGAAGTTGGTACCTTCAGTGCCGCTGTTGCCCACCGGCGGCACCATTCCCTTCCTTATCCCTGACAACAGAGTCGGAATGACGTTGCTCGATGCCTATTCCGCCGCTGATTGAACCCAGGGGTTCTATGTTGTCTCCTGAGCACTTTGATGATGTGTTAGGCTCGGGAGAGAATGGGAGGGGCCTATGGACCCTTTGAAACACCAGGATGACTCTGCAGAGCAGTTGGACTGGTATGGGGAACTTGGGGAAGCCACTTGACTGGATACTTCTCCAGATACTGGCATGCTCTCTCCCCCAACTGTGGCTTCTTAGGAGGGGGCATCCTATGTCATGGTGGTTAAAAGGGCAGCTGAGGTCCTCGGACTAGAGCTGCCTTCCTTGCAGGTCCGGACTAATCTCTTGATTGAAGTGCTACAACCTTGGGCTTCCACCTCCGAACCACTTTTGCCCTTTAACGAAGCATTGACTGATGTCCTTCTAGGTACATGGTCCAAGCCTAGCACCCGGGGCTCCTGTGAATAGGACAATTGTACACCTCCGTCGGCCCGTGCCGGGCGACAAAGTTCCTCAGCCAACACCCCACCCTTGAAACGTTTGGTGGTCATGCCTCTACATTCCAGAGCGCGTTCCCTTCCGCACCTCTGAATAGAGAATCCAAGAAGCTGAATTCATTTGGAAAGAGGATGTTTTCTTCTTCCGGCCTGGCATTGCGGTCCGTGAATACTGCATGCTTATTGGGCCGTTTCTTACACTCTTTGAGAGTCGGTTGCGCAAGTGCTGCCACAAGTCCCAGTGGTGACACGGGCAGTGCTATTCCAAACATTTAAGGATGGAAGAGATGCAGCAAAATTCACCATACTGTATGGCCTTGATACAACTGGTTCAATGGGCAGATCAATTTCCACAACAGTGGCCTTGAAGCGTCACGCCTGGCTTAGGACAACTGGCTTCTCGCTTGATGTCTAGGCCAATATCATGGACGTGCCCTTTGAGGTTCAAGGACTCTCGAGCTATGGCCAGATCCTTGGGCCTCTCTTCTACTCCTCGTGGCCAGTCTACCTTTCGCCCCTTTTGTGGCAATGGAAGGAGTTTCCAGATGCGTCACTCCTGTCCCAGCCACCATCCTGGCAAGCTGTGCGGGGACATGGATGCAGTTCATTCTGACCTAGGAATGGAAGTCAGAAGACTTCAGCCACCCTGCCCTTGGCAGTTGCAGCCTTTAAGCACTCTTAGTCTGAATCTGCATGACCACACTGCTCCAGTTGGCAGGAGAATCCATCATTTCCCCCACTGGAGCTCCATTAACATCGGACCAGTGGGTCTTGCAGATCTTTCAGGAGGGCTGTTCTCTGCCTTCCCTTTTTTTCATCCTCCCATTCTGCCAAATCAGGAATGGCTGACGGAGTATCATCTGAAATTGCTCCAGTTACAGCTCTCTTGGCCATGTGAGCTAGAAAAGCGGTCCCGGTTTCAGAAGTAGGCAGTGGCTGTTCTTATCGGACACCCAATCTCTTCCTCAAGAAGGAAAAGTTCAAGATGCTCCCTCTAGCTCAGGTCTTGCCTGCCCTAGACTAAGAAGGCTGGATGGTAGATTTGGACCTGCAAGATGCGTATTTTCACATCCCCACCCTGCCCGGCCTCAGGCGTTTCCTGCGGTTCAAGGTAGGTCGTGAGCACTTTCAGTTTACCGTGCTCCCCTTTGGCCTTACCAGTGCCTCTCGGGTGTTCACCAAGGTGATGGTGGTGGTCGCAGCTCATCTTTGGAGGTTAGGGGTGTCAGTCTTCCCCTACCTCGTTGACTGGCTGTTAAAGGCATCTTCATCCCAGGCTGTTGTCTCCCACCTTCTGACTACGGCGCTCCAACTTTATTCGCTGGGGTACTCTATAAACATGCCAAAGTCACACCTGATTTCTTCTCAGACGCTCCCTTTCATCAGAGCTGTTCTGGGCAAAGTGCAGTTTCGGGCCTATCCTCCCAAGCAGCGAGTCCAGGATATTATGGTAATGATTCTGAGGTTTCAGCCTCTATCCTGGATTTTGGTGCGACTGACTCTGAGGCTGTTGGGCCTCATGGCCTCCTGCATCTTGTTGGTAAAACATGCCAGGCGGCGTATGCTGGCTCTGCAGTGCGGCCTGAAATTCCAGTGGGCACAGCATCAATGAAATCTCACAGATGTGGCGCAAATCTCAGAAGGAACTGCAAGAGATCTACAGTGGTGTTGGACGAACCGCGATTGGGTCAACAGCAGACTCCTCTCCCTTCCCCAACCAGAACTCAGTCGTGACAGATGCATCACTTGTGGGATGGGGCGGCCATCTGAGAGAGTTGGAGGTCAGGGGACTCTGGTCTCTGGCAGAGTCGGGGCTCCACATTAGTTTGTTGGAGATTCAAGTGATTCGATTGGCATTGAAGGCATTTCTTCCCTCTGTCAAGGGGAAGTTAGTTCAGGTGTTCACGGACAACAACAACAACACCATCACCACCACCATGTGGCACTACAACAAGCAGGGTGGGGTGGGGGTCCTGCGTCACTGGAGATGGCTGGAGCAGGAGGGCATAACCCTGGTGATTCAACACCTGGCAGGTTCTCTGAACATCAGGGCGGAGGAACTTAGCTATTGATGCTTAGCAGATCACGAATGGCGACTTCAGTTTGGGGTGGCGCAAGATCACATCAGTGGGGAGAACCTTGGTTAGATTTGTTCTCCTCCGAAAAGAACTCGCAGTGTTGGCAATACTGAGTGCTGGAGTTTCCAAGGCAGCTATCACTCGGCAATTCCTTTAGTCCCAAGTGTAACTCAGGCCTTCTTTACGCCTTTCCGCCCATACCACTCCTGCCCAAGGTTCTGAAGAAGATCGGGAGCGACCGGGCCCAAGTCATCATTGTGGCTCCGGACTAGGCAAGGAGAGTCTGGTATCCAGAGCTTCTGAAGATGAGCATTGATCCTCTGATCAAGCTGTCCCTTCGGGAGGATCTTCTGTTGCAGCAGTTCTCCACCCGAACCAGTCAACTCTGCGCCTCCATGTGTGGAGATTGAGCAGTGGCTGTTGATGGCTTTTGACCTTCCTCCTGAAGTTTGCAACGTTAATTTGGGGTCCAGGTGGCCCTCCACTAAGACTGTATACGCCTGCAGTTGGCAGAAATGTTTATTATACTGTACAGAAAAGTCTATTAACCCTCTTTCTGCTTTCCTCTGTTCTTTTATTCATTTAACCCTTGCCCAACAGGGCTATGATTTGGGAACTCTTAAGGGTTATCTTTCTGCTCTGTCCGCTTTTATATGGCTGCCAGATCAACCCCCTTTCTTCAAGTCTCCAATTCTAAATAGGTTTTTAAAGTGTCTGGTGCACTTGTTTCCGCCCATGCCCTTTGTTATCCGCAGTGGGACCTTAATTTGGTACTTATCTTAGGTGTGCTCCCTTCGAGCCATTGCACAACTGTCCCCTCCGGCTGCTTACCATCAAGACATCCTTTTTAGTGGTGATTACATCTGCTCAGAAGGTGAATGAGTTGCAGGCATTGTCTTGTACTCCTCCCTACATAATGTCTGTTCTGGATAAAGTGGTGCTTCGCACCCTTGCATCATTCTTGCCTAAGGTTGTGACACCTTTCTATCTCGGTCAATCCATCACAAGGCCCACCTTCTTTTTTGCCTCCGCACCCCTCTAAGGAAGAGGAGCGTCTCCACCGACTGGACCCACAAAGAGCGGTGGTTCTACCTTGACCGCACAAAATAGTTCCGGGTCGACGACTAACTCTTTGTGGGGTTCATGGCAGCTAAGAATGGGCGGGCAGTGCAGAAAAGGACCATCTCTAGCTGGGTCATTCTCTGCATTAAGATCTGCTATGCCTTGGCCAAGAAGCACCCCCCTGAGGGATTAAGCGCCCATTCCACCAGGGGAACGGCTGCAACTTCAGCCGTGGCTTAGGGTGGCCCAGTTCCTTGACATCTGTAAGGCCGCAAATGCAAACTTTTGCCAAGAACTACTGCCTGGACAGACAGGGCTGCAGGGATAGGCATTTTGCCCATTCGGTCCTGCAGGACTTCCTAGTGTAAGGTATTGGTCCGCAACCCACCGGCGTGGATGGATGGTATCTAATTCAAAGGTAAGTAATCTTCAGCTAGAGGTCTCCATCAGCTGAACAAGTTACTTACCTTCAGTAACCCATTATCTGGTAGAGACTCTTATCTAACTGCAGATTCCTTACAGTCCCATCCATACCTCCACTTTGCAGACTAATTTTGTAGGGGCTGGGGTTACTCTCCTTTTCAGGGCACTAGTTTTGCACATGACTACGTCAGTTACTTCTTGGCTCTGTGCATCTGGCGTGAAAAAATGAAAGGTACTGACGTCCGTGCACCTGGTGGCACCTATCTAGGTACCGCAACGTCATATCAGATGCTGCCGACATCACGCGCAGTCAAATGGAGCCACCCGACGGCGTGTGCAAGGGTATTTCTCAGCAAAAGTTTCCAGAGCCAGCCTGAGGTAAGGAATCTACAGCTAGATAGTCTCTACCAGATAATGTGTTACCAAAGATAAGTAACTTGTTCATCAAGTGTTGTCTTGTAAAATGTGTCCTCCTCCTGCCGTCCCTTGTACCGTGACATCTGTCTGAAGGTGTCCGCTTTAAGCGCAGCACAGAGCTGAGCTGCACGAAAAGAACCTTGGATTCCCTTCTGTTGGAAGGCATTCAACAGATCACAGGTAATCGCAATAGCAACACAGTCACTTTTTTTTATTATTAAACTAATCATTTTGTACAGTTTCTTTACAGCTCTTTCTTTTCTTAAGGTCCTTGATTCCAGCACAAATGGCTCAATTTTTGGTTTGTATTTCTGAAGCAAAGGATTCCAGTTTCAGTATTCTACATCCTTCGTTACATAGACCACATCTCTAATACATGCTCATTAATTATGTTTCTTAGGCCACACCCCTTTTAAAGACCTTCCACCTTATTTATCCCACTTAAAGCACTGCTTTTCTTAATATTAAATACCTTTACGTGAGCTGTAGCCAGCACCACCAATGCCCTCTTGTCATTTCCGGGTAATCATGTTTTTGTAAACAAAGTAAGGCCTTTGTAAGTAATTAGTCTAGTGGTGTAGATCATAAGTATAGGATTATTCAGTCTGTTACATCAGTTCCAAATAACTGGTAAGATGGTAAGTATGCCCCACCGGGAGAGCTGTGTCACTCAATCCAACTGACCACTCATGCAAACCATTCACTTATGAACATTCTGTTACATTACATTCACACTGGCTGAGCAGCAGGGAACTTAGAGGTAACAGTATACAACATATCTCCTCCCTTCAGAAAACCAAAGAAAGCGACAGGACTCTGGATGGGGAAAAATACACATTCCACACCTCCTGTAAGTATATGTAAGATCACATTACATAAATTATTCTTTCAGATCTCACTCTAAATATATTCTCCACTCCTTAAATTGTAAAGAACGACACATTAGATATATAGTAAGATACATGATATAAATATATCCGCTCCTTAACTGGTAAAGAAGGAACACATTACATACATTATTCATACTGATCACATCTTGCAGAACAAAGGAACTATCCCACTCCCGCATACCTTACAGGACACCACCACTGCAACCTTGCAGGACAAAGGAAGTATTTATTACTGCAAATTAAAGAACTAATGCACTCCCACTTCTGCACGCACTGAAGGGCAAAGGAACTAACACACTCCCATTACTGCACACACCGCAGGACAAAGGAACTAAACCCACTCCCCTTACTGCACACACTGCAGGACAAAGGAACTAACACACTCCCACTACTGCACACACTGCAAGACAAAGGAACTAATGCACTTCCACTACTGCATACGTTGCAGGACAAAAGAAGTGACGCTCTCCTACTACTTCAAATTATAGGTTTCTTCCAACCACAGACATTCCTACTAACAGGAAATCTTCGCTTTGGGTCTCTTCCAACCCATTCCCACAAACCGGGAATTATACAATGGGTATATTCCAGCTCACACGCCACACACTGTCTCAACATAAGATCTATCCCAAACACACTACCACACATAAAGAAATTTCACAGTGCAACACAAAATGTAATGCACACTCCATACTGCATATGACACATGCACACAGCAAAAATGCAACACTCACCCAAACACTGACTCATATGCAACAACACTACCACAGACTGAAGCCAATAAGCATGACAAACAATAAATGCAACAAAAGACTAAATACATAGGCATTGGCATGGCGTTATAAAGATACTTGTATAGATGTGAAAGCAGCTTCTAACAACTGTCCAAACGTCCGGTGATCGACCTCTCACCCACGCAACACCAGTTTACGAACAACTACACAGCGCCTGACTCAATGTGCTACAAAGGAGAAATCTGCATTCCAGTATCCAGTCAGGTGCTCACACATTGCTGTGAATTCCCTCCATGCATCACGTGATCACAATAAGCTCCCCGTCAGGTTACATTTTAGCTGTCCAGTTCACTAACATTAAAGAGAATGACTTAGCACTTCATCAAAGGAGAATGCATGCGCCTTCCTTGGCAACGGCTCTTCTCATTACAGTAGTACAGCTAAGTAAATAATTACATGCACATTAAATGACTCCGTGCTACAGAGGTTCGATTGTGGCCTCCGGAGGCAGCGCTGTGTAGCCCCCCCCCCCCCCCCCCCCCCCCCCCAAGCACTTTAAGGATAGTCAATCTGCAAAGGCAGAACCGTGCACGATCCTGTATGTGCCACCTCTCACAGCCCAAAATCTGTAAAGTAGAGACACATTGCGATGTCTCAAAGTCAAGTAGAGTTTATTCCGCTTGCAACACCCGGGCGTGTAATTAATTTGAACATGCATGCACCTCAGCACATGTACGCAACACAACTATTCCTGAATCGCTGGTGTGTACTTTCCACATCAGATCAGCACAACTGCACTGAGCTCCCGCTACCATCAATGACATCACAGTGATTCCTTCGCTGAAGCTGGTTCTGCCCACGGAAGATGGTTCTGCTCACAGAGGCGGTCATTATGGAGCAACAACCACAAACAAGTGCCGTGCCTCGTGCCCTCCTGAGCTTCCAGTTGCCAGTTTGCTAAAATCCCACTGCTCGTGGGCTCCAGCCTCGTGGCTTCTCAGGTAAGCAGCACACGGCACCCTAACATGAACGTCCCTCATCACCAACAGTGGCTGCCCACGAACGTGTCTTTAAATTACAGAAATCCACATGTTTTTTTCGCTAGCGCATCACATCGTCGCATTTAACCCGACACCCAGCTAAACACTCCCCGGGGCCCAACATGTTCCCCGGAATGCCTTCTCTTTAAAACACAACAAACAGCAACTTATTGTTCATAATGCTGCTGTTTCAGTTTTCATGTAATCTATCCTTGTCCCAGCCGAACCCCATGTAGACTGGTGTAGCACTAGCCGGTGGCTTCAAAACAAGATAGAACCAAACTTAGACCTTGTCTTATTACTCGAGTTTGGCTCGGATGGTCTTTTAGTTGCCTGCTAAAGTTTGTCAAGGGAAACACAACACATAAAGATTATACTTACAATTTCATTATGCTTTAAGGACCACAAACTCCGAATTCCAATTATGGATTTTATTATAAAGCCAAAAATAATTGTACTTAAACACACCGTAATATCAATGAATACAGATACAGGAAAATCAATACAGAGCCAAATCTCCGCATATAATTATTTCGACTAAAGAGGCACAAAATTATGAACTCCAAGATCAGCACGCAACCCAAGACAGAGGCAGAGTCCAAGTCCCTTTTCATCAGGAAAGAAAGCATGAAATATCTCTCCCTACACTACTCTCATGAATGATGATTCTAGATAGCTCCCCTGTCTCAGCTTTCGAAGGTGTCAGCTCGTGTAGACTTCCTAAGAAGTATAACAAGCACTTACAATGCAACGGTTTCGCCTTTGCTAAAGTTAGAGCTATTGGCATTGTAAATGACATACGTTTTATTTATGTTTTGTTTTTGAAAACAGATAAATAAATGGCATTGTCATTTACAATGCCAATAGCTTAATCTCGCAAATGCGTGACCTATTGCATTTGCACCCACACACACAACCACACAGAGACACACACACACACACACACACACACACACACACACACACACACACACACACACACACACACAAACACCCCTCCCCCACCCACCCACCACACAGACCCCCTTCTTTTAAATGATATCGACCCCCACTAACATGCTGGACTTGCACCTCAGTCACTGCTGTGACCCGAGGGTTTGCCCATACAGTGCATTGTCCAAGTAAACAGAACTTAAGCTCTCCTTTTGTTAGCGCCACGAGGGCTCTGGTCTGCTTAGCAGAGAGCATGTTTGCTGCAGACAAATAACACAACTGCTTCCTCTCCAATCAGTGACAAAGAGTCAAGACTCGTGCTGCTGTTCATTGAAACCTTGAAGGGTCGCATTATCGGCCATGCTCCTGCTAACAGTGAAGAGAGGCGTTTTGTGTGAATGTGATCAGGGTTTGATTAAAGTCCCTCGGTTCACTTGCAAACGGCGGCATACGTGAACTGTGGCTGATTTAAACCTTTGTTTACTCATTTTAATTTGGTTCGTGCCTTGAAAATAACATGTCTATAAAGAAGCCACTTGCAGCTCTGTCTGAAACCCGTGAATGCCAGCCTGGTAGAAGTGAACTATTGTATACGGATTATTAGATGGTGAAACCTACAGCTGATCCCATGCCAGGTACTGTTGCGTGTGTGTGTGCAGTCGCGGCTCCTGGAGGGAGTGCTGCGGGGCAGTGGGTCGGGCCGAGGGAGGGGCAGGGTGGGGGGTAGTAAACTCCGGACCGACCAGGGTCATGACTGAAACATGACACCTTCGGGTAATGTTCGCACTATATAAAATCGCATGAAAACGTAACAACTAAAAATTCTGCCATTTTTTCTGCAGATTTTGTAGATTTTGACTGCCACCACCACTGCATATAAACAAAAGGCGCATCAACATGTTCATTGATAGAAATGTCAAGTATAGAACTCTCGAAAGGTAAACTTGGGTTTGAGGTTATACCCTAGGGCTTCATGAAAAGAAATACTCACAGGTAGACAAAAACAACACAGATACTTTGGTTGGCGTGCACTTTTCAAAACGGTAGTCTGAGCTCCGTGCACATGCTCTCGCTTTCAGAGATGCCCTGCATTTTGCTAGAGGAGCTTTCAGCTGGTCTCAATCAAAGGTACCCTACAGGAAAAAAAGCTGGTCGATGTTGAATACCATAGATTGACTAAAAACCATACAACATACATAGACCATCGTGTTGCAATTTTTTTTTTAAATGGTCAGATCACAGACTACCAGAAACAGGGGGTGTCGTTTCTCAAAAGAAAAATCAACTCCAAGTCACCCAAAATTATAAATTCTCACTCTTCAAAAGTATTCACCATTTACATCTTGTCCAATCATTGCTCAGTTACAGGCTTTCTATCCAAAAACAAACGACACGATGCATTTCATTCTTATAACGTTCGTGTGAATGCTGTAAAATCTATTTTTGCATAGTAGCTCACATTTGCTTTTTAGCACATTAACTGAACACAAACATGTTATGACAGTGGGTTACACTAAGTATCAGTACATCTTCTACAGTGGGTTTATCTATACAGTTCTGAGGATACAACACTCGGAGAAAAATAAAAGGTGCATGTGGTTGTAAACAAACCTATAATGTGGAAACTTCAGAGATTTATGGAAATAGGAGATGCTCTAAAATGAGATATGATTGATACGAAAGGATAAGAGACATGACTTACAGGGGTATGGTTAACTACTACAATGGTGTGAGCAGAACACAAAACGTATGATTTTAAAGTAGACATAAGGGTATTGTTTGACCATAGCTTCGCAATTGATCAATGAAAGTATGCCATGAAGCAACAGAGTGGCATAGGGACCACAATGGGGGCTGCTCCAGCAAACCCTCATAGTGATGCAACTGGGCTGTCACAAACCTTTAACAGTAGTGCTGGTACAGCTATTTTGGGGACGCTGACAAAGGCATTTAAATTCCTTCTAGCCATAATTAACCCTACACACTCAGAGCGATCAGGTCAGGCAGTGCAGGAGTTATCGAATGTCCTCTGGTGTAACAGAACATTAAAGGATGCCGGTGTATGCTCTCACACCATGACACAACTGTGTTGATAAAGCAAACGGTACAGTGGAAGAGGTTCCTTGGATAAGAGCGCTACCGAGTGGCACTACAGGGCAGTGACAGGCGGTTCACCGGGCGGAATATAAGGCCGGACTGGGGCTCTATGAAGATAGCTGCCACCCCGGGCCTGGCTCGGGCAGGCGTTACCTCGGCCCTCGCGTCTTACCTCAGAATTTCAGCTCGTGCTGCGGCTCCAACACCAGCACCTGCTCTATCTTCGCCATGTCGGGGGGGCGCCGAGCGCTGTTAGCGTGGGTCAGGGTGCTGCGGCTGGGCAAGCGGCAGGACGAGGAGGTTCCAGAGAGAGAGGCTGACTGAGGGTTGGGATGTGGCGGCTGCAGCAGGAGGCGGGCCTAGCAACCGCGCAGGCGTAAAAGCCTCGCCTTTTCCGGTGGACTAACAAAGCGGCCATGTTGGAAGACTGCCTCGTCCCAAGGGTTGCAACTAAAGTAGTCCTGAATCTGTGTTACATATTCGGCCATAACAGGAAATTAGGAACCACTGTTGTCAAATTAAATATATAACACATTGGTATTACATATATGGATTTTCACAATTTAGCAAACACAAGAGCATTGTATTAGATTGTAATTTGAGTCTTAATCTGTAGCGATCGCAAGAACGAGACAATTATGTCTTGAAAACACTGTGGATGAATAACATTGTGTATTTCTATATAGAAGGAGCATACTAAAACAAGGTCATTTTGGGATTCGGGGGCGTGTTTTTCGTGCTCTCCCCTTCCCATTGGCTGGAAGGTAAAATTCCAGCCAATGGGAAGAGGAGAGGGCGAGACTTAAAAAAACAGAGAAACGCCCACGAATCGCGTCGTGACGGGGAAAGAGTGATTGACAACCATCTCTTCCAATGGCTAGCCTCCATTTATGGAGCTAGCCAATGGAAGAGAGAGGCGGGACAAAGCTCCATACTGTAGATCAAAAGATTTTGTCTGCGCGAGCACTGCGCAGCGCCGGTAGAGGCATACAGCCAGGGAGGCTATTCACGCTCCAGGAGGAGCCCCGCACTGATCCCCTGACTGAAGCACGGGACTCCATAGCCCAGGACCCCGTGCAGGACCAGCCCAGCGTGGAGGCACGCCCACCCGCCCACCGGCGCACAAGAGACCTCGCCGGACACGCTGGCGCGGGTCCCGCAGCGCCAGTAGAGGCATACAGCCAGGGAGGCTATTCACGCTCCAGGAGGAGCCCCGCACTGATCCCCTGACTGAAGCACGGGACTCCATAGCCCAGGAGCCCGTGCAGGACCAGCCCAGCGTGGAGGCACGCCCACCCGCCCACCGGCGCACAAGAGACCTCGCCGGACCCGCTAGCGCGGGTCCCGCAGCGCCGGTAGAGGCATACAGCCAGGGAGGCTATTCACGCTCCAGGAGGAGCCCCGCACTGATCCCCTGACTGAAGCACGGGACTCCATAGCCCAGGAGCCTGTGCAGGACCAGCCCAGCGTGGAGGCATGCCCACCGGCGCACAAGAGACCTCGTCGGACCAGCGCCGGTAGAGGCATACAGCCAGGGAGGCTATTCACGCTTCAGGAGGAGCCCCGCACTGATCCCCTGACTGAAGCACGGTACTCCATAGCCCAGGAGCCCGTGCAGGACCAGCCCAGCGTGGAGGCACGCCCACCCGCCCACCGGCGCCCACCGGCGCCCACCGGCGCACAAGAGACCTCGCCGGACACGCTGGCGCGGGTCCCGCAGCGCCAGTAGAGGCATACAGCCAGGGAGGCTATTCACGCTCCAGGAGGAGCCCCGCACTGATCCCCTGACTGAAGCACGGGACTCCATAGCCCAGGAGCCCGTGCAGGACCAGCCCAGCGTGGAGGCACGCCCACCCGCCCACCGGCGCACAAGAGACCTCGCCGGACCCGCTAGCGCGGGTCCCGCAGCGCCGGTAGAGGCATACAGCCAGGGAGGCTATTCACGCTCCAGGAGGAGCCCCGCACTGATCCCCTGACTGAAGCACGGGACTCCATAGCCCAGGAGCCTGTGCAGGACCAGCCCAGCGTGGAGGCATGCCCACCGGCGCACAAGAGACCTCGTCGGACCAGCGCCGGTAGAGGCATACAGCCAGGGAGGCTATTCACGCTTCAGGAGGAGCCCCGCACTGATCCCCTGACTGAAGCACGGTACTCCATAGCCCAGGAGCCCGTGCAGGACCAGCCCAGCGTGGAGGCACGCCCACCCGCCCACCGGCGCACAAGAGACCTCGCCGGACCCGCTGGCGCGGGTCCCGCAGCGCCGGTAGAGGCATACAGCCAGGGAGGCTATTCACGCTCCAGGAGGAGCCCCGCACTGATCCCCTGACTGAAGCACGGGACTCCATAGCCCAGGAGCCCGTGCAGGACCAGCCCAGCGTGGAGGCACGCCCACCGGCGCACAAGAGACCTCGCCGGACACGCTGGCGCGGGTCCCGCAGCACCGGTAGAGGCATACAGCCAGGGAGGCTATTCACGCTCCAGGAGGAGCCCCGCACTGATCCCCTGACTGAAGCACGGGACTCCATAGCCCAGGAGCCCGTGCAGGACCAGCCCAGCGTGGAGGCACGCCCACCCGCCCACCGGCGCACAAGAGACCTCGCCGGACCCGCTGGCGCGGGTCCCGCAGCGCCGGTAGAGGCATACAGCCAGGGAGGCTATTCACGCTCCAGGAGGAGCCCCGCACTGATCCCCTGACTGAAGCACGGGACTCCATAGCCCAGGAGCCCGTGCAGGACCAGCCCAGCGTGGAGGCACGCCCACCGGCGCACAAGAGACCTCGCCGGACACGCTGGCGCGGGTCCCCCAGCGCCGGTAGAGGCATACAGCCAGGGAGGCTATTCACGCTCCAGGAGGAGCCCCGCACTGATCCCCTGACTGAAGCACGGGACTCCATAGCCCAGAAGCCCGTGCAGGACCAGCCTAGCGTGGAGGCACGCCCACCCGCCCACCGGCGCACAAGAGACCTCGCCGGACCCGCTGGCGCGGGTCCCGCAGCGCCGGTAGAGGCATACAGCCAGGGAGGCTATTCACGCTCCAGGAGGAGCCCCGCACTGATCCCCTGACTGAAGCACGGGACTCCATAGCCCAGGAGCCCGTGCAGGACCAGCCCAGCGTGGAGGCACGCCCACCGGCACACAAGAGACCAACAGGCTGACGCAGCGCGGGACCAATGCCGGGCTAAGCCCGGGCAAAGGGCGGGCCCTCTGTGGCCCTCCGGAGGCCAGAGGAGGCCGGGACGGGCCACCCCCCTAGGTTCCCCGCGACAGAAGGAGGTAAAATAGACTCTTCTATACACAGCTACTGTCTCTTTATACCCAAGGGGCACTATTATGTGAAACATTGGACATCTTAGGTGCTGTTGCCATTCTCATTACAAAACCTGAGAAAAACTACCACATCATGACTTGTAAGGGGGTGCCCAAATATACAATCCCTCATAGGGTTTCGCGCAAGGGGACACTGGACCACTATGTGAACAGGGCAACACTTCCCTCTGCTTGTGAACTAGAGAGTCCAGTACGATGCCCGTCCACCGAGAGCATACCTAGCATGAGATCTCCTCGACAGACAACGGACCTAGCAGAAATTCCATCTTGGTTAGAGGAACTAAACATTCTATGTAAATCTACGTTTGTTCCTGTGGAGGCAGGAAGTATGCGGACTAGAACCCCCAGCACTCCTACCTGCTCCACAGATAACACAAGTCCCAAGACTACTATCCCCTCCCAACCATATGTAACATTGTCGGGTACTCCCCCCTTATTACCAGTAAAAGCTATTAGGCAACCTTTAGTGTCTCCGCAGGTTTCCTCCACTAAAAGAAAGAGAGCAGAGACTAACCACACGGGGACCCAACCGAAACAACAAAAGCTGCACCTAAGCCCACCAACGCTCATCACTACCACCCCAAAACCCTCTAGGGTACTTGCTAACCCAGATTCTCCTGTACCCCCTATTCAGCCAACACTCTTGGCCCAGATCGCAAATATGGTTACATCCATAATATCCCCTTTGCTAGAAAAAATAAACAACTTAGGGGACAGGATGACAGGTTTAGAGGAAATGATTAAAGCCAATTCCCCACACTTAAAAAGCATGGGAGGCCTCAGCCACCCACAATCTTTAGTTGACAGGGAAGCGCCCAAAACAACTGCATGTTGTAACACTGTTAAAAATCACCCTGCAGTAGCGCAGATGCGAACCTCAAACACTCTGAAGGCTCTAATAAAACCCCCAATAGCACTGAGCACCTCCCCCAGAGTAGGGCTGAATAAAGATCCCACATCCCATAAGGAGAGAGCTGTAAACCGTGGCATCATGACACAAAAAACGAATCATATACACTTACCGCCAGAGGCCGCTCCATTTGTGTGTATACTTTCGGGAGTGCCAGCACTCACAAATGGAAAATCGGAAAAACAAGAGGATCTAAGAAATAAGGTTGCGTTTTGGTTATCTAAAAACAGACCCCTACCTGCTAACATCGATGGTAGAATAGCAAGTGTCAAAAGGGTGGGCTGGCTGGGTCCCCTTCGTAAAGATATACCAGGTGACCTAGTTTTAGTCAACTTCAGGAACAAACATGTTGTCCAACACCTACACAACTGGCAGCCAAGATTAGGAGATGGCCCCATATCCACCTGGGATCTTCGTGATTTTTACCCGAGAGCATCATTCTTCCCCCCCTCTGAAACCATATGTAGTGAGTAACCGTTCCCTGGGTAGAAGTAGTCTTGTCTCAAGTGGTTATACCATTCCCACCCTCAATCGTTTTGACATAATTTCGGTCTAATTCGGATGAACTGAACAGATATGGTCATTACCTTAAATGAAATTGTTTTCTCTTCTTTTCCAACATGCAATGAATGATCCTATTTTTTCCAATCAAATTGGATAATTTGAAATGCGTATTCATAGGGAAAACTTGTATTTTATATTGTAAAGTAAATTTTAATGCCTTGTTGTTTTATGCTTTTATGGTTATACATTCTAACCGAATAAAGTACTTGATACTGCTGCGCAGTGCTATGGCCAGGCGAAACCTAATAACTGGCTGGTGCAGATGTCCTTGGGTGTTTTCACACCCCTTTATGGAAATCAGTTCGAAACTGCTCGAAAACGAGCTGGAAAACTACTATTTACAGTGGTATGCAGCTCATTTTCCCTGCCACCGTGTGATATCTGCTCCTCACCGTGTGACAGTCTGATGGGAGCCGATATCCTGTGTCACACTGTGGCATCGTGTGAGTTGGCAGGTATGATGTTTACAAAACAGAAGGCAGTATTTTTGCTACTTTTTCCAGGCAGTGACAAAAACAGACCGGATTGAATGTGTGTGCATCCAGTGTGTGCGAACGGCATGTGTGAATGCCTGTGGAATGTTACACCCAGACCTACTGCCTTTGACAATGCTTGTTTGGATAGGGCTCCAGGTCCAGTGTGAGATGCTTGCATTTTCGGTTTTGATGACAGCGAGGACCCAATCTCCGTCAAAAATCATGGAAACAGGGAAGGGTTCAAAAGTCGAAGATTTGTTTGGAACAAGAACTGCCTATCCTTTCATTCATTACCCCCCCCACCGCCACCCCTACCCCCACCACCAACCACCCAGAGACAGACAGACTTACCCACCAGCAAGCCTCTCCCCTCCCCACACACCCTGAAAAAATACTTCAAGGGACTTCCCTCAACCATCCGAAGACACCGTCATTAGACTTCAATGTAACTGCACATAGCGTCTTTGCATCTAAGTGCTATACAACGTTTGGCGCTTTAATCTCTGACACGGAGTCCTAAACCTGCTAACACCTCTCACAGTGAGCCTTAAGTGCTTGATTCTGAGGCCCTGAGAGGGTCAAAGATCACACAGTGAGTCCTGGTTCACCAGTCTCCGAGGCACAGTGCCCAGGGTGGGGCGTGAGTGGTGCTTGAGAGTACACAGCAGACACATCGTCCAGCGCTCGCTGGGTGTCCATAGGGCAGATGTTGGGGGCAGGGCCTCGTGGTCACAACTAGAGAGCAGAGGTGAGGCCACGTGACACGTCAGTCACTCACTTCCCGTGAACCCACGCGTCTTAAACCACCTCGTCCTCCTCACCACGGACACACGGCGCTGCTTTACCAGAGGTTGAAAGGAGGCGCTCGAGGAGGAAATGAGGAGCTGCTTCACTTGCAAATCTGGAGGAACCTGTTGCGCAGGGATCCTCCCAGCCGCCTCACCCCCTGGGCTCCACCGGGGCCCTTCACCAGACATTAATATCCTTCCGCCGTCAGTGCAGGCTCGCAGGGGTCTGAGAGAGGGAATACTTCAGGACCACGGACCCCTCTGCGCCTCACACTAATGTGCGAGGAGAGGGCGAGCACTGGTACAGTAACCCCAGCCCTACTGGCCTGTGAAGCAAGACGTCAGAGTCTAGAAGGCATAACCAGGTTTGATGCCGCGAGGACGTATGACGTCATGATTCCTAAAGCGCCTCCCGTGACACATGCAGTGCTGCTCCGGCAGCAGCTTCTTGGCGCTAGGAGGGGCTTCGAGGAACACCGTGTGATCACAGGATGAGACCGGGCCCGAAGACGCGTCTGAACACAGAAGTGTGAATCACGGAAAGAAACAGACACGTGTTTTATTCTTTTATTACAAAAAGGGGCGGGGTTTCCACGCTCAGTCATTGCACAGATTTTACACAAACTGTTCTACTGGAAAGGGCGGTGCCACGGATGAGTTCATCCAAGACAGAATTATAGATTTTTTATTTTATTGAATAACATACAACCAGGATATGAAGGATGTTATAACATATAGTGTATTATTTAAACACAGCCACTGTTTCCTCCAGCAGGGGGCGCCTTTTTCTCCAGCCTCTGTTTAAATCCCAGCGCATCCAGATAGTGTCACAGGCCGGGCCTCGTAATGTTCCATTAATCGCATCCATTGCCACGAAGGAAGAATGGGGAATTACAGACCCCAGCTTCCTAGTCGACCGCTCTAGCCCTTAGGCCACATCCTCTCTCCAGGTACATGGACTCACTCAAAAGCCAGACTGAGATCTGCAAGGCTAGTTACGTCACTCCCTTAAGGCTGGGGAAGGGTCACTAAGGTGGTCGGCGGGGGTAGACTCAAGCGTTGTCCGTCTCTTTTCTGAAAGGCCGGTAGGTCTGGGCTGGAGTCCGTGCCATGTCAGTGAATCCTCAGAGAAAGGACTGCAGGGCTGGGGCAGAATCAGTGCGGGAAAGCATCAGTTACACTCCCCCTGGTTTCTGGGCGCTCTGCAGTCCGGGCCTTTGTTTCTTTTGTGTGGTTATTCATTACTTTTGTTTATGTTTGATTGTCCTCGCTCACTGAAGCGCCCATTTCAGCAGCTCCCTGCTGTTTGGAAATGAGTGGATGATTGTCAAAGGCTCCGCATTTCACCCGGCCTGTCCCTTTAAGAGGAGGCGCAGCACCTCCCTCCTCGGAGAGCCCGATCCCGTCTGTGGACCTTGAAGGAAGCACCGAGGGTGTCCGTGCTCACAAGTGTGCACTCACACCTGGAGCCTGGGGGTCCCCCCGCCCGTGGAGCTTGGAAGGATATCAGGGTGCGTGTGTTCTTCCAAGGGTCTCGCATGCACGTGTGCTCCGTGTGAACGGATCACGGCAGACTTTGGGGTCCCCCTGGCGTCTGTGTCTCGTGGAAGGACCCCTGAGGGTGAGGGGCTCCGAGGTCTGCTCTCACACTCACCCCTGCTGAAGTGGGGGGGCTCGGATCCCCTCTCCCACCCCGGGGTGTCTGGATCGTGGCAGGAGCCCTCAGACGGTTCCCAGCACCAGAGGCGCCCTGACATGCTGCACGTCCACCTTCTGGGAGCTTAAAGGGCGGTGCTAGGTAAGTGAAACAACACATCGAGGCGCTACATTAGCACAGGTCTCCCGCTCTGGCTGCATTCACACTGCGCTGTTAGCATTTGTCTGAGTAACGTCATTTTAAACGCAGGATCACATGTGTCTGAATAGGAAAACACTGTGTATGAATAACATTGTATATTTCTATATAGAAAGAGCATACTAAAACAAGGTCATTTTGGGATTCGGGGGCGTGTTTTTCGTGCTCTCCCCTTCCCATTGGCTGGAAGGTAAAATTCCAGCCAATGGGAAGAGGAGAGGGCGGGACTTAAAAAAAGACCCAGACACGCCCCCGAATCGCATCGTGACGGGGAAAGAGTGATTGACAACCAATCTCTTCCAATGGCTAGCCTCCATTTTTGGAGCTAGCCAATGGAAGAGAGGGCAGGACAAAGCCCCCATACTGTAGGAGCAAAAGATTTCGCCTGCGCGAGCACTGCTCCGCAGTGCTACGGCCAGGCGAAACCTAAAAAGGAGCAAGTCCCTACATATCCAAGTTAATAATCAAGAACCCAGCAGTGCCACATTATAACATATGATAGAATTATTTATTAAAAAAACATATAACATGAATCACAACAAAATTTTGAAAAATTATACAATTTATTCATACAATACAATAATTGGCATTAAAAAAGTGTCAAACAATCAGGGTAAAATTTTAAGTTAAAAATGTGTAAATCCACACAAAGAGCAATATAAATACAAGTTGTCGACGCAGCGTTTCGGTATTTGTAATAACACCTTCATCAGGACAAAATTCTTATTTAGAAAATGGAATTAATCAACCTCTGTAGTTAATTCGCAGGATTGTTTCATATTCTACCAATCTTCTCTTCGTTTGGTTAGATATCTCTGCTGATTTGCAGTATTCAGGTTATGGTTTCCGAATTGTAAACCCTTCAACTTTTTTGATATATATGTTCTCTTTAGAGGACAAGGGAGCCACCGAAGTCTGGTGATTGACTGTTTGTCACCACTGTTATGGATATGGACCTTGGGAGATGCGCGTGACTGGATATCCTGATAATCGCGCTAATTTCTTGTTTCTATTTCGTCTTCTTAAGATGGTATATTTTAATTAACCAGCTATGTTGTAAGAACCGGCCTCCCTGCTCCGCTTGTCGCTCGTTCCTATTACGAACAAACGAGCGACAAGCGGAGCAGGGAGGCCGGTTCTTACAACATAGCTGGTTAATAGAACAGTATGTATGGACGGGGTTAGTCTGGTCTCCACCGCTGGATGACAGCCAGGGTCACGGGGTTAGGTGTTTTTTTGTAGGTGGTGATTGGTGTCTGTTCTTGACCCTTCGGGAGTCTCATGACCTCCCAGCGGGGCATTTCTTGTTCCATGGCGCACTGATGCATAGGATTCGTGAGTGGTGGAGCTTGGGGGCGGCCGAGCTACAGGAGCAACGATTTCCTCCATCTTCTTCTTCAATCACAAGTATGATGTATAAGGCGCTCCTGCAGGGGAACCGACTGGATCTCACGGTGTTCCACACACGTTGGGATATGGATATTGGGTCACCACTGTCTGATCAGACCGATTCCAAAAGGTCATCTCCTAGAGCAGCACTTGCGGGCTGCGCTAGGCTCCACCTAAAAAGGGGAAGTGATCAGAGTATGTTTTTGCCAAGTATTCGGTTCCTCCACCTTACCATACTGCATTAGACAGGTGTATACATGGTCAAGCCAGACCTCAAGATTGAGGGACCTGAACGGTAGAAATACCCACAAGAACACTGGTTGCGCGTCCTCCAAAAATCAATGAGATCCCATTGGTCTGCTCATGTGCTCACGTGCTCGCAGCTTCTGCCAGTTTAACCACCGGTGCACTTTGCATGGGGGGCGCAACCTATCTAAGTCGATGTCCACCACACAATTAAAGTGTCCCCCACCAACAATTCCTCAGTAAGGCGCCATAAGTGGTAAGTGGTGAGTCCACCTGGACAAGAACACCATCTGATCAACTTTTTGCATGTAAATATTCAATAACACCAGTTCCCTACCTACCCAAGTATGTAGCGACACTCCGTGTCCACGACTACCCTATGCTACTGAAAAGGGACCCCCGACCTGATCGAGATGACACCGTGTGAGAAAGCTGAATAAGTAGTGGCATGCAGTGACCCCTCCAGTGCTCCCATAGGTCTGGACTTTCAGACTCTATAAGATTAATCTCTTGCAAAAACACAATCTGGACCCCTCTCCGCTCCAAGTAAGCTAGGACGTTAAAACGCTAAGCACGGGAGGAAAGTCCTCATACATTACAAGTGATGCCACCAAAAAATCCTGGGAGCCCGTTCGTCCAAGGGCCCCCGTTACAGGTGGGGTTAACAGTAATGGCCCTTCAAGTGGTGGTACAGCCCACTGGGCAGCTCCCCCCTATGAGCAAAATGAATATGTGCTTGCAGTGTCCACAGTGCCAGTGCTGTCTCCGCAATGAAGGCGTGTTCTTAGCCCGTCCGTTGCCCTTGCCCAATGCATACTGGACTCCGGGCCAAGCAATGCTCCAATGCAGGGGGCCAAAGCCCCAAGGGCCGCCGCACAGTCCGGTATGGCAGGAGGGTCGGGGTATTGCGCCGTCAGGGAGCCCCTCTCCAGGGTGCCCACAGCATCCCTCAGGCAGAACCACCAGCGAGCCACCCCTTGTAACTGCCCTGCTATATAATACAGTTCCAGATCGGAGGCTGCAAAACCACCCTCCTAAAACTGGTTGACGCAACTTCCAGAGTGCCACGCAGCATTGCACGGTGCCCCAGTATAAGGACAAAAAGATACCATCAAGTTCCCGAAAGAACTTCCGGGTCAGCACATGTGCAAGATCCTCGAACAGATAGATGAGACTGGGCAAGGAACCCATCTTGGATACAGCAACCCTGCCATTCATGGAAAGTGGGAAATTATGCCAAAGACCAGCAAGTGCAAGATCATAGTTGCCATCGAACAACAAATCTGGCGACTGATAGATGGAAACCCCCAAATATCTAATATTGTGCCGTTCATACTGCAAGACTGGGGCCACAAATGACAGTCCGCACTCTGCCACTTCCTCCTGAAGTGGATAGCACATGACTTACTCCCGTTGACCTTGAGTGCCGAATAACGGTCAGATTCTATCAGTGCCTTCACCTTGTCACCTCCCCCCATAAATCATCTTTCTTCCCCTTCAAATAGAGTAACATATCTTCATATAAAGAAAAGAACGTACAGTCGCTAGTGAGGCGCAGACCACAGTAAAGGTGGCCGAGACAAACCGTTCCAGAGCAAACAAGGCGGGGATAGTGGACACTGGTGCACTTTGTATGGGGGGCCCAACCTATCTAAGTCGATGTCCACCACACAATTAAAGTGTCCCCCACCAACAATTCCTCAGTAAGGCACCATGAGTGGTAAGTATTGAGTCCACCTGGACAAGAACACCATCTGATCAACTTTTTGCATGTAAATATTCAATAACACCAGTTCCCTACTGACCTAAGTATGTAGCGACACTCCGTGTCCACGACTACCCTATGCTACTGAGAAGGGACCCTCGGCCTTCTGTCCAGCCATCATGGGGAGGCTAGTACAGGTGAAACACTGCAACTATGTGGTACTGCAACAAACAGGACATGTTGGGATCACAGACCCTATGCCAGGAGGACCAAAGCCTCTGGACATGCCTGGAGCACAAAGGCATCTTCCTGGTGGAGAGCCACCTAGCCAGCTCTTTAAATGCCAAGCAGACAATCTCAGCAGTAACTGCCTAGCAGATAATGAGTGGCAATTTCATCTGGAGGGGACACGAGGTCTCCTCTGCAAATTTTATGAACCTTTGCTCAATCTAGTCACCACCGCCGAGAACGTACAATGTCATCTCTTATGCATGTTGGAGTTTCGTAGGCGTATGTGCTCGGAGATGTGCCTGCCTCGAGGGCAACTCGGGACTCCTGTATGCTTTTCTTGTCAAGAGTTCTCAAGAAGATCAGGACAGATCAGGCCCAAGTTATCCTAGTAGCTCTGGATTGTTCACAGAGAGTATGGTATTCATAACTCCTGGGCTTGAGCATCTGTGCTTCAATTAGGCTACCCCTCTGTGAGGATCTGCTGTCGCAGTATTTAATATAGCGCAGACAGCTCGCTCTACAGGAGTACCCCAGCACTATAAACCTAGTACAGAAAGAGGTGAGTAGCAGGCAAATCAGAAAATGAAACGGGTCTGGTGGCTCAGTGGACTAATGCATCCACTGCAGGGGCCTGTGTTCGACCTCATGGTCACAGGTTCAAATCCCAGCGGGTCCACTCAGCCTTTCAGCCATTAGAGGTCGATAAAATGAGTACCATTGAGTTGGGTAACAATAAACATCTGTTATTCAGCGCCAAGAGACCTATGGGTGAACGTGCGCTTTACAAATACACATGTTATGTTATGTTACAGATGGCTAAAATATGCAGATTTTTAACAACTTCTTAAAAACAGTGAAACTATTACCGGATTATTATGAAAGGTCAATTTATTCCAATGGTAAGGTTCAAAGTACAAAAAAGACTGTTCTCCATTTCGACAACTCCGTATGCAATGGGGGGTGGCTAGTGCGGTGTCAGAAGATTAAAGTTTCCTGGCTGGCTGGTGAAATCTAATTCTAGTCTTATTCACAATAACCCGATCCTGATCTGAATAGGCAATGTATTCCTTAGCATCCTCTGTTGACTCGTTAGTGTGGTTACACTTAACCTTCCACCCACTCTAGGAGTTATAACAAGGTGCGCCTATCTTTAAAATATCCTCGTACATTCTGTGTGTGTCTCATATGTGTATATATTCCCTACTCTCAATCAAGAGCTCATGCAGATTCATGCAAGGGCAAGGAGAGAGGTAAGCCAGAAAAAATGTGTGGGTGGTGGGAAGGAACCTCACAGGAGCAACCACCAGGGAACTGCTGACAGGTTCTCGTCAGTGTGTTCCACTTCTCATCATTGGCTCCTTCCCACCGAAAATAAACAGTATTGCAAAGTAGGAAAATTATACAAGTAAATCCTATTGAACTTAGAGGTGTATATCCCTATCGCACTCATGTGCATCTACCCCCAAGGTCTCAACACCGCTATTCAGTGTGGTCACTTGTTTAAAAATGGAGTTAGATATCCCTAGCTAGTTGAACTACTTTATTCCGTGCTGGGTATCTACTCCCATTAAAACCAAAACTCTGCCGTTGTGCTTCGTTTTGTATTATATGAAGCCAACATGTTTCGTTGCCTATCTAAGTTGGTCGGCAACTTCTTCAGGGCTGGGGGTACTTTCTTTGCCACACAAGGCTGGGCACTGCCAGCATTCAAATCTGTAGACACATAGGTACATCCACACAGACAAAAACATAAACACATAGAATGACACACATTAGTTTGGTGCCCGCATCCTCTGAATATACTTAAAATCCAACTGTTTCAGGGACATATGTTATAGTATTACCTTCACATCAGTGCCTACCGGCATACCTGGGCTTCTTCGTGCCCCCGTGTGCTCTTCTGGTCCACCTTTTATTTATATGTGGTGGTCGCTTCTCGTCGACCTGTAATCATGTGCACAATTAATACATAGCTTCCACATCCTGGCTGTAAACAGTCTCCTAGCTAATCTTTTAGGTTTCCGACATTATTTATACAAAGCTGTCACCCGGTCCCACAGGGGTTACTGCCTCTCTCGCCCTTACGATATCTATCTCATATTTATGTCACCGTTTGAACTGCGTGCCTCATAATGCTGGCACGAGTGAGCTTCTCCCGTATATTGTCCCTCGGGATCTAAATACTTAGAGTATGGTCATCGCCCGGGTCCCACTCCTTACCGTCCGTGACTGCAGACGTTGTTTTAACTGGGGCTCCCGTTCCCGCTCCCGCCATCAGCCATCCTGCCGGCTTACTAAAAGCTGGCGTGTGACGTGGCACGTCACATGACCCGGTTGAACGCGGCGGCCATCTTGGAATGGGGTAATCTCTCGATGTATCCCTAGTAAGGGCTCATCCCATATTTCAAAATATGTGTGATCTCCTAGATTTTAGCCACTGTAGTACAGTTCCAGAGTGAGGTAATGGCGGAGCACTACCCACTATTCGCAATTGTATACTCTCCTCGATTTTGACCACTTTAATGCACTTACGTAATGAGGTAATTGACGGAGCGCTACCCAGTGTACTATCTTCCTTAAGAGAGGACTGTATTTTGCATTCTACAGGGTAAAATCTCATTATACTCCATGTATCTATATGTACAGTTGATCAATATGCCCTATTCTATTTTACAATCCCAATGAATAGACATTTTCTAGGGGTGTATCATGTAGATGGTTCTCAGCTTGTTATGCTTACATAAAATGTGTTGGATTCCATCAGTATACTGCATCCTCTTATGAACGGTGTTACACGAAGGACCCTCCTGTCAGTGCTCATTCATCTCACAGATATCTTGTTCCATTCAATAAGGTCATTGAGCCCATTTTTATCCGCCCTCTCCTGGTAGATCCAGCGAGCTTCCTTTGTCATGAGCCTTGATTCTATGGTCCTTGGGTCCCCCTTAATTTTTTCAAGGATCACCCATCGGGTCTCTTTCGGTTGATGTTTCACCAGCTTGTAATGCTGTACCAGCTTGGTCGTCAGTCGCCCTGCTCTCAGCGTGCTGAGGTGTTCTTGTATGCGGGTCTTGGCCTTTCTGGTTGTTAGCCCAATATAATGTAGTCCGCACGGGCATGTTAGCCGGTATATCACATTGGCTGTGTTACAATTTGTCAGGCTGTTCAGATTCCATGTTCTCCCACTCACCAGTTGGACGCTCTTCGTTTTTTCAGTGAGACCACACACCGAGCAGCACCCACATGGGTGATGCCCTACAAGTGTCTCAGGTACCACACCTTCCTGTCTGGGTCGTGAATGCACCAATCTGTCCTTCAGATTTTGAGATCTTCTAAAGGCGAAACACGGGGGAGGCATTTTGAAACTACTGGTGCTGAAAAGGTGCCAGTGTTTTCTTAGGATCTGGCGGATCTTTGAGGAAAGAGGGTCGAAGGTGGTAACCACTGGTAGACATTCACTTGTTTCCTTTGGAACTCTTTCACGATGAACTTCCTTGGGAGTGTTCAATGCTCGCTTCCATGCAGACTTCACTATTCTTTTGGGATAGGCGCGTCTCTCCAATTTCGCCGTCAAATCATTTGCTTCTTCCACATACTTATCTCTCGTGCTGCAATTCTGTCTGTACCGGAGGAACTGCCCTACCGGTAAGTTGTCACGGAGTGCACGAGGATGCAATGAGTTGTAGTGGAGCAGCGAATTTTTATCAGTCGGTTTCTTGTGCACTTGTGTGGTGAGTCGATTGTTCTGTGCTACTATGTCGAGGTCCAGGTATACTGCTGTCTCCCTGTTGTAGTGCCATGTGAATTTCAAACATGGGTCCAGAGTGTTGAGCCATGTAAGGAACTACTGTAACATTGCCTCTGGCCCAGTCCACACACACTGGACATCATCAATAAATCGTTTCCAGAGACAGATGTTCTTCTGGTACGGGTTCGATGGATGGTAAATGAAATGTGTCTCGAATTGTCCCACGTAGATGCACGCTAGACTGGGGGCAAATGTAGCCCCCATCGATGTCCCGGATATTTTTAAATACAGTTGATCTTTATACTGAAAAAAGTTTCGGGTAAGTGCAATCTCAATGCATTGAAGGACAATGGATGGAGATGTGTCAAAGAACCACTCTCTCCCCTCCAGTGCCCGCGCTGCTGCCACCAGCGTGGCTTCCTGGGGTATGCTTGCATATAACGGCTCGATGTCGATTGTTACCAAAAATTGTTGGTCATGGTCGTATTCCATGTCCGTGAGTATATTTAAAACATCAGTCGTGTCCTGTATGTATGATGTTTAGGTAATGACACATTCCCTGAGGAAGAAGTCCGCAAACGGTTGGTAATTCTGGCGTATTCCCAGCAGGCGATTGAACAACTGGAGCAGACAGAATCTAAACGGAAATACTCTAACATGAGCAAAATGGAATGGATGGCAGTTAAATCCCTGGAAAATAACACCTTTATTACCATCAAGCCAGCCGATAAAGGCGGGGCTGTTGTTGTACTAAACACTACGGATTATGAGACAGAAATTAATCGCCTGCTGGGAATACGCCAGAATTACCAACCGCTAATGCGTGATCCTACTGCTGATCTTCTCATGATAATTACAGCATTAGTAACGGAGGCCAAAGAAAAAAAGTGGATTACGGCGAAAGAAATGGATTTTTAATCAATCCCAAACCAAGGATTCCGACATTCTACATTGTGCCGAAAATCCACAAGGCCCAATCCCCACCCCCGGGATGGCCTATAGTGTCTGGTATCCAGTCCATACTGGAACCACTGTCTCAATTTGCGGACTTCTTCCTCAGGGAATGTGTCATTACCCAAACATCATACATACAGGACACGACTGATGTTTTAAATATACTCACAGACATGGAATACGACCATGACCAACAATTTTTGGTAACAATCGACATCGAGTCGTTATATACAAGCATACCCCAGGAAGCCACGCTGGTGGCAGCAGCGCGGGCACTGGAGGGGAGAGAGTGGTTCTTTGACACACCTCCATCCTTTGTCCTTCAATGCATTGAGATTGCACTTACCCAAAACTTTTTTCAGTATAAAGATCAACTGTATTTACAAATATCCGGAACATCGATGGGCGCTACATTTGCCCCCAGTCTAGCATGCATCTATGTGGGACAATTCGAGACACATTTAATTTACCATCCATCGAACCCGTACCAGAAGATCATCTGTCTCTGGAAACGATTTATTGATGATGTCCTGTATGTGTGGACTGGGCCAGAGGCAATGTTACAGGAATTCCTTACATGGCTCAACACTCTGGACCCATGTTTGAAATTCACATGGCACTACAATAGGGAGACAGCAGTATACCTGGACCTCGACATAGTAGCACAGAACAATCTACTCACCACACAAGTGCACAAGAAACCGACTGATAAAAATTCGCTGCTCCACTACAACTCATTTCATCCTGTGCACTCTGTGACAACTTACCGGTAGGGCAGTTCCTCCGGTACAGACGGAATTGCAGCACAAGAGATAAGTATGTGGAAGAAGCAAATGATTTGACGGCGAAATTGGAGAGACGCGCCTATCCCAAAAGAATAGTGAAGTCTGCATGGAAGCGAGCATTGAACACTCCCAAGGAAGTTCTTCTTGAAAGAGTTCCAAAGGAAACAAGTGAATGTCTACCGGTGGTTACCACCTTCGACCCTCTTTCCTCGAAGATCCGCCAGATCCTAAGAAAACACTGGCACCTTTTCAGCACCAGTAGTTTCAAAATGCCTCCCCCGCGTGACGCCTTTAGAAGATCTCAAAATCTGAAGGACAGATTGGTGCATTCACGACCCAGACAGGAAGGTGTGGTACCTGAGACACTTGTAGGGCATCACCCATGTGGGTGCTGCTCTGTGTGTTGTCTCACTGAAAAAACGAAGAGCGTCCAACTGGTGAGTGGGAGAACATGGAATCTGAACAGCCTGACAAATTGTAACACAGGCAATGTGATATACCGGCTAACATGCCCATGCGGACTGCATTATATTGGGCTAACAACCAGAAAGGCCAAGACCCGCATACAAGAAAACCTCAGCACGCTGAGAGCAGGGCGACTGACGACCAAGCTGGTACAGCATTACAAGCTGGTGAAACATCAACCGAAAGAGACCCGATGGGTGATCCTTGAAAAAAATCAAGGGGGACCCAAGGACCATAGAATCAAGGCTCATAACAAGGAAGCTCGCTGGATCTACCAGGAGAGGGCGGATAAAAATGGGCTCAATGACCTTATTGAATGGAACAAGATATCTGTGAGATGAATGAGCACTGACAGGAGGGTCCTTCGTGAAACGCCGTTCATAAGAGGATGCAGTATACTGAGGGAATCCAACACGTTTTATGTAAGCATAACAAGCTGAGAACCATCTACATGATACACCCCTAGAAAATGTCTATTCATTGGGATTGTAAAATAGAATGGGGCATATTGATCAACTGTACATATAGATACATGGACTATAATGAGATTTTACCCTGTAGAATGCAAAATACAGTCCTCTCTTAAGGAAGATAGTACACTGGGTAGCGCTCCGTCAATTACCTCATTACGCAAGTGCATTAAAGTGTTCAAATTCGAGGAGAGGATATAATTGCGAATAGTGGGTAGTGCTCCGCCAATTACCTCACTCTGGAACTGTACTACAGTGGCTAAAATCTAGGAGATCACACATATTTTGAAATATGGGATGAGCCCTTACTAGGGATACATCGAGAGATTACCCCATTCCAAGATGGCCGTGCGTTCAACCGGGTCATGTGACGTGCCACGTCACATGCCAGCTTTTAGTAAGCCGGAAGGATGGCTGATGGCGGGAGCGGGAACGGGAGCCCGAGTTAAAACAACGTCTGCAGTCACGGACGGTAAGGAGTGGGACCCCGGCGATGACCATACTCTAAGTATTTAGATCCCGAGGGACAATATACGGGAGAATCTCACTCGCGCCAGCATTATGAGGCACGCAGTTCAAACGGTGACATAAATATGAGATAGATATCGTAAGGCGAGAGAGGCAGTAACCCCCGTGGGACCGGGTGACAGCTTTGTATAAATAATGTCATAAACCTAAAAGATTAGCTAGGAGACTGGTTACAGCCAGGATGTGGAAGCTATGTATTAATTGTGCACATGATTACAGGTCGATGAGAAGCGACCACCACATATAAATAAAAGGTGGACCTGAAGAGCCCACGGGGGCACGAAGAAGCCCAGGTATGCCGGTAGGCACCGATGTGAAGGTAATACTATAACATATGTCCCTGAAACAGTTGGATTTTAAGTATATTCAGAGGATGCGGGCACCAAACTAATGTGTGTCATTCTATGTGTTTATGTTTTTGTCTGTGTGGATGTACCTATGTGTCTACAGATTTGAATGCTGGCAGTGCCCAGCCTTGTGTGGCAAGAAAGTACCCCCAGCCCTGAAGAAGTTGCCGACCAACTTAAATAGGCAACGAAACATGTTGGCTTCATATAATACAAACCGAAGCACAACGGGAGAGTTTTGGTTTTAATGGGAGTAGATACCCAGCACGGAATAAAGTAGTTCATCTAGCTAGGGATATCTAACTCCATTTTTAAACAAGTGACCACACTGAGTAGCGGTGTTGACACCTTGGGGGTAGATGCACATGAGTGTGATAGGGATATACACCTCTAAGTTCATTAGGATTTACTTGTATAATTTTCCTACTTTGCAATTTTGTTTATTTTCGGTGGGAAGGAGCCAATGATGAGAAGTGGAACACACTGACGAGAACCTGTCAGCAGTTCCCTGGTGGTTGCTCCCGTGATGTTCCTTCCCACCACCCACACATTTTTTCTGGCTTACCTCTCTCCTTGCCCTTGCATGAATCTGCATGAGCTCTTGATTGAGAGTAGGGAATATATACACATATGAGGAGACACACACAGAATGTACGAGGATATTTTAAAGATAGGCACACCTTGTTGTAACTCCTATAGTGGGTGGAAGGTTAAGTGTAACCACACTAACGAGTCAACAGAGGATTCTAAGGAATACATTGCCTATTCAGATCAGGATCGGGTTATTGTGAATAAGATGATATGAGTGGAGGGTACCCGAGTCTGAAGTTTCCCTCTGAGCTCCAATTTTGAGAGAATAAATCAAATTCTAGCCCAAAAGTAGACTGGATCCACACCATACAAGGCTCTATGGATATGGCAAAGAAATTTCAAATATAGCACTTCCTGACAGCTAGCCAACGAAAGGCTCACAGAACCGGACCTGTCGAAGTGGCAGACTAAACTGGCAACTGTGTTCTGGACCTCTTGCAGGTACAACACCAGGGACACATTTGCCAAAGCAGGAAGAACATTGCCATAGTGAAGGCTGCTGGTAATGAGAGCCTGAATAAGGGTCTTCTTAAAGTTCAGAGGGAGCCAGAAGAGACCTATTCCAAGCAAGCAAACATCAATAACTTGACGTGCCATGTTAAGTTTGTCATACAGCTAAATGCCAAGATTATTTACACCTTTTGTTGGGCAAGGCAGCGTGCCCACTTGTTTGGGCCACCAGTCATGAGACCAGATCTGAGTAGCTCTGCCACATAATACAATTTCAGTTCTCCCTCTCATTAAGTTAAAGACAGTTCTGCTTCATCCAAAATGCCACAGCACTCAGGCAGTCACAGAGCTTGACTCTTGTTATATTCAGGTTTTGTCCAATCAATATCAGCAATTGGGTGTCATCAGCATATGAAAGAATATCCAGACTGAAAGACCTGACAACCTTTGCCAACGCGACCACATAGATAATAAAGATGGTGGGACTCAGATAGGACCACTAGGGTACTCCACATATGTTGCTGACAGACCTAGATTTAAAAGAGGGGGATGAAAATCACTTAAGATCTATCCTTGTGTAGATGAACTGTGATGTTGAAAAGCCTTCAATCTAAACACCATTCAAGATCATATCAAAACTTGCGGAAAGGTCTAATAATATTAGTGCAACAGAGTTTCCATAATCAAGGCTGGTCCTGTTAGCATCAATAACTACCAAATGAGTGGTTTCTGTGCTGTGGCCCAAAAAAGGCAAGGCGCAGTGTAGAAGAGAACCACCTCACACTGGATTGTGTTCTACAATAAGATCTGCTTCACATTGGCCGAAAAGCTGCCTCCGGAAGGACTGCATGCTTATTCTTCCAGGGCCAAAGCTGCTACCACTGCGTGAGCACATTGAGTCCAAGAAGCATTATTGTCTGGACAGACGGGTTCGCTGGAAGGGGCATTTTGCCCGCTCGGTCCTGCAGGACTTCCTAGTTTGATTCTATTCAAATGGGTACTGCTTAATAGGTGAGGAATCTGCGGCTAGAAGTCTCTATAAGAACAACTTACCTTCGGTAACACTCTTTCCGATAGAGACTCTAGCTGTTAATTCCTCATCAACCCTCCTGCCGTCCGACTCTGCTTAAACGCTATCCATTATTTAGATAGAATCTGCACATTAGTCACTACCAATTTGCTCTTGGGGCTCTGTGTCTGGAGGCACGGACAACCGCGAAAGCAACTGGTGTCAGTGCGCAGGGATGGCACCCATGTGGACCCTGCAAATCCTTTCCAGAGCGAACAGCATCTGTGCGGAGCCACACAGTGGCACTTTGATGATGCACTGAGGTACTGTTGATAATTTCTTGCCTTCAGTCTGACACATGGGGAATATTCAACATGTGAGGAATCTGCAGCTAGATAGTCTCTACCAGAAAAAGTATTACTGAAACTACTTGTTCTTTTCTGCAGCTAGCCAACCCTTAATATTGGTAAATCCTGTTTGCCTATTGGGCCGCTACATAATACCCTCTGGGACATGACCAGTTACATCTTGCCGGCAGTTCAGGAAGAATTTATGGCCTCCTTTGCTCAAAACATTCAAGATGCAGCCAAGTATTTAATTTTTGTTGCCCTACATATTACTGATTGTTTGGGGCAAGTGATTGGCACTAGTGTGGTGCTCCACTGCCATGCATGGATGTCATCTACATGTTTTTTCAAGTGATGTACAGTCCTACCTTATGGCTATGCCTCTCGATGTCTCACACCTATTCAGCAACAAAGCTGATTCTGCCTTAGAATACTTGAAGTGGAATCAAGCCTTTCAATCCTACAAGATAGTTTACTCATCAACTTATAGGCTTCCAAGTCTACTCCGTTGGCATACAAGCACCGACAGTCTTCCCAGGCCTCACTGCAGTCACACCAGTCCTCTCAAGGCTGGGAATGTAGATCTGCTGTACTTTCTCACTAGTGCCCCTCTGGTGTTCACGAAAGTGATGGTAGTTGTCGCCCATCTTTGGAGGTTGGGGGATGCCAGTTTTCCCCTGCTGATGATAGACTATTGAAGGTGGGCTTACCACAGTCAGTAAGGGACCTTCTTCAGTCAAACTCGAACTTCCTGACATTATTGGGGGTTCTTGATCAATGAGCTGAAGTTGCACCTTCGTAGAGGCTTCCTTTTATAGGAGCTGTCTTGGAAGCAGAACAGTTCAGGGCCTTTCCTCCACTGCAATGAGCAGAGGACATTTGGGTTATGATCCCAATATTTCAACCTCGGTCCTGGATCTTTGTGAGATCAGCTGGGAGGCTTCTGGGCCTGTTAGCTTCCTCCTTGTTGACTATGCCAGGTGGAAAATGCGGGCTCTGCAGTGGAATCTGAAGAAAGTGCCAGTGGGCCCAGCCCTAAGGAAACTTGTCAGATGTCATCCAGGCTTCGAAGAAGACCGCACCTCATCTGAAGTAGTGGCTGCTTAACCTCAATTGGATTAGTGACAGACCCCTCTCTCTCCCCCCACCCAGAGCTGAAGGTGGTGACAGATGCATCTCTACTGGGTTGGGGAGGCCATCTGAAGGAGGAAGAGATCAGAGGACTAGTCTCTAACAGAAACCTGCTCTATAGTAATCTGTTCGAGATGTGGGCCATTCGTCTGGCAATGAAATCCTTTCTGCGATCCATCAAGGGGATGCTGGTGCATGTTCTCACGGATAACACCACTGCAACAAGCAGGACAGATTAGGGTACTGGATCCTGGGCTAAGGGGCTGGCTCTGCATCTCTGAAATTAGTTGGAGTGTCAGGGCATCTCTCTGATCATGAACTACTTGGTGGGAGCCTTGAATGGATGAGCACAGGCGGCAGCACCAGGCACCTCAAAAATGACAGCTGCTTGGCAAGATGGCACGGGGTGTCTTTCAGCAGTGGGAAGCACCTTGCCTAGATTTTTTTGAATTAGGTTTGTACCAGTTGGGGACTGACTGCCAAATATGTCCACTGCAGAGGATAGAAGGTCCAACTAAAAACCAGGGGTTTTGCATTTGGGCCAAAAGAAAGTGGTGCGGTTGTTGAACTCTGGTTCCAGAGTACAAAACTCGCACCAATTTCTTTTAGCTCTCAAAGGCAAAATCTGTGGTGTAAGATGGACTATCTAATCCCCCTGGGGGCAGTTTGGGGCAACCTCTCCACTTAGGACAAACCTATTTGCCCCTGGGAGGGGGGACACTATTGCCCCTTCTGGGGAGAGGGAGTACCTCGATGCCAAGATAGATTGCACACTCCTTTTGTTTGTTTTGGCACCATTTAGAATTCCCTAGTGTGTAGTAGACTTTCTGCCCCCCTTGGGCAAATTCCCTGTCTGGCCCAGGTGGTTTGGGGGATGGGTGGTGAGAACGACTGGTTTGTCCCATTTGGGGTAGGGATGTGGACAATACCAGCTTTCTGCCCCATCGCCCACGAGGGCCAGACAGAGGGTTTACCTTCAGTTTACCCCTGGGGAGGGGCAGAAAGCGCACTACACATCAGGGAATTCTGAATTGCGGCACAACAAGAAAACTGGAGGGTGCAGCCTACCCAACATCAGGCCTTACCCTTGCCCTAGAAGGGGCAATAGTGCCGTTCTGCCCCCCTGGGAGCAGGCAGGAGGGCTGTCCCACTTTGGTAGAATGCCCCAAATCTGCCCCCGCGCCACAGGGGGGAAGGTAGGCAGCCTACTACAACAGGGATTTTGCCTTTAGGGAAAACAAAAGTAGTGTGGTTGTTTCACTCTGGCATTTGCCACACCCCCATCCCAAAAGGAACAAACTAACCTCTTTACCTCCCTAGGGGCAGACAGAAGGTTTGCACCCGGGGTTAGGGGGAGGGGGGGGCAGGAATATTTATTTTTAATGAAATAATGGTATGGGTCTGTCCCATCCTAACATCAGGTCCACCCTTAAAGTCTCAACAGTCTTTCTGCTCCCTTGCGAACTAAAAAATCTCCCAATGGCAAGCGAGAGGACATTTCATTCTTTTGGGTGTTCTTTTTACACATGGGCCAGGAGAGTGTGGCTATCTGCCAATATCGTCCCACTTGCAACGATAAATGACTGCACTTTTTAGGCTTGATTCTTCTGCGACCTGAGAAAACCTACCAAAACCAAACACTTCTGAAAACTAGACACCCTGGGAGTCCAGGGTGGTGTGCTTTGTGTGGATCTCACAACCTCAAACTTTAACTAAAACACACACTTTCCTCACATATCTGAGGAAAACCTCTGGAATCTGTGGGGAGGCATTCATTCCCTACTGCTCTGAGTTTCCACATGTCACCCGATAAGAACTGTACCCCACATATGAGGGTGGGCCAAGAGACCTTGACATAAAATGGCCTAATGCGCTACATTGAGAAATAAGCAATAGTAGTAGCTATGGTATTTGAAGCCGCACTGTGGCACCACTCATGCAAACCTACAAACCACAGACAATTTTGAAAACTAGACAGCCAGGGGATTCCAGGGTGGTGTGCCTTGCGTGTGTCCTAGTAGGTTTTCTTTACCCACAAGGCCCTGCAAACCTGAAACTTTCCTGAAATCACGCATTTCCCTTACATTTCTATGATGGAATCTTCTGGAATCTGGAGGAATCCACTAATTTCACACTACCCAGCGTTACCCAATTGTGCTGGTAATAACGCTTCGCCACCTGTGATGCTGGGCGTACTGCCCGCAACGGGAATGGATCAAACCAAGGTCAATGCTAGCCCTTCCATTTACCTTGGTTTGATCATTCCTGTCCTTAGTACTAGGCTCAGGAACACAAGTGACGCAGCATTTTTATCGACAGAAGTTGGGTAACGCTGGATGGTAGGAAATTCTTTTTAGTCCAAGTTTGTAGTTTGCAAGGTATTCTGAGTAAACAAAAGCTAGTGAGAGTCACGCCACCCTAGATCCCCTCAGTGTCTAATTTTTAAAAATCTGCACGTTTGCTAGGTTTCACTAGGTACCAGCTGAGCTAGAGCCCGAAATCTACAGCTACCCTCATTGGGGAAAAAGGGTCGGTTTTGGGTGGAAACGTGTGATGTTCCATGTTTTGTTTTGAGTCGTTTCCTTTTTGCAGGCACAAGGCCTATCCACATAAGTTAGGTGCCATTTTTATTGGTAGACATGTAGGAGCATAGAGTAGTAGAACATTTGTAATTACCAATTGAATTCTGCTGCATTCGTGCCAACCAAATGTCAGCCAGTGTGTAAGAAAGAAGGCATTTTGAAAAATACCCTTTAACTCATGTGCTAGTCCGGGTGACCACAAATTCTGAGATTTACAAATAACCACTGCTCCTAAACTCCATATTTTGTGCCCACTTCAGAAATACTTAGATTTCCTTGATACCCATTTTTCACTCTACATATTTCACCATATGAATTGGTCTATACTCAGTACACAATGAATACCCATTGTGCAGTGCAGCCCAGTTGTTGGCTCTGGGTACCTTGGGTTCTTGCAGAAGCTACAACCCCTATATATGCCCACAGCCACTAGGGTCTATTGGACATAATGCTATATTGCTTTTGTAAACTGACGATTCTGACAAGAAGTTACAGATTAAAACATTATTGCTAATGGCTGTTTTTACCTACTCAGTTTCAATATTCCTTTCATTCAACAGTTAGTTTTTTTGGTAAACCCTTGAAGGATCGACACGTGACCCCTTGGTGAATTTGGATTTGTCTACTTTTCAGAACTCTATAGTTTTCCTGCATCAGAAGGAAAGAATGACAGAGGTGATCCAAATACGATCTAGTCGACAAGGAGAAGTGCTCACGAGTTATAATAAATTATTAAAAATTGATTTTGGAAGAAAAAAAAGGTATTTTACTGAAAAGATAGATCAGGCCAAAAATTCGAATAAAGAGCTACTCCGCACAGTGAAACTTTTAGCAAAAACCCCAGATCCCATATGCGATAAAGGCAGCCGGATCTTTTGCAATGTCTTAGCTAAGTTCTTTAAGGGAAAAGTGGAAGATGTATTTAATGGTTTTGTTAACAAGAGTCTTAATTATACAGCAGATCAAACAACTCTCAAAAGTTTCCCAAACATTAAAGGATGGGATCACTTTTCCCCTCTGAGTTTAGAACAGGTACCCAAGCTAGTACTCTCAACTACTTCTGGTTCACCACTTGATCCATGTCCACCCAGAATAGTTCACCTGGTACCAAAAACTATCAATGACCAGCTGACTAATTTGTTCAATGAAATTATCATTACAGGCCACTTTCTGGAGATTTGGAAGATGCCTCTATACTTCCTCTGCAAAAAAAAACATCTGGATGTGCAGGAACCCAGTAGCTTTAGATCTATTTCCAGGTTGCCAATTCTGGCAAATGTCTTAGAAAAAGCATGAACGTTCAGCTAAAAAACATTTATAAAAACCAGTGAATTACTGGATCCAACCCAATCTGGGGTTCGAGAAGCACACAGCACTAAAACAGCTCTGATTATGGCTTCCAAAGAATTAAGAGGCATCTTAGATTTGGGAGGGAAGGCCGTGCTGATACTTTTAGACCCCTCAGCTGCCTTCGATACAGTGGATCATAACATTCTTGCTAACCAACTCTCAGATTCTGGAATTAAAGGCCAAGCTCTTAAACAGCTTAAATCTTTTTTAGCAGATAGAGTCCAATTTGTACAGTTGGGAGCATGCTCTTAACAGTTTAGGCTGCTCTGCGGAGTACCACAGGGCTCATCTATGAGCCCTACTTTGTTTAATGTGTATGTAGTACCGCTAGCCAAGCTTATTAGGTCCTTTGGCTTTTCAGCTGTCTCATATGCTGAGGACACACAGCAAATTTTTTCAATGTCCAGCAATGTAAAAGAAACTGCCGACCATTTTAATCAATGTATGACTACGATTAAGAAATGGATGAAAACCAAACGTTTAAAGTTGAACTCTGGAAAAACTGAGGTGCTTTTACTGGGCAATGATCCTGATTTTTGGTCCTTCAATTGGTGGCCAAATGAGCTGGATTCTCTCCCTTCACCAGTGAAAAAGGTGAAGAACCTAGGGATTATTATGAATGAATGATTTGGCCTTTAAGGAACAGGTCAACGCTTTAACTTCAGCAGTGTTTTTCATTCTCAAATTAATTAGGAAAATACGCCCCTTCATCCCTAGGGATTTGCAAAAAAACGGTTGTGTCTGCCCTAGCCTTGTCCAGATTGGACTATAGCAATGCACTATATTTGAACATACAAAATGAACTCTTACAGAAATTGCAGGCCTTTCAGAATGAGGCGGCCCGGCTGCTCTGGATATTCCCAAGCATCCGTCATCATCACAAGTTCTAGTCAAACTTCATTGGCTTCCAGTTGCCAACAGGATCTTTACAGGAAATTTAAATCCCTTTGTCTAGCCTATAAAGCACTGCATAAAGTAGGCCCAGACTACCTAAAACCCCCAGTTTATTTGATACATTCCAAAAAGAAACTTCGATCATCCACTGACAAACGTTTGTTGATCCCCAGAGCTAAGAGAGCACATTGGGGAGGGAGGAGTTTCATAGCAGGAACAGCTAAGCTATGGAGCACCCTACCTTTTACATAAAATAAAAAACAGTCCCAATTTAACCTCCTTTAGTAAACTATTGAAAACCTGGCTCTGTGGAAATCTTTTATAGGCCACTACTTATTAGCAATAGTTTGTAGCATAAGCAACGCCAAGACGCCTCAGGGCCTTTGAGCGCTTTTGAATATATCAAAACAAATCATCACCCATGTGTTTCATACTGGTTTCCTCCACAGATTCAAAGTAGTCTGAGAGCACAAAAAATTGGCTACCTCTTTGAAAGTTGCTAAAACTGGGCTAAAAAATATAAGGTTTTTAAAATTCAGCTCTTCATATACCTGAAGATGGTGACTTGCTCACAGGAACAAGGTTGGTAATGCCATTTTTAGTGCAAAATCAGACACTTTTATCTGGAGCACTTTTTGCCTATTTTTCCCCCAAAACTCCAAATGTAGCAATATTTTGTCTATTTTTTAGTTCCCTCCAGAAGAATCCACAAACCCTGGGTACCTTTAGAGTCCCCGGGATGTTGGAAAAAAGACATTAATGTGGCATAGATACCTTACATGGGAAAAAGGCTATGGAGCCCTAAGAGCAAACTACCCCAAATAACCCAAAAAGATACCTGCATGGTGGAGTGGGGGTGGGTGGAGGTAAGCTCCAGCAGTTATGGGGTTAATCCCATCAGAAGAAAGTCAATTGAAGTTGATATAAAACATACATTTATTTGTTTTATACCTTCTTCAATTAACTTTCTTCTGAGTTGATTGATGTATGATAGTTTTGCACTTTGTGCCAGGTGAAAATAAATGTGGACCAATAACATGTTATTTACAGCAATTGTAATAATACATTAACTCACACTTTTATGACCACAGTGCAGAGGTCAAATCCCAGTTTATTTATATCAGGAAAACACGGTTAACTCACAGATCGCAAGTTACAATTATTTAACAGAGGAAAATAACTCTCCTAGTAGTCACAAGGTCAATGCAACACACATTTAACCCCAGAATCCTGGGTTTTGTAAAAAAAAAATGTAAAAACAAATGCACACTGAATATGTACAACACCAGCCTCACAACTGGAGAACTCCAGAGAGACCAGCGAATGGTGACAATAGTGGCTATCCACAAACCCGGGAAGCCAGCTATTGACTGTGCATCATACCGACCCATATCACTACTGAATGCAGAGGCGAAAAAGCTAGCGAAAACGTTGGCGGCTAGGCTGACACCACATCTCACTAAATTAATACATCTGGACCAATCTGGATTCATGCCAGGTAAAAATACAGCTCTCAATTTGAGACGCCTGCATGGTGTAATGGCTCGTATACCCACGATGTGGGAAGCAGCGGCCATCCTCTCCTTAGACACCCGCATGGCTTTTGATATGGTGGAGTGGCCTTTCCTGTTTGCTGTCCTTAAACATATGGGCTTTGTCCCCAAATTCTGCACCTGGGGTTGTCTCCTATATACAAACCCCTAGCACAGGTAGTGGTCAACGGCTGAATTTCGGCTGCTTTCCCCCTTGGGCGTGGCACACGTCAAGGCTGCCCCCTGTCGCCGCTTTTATTTGCCCTCGTACTAGAACCACTGGCAGCCTGGATAAGGTGGGAACCGACCATTCGGGGCCTCAAATGGGCAGAGGGATGGGAAGACCGCATATCTCTATATGCAGACGACATACTATTGTATGTAGTCTCCCCCAAGCAATCCATCAGTAGACTCCTGGACATATGTGAATCATATGGCAAATTCTCCAGGTACACTATTAATTGGGCCAAATTGATCCTGTACATCCTGCATGGTCCCCCACCGCAACTTCCGAAGGGGTGTACTCTGGAAACAGTCGAAGGAAGCTTTAAATACCTGGGGATTTATGTCACACCAATACCAGAGTAATTTACAGAAAAAACCTCTTAGCACCACTGAAAAGACTACGCCAAGACACAAAGCTTTTGCGTTCCCCACCATTGACACTGCTCGGGAGAGCGGCACTTTTCAAAATGATGGCACTTCCCAGATTTCTTTATGCCTTTCAAAACACCCCATTTCCGGTCCCCCAAACTTATTTTAAGGAGATTGAGGCTCAAGTAACTACGCTACTATGGGACTGAAAAACGGCCCGCTTAGGTATGAATAAATTGGTAATGGGTTGGTATGGTGGTGGAATCGCTCCCCTGAATATACAAATATACTATTGGGCCACCCAGCTGATTGTGCTAAATCAGTGGCTTCACACCTCCAAACGGACCCAGCGTTCCATTCTAACAGACATGCATTGGGGGAGGGAGGAGTAATGAGAGCACTATACAATAAAACTTGTAAAACATCACTGTTAGGACCGACGGCACACACTGTTCATATATGGCACACAGCACTCAAGAAGCTAGACTGGGACGGTCTCATAACACAACTGACTTCACTCTGGGAAACTCAAAAGTTGGGTAGGCTCAGTTCTAGTAAAGGCTTCAACCACTGGGACTCAATTGGCATTTCAACAGTGGGTGACCTCTGGAAGAAAGGAGAGATTGTCACCTTTACTCAACTCCAAGAGCAATACGAGATGGCACCCACGGAGCGGTTTAGATATGTCCAAATTAGGCATCCACTCACAAAAGCCATTTCAGCGGGTACGGTACTCCCAGAAGCATCCCCATTAGACGACAGGCTAATAACAGAACAGAAGACAATAGGGCCATTTCCCTAACGTACCGTAAAATCATTAACAATCAGCTGGACCCAACTAAAGCACTCCATGAGAAATGGCAGACAGAGGTTGGGGAACTAGACAAGACAGACTGGCAAGAGGCGCTTTCCTCCCCCCGGACCGTGGCAATGTCCTCAAAATTAAGATTAGTCCAGTTGAAGATACTCCATCGTATTAACTACACTGGACTAACCCTCTATAAAATAGGGGAGGCAGATAATCAGTTCTGTTTACGACAGTGTGAGGCAGTTGGTACTTTCTATCATATGTTGTGGGGATGCCCTTTAATAGTGCACTACTGGGAAACTATTATGCGCACAATCCTAAAAGTTTCTGGAGTGACAGTCACCCCGGAACCCAAACGATGTCTTCTAATTGTATGGGTGCCAACAGACCTTAACCATGCAGCACAAGACTGGACGATGCTAGGTATAATGTTTGCCAAATGCAATATAGCTAAACACAGGGGGGCACAATTGGCTCTGACATTCCGAGAATGGCGTGGGGATATGGACGAAGCAATGGTGGCAGAAAGGGTGGCATATATACATAGGGGATGCACAAAGAAATGGGAACGAATATGGGGAAAATGGAACTCATATAGAGGGAATATTTGTACCCCACCCCCGAGTGAGCCGAAAATAGACTCTAATTGACCCGACTGGGGGGCGAGACCAATTCAATCAATTCACTATGTTAATGTTAACAATTGAAGTACTTATGTAGCTAAATCAAATGATTCAAATGTATTGGGAAGTGTAAACGGAACAACAATATCACGTTGACCCAGAGTACCCGCTGCCTTGGACTACTGATGCAGTGAGGTATTTGGGCATTAGAGTCCACACAGACGCTGAAATATTGTTCCGAGAGAATTATGGAGTGACTTAAAGCAGGCATGAGGATGATGTGGAAAGATGGATAGCACTCCCACTGTCTTTACTGGGTAGAATTTCAATAATGAAGATGATGGTGCTACTGCGGTTGCTGTTTCTGTTCACCAACATCCCTATGGTGCTCCCAAGGTTTTTTTTTTTAACCGTCTCACCACATTGATGATTAAATTAAACTGGGCAGGTAAATAGCCTCGGGTCAAGTGGCAAATATTGGTTTTACCCTATCATATGGGTGGCCTGGGTGCTCCAGACTTTGAATTATATTACAGGACGGCGCAAACTGCGCATGCCTATTATTGGATACATGGCTCCCTGGACATCCCCCACCTATGCATAGAGAGAGAGAGGTTGCCCTGCTGCTACCTTTACCGGCATTGTTATTCAAAGAGGTAGATAGGAGGATGGGCATATTGGACTCTATTAACTCCACAACTCATGCCTGGCACCATCTGCTGCAGCAGCAAGCGGGTGCGATATTATATTCGCCACATGCTCCACTGGGTTGGTGCTTATGGCTGGCGCCATGCAACGAAAACGGTGTTATACTTGCACTCCATGCATTGGGAATTATGATGTTGGGTGACTTGTTTAAAGAAGGAATTGCGAAAAGTGGGATGACCTTTCCCAGCCAGACTCAGGACATACACTGCTAATCACATTTCAATTTCATAGAGTGCGGCGAGTGTTGAGGGCGATTCTGGGAGATGATTATTTGGAACCATCGGAATTGCAGGCTTTAACACGAATCATATGCGCCAAGTCCCCAAAACGTATAGTGTCCATAATTTACAACACATCAATGGCATATAGAGCTAATTACTACACTAAAGCACGCCTAGCTTGGCAGCAAGATCTCAAAAGTGACATAACGGATGATACGTGGATCTATTGTTGCACCTACACCAAAGGAATTTCTCTTAATGGGAGCCATAGGCTGGTACACTTTAAATACCTTAATAGAGTATATTATACCTCGAGAGGCTCCACAGGTACGGTTTGTGGGAAGACGCAAAGTGAGCACGTTACCCGGAGCAAGTGACTGATTTCCTCCATTTAGCATGGAAATGCCCAGGTGTATTTGTTTTTGGGGAGACGGTCTTTAATGAGCTTGGGCAAATCACTAACTTACCTTTAGAGCCATGCCCAGTGCTGGCCCTTCTGGGCTATTCCAAACAGATTAAAAAAGGGGTTAGACGTTTGGTAGTTATGGGGCTGTTGATGGCCAAGCGTAGAGTTGCCTTCCATTGGTTTCGTGCCCCAGTGCCTACTATCGCACAGTGGTCTCGTGATATGACATTTTGTAGTACACAGACTGAACTCTTCAGTGAACTTCTACCACCACATAACAGACCAAAGAATTTCTGGGAGCTCTATAAAACATATTGGATGACTGCGTATGATGAAGAGACCCCGGTCCAGGACTGAACGCAGACCTGGTTGGGCTATGTTATCATGCGAGACAGTGAACATGTTGCGCATGTGTTGTTTCCCTGGACATAGTCCTCACAATTAGTACTGAGTGAACATCACTGGGACAGATGGGTTGTGGTGTGGAAGCATGGTGGGAGTGACATGTTACGCAGTAGGGTGTGTTGTCTAAATGCTATGGTATATGCGGATTATACAATGACAACTTTACATTTTACGTTTTGTGTATATTGCTACAGTTTCATGAATACGTGCACCTTTGAGTCTCAATGTTGATTGTATTATGAAAATCAATAAAATTAATTATTTTAGAAAAAATAACAATATCACGTTATGTAACCATGCTATGGGAAGATGAACCTGTATTCAATAAAATAATTTAAAAAAATGGCAAGACATAAACTATACATGCAGATGTGTGAAGTGTAATATGCTATTTATTGCCATTGTTGAGGGAAGGGAGGGACATCATAATGCACTCCAAACTTTATCTCTCATAAGTCATAACCTCTCCACATACTCAACAGTGGTCAATAAACTGCCTATTACACTCAGCTCGTCTGCCTATAAATGATATCCACTGAAAAAACGAGGGTTAAAGTAATGTTAAAGTTAGGTGTTGAAATTATACACAAACTGTTTAAAAGCCTGTAACTCACCAGTTATAGTTTAAAGAGCTAAGTATAACTTGCACCTCATCACGCACTGCTTATTACATCACTCAGGACATGTTAAATGACATCATTAGTCACATCATCTAGTCATTGTGTCAGCGTCCTATAGGGTTTGTGGACTTGAAGTAATTCAACATGCCACCCTTGTGGGCAATTTTCTATTCATCAATCAAGTGATGATGGACATAACCTTTAGCCATATGCTGGCTACAGCATATCTGTGTAGTCACCCACTTATGGTGGATGTTACCCTTCTTTTACTAGTATTTACCCATCTAACAAACAAAATCCCTCCATAGTCTTTAATGGGGTAAATCCCCCAAAAACTAAATTCTGCTGTATACATCTTAATGGCATCACCATCTTAAAGACTTCATTTGACCTGCAATATCTGATAGAGACTTCTAGCCACAGATTCCTTACTTTCAAATTATCCCCAGGCTTCAGACTGGATCCGGAAAGTTTTCTTGAGCAATACCCCTGCACACCGGTAGATTTCTTTCGTCTCCATGTGGTGTTGGCAGTGCCATCTGTGCTGGGAGTGACATGCGCAGTGACTATATAGGTGCCACCCCTGCACGCTGATATCCGTTCTTTTATTTCCATGCCAGTCAGCGCATTTCCAGGCAGAGCTACTCCTTAGTCAATTTTTGAGGTTTTATCAACTCTTTTGAGTTTTGTTTCCTCCTGGTGTGGCAGGAATCTCATCTAAAAAGGCCGGCTTTAAGCCCTGAGGTCCCTGTCACCACTCAATGTTGGTGTATGCCTTTGGTGCCTTTACTGTGACCAAGACCTGAAGACCTACTCCGACCACTGTGCCATGCACCTGAAGGCCTTGAGGGAGCGATCCCTCAAGCTCCTGGTGGCTTAAAGTGAGAAGCTGCAATGATCCAGATTGCAGTTGAGAAGAAGGGAGTGGTCGTGGAGTCTGAGAAGCTCATCACACTCAGTTGTCGGGCCATTCGGGTAACCCCACCACAAAAAGAAGAAGTCGAAGCATGCTATGACTACACCTCATCTGTCGGCTGACGAGATGAGGGAGCATTGCTCGAGGCCTGACGCCACAGTTGAGCCAGTGCCTAGGCTAGCTCTGCACCTCTCCGGAGCAACCCCAACCAAACTGATAGAGTTTTATTAGGCTATGCATCTCCTTTTTGAGAGGCCGGTTCCCTCTGCCACACCTTCCGTCCCCTCAGGTTTGGGAGGGGCCCCTACTGGATCCACACTGGTAGCTATGGCATCAGTCGGTCCCAGTGATTCACAGATGGATTCGGATTGGCGTTGGTCGGGCCATTCACCCCCTTCCCTATTTACATCCCTGTTTCAAAAATGGAGCCGGAGGGGCATGGTTCTGCTCCATGCCCACTGGAACCATGCCTTCCAGGCCAGAGCCTGAGCCCTATTCTCATGACCTAGGACACAAGAGGAATGGGAGGTGTAGCTGGTCTCTGAAGAATACAAGTCATGATACTAACATGAACTGGTGTGAGAATTTGGCGGATGCCAGCAGATTGGATATCTCACCAGATAAAGGCATGCTCTCTCCCCGCCACATGGTTACGGAGGAGGGAGCTTCATTTGCAATGGTGGTGCTGAGGTCCTGGACCTTAGTCTTGACTGCCACTGAGGGCAAGCTATTGTCTTGATGGAAGTGCTTCACCGAGGAGTGTCCCCTTAAAGACCGCTTCTCCCATTTAACAGAGCACTGACTGATGTCCTGCTTGGGACTTGGTCCAAGCCCAACACCTTGGCTTGGACCACGCCTGCTCACTTGGCCACTGGATTCAAGATAGCCTGGCTGATGAGGATTATGAATCCGAAACCGGTCCCAGGATGCTTGTTTCCGGTCCATGGAAGACATGGCTTGGTAGTTCGGGCTGGACTGTTCCCATGAGGCACAGGGTCAGACTGATTTGCATATAGCCATGTCTGAAATGGGGTGGCTGAGTGGGCTAAAGAATGGTGATGGATTAAACCCAGATCAGTTGACTGGGGGTGAGTGTTTGATTTGCTCAAACGCTCCGTCCATCATCCCCTTTTGTATCGCTTTGTTCGCCCTAAGTGTGGCAGGGTATGCTCGGACGTGAGTCCCTTGCTCACTTGGCCACTGGATTCAAGATAGCCTGGCTGATGAGGATTATGAATCCGAAACCGGTCCCAGGATGCTTGTTTCCGGTCCATGGAAGACATGGCTTGGTAGTTCGGGCTGGACTGTTCCCATGAGGCACAGGGTCAGACTGATTTGCATATAGCCATGTCTGAAATGGGGTGGCTGAGTGGGCTAAAGAATGGTGATGGATTAAACCCAGATCAGTTGACTGGGGGTGAGTGTTTGATTTGCTCAAACGCTCCGTCCATCATCCCCTTTTGTATCGCTTTGTTTGCCCTAAGTGTGGCAGGGTATGCTCAGACGTGAGTCCCTTGCTCACTTGGCCACTGGATTCAAGATAGCCTGGCTGATGAGGATTATGAATCCGAAACCGGTCCCAGGATGCTTGTTTCCGGTCCATGGAAGACATGGCTTGGTAGTTCGGGCTGGACTGTTCCCATGAGGCACAGGGTCAGACTGATTTGCATATAGCCATGTCTGAAATGGGGTGGCTGAGTGGGCTAAAGAATGGTGATGGATTAAACCCAGATCAGTTGACTGGGGGTGAGTGTTTGATTTGCTCAAACGCTCCGTCCATCATCCCCTTTTGTATCGCTTTCCAAGCCCAACACCGCCACCACCCACTCCTTGACCCCAAATTCCTGACAGAATACCCTACCCCAGAAAGCCTCCATTACCCACATAAAATCTGAAGCATTAACAACTGCATCCCAGGATCGGCAATCCAAGAGACTGGATAACTTATGCAAGAAAATGTTTTCTTCCACCAGCCTGGCATTGTAGTCTGGGAACACTGCATGCCTTTTGGGCCGCCATTTCCATGCTCTATGAGATACGGTTGCACAAGTGCTGCCAATGGTTCCAGAGGACCTCTGGGCTGTGCTTTCCCAGGTTGTTGCCGATGGGAGGGATACAGCGAAGTTCACCATTCGATGTGGACTGGAACCCACCGATTTCACTAGGCAGAGCGGTTTCGTCGACGGTGGGCCAATGGCGCCACGACTGGTTGAGAACTATTGTCTGCTTTTCTGGGGATGTCCAATCTTCACTTATGGACATGCCCTTTGAGGGCTTCTGTCTCTTCGGAGACCAGGCGGATTCTGCGCTCGAGTGCTTTGAAAACATTAGGGCTACGCCCAGATCATTGGGCCTTTCCATGGCCCCTTGTCACCCCCATTCTGCCTTTAGTGGCCACGGAAGGGGACTTCCTGTCCTGTCTTTACCTCTTCCGCCACCATGGCGCACAAGCTTTCCAGCCTCTGCATGGCCGAGGACGTGTTACCCACAGACCTTGTGGGTTGGGCAGCCGAAGGTCAAGCTCATCCACCACTCTCCCAGCAACCACAGTCTCCAAGCCCTTCTAGCCTGCCCTTTTACCATTGTTTATCACCTCCCCCACTGGTGGTCTATAAAATTGGACCGGTGGGTTTTTGCAGATCATCCGAGTGAGCCACTCCCTCCCTTTCAAGTTTCCCCGTCTTCCATGACAACTAATTATGACAGGCTGATGGAAGACCATCTATTCCTTCTCTGCCAGGAAGCAATGACTATTTTGGTCAATGAGCCATAGAGAGGGTGCTGATGCCAGAAGTGGGTTGTGGTTGCTATTCCCGCTATTTTCTGGTGCCCAAATATGATGGAGGTTTCACAACAATGGGGTGACCCAGTGTCCCTCAGAACCTGGGTATATATAAATAAACAAGTGGAGGTTCTGTCAGATAGAAGGTGGTTACTTTCTAAAGGATTATATGGCTTAACTTCAATTTTGTAGCAACTGTATCTCCAGTTCCTGGACAAGGGGACATTTCACAAATGACTGAAACGTAACTCAAGATACTTTTCACTGTTTTTGCTTATCAGAATTGAAACATTCATAGATATTCACAAATGCAGTAATTGGAGGCTGTCAATCTCTCCAGCCATTCTAGCGATCCATCAAGCAATAACACCCGCTTTTTCAATGGGGCTCATTATGGGTTGAAACGTCGACGATAACGCAAGGCCCAGATTGAATTGACCAGGGCTCTACAGATAACAAAAGAATATTATTTAATGAACTGAGCCATTGGTGTTAGTGGATTATCTGGCCTATCCCTCACTTGTATATAAATCTTGACCACTTTTGTATATTGTACACTCATTGAGCACTGAGCACTTATGTCACATGATCACCTTTATATGTAAATATTTCTTGTACATTGACAGCCTCCAATTACTGCATTTGTGAATATCTATGAATGATTCAATTCTGATAAACAAAAACAGTGAAAAGTATCTTGAGTTACGTTTCAGTCATTTGTGAACTGTCCCCTTGTCCAGGCACTAGTGTGATGTATTCCTATAGGTTCTGTATCGATCCCCCTATTCCTGACCCTGTTCTGGTTAACAAGTTAACTAGCAGCCATCCCATGATGCAGAAACCGTTATCTGATTAAGCCACACCACGGCACAGGAACGTGTTATCTGATTATGTCATAACGCTTGCCATCTAATTAGACAAGCGATATTCCTCCAGCCCCTGATAAGGCATACGGAGTTCTCAAAACAAATCAAACCTATGACAACCTGGGAAAAACCCTGCGGCCATTGTTTTGATTTCATCGAGAACTTCAGCAAAAGAATGTGCTAACGACCAAGTCGTATGACATCCTTATTGACGTATCTATGTCCATCCTTACGTCAATCTCGGCACCTTACAGGTATAAATATTACCGGTATTGCCTTAAGCAAACACACGCGGTGGTGACGAGATCGGAGCAGCCAGACTTGCCGAAGCCCAGAGCAGAGCAGACCCCGCTGGCGCAGCCCCGCCTTCCTGACGCGCTGAGAACGAGACGCTGCTTTCTCCTGCCGAGAAATCCAGCTCCGGCGCTTCCGGGTAGCCCTCGCAGGCAGCCTGGAATATCGAAACCAGAGACGAGAGATACCATCCCTCATTCATCCTAAATTCCAGGTACAGAACTGAATAACCCCTCGCAGAGAATTCTTGAGTCAGTCACTTGGCAAAACAAACTTAACTTAAACTGCTACTTTCTATTCCCGCCCACGTATTAGGCTTAGGTCAGGTACACCGGGGTAGGCGTAGTTAGAAACACCAGTTGAGTACGATTAGTCAAATGTATATGTATATATATATTTTATCCATTTTAAACCTGCATATGGCTTAGAAACCATATAAATGTTTTTACAGTATTATTTTACACTTCTGCTTTTATTGTATGCACTTTACTTAACCATAAGTATTGCGATAATATCGATCCATTTCTCTTGTATGAGAAAAGAGACTGATCAATAAATACCATCTTTTATTGAACACGCCCGTCTCTTCCTTTTCTCTAAAATCTGGTGAGACTAAGAATGCACGTACTGACTGAGTAAAATAAGTTGTCTTTTGTTTTCACACGACTCTGGAGATACACTCTTGATTAGGGGAGACCAAAGTTGTCATGTTCTATGGTTGTCAGAAACTAAATCCCTTCTTGTCTATCCAGGGAGGTTCAACTCCTCCTTGCCTATTCGAGAAAGTTTCTAGTGAACTCTGAGCTAGCTGGCAAACCCAAAACTTTAAGTCTAATATCGACAATAGAAGACCTAGTTAACGTCTGGTCTAGGCCTATACTATTGAAGGTATTATTCCAATGCGCAGAGCCTATTGGGATAATAGGAACTACACTACATGGCGCCCAACGTTTGGAAAGGCGATAAAACTAACGCAAGACATTAGAGTAACTCAGTCGTGCTTTTTCACTAAGACCCCTTTTTTCCCATAATACTCCAAAGACGTCTGGAGTGGGTGAAAGGTCATATCCGCCAAACCTCGCAGGAGGAAAACTCCTATGTATGGTTCTTGGTTTAGTCAACATTGAAGGATACACTGTTCCAGAATATTGTGCATCTAATCTCTGTTTCCATAAGAAACCTGATCTGCAAACAAACAAAATAACCTTCCTGACAGTAGAATGTCAGATACTGAAGAAGAAAGAGAGATAGCTAGAGTAGCAGCTGAACTCGTAGCAGCTGATAATACTATGCAAGAAGCAGACCCGGATTTGATACTCATCGCGGTCAACATAAGGAAATCTATAACTTTAAAACTTATAGAAAATGGACTGACACCTAGAGGTGGCACAGTCATATTCGTAATAGAGGCACACGAATATCGGCAGACAGAGGTATTCTATTCATGGATAAACTTTCCAGCAGCAAACGCTGTAACAAAGGTCTTCCACCATTACAAAACAGAGGAACCTCCTGAAGAATACACTCCTTTCGAGGAGGTGGAAGTACCACTTAAATTTCAAGAGCACCTGCTCTTGTTTAATGGCGCCCTAAAACACAACAATCACATCACCAGGCTCGGTCCATTAGGTAGACCAGGAGCAACGTGGCCGGTCCTAGCCGGATACACACCACATCCAGAAATCGATGGGATGTCTGCAGCAAATCTTTTAATACAACTAAAACAATTAATAAAAATACATAGACAATTAGTCCAATATGTAATGCGGACTTCAACAATCCAACCAGCAATCAAAATTCCACAGCTGACCCCTCATCAGGGGAACACAAATAAAATTACACCACAGAACATACAGTCCTGCCTAGGTAAGGTACCAGCTAAAAGGGAACAAATACCATTCTGGTTAGCACAAAAAATCACCCAAATAGAGGCGGTGTTTCCAGACACCACTCCTGTGGATAAACACAGGATTCTGACTATCTGTCTTCCAATGGGAATCGCACCACACGTGGAGGACTGTGACACTTGGGGTACAGTCTTTGCTTCCATCTACACAAAAACGCATGGTGTTCCATCCATCTCGGTAATACCAGATGTGCTAAAACAAATTCAAGACGAATATGGTCCAGAACCCGCTTTAACTCTTGGTATGAAATCACTGAAAGACTTAAAGCAGGTCTCGGCTATATTACTGGCCAATATAAAGGGAGAAGCAGCAAACGTGGCGATCCGCCAGAGGTTAAAAGAAACAGATATAGCAGACCAACCAGCTGAAATTGCCAGAATCATAGAAAAATCCTATGAGGAACTAGGTAGAGATAGTTTAGGTGAAATACCAGTAAAACCCCAACTGATTGAAAGTCCTGAAAAAATATTTATTAAAAATAATTTAACATCACAAAAGAAGAACTGGGATGGAAACAAACAATCCAATCCGAAAGAAAAGAGATTCCAGTCCAGAGGAAGGTCTCCTCGGCGGAGAGAAAAATCTCCAAACCAAGGACACAGGTCTCCCCAAAGTGAGCCCTCTGGGAAAAAATACAACCTTAGAAATAGGGATAATATAAAGAAACCGGATAGATATCAAGATTTTGATACACGTCCCTCTCAATCTTTTCAGACTTCCTCGCAGAAATCGGAAAGAAGAGGACGATCGGAACCCAGGGAAGGGTACGTCAAGTCCAAAGACAAGGAACCTGCTCATCCAAATAAGAAATTACAATTTCCAAAAAAGAAGGTAGCCAGTATTAAAGTATTCAACAATGCCGAGAATACTGAGGACACAGCTGAAAAACGGAGAGTGGGCTCAGACAATGCTAGACAGCGCAGCAGAAGTGAGCATAGCTCGCAAAGTCCTTATGAATCATCTGGAGACAGTGGACACGAATGAATACCTTCAAGTGGAAACTGCAGACACCAGAGTTAGCAAACCTCACAAAATATATGAAATAACATTACGTATAGAGGGGGATAAGACTAGAAAAATAAGGGGACTATTTTGGGATAATCTCTCCAAGGGCTATGACATCCTTCTAGCTGAAAAAGACTGGCCACCAGAGTTTGTCAGGGACTGCCCTCATGGCGAAGAAATAATTATGCCTGCCTTCTCAAATCATATCCCAATTCATAAAAATATACACTTGCAAGAAAGTGGGCAGTAGCTCAAGCTCCTGCTTTATATAAAAATCATGTAGGTTGGGATGAGGATTCTCCTCCTCACAAAATCCAGTTAAAATCACAACCTACTGCACAAAGACAGTACCCAATTAAGCAAGAAGCTAAAAAACAGGTAAAAGAAATCCTAGACCAATTAGAATACCAGGGGGTGATTGAAACTTGCACCTCACAAATGAACAACCCTTTGTTTCCTGTCTCCAAACCAGACAATTCATATCGTCTAGTTTTGGATTACAGACACCTTAACTCATGTTGCAAAACCTTTGCAGTACAAAACTCGCATAGTGCAGCACTAATGAATAACATAGTGCGCAAAAAATACAAAACAACATTAGACATCTCTAATGGATTCTTCTGTCAAAATGTAGCACCAGAGAGCAGATACTTGTCTGCGTTCTCAATAAATGGCGCTCAAAAACAATTCTGTCGGTTACCCCAAGGGTTCAAGAACAGCCCAGGATTATTCTCAGCGAGAGTAACAGAATTATTACAAACATATGACGAAGAGGCATTATCTTATGTCGACGACATATACCTAACAGATGATGACTTGGATACTCACTTGAAGAGAGTGAACACCATAATACTTGGGTTCGCAGCAGAGGGTTACAACTTCAACTTCAAAAAATCCAGAATTGCCCATCTAACAGTCCTGTTCATAGGATATGAATTATCAAGTGAAGGCAAAAGCCTGGCTGACAATTTCCTAGAGAAATGTGCCGTACTCCAAGCACCTAGAACACTAAAAAACCTACAGTCAATTCTAGGCTTCCTAAATTTCGGAAGAACATACATTGCAAACTACGCAGAAAGGGTCAAACCCCTTTATGATCTAATAAAACCAGATTTTAAAAGAACCAATTGGACTCAAATACACACAGAAATTCTGAGATCCTTACAAACAGATATGTTAATTAAAACAAAATTAGAAACACGTGATAACACACGCAATCTTGTGATTCGAGTCATCCCAGGAAGATGCGGATTCACATACCTGACCTCTAACGAGGGAGAAAAGGTACCAATTGCATTCAAATCACACTTATACACTAAAGCTGAAATGAAATTTAGCCCAACGGAAATATATAGCAAAAGAACGAGCCCTGGCACAAGGTAAACGAATAATAATCGTGACACCGATACCAGCCCTGGAGGCGGTAACAAAGGCAAGCATTCCGAATGCTAAAGCACTACATCCAAGGTGGATACAGTGGGCTAATTCTCTTGCTGCAACAGACGTGGTATACGAATTTGATCCCAACTTAAAAACACAAGAATTTCTCCAATACGAATTTGAATGTCCTCCGCCGACCGAAATTTTGCCTCTAGAACATTACGGCTGTATAATATACACAGACGGATCAGCACAACCCGCAGTGAGGGATAAACAAGCTTACAGTGCTGCGTGCGCGATTGTTAAAGGTCGCTGGCACGAAGGGAAATTTAAACCAGCTATCACCAAAACACAATCTCTGGGAGATTGTACAGCTGAACTACTGGCATTCAAGATGGCGCTTGAAAATACCGATCGAGAATTCCCCACACTCATAGTGTGCGATTCGTATTATTGCGTTCAGTCTTACAATGAATACTTGCAGATCTGGCTTCAGAATGGTTTTAAGGATGCAAAAGGAGGCACAATCAAGCATAAAATGCTCTGGGAACAAGTAGTTCTTTTACAAAAAGAACTACCAAAGACTCACGTGATACATACACTGAGTCATCAACGTGATGGCGTTCACGTTGCAGGGAATTCATTGGCTGACGAGGCCGCGAAGGCAGCTGTGCAAACGGCTTTCGTAGCTGCCATCACACGGTCAAAAACAAAAATAGACAGCGAAATATTACAGGCTGTCAGCGCTACAGAAAAGGATTCGATAGAAACACTCCCGAAAGGCTTTCCAGTAAAATACTCATACATAACTGATGCAAACAATGTTCCTTTTGCTCGAATCCCTGGAGTGGGGGATAGGGCAATTCCAAACATGGAACATAGGTTAGGACTAATAATAGCGGCACACGAAGGGCTTGCTTCTGTACATGCCGGCGTCTCAGCCACAGTATCATTATTAAAACAGAGATACTGGTGGCCACAAATGAGAAGACAAACACGGAACTATGTTCTAGAATGTGAAATATGTCAAAGAATGAAAGTATCAACGGTGAGACGACCAGCACAGACGCCCCTTCTAATCTCAGATAAACCATTAGCCTGTGTTTATCTGGACCACTGTGGTCCCTTACAAAGGGATGGTAACTATAAATACATCCTGGTCGCAGTGGATTCATGCACGAGATTCATATGGATGTGGCCCCAGCGATCGGCTGACGCCAGAACTGTTATAAAAGATTTGCGAGTCTTTATCGGCACATACGCAATTGGCATGCTGCATTCTGACCAGGGTCCTGCTTTTAGCTCTCGAGCTTATAAGGAGGCCATGACCAGCATGGGCATTGCATTGCGGTACTCTTGTCCATTTCATCCCGAGGGAAACGGAATCGTAGAAAGAAAAAACCGTGACATAAAGCAATCTATAACAGCAAAGGTATTAGGTTCGGGAGCTGGGTGGGTCAAACATCTAATAAGTGTCCAACGTAGTCTAAATAACTTGCCAAGAAATTCTCTGAAGGGATTCAGTCCGTACGAATTATTGTTTGGAACTAGGATGTTAGTCTTAGATCTTGACAGTCAGACTTCAGTGGTGAAGGAAAAAAGCTTTGATATCAAAGATCGTTTGGCTATTTTACAGGACTTAAACAAGAAAAGACCTGAGCAATATAAAGTTGAAACAGCAGCCAACAACCACTGAAGAACAACCACCTGTCCCAGCAAGACCTGTCTGGATTCCAAAAGTCGGGGATCTAGTCAGAGAAAAGATCGCGGTAAAGAAGGAATTTGGGCCTTCTTACAGAAAAGCAGTTCCTGTCTTGTCTATCAACGGGACAAGATCAGTTGTACTACCGCCGCTTGCTGGTAAAAAGGAGAACCGAGTTGTATCCATCGACTTGGTAAAACCACAATCGTGTGGCCGATAACAAAGAGTAGGCCAAGTGGACTCCCGATAAGTAGCAGAACACCAAGGTTTGCTACAAATACAGAGGTCCAAACTAAGAGGCTAATCACATTCGAAACGCCTACAGAAAAACAACAAGGACTATGCAACAATGCATTGGAACTCAGACCTCTAACAACCCAAATAAAAACATTTAGTAGAGACACACCGACCTACAATGAAGTAACAAACGAATATGCAAGAAACAGTAATCCTGAAGCAATTGGAACAATTGACAGAACTGCATCCGGCTACTTCATAAACTTCGATGATTCCTCTGAAGACCTAAGTGAATCAAAAACACAGCCATCATCAAAAACCTTTAAAGATAAAGCTAAAGAACTTTTGAAACAACTGAAAGAAACATATCTGATTTCTCCATGGATTGAATTTTGGATGGGCTTCGGTGCATTTATCCTCATACTTTGGCTCATCATGATACTAACTTTGGGACGCTTCATTGAGGGAAAATATGCTAAAATGGACACAGCAAGTCATAAAATCAACTTGATCCTCAAGCCACACACATCTTCACACGTCGAGAAAAGAGAACTTTCTTCAGTCAACTTCACAGCCAATCCTATACCAGGTGGGGTAGCATGGGACAATACTGACTACGAAATTTATGGTCCGGTTGAAATCCTGAAATATCCACACCAAATCAAGATCTCGTTAAGTGACTTTGTAAAACCAAGCTCATTTGCTGATGATTGGGACTTTGAAAACATAAATGATATGATGTCTGACTTAGTGATGTCTGCTAAATTTACCAAACATGATTATTTGCAGGGTTCGACTAATTATGATAGTATGTACTGTTACAACCACTATGGTAACCATTTTTTACATAAATCGGCACAACCTAGAAATGTTTTAAATTATAATCAATGGGAACATTGTGCGACCCCTCCAAAAGGAAGCTCAAGAACCTTTTACGACAAATATTCATACTTTTCAGGGTTCAACACAAGTAATGCTGAAACATTTTATTTCAAATTGTCAAATAAGACAGGGACAAAGATCATGCTAACAAACACGAAATTGATATATTCAGACTCATTTTTTGAACAAATGAATACTTTTGGTTTTGATTATTGGGACAAAAATGTTGAAGTAAAAAGTGTTTGGGGTACAAAAGAATGGCAAGTACAAGGTATAGAATCATTGTTTAGAGCCTGCATGATCCCAGAACAAATTATATTTTTGAATGACACTGTTCAACAAACCACCTGTCTTGGCTTAGCCAAAATCAAAGACTTAAATAAACCGTCTATTCCAAAGCCAACAATGGACAGCAATAGCTCTACAGAGATAGACGTAAACTATGTATTAGACCAAAACAGAACACATCCTGATTGGAAACAATGGTTGATCTGGCCCACAGATACTAATAACTGTCAAGATAGATTCCTGAACAAACCACAGGGGTTCACATTGACCAGGCCAGACCCTAGATATTCCCAAAGACAACACCCAGGGATAATAACCACCTACAGTGTGGGCAAATTATGCCTTCAATGGCTACAAACTTCCACACTGACAGAAATTAAGCAACACCTAACTTTACTTACTGATGGTGCTGACTTGCGTGATTTCATTATGGGACCCCGCATACAGCGTCAGAAACGTTTCATTGCAGCCTCTGTATATGCAGCTTACAACGAGGCCTGGAAGGTGACTCAAATTGAGACAGCAGAAAGAATACGGGAAATTGACCGTATTAATTTGGAAAAATCACTTTCTGTAGTGGACAATGGGTTAATGACTCTGTCCTCCAGAATTTTTTCTTTGGACAGCATTGTGTCTTCAGCAATCGACATTTTATCGCAAGACTTACTGTTGTTACAACACGGTCAGTCACAATTGCGTTCTATTGTACAGCTTGGCTGGACGTTACAAAATCTGCGTTCAGGCTATGTGCCTTGGAGTTTAATCAACACAACGTCACTATTCAATATCTTTAACCTTACTGATAAACAAATCAGTATGGCACAAAAGGGTGCTGATTATACAATCCTGAGCATTGAGAAACTCGAGAGATTACCAGTGACAATGTCAGAACGACCTGTCAGTGAATGGATAATACATGGGATAATTAATATTCCAATATCAACCTTCAGGTTTCAATACTGCCAAAAATATATACAGGCTGGCATGTACGAAAAATTGGGAAAAGGGTACATTAAGACAACATGGAACTTGCCCTATTCACATGCATGTGTCAGTAATAAAGGACAGAAAGTGTTTCTTAGTGGCAATAATTGTGCGATGTCACTAAGCGGTACACTTCTGTGTAATGGAATTAGTTTGCATGGAGCCTGTGAAGGGAACTCGAATAACCTTTCATGTCACCAGCTAGGCACACCTGCAACAGAGATAGAACCATTTTTTCAAAGACTCTATAATGGGAGTTACATTCTAATTGTGGACCGCAGATGCTGTAGTCTTATGCCCGGGACTCCTTATCTCATAACTACGACTGCGAAGGTCAAGTGCTGTGGACGCTTATTGTTCCCCAGCTCCTTTCCAGACAGGGAGGCAAGGGCATGGCCCAACTTGAAAATTACTTCTATTCGAATAGACACTTTAAGCAGAATGAAAACAGTGCTTCTTCAGACGCCAACCAGGCTCACGTCATCAAAAGAAACGTATGATCTCCTAGTCGCAAGGACGACTGCAGAGATTCACTCATTGTTATCAACTAATTCCCCCATACAATTCGCAGAAATCCTGAATGAAATCTTAAATATTTCTGATACCAGTGGAGTCTCAAAAGTATTTAAGACAGTATTTTCGATGGCATTAACACCATTCAAAGCCATACTGGGTATTTTTCCAGACTTCGTCCATTCGATTTTTGGCGGACTTCCCCTCATTTTGGGACTAATTGCAGGAATTCTATTCTTAGTCCTTATATTTCGTTATGGCAAACCGTGTCACAGACAAAACACCTGCGACAAGGGAAGAAACAATCCGAGCCATTGGATACCGGGACCGGATATCAAAAATCCTGGGACTAACCCGGCTTAGAGACCTGAACATGACTTGGTTTCTTTCATTTCGACCAATGTGGCATCGATGCGTTTTACCTGTATTAAGGTGCTTTCTGTGCGGAGAAGAATGCGTGTTGGACACCTGTCTGACGCTACAATCGGATGCGCCTATGGATGCAGAAACATTGTTGGGTCCGATAAAGGCTCATGCTTTGTGCTGCCCTCAACGGCTGCCAATCCTGATGAGGACGGCATTCGTGGAGACTTCACCGCTACGATTAAGGAGTAGTGAAGTTCAAGATGAAAGCAGCATCGATCAGGTACGACCTTCTGTCAGCAATACTAATCAAAACGTCAATGGAGACAATCATGCACATGAATGCATGGTTACATCCTTTTCCGAGTTAGTGGAACTCTCCCAGGAAGCTGTTGACAGCTTTTTCGACAGTCTAAATGATATGATGTTCTCACCAGAGCAGAAATAGAGACTTTTGAGCAAGCTAGCACACGGCGTTCCCAACACCCTGAATTTGGCCTTCAACTTTAATAACAAAATACCATGAACAATTTTCCCTCCAGTTCACGGACAGCAATTTTTTCAGCAGCCCCAAAAATATTTTTACGATTTTTCGGGACACTTATCTTCTGCTTAAAGTAAGAACTATTCTTAGAGAACTAACATTTCTACTTTTAGATACTTTATAGACATTAGCTGCCCGCTGGTATGTTCATAATTATTTTATTCTGTGATGGAATGGTCTCGAACTTTTTCTTCTGTCTTAAGAGCCATTTCATGTGTAATTCTCATATTCGATTAGTAATAATGTATACATATGCTTGATTACTTTGGCATTATTCTACGGCTTGAGTGCATATAATACATGTAACTATTTTTTCGTATATTAGATAAATTCGAAATGCATAATATGTATTTTGGGGTGGTAAGGTATACACAATACTCTACAGTATGTTTTACTATGCCTAGATTCGTAAATATGGCCATAGTTAGCGTGGAGTGGGTGTGATGTATTCCTATAGGTTCTGTATCGATCCCCCTATTCCTGACCCTGTTCTGGTTAACAAGTTAACTAGCAGCCATCCCATGATGCAGAAACCGTTATCTGATTAAGCCACACCACGGCACAGGAACGTGTTATCTGATTATGTCATAACGCTTGCCATCTAATTAGACAAGCGATATTCCTCCAGCCCCTGATAAGGCATACGGAGTTCTCAAAACAAATCAAACCTATGACAACCTGGGAAAAACCCTGTGGCCATTGTTTTGATTTCATCGAGAACTTCAGCAAAAGAATGTGCTAACGACCAAGTCGTATGACATCCTTATTGACGTATCTATGTCCATTCTTACGTCAATCTCGGCACCTTACAGGTATAAATATTACCGTATTGCCTTAAGCAAACACACGCGGTGGTGACGAGATCGGAGCAGCCAGACTTGCCGAAGCCCAGAGCAGAGCAGACCCCGCTGGCACAGCCCCGCCTTCCTGACGCGCTGAGAACGAGACGCTGCTTTCTCCTGCCGAGAAATCCAGCTCCGGCGCTTCCGGGTAGCCCTCGCAGGCAGCCTGGAATATCGAGACTAGAGACGAGAGATACCATCCCTCATTCATCCTAAATTCCAGGTACAGAACTGAATAACCCCTCGCAGAGAATTCTTGAGTCAGTCACTTGGCAAAACAAACTTAACTTAAACTGCTACTTTCTATTCCCGCCCACGTATTAGGCCTAGGTCAGGTACACCGGGGTAGGCGTAGTTAGAAACACCAGTTGAGTACGATTAGTCAAATGTATATGTATATATATATATTATCCATTTTAAACCTGCATATGGCTTAGAAACCATATAAATGTTTTTACAGTATTATTTTACACTTCTGTTTTTATTGTATGCACTTTACTTAACCATAAGTATTGCGATAATATCGATCCATTTCTCTTGTATGAGAAAAGAGACTGATCAATAAATACCATCTTTTATTGAACACGCCCGTCTCTTCCTTTTCTCTACAATCTGGTGAGACTAAGAATGCACGTACTGACTGAGTAAAATAAGTTGTCTTTTGTTTTCACACGACTCTGGAGATACACTCTTGATTAGGGGAGAGCAAAGTTGTCATGTTCTATGGTTGTCAGAAACTAAATCCCTTCTTGTCTATCCAGGGAGGTTCAACTCCTCCTTGCCTATTCGAGAAAGTTTCTAGTGAACTCTGAGCTAGCTGGCAAACCCAAAACTTTAAGTCTAATATCGACAATAGAAGACCTAGTTAACGTCTGGTCTAGGCCTATACTATTGAAGGTATTATTCCAATGCGCAGAGCCTATTGGGATAATAGGAACTACACTACATGGCGCCCAACGTTTGGAAAGGCGATAAAACTAACGCAAGACATTAGAGTAACTCAGTCGTGCTTTTTCACTAAGACCCCTTTTTTCCCATAATACTTCAAAGACGTCTGGAGTGGGTGAAAGGTCATATCCGCCAAACCTCGCAGGAGGAAAACTCCTATGTATGGTTCTTGGTTTAGTCAACGTTGAAGGATACACTGTTCCAGAATATTGTGCATCTAATCTCTGTTTCCATAAGAAACCTGATCTGCAAACAAACAAAATAACCTTCCTGACAGTAGAATGTCAGATACTGAAGAAGAAAGAGAGATAGCTAGAGTAGCAGCTGAACTCGTAGCAGCTGATAATACTATGCAAGAAGCAGACCCGGATTTGATACTCATCGCGGTCAACATAAGGAAATCTATAACTTTAAAACTTATAAAAAATGGACTGACACCTAGAGGTGGCACAGTCATATTCGTAATAGAGGCACACGAATATCGGCAGACAGAGGTATTCTATTCATGGATAAACTTTCCAGCAGCAAACGCTGTAACAAAGGTCTTCCACCATTACAAAACAGAGGAACCTCCTGAAGAATACACTCCTTTCGAGGAGGTGGAAGTACCACTTAAATTTCAAGAGCACCTGCTCTTGTTTAATGGCGCCCTAAAACACAACAATCACATCACCAGGCTCGGTCCATTAGGTAGACCAGGAGCAACGTGGCCGGTCCTAGCCGGATACACACCACATCCAGAAATCGATGGGATGTCTGCAGCAAATCTTTTAATACAACTAAAACAATTAATAAAAATACATAGACAATTAGTCCAATATGTAATGCGGACTTCAACAATCCAACCAGCAATCAAAATTCCACAGCTGACCCCTCATCAGGGGAACACAAATAAAATTACACCACAGAACATACAGTCCTGCCTAGGTAAGGTACCAGCTAAAAGGGAACAAATACCATTCTGGTTAGCACAAAAAATCACCCAAATAGAGGCGGTGTTTCCAGACACCACTCCTGTGGATAAACACAGGATTCTGACTATCTGTCTTCCAATGGGAATCGCACCACACGTGGAGGACTGTGACACTTGGGGTACAGTCTTTGCTTCCATCTACACAAAAACGCATGGTGTTCCATCCATCTCGGTAATACCAGATGTGCTAAAACAAATTCAAGACGAATATGGTCCAGAACCCGCTTTAACTCTTGGTATGAAATTACTGAAAGACTTCAAGCAGGTCTCGGCTATATTACTGGCCAATATAAAGGGAGAAGCAGCAAACGTGGCGATCCGCCAGAGGTTAAAAGAAACAGATATAGCAGACCAACCAGCTGAAATTGCCAGAATTATAGAAAAATCCTGTGAGGAACTAGGTAGAGATAGTTTAGGTGAAATACCAGTAAAACCCCAACTGATTGAAAGTCCTGAAAAAATATTTATTAAAAATAATTTAACATCCCAAAAGAAGAACTGGGATGGAAACAAACAATCCAATCCGAAAGAAAAGAGATTCCAGTCCAGAGGAAGGTCTCCTCGGCGGAGAGAAAAATCTCCAAACCAAGGACACAGGTCTCCCCAAAGTGAGCCCTCTGGGGAAAAAATACAACCTTAGAAATAGGGATAATATAAAGAAACCGGATAGATATCAAGATTTTGATACACGTCCCTCTCAATCTTTTCAGACTTCCTCGCAGAAATCGGAAAGAAGAGGACGATCGGAACCCAGGGAAGGGCACGTCAAGTCCAAAGACAAGGAACATGCTCATCCAAATAAGAAATTACAATTTCCAAAAAAGAAGGTAGCCAGTATTAAAGTATTCAACAATGCCGAGAATACTGAGGACACAGCTGAAAAACGGAGAGTGGGCTCAGACAATGCTAGACAGCGCAGCAGAAGTGAGCATAGCTCGCAAAGTCCTTATGAATCATCTGGAGACAGTGGACACGAATGAATACCTTCAAGTGGAAACTGCAGACACCAGAGTTAGCAAACCTCACAAAATATATGAAATAACATTACGTATAGAGGGGGATAAGACTAGAAAAATAAGGGGACTATTTTGGGATAATCTCTCCAAGGGCTATGACATCCTTCTAGCTGAAAAAGACTGGCCACCAGAGTTTGTCAGGGACTGCCCTCATGGCGAAAAAATAATTATGCCTGCCTTCTCAAATCATATCCCAATTCATAAAATTATACACTTGCAAGAAAGTGGGCAGTAGCTGAAGCTCCTGCTTTATATAAAAATCATGTAGGATGGGATGAGGATTCTCCTCCTCACAAAATCCAGTTAAAATCACAACCTACTGCACAAAGACAGTACCCAATTAAGCAAGAAGCTAAAAAACAGGTAAAAGAAATCCTAGACCAATTAGAATACCAGGGGGTGATTGAAACTTGCACCTCACAAATGAACAACCCTTTGTTTCCTGTCTCCAAACCAGACAATTCATATCGTCTAGTTTTGGATTACAGACACCTTAACTCATGTTGCAAAACTTTTGCAGTACAAAACTCGCATAGTGCAGCACTAATGAATAACATAGTGCGCAAAAAATACAAAACAACATTAGACATCTCTAATGGATTCTTCTGTCAAAATGTAGCACCAGAGAGCAGATACTTGTCTGCGTTCTCAATAAATGGCGCTCAAAAACAATTCTGTCGGTTACCCCAAGGGTTCAAGAACAGCCCAGGATTATTCTCAGCGAGAGTAACAGAATTATTACAAACATATGACGAAGAGGCATTATCTTATGTCGACGACATATACCTAACAGATGATGACTTGGATACTCACTTGAAGAGAGTGAACACCATAATACTTGGGTTCGCAGCAGAGGGTTACAAATTCAACTTCAAAAAATCCAGAATTGCCCATCTAACAGTCCTGTTCTTAGGATATGAATTATCAAGTGAAGGCAAAAGCCTGGCTGGCAATTTCCTAGAGAAATGTGCCGTACTCCAAGCACCTAGAACACTAAAAAACCTACAGTCAATTCTAGGCTTCCTAAATTTCGGAAGAACATACATTGCAAATTACGCAGAAAGGGTCAAACCCCTTTATGATCTAATAAAACCAGATTTTAAAAGAACCAATTGGACTCAAATACACACTGAAATTCTGAGATCCTTACAAACAGATATGTTAATTAAAACAAAATTAGAAACACGTGATAACACACGCAATCTTGTGATTCGAGTCATCCCAGGAAGATGCGGATTCACATACCTGACCTCTAACGAGGGAGAAAAGGTACCAATTGCATTCAAATCACACTTATACACTAAAGCTGAAATGAAATTTAGCCCAACGGAAAAAATTCTTACTGCAACACAGACAGCTATAGCAAAAGAACGAGCCCTGGCACAAGGTAAACGAATAATAATCGTGACACCGATACCAGCCCTGGAGGCGGTAACAAAGGCAAGCATTCCGAATGCTAAAGCACTACATCCAAGGTGGATACAGTGGGCTAATTCTCTTGCTGCAACAGACGTGGTATACGAATTTGATCCCAACTTAAAAACACAAGAATTTCTCCAATACGAATTTGAATGTCCTCCGCCGACCAAAATTTTGCCTCTAGAACATTACGGCTGTATAATATACACAGACGGATCAGCACAACCCGCAGTGGGGGGTAAACAAGCTTACAGTGCTGCGTGCGCGATTGTTAAAGGTCGCTGGCACGAAGGGAAATTTAAACCAGCTATCACCAAAACACAATCTCTGGGAGATTGTACAGCTCAGCGAGCTGAACTACTGGCATTCAAGATGGCGCTTGAAAATACCGATCGAGAATTCCCCACACTCATAGTGTGCGATTCGTATTATTGCGTTCAGTCTTACAATGAATACTTGCAGATCTGGCTTCAGAATGGTTTTAAGGATGCAAAAGGAGGCACAATCAAGCATAAAATGCTCTGGGAACAAGTAGTTCTTTTACAAAAAGAACTACCAAAGACTCACGTGATACATACACTGAGTCATCAACGTGATGGCGTTCACGTTGCAGGGAATTCATTGGCTGACGAGGCCGCGAAGGCAGCTGTGCAAACGGCTTCCGTAGCTGCCATCACACGGTCAAAAACAAAAATAGACAGCGAAATATTACAGGCTGTCAGCGCTTACGAAAAGGATTCGATAGAAACACTCCCGAAAGGCTTTCCAGTAAAATACTCATACATAACTGATGCAAACAATGTTCCTTTTGCTCGAATCCCTGGAGTGGGGGATAGGGCAATTCCAAACATGGAACATAGGTTAGGACTAATAATAGCGGCACACGAAGGGCTTGCTTCTGTACATGCCGGCGTCTCAGCCACAGTATCATTATTAAAACAGAGATACTGGTGGCCACAAATGAGAAGACAAACACGGAACTATGTTCTAGAATGTGAAATATGTCAAAGAATGAAAGTATCAATGGTGAGACGACCAGCACAGGCGCCCCTTCTAATCTCAGATAAACCATTAGCCTGTGTTTATCTGGACCACTGTGGTCCCTTACAAAGGGATGGTAACTATAAATACATCCTGGTCGCAGTGGATTCATGCACGAGATTCATATGGATGTGGCCCCAGCGATCGGCTGACGCCAGAACTGTTATAAAAGATTTGCGAGTCTTTATCGGCACATACGCAATTGGCATGCTGCATTCTGACCAGGGTCCTGCTTTTAGCTCTCGAGCTTATAAGGAGGCCATGACCATCATGGGCATTGCATTGCGGTACTCTTGTCCATTTCATCCCGAGGGAAACGGAATCGTAGAAAGAAAAAAACGTGACATAAAGCAATCTATAACAGCAAAGGTATTAGGTTCGGGAGCTGGGTGGGTCAAACATCTAATAAGTGTCCAACGTAGTCTAAATAACTTGCCAAGAAATTCTCTGAAGGGATTCAGTCCGTACGAATTATTGTTTGGAACTAGGATGTTAGTCTTAGATCTTGACAGTCAGACTTCAGTGGTGAAGGAAAAAAGCTTTGATATCAAAGATCGTTTGGCTATTTTACAGGACTTAAACAAAACAAGAAAAGACCTGAGCAACATAAAGTTGAAACAGCAGCCAACAACCACTGAAGAACCACCACCTGTCCCAGCAAGACCTGTCTGGATTCCAAAAGTCGGGGATCTAGTCAGAGAAAAGATCGCGGTAAAGAAGGAATTTGGGCCTTCTTACAGAAAAGCAGTTCCTGTCTTGTCTATCAACGGGACAAGATCAGTTGTACTACCGCCGCTTGCTGGTAAAAAGGAGAACCGAGTTGTATCCATCGACTTGGTAAAACCACAATCATGTGGCCGATAACAAACAGTAGGCCAAGTGGACTCCCGATAAGTAGCAAAACACCAAGGTTTGCTACAAATACAGAGGTCCAAACTAAGAGGCTAATCACATTCGAAACGCCTACAGAAAAACAACAAGGACTATGCAACAATGCATTGGAACTCAGACCTCTAACAACCCAAATAAAAACATTTAGTAGAGACACACCGACCTACAATGAAGTAACAAACGAATATGCAAGAAACAGTAATCCTGAAGCAATTGGAACAATTGACAGAACTGCATCCGGCTACTTCATAAACTTCGATGATTCCTCTGAAGACCTAAGTGAATCAAAAACACAGCCATCATCAAAAACCTTTAAAGATAAAGCTAAAGAACTTTTGAAACAACTGAAAGAAACATATCTGATTTCTCCATGGATTGAATTTTGGATGGGCTTCGGTGCATTTATCCTCATACTTTGGCTCATCATGATACTAACTTTGGGACGCTTCATTGAGGGAAAATATGCTAAAATGGACACAGCAAGTCATAAAATCAACTTGATCCTCAAGCCACACACATCTTCACACGTCGAGAAAAGAGAACTTTCTTCAGTCAACTTCACAGCCAATCCTATACCAGGTGGGGTAGCATGGGACAATACTGACTACGAAATTTATGGTCCGGTTGAAATCCTGAAATATCCACACCAAATCAAGATCTCGTTAAGTGACTTTGTAAAACCAAGCTCATTTGCTGATGATTGGGACTTTGAAAACATAAATGATATGATGTCTGACTTAGTGATGTCTGCTAAATTTACCAAACATGATTATTTGCAGGGTTCGACTAATTATGATAGTATGTACTGTTACAACCACTATGGTAACCATTTTTTACATAAATCGGCACAACCTAGAAATGTTTTAAATTATAATCAATGGGAACATTGTGCGACCCCTCCAAAAGGAAGCTCAAGAACCTTTTACGACAAATATTCATACTTTTCAGGGTTCAACACAAGTAATGCTGAAACATTTTATTTCAAATTGTCAAATAAGACAGGGACAAAGATCATGCTAACAAACACGAAATTGATATATTCAGACTCATTTTTTGAACAAATGAATACTTTTGGTTTTGATTATTGGGACAAAAATGTTGAAGTAAAAAGTGTTTGGGGTACAAAAGAATGGCAAGTACAAGGTATAGAATCATTGTTTAGAGCATGCATGATCCCAGAACAAATTATATTTTTGAATGACACTGTTCAACAAACCACCTGTCTTGGCTTAGCCAAAATCAAAGGCTTAAATAAACCGTCTATTCCAAAGCCAACAATGGACAGCAATAGCTCTACAGAGATAGACGTAAACTATGTATTAGACCAAAACAGAACACATCCTGATTGGAAACAATGGTTGATCTGGCCCACAGATACTAATAACTGTCAAGATAGATTCCTGAACAAAACACAGGGGTTCACATTGACCAGGCCAGACCCTAGATATTCCCAAAGACAACACCCAGGGATAATAACCACCTACAGTGTGGGCAAATTATGCCTTCAATGGCTACAAACTTCCACACTGACAGAAATTAAGCAACACCTAACTTTACTTACTGATGGTGCTGACTTGCGTGATTTCAGTATGGGACCGCGCAAACAGCGTCAGAAACGTTTCATTGCAGCCTCTGTATATGCAGCTTACAACGAGGCCTGGAAGGTGACTCAAATTGAGACAGCAGAAAGAATACGGGAAATTGACCGTATTAATTTGGAAAAATCACTTTCTGTAGTGGACAATGGGTTAATGACTCTGTCCTCCAGAATTTTTTCTTTGGACAGCATTGTGTCTTCAGCAATCGACATTTTATCGCAAGACTTACTGTTGTTACAACACGGTCAGTCTCAATTGCGTTCTATTGTACAGCTTGGCTGGACGTTACAAAATCTGCATTCAGGCTATGTGCCTTGGCGTTTAATCAACACAACGTCACTATTCAATATCTTTAACCTTACTGATAAACAAATCAGTATGGCACAAAAGGGTGCTGATTATACAATCCTGAGCATTGAGAAACTCGAGAGATTACCAGTGACAATGTCAGAACGACCTGTCAGTGAATGGATAATACATGGGATAATTAATATTCCAATATCAACCTTCAGGTTTCAATACTGCCAAAAATATATACAGGCTGGCATGTACGAAAAATTGGGAAAAGGGTACATTAAGACAACATGGAACTTGCCCTATTCACATGCATGTGTCAGTAATAAAGGACAGAAAGTGTTTCTTAGTGGCAATAATTGTGCGATGTCACTAAGCGGTACACTTCTGTGTAATGGAATTAGTTTGCATGGAGCCTGTGAAGGGAACTCGAATAACCTTTCATGTCACCAGCTAGGCACACCTGCAACAGAGATAGAACCATTTTTTCAAAGACTCTATAATGGGAGTTACATTCTAATTGTGGACCGCAGATGCTGTAGTCTTATGCCCGGGACTCCTTATCTCATAACTACGACTGCGAAGGTCAAGTGCTGTGGACGCTTATTGTTCCCCAGCTCCTTTCCAGACAGGGAGGCAAGGGCATGGCCCAACTTGAAAATTACTTCTATTCGAATAGACACTTTAAGCAGAATGAAAACAGTGCTTCTTCAGACGCCAACCAGGCTCACGTCATCAAAAGAAACGTATGATCTCCTAGTCGCAAGGACGACTGCAGAGATTCACTCATTGTTATCAACTAATTCCCCCATACAATTCGCAGAAATCCTGAATGAAATCTTAAATATTTCTGATACCAGTGGAGTCTCAAAAGTATTTAAGACAGTATTTTCGATGGCATTAACACCATTCAAAGCCATACTGGGTATTTTTCCAGACTTCGTCCATTCGATTTTTGGCGGACTTCCCCTCATTTTGGGACTAATTGCAGGAATTCTATTCTTAGTCCTTATATTTCGTTATGGCAAACCGTGTCACAGACAAAACACCTGCGACAAGGGAAGAAACAATCCGAGCCATTGGATACCGGGACCGGATATCAAAAATCCTGGGACTAACCCGGCTTAGAGACCTGAACATGACTTGGTTTCTTTCATTTCGACCAATGTGGCATCGATGCCTTTTACCTGTATTAAGGTGCTTGCTGTGCGGAGAAGAATGCGTGTTGGACACCTGTCTGACGCTACAATCGGATGCGCCTATGGATGCAGATACATTGTTGGGTCCGATAAAGGCTCATGCTTTGTGCTGCCCTCAACGGCTGCCAATCCTGATGACGGCATTCGTGGAGACTTCACCGCTACGATTAAGGGGTAGTGAAGTTCAAGATGAAAGCAGCATCGATCAGGTACGACCTTCTGTCAGCAATACTAATCAAAACGTCAATGGAGACAATCATGCACATGAATGCATGGTTACATCCTTTTCCAAGTTAGTGGAACTCTCCCAGGAAGCTGTTGACAGCTTTTTCGACAGTCTAAATGATATGATGTTCTCACCAGAGCAGAAATAGAGACTTTTGAGCAAGCTAGCACACGGCGTTCCCAACACCCTGAATTTGGCCTTCAACTTTAATAACAAAATACCATGAACAATTTTCCCTCCAGTTCACGGACAGCAATTTTTTCAGCAGCCCCAAAAATATTTTTACGATTTTTCGGGACACTTATCTTCTGCTTAAAGTAAGAACTATTCTTAGAGAACTAAAATTTCTACTTTTAGATACTTTATAGACATTAGCTGCCCGCTGGTATGTTCATAATTATTTTATTCTGTGATGGAATGGTCTCGAACTTTTTCTTCTGTCTTAAGAGCCATTTCATGTGTAATTCTCATATTCGATTAGTAATAATGTATACATATGCTTGATTACTTTGGCATTATTCTACGGCTTGAGTGCATATAATACATGTGACTATTTTTTCGTATATTAGATAAATTCGAAATGCATAATATGTATTTTGGGGTGGTAAGGTATACACAATACTCTACAGTATGTTTTACTATGCCTAGATTCGTAAATATGGCCATAGTTAGCGTGGAGTGGGTGTGATGTATTCCTATAGGTTCTGTATCGATCCCCCTATTCCTGACCCTGTTCTGGTTAACAAGTTAACTAGCAGCCATCCCATGATGCAGAAACCGTTATCTGATTAAGCCACACCACGGCACAGGAACGTGTTATCTGATTATGTCATAACGCTTGCCATCTAATTAGACAAGCGATATTCCTCCAGCCCCTGATAAGGCATACGGAGTTCTCAAAACAAATCAAACCTATGACAACCTGGGAAAAACCCTGCGGCCATTGTTTTGATTTCATCGAGAACTTCAGCAAAAGAATGTGCTAACGACCAAGTCGTATGACATCCTTATTGACGTATCTATGTCCATTCTTACGTCAATCTCGGCACCTTACAGGTTTAAATATTACCGGTATTGCCTTAAGCAAACACACGCGGTGGTGACGAGATCGGAGCAGCCAGACTTGCCGAAGCCCAGAGCAGAGCAGACCCCGCTGGCGCAGCCCCGCCTTCCTGACGCGCTGAGAACGAGACGCTGCTTTCTCCTGCCGAGAAATCCAGCTCCGGCGCTTCCGGGTAGCCCTCGCAGGCAGCCTGGAATATCGAGACCAGAGACGAGAGATACCATCCCTCATTCATCCTAAATTCCAGGTACAGAACTGAATAACCCCTCGCAGAGAATTCTTGAGTCAGTCACTTGGCAAAACAAACTTAACTTAAACTGCTACTTTCTATTCCCGCCCACGTATTAGGCTTAGGTCAGGTACACCGGGGTAGGCGTAGTTAGAAACACCAGTTGAGTACGATTAGTCAAATGTATATGTATATATATATTTTATCCATTTTAAACCTGCATATGGCTTAGAAACCATATAAATGTTTTTACAGTATTATTTTATACTTCTGCTTTTATTGTATGCACTTTACTTAACCATAAGTATTGCGATAATATCGATCCATTTCTCTTGTATGAGAAAAGAGACTGATCAATAAATACCATCTTTTATTGAACACGCCCGTCTCTTCCTTTTCTCTACAATCTGGTGAGACTAAGAATGCACGTACTGACTGAGTAAAATAAGTTGTCTTTTGTTTTCACACGACTCTGGAGATACACTCTTGATTAGGGGAGAGCAAAGTTGTCATGTTCTATGGTTGTCAGAAACTAAATCCCTTCTTGTCTATCCAGGGAGGTTCAACTCCTCCTTGCCTATTCGAGAAAGTTTCTAGTGAACTCTGAGCTAGCTGGCAAACCCAAAACTTTAAGTCTAATATCGACAATAGAATACCTAGTTAACGTCTGGTCTAGGCCTATACTATTGAAGGTATTATTCCAATGCGCACTACACTGGAGATACGGTTGCTACAAAATTGAAGTTAGGCCATATAATGCTTTAGAAAGTAACCACCTTCTACCCGACAGAACCTCCACTTGTTTACTCAAATATGATGGAGGCCTTCGTCCTATCTTCAACCTGCGTTCTCTCAATTTCTTCCTTAAGAGGAAGTTAAAGATGCTCACTCTTGCTCAGGTCCTGTCTGCCATGGACCCGGAGACTGTATGGTAGCATTGGACTTGCAGGACACATATTTTCACAACCCCATCCTGTCTGCTTATAGTCTATAACTGCGGTTCACGGCACGCCACAAGCACTTTGTTTGCCGTTCTTCCCTTAGGCCTTACCAGAGTTACTCGGGCGTTCACCAAGGTGATGGCGATGGTTGCAGCTCATCTACTTTCCCTTCCCCAACCAGATCTGACAGCAGTGACAGATGCGTCATTTCTGGGATGGGGCTGCCATCTGGGAGAGGTGGAGATCAGAGGCCTCAGGCGGAATCCAGACTCCACATCAAACTGTTGGAGCTCCAAGTGCTCCGGCTGGCATTGAAAGCCTTTCTACCCTCCATCAAGGGCAGGCTAGTGCAGGTGTTCATAGACAACATCACTGCCATGTGATACTGTAACAAACAGGGTGGGGTGTCATCGTGGACCCTTTGTCAAGAGGCCCTGCATTCCTAGACATGGCTGGAACATCGGGGCATTTCCCTGGTGGTTCAACACTTGACGGGCTCGCTGAACGCCTGAGCAGGCAAACTCAGCTGAAGATGCCTAGCAGATTACGAATGGCATCTCCATCCGGAGGTGGTGCAAGTTCTCTTTCAGCAGTGGAGAGAGCCTTGGTTAGATCTAATCGTCACTGCCAAGAATGCACAATGTCAGGAGTTTTGAGACGCTTTTAGTCTTGAATGGAGCTCCTGTATACATTACTGCCCAAACCACTCGTGCCAAGAGTTCTCAGAGAAGATTAGGAACGATCAAGCCCAAGTCATCCTTGTGGTGCCAGACTGGGCATTGAGAGTCTGGTATCCCAAGCTGTTGAGCATGGCCATCAGCCTTCCGATCAGGCTGACCCTTTGGAAGGATCTTCTGTCGTAGCAACAGGGAAGGGTTCTCCAGCCGAACTTCTCAATGCTCTGCCTTCCCTCCGCGGAGATTGAGCAGTGACAATTGACAGCTTTCGACTTTCCCAACGAAGTCTGTAACATTATCTTGGCAGTCAGGCGTCCCTCCACCTACGCCTGCCGTTGGGGAAAGTTTGTGGCATGGTGCACAGAAAGACATATTGGTTCCCCTTTCTGTGCCCCTTTTTCAGTTTCTCCTTTTCATCCTTTCTCTTGTCCAGTATGCTCTTCTCTGGGCACTCTGAAGGGCTATCTATCTGCTATTTCAGCATTGCCTGCCCAGCCCTCCCTCTTCAAATCTCCGATTGCGAATAGGTTTCTGAATGGTTTACAAAACAAAAGGCTCCTTAATATCAAGAGAGTCTTCCTCGTGGCAATCACACTTGCCCGCAGGGTCAGTAAGCTTCGAGCATTGTCATCCAAGACTCCATATCTGAACATCTATCCAGACAAACTGATGTTTTATACAAGATCTTCCTTTCTTCAGAAAGTAATCACTCCATTCCATGTAGGCCAATCAGTCATTCTGTTACTTTTTTACGCTCCGCCGCTTCCCTCCAAGGAAGAGGAATGACTTCCCTGAATGGATCCAAAAAGAACGTTGTCATTCTACCTTGACCACACACAACAGTTTTGACTGGATGACCAGCTCTTCATGTGGTATGTTGGGGTGAATGCAAAAATATATACGGAGGCATCCCACTCGACCAACAATTATTTTCTCAGTGGCTAATGTTGGCTCTTTCTGGCTCTCCCTTTGTAATCAATAGCAAAAAGAGTCAATAATTCAATATTTCATGTATTTTATTTGTCTCTTTAAATCTTTTGTTATGATTTCATTTAAATGCACATTTTGTCATTTTTTCAGAATTTTTTTATAAGTCAAAATCTTATTGTGTTTTTATATACAGTGTAAATCATACAAATCCAACAAAATAAGCAAATTTCCCTAAAATGTACAATTGGTACATGATTATGCATTATTAAACATACAATTAATCATATTTGGTTGGAACCCCTTGCATAGTCATGAATGAACTAACCTCACAAACAGTCACCTCATCTCAAACATACACATTCACACATCGCAATCCTAAAGATCCCAGCTTAATTGGCTTTCACAAAAGAAATCATGGTGAAAAATCCTTCCTTATTTTCCACGATTTTTGCGCCAGCTGGGAGAAAATCAGGCCAACGCACGTTTCAGTGGATTAATAAAGTTTTGTCCACCTTCATCAGGGCCACTCAATTTCATGTACATTAGAGCGGCTGAGGTTGTGAAATAGGGGTTCATTAACCTGAGGTTTAAGTGATTACGTATAACTTGGGACAGGACCTCATGTCCATTGCAGGCACCTCTGATATATTTCACGTGTTTTGAGCATATTCACATTCTTTGTGTTTATCCAACCTTTAATAGTTTCTTATAGGAATTATAATCACTTTGCTAGTGACGAAGAATCCCTGTTCTTTGTGCACTATACATTCTTGGAATGGTAAGCCAGTACTTTAGAATATAGCCACTTGTCTTCAATATGCTTGTTATCTTATTTTCTGTGTCTCCTCTGTGTCTGTATGGAAAGGACCCGCCTGATCGTGGGCAAGAGTATGTTGGGGTGAAGAAAGAATGGGCCATACAGAAGAGGACCGTCTCAAGATGGATATATGCTCTGTATCAAAATCTGCTGCACTTTGGCTCAGAAGCAGCCCCCTGAAGGTTTGCATGCTCATTCCACAAGAGCTAATGCTGTAGCCACTGCATTAGCATGAGGACTTTCGGTCCTGAACATCTGCCAGGCTGCAATATGGACTTCCTTGCACATGTTTACCAAGCACTACTCTAATCAAAGAGAGAGGGACCCAATAGCCAAAGGGGTTGGGTACCAACCAAGACAATTGTCAAAACAGAGATCCCCTTTGGGTGAAATCACTCATCCAACATACGTTCTTTCAAAAGGTACCACTTACTCAAAAAATAAATAAAGTTGAACGAAGAGGAAATGTAAAGATAACAACTTGAAAAAATGTATATACGCAATTTATTCAAAAAAATATTAAAACCATATCTGACATCATTTATCACACAATCAATCCTATCAGAAATACATTTCGAATCCATTTAATAAAAACAATAAAACGGTTACAAAATTACCACATATATACAATTATAAGAAATGGGAACAATTTGAAGGAAAAATATTTCCTATTGGCAGAGGGAGAGTACAGAAGTCGTAAAAAAAGATCAATTTTGATTCATATTTTTCAGTTTCATTTAGAACAATTGTCTCAAGAACTTAATGTACTATCCACTCATATAGGCATCGACGCGTTTCGGTGGGCAATCAGTTAGTAGCCAAAACCTTCTTCAGGAAAAGTTATTTTCATTCCCATTAAACAAACACATATCTGTAAAAAAACAATAAAAACACATTTATCAGTGTCTCCTGACACAGAAAAGTATGCATATAAAAACCATATTTTTACATTACCTCATTGATCAAAAATTAAACAAAATCGTACTTAGTAAGTGTGCCAATTAGTGCTAAATAAGTGTACCAATATGACAAAAAGGAACATAAGTCATTCTCGTGGATCATGCATGCAACAGATATATATGTATATATTTTTGCAGGAGCATACAAGCTTACGCATGTAAGTATATGGGGGAAGACAATAGGCTCATATACTATCAGAGAGGTGCCCTGCCGGTATTTAGTATAGAGTCACCAATTCGTATGTCCGTGCATAGCGTATTAATATTGCATCCAATCATAAATATTTACACAGAGGGCCTAAAACGTTGTGATTCAAACATTTCTATTTTAGTCTAATAGTAGGTGCTAAAGGGTAAACCAGAACGGGGCATAAAACACTGATTAACAGCATTTGTAGATTTCACCTTAATACCTTTAAATCTGGGGCTAAAAAGACCTCCTGTATTTGAATAATTGGTTCACTGGAAAATCTGTCAATATCTGCAGAGGGGAATAAAGAATCAGAGAATATATCCCCAATTAGTGCCATTTACACAATACTGTGTTTGTGTGTATTCTTTTATAAAGTTACTAATCAAACCTCTATCAATTAAAAAAATTCCATGGACACTTGCCAGCGAAAAAGTCATTTGACGTTCTTTAAGATAATTTGATAGTCATGGGCTCTGAAAAATAATTTTGATAAGCATCACTCCCAAAGGCTAAAAGCGCCAATAATAATTCCGATCATTTAGACCTAACCGATGACATTTCATAATCCTAATTATATTCGTTGCCCTATAGAGTTTTGAAAGTAACAAAACACACCAGGGACTAACCAACTAAACTTATCAAAGTGCCGCCTCTATAACTAGTAAAGAGGTCAGAACAGAGGCTAATATTATCTGCAAACACTTCCCTTGCTCGCATATCTACACGCCTTCCTTTTAAAAAAAACACCATCTACATCACTAAGTTAATCCTAATGTTAGCGAACATTACATATCAATGATGCAAATATAGTACTTACATTTAATATATAATAAAATTGCACATATTTAGACAGGAACGGCCACACGCATATGTTCCTAATTCCTTCAGCATATAGAACTAGTCAGATAGTTCCGGTGTATACAAAACATAAAAACCAGCAGCAATATCTACAAAACAAGCATTAGGAATGCATTAGGGCTCGGGTTTGTTTGAGTTAGAGATAATGGCGTTGTAAATGGCAATGTGTTTTAGGCATGTGTTTTGGAGTGGAAACATGTGGTGTGTGTTGGAGATATGTGTGTTGGATTGGAATGTTATCAATGGTGGCATGCTGCACTTTAACGCAATATCTTTAAAAGGTAAAGTGCAGCATAGTGCGATAGGTACAATATTAATTGGTGGATGCGTTATCAATTGGTGTGTGCATTGATGTGTGGTGGATGTGTGTGCCTGTAGGAATTGTGCAGTGATGGCTGTTGGTGTGTGTGTTTGGTGGAAGCGTGTAGTGGTGGTGTGTGTGTTATGTGTGTGTGGTGTATGTATGTGTGTGTGATGTGTGTATGTGTGGTATGTGTGTGTGGTGTATGTGGTGTTTTCTGCACACTCACACACTGCCCCCACACATTCACACACTGCTCACCCGCACACTCCCAATGTCACCCTGCATAGTCACACACTGTTTATCCTGCACACTCATTCTACACACTAACACAATGTGCACCCTGCACCCTTCCACACTGTCTCTGCAGTCACTCTGCACTCACTGTCACTTTACACTCACTCTGCACTCAGTCACTCTAAATCTGCACTCTGAATCTGCACCCTGCACTCTGAATCTGCACCCTGCACTCTGAATCTGCACTCTGAACTCTGCACTCTGAATCTGCACTCTGAACTCTGCACTCTGAATCTGCACTCTGAATCTGCACTCTGAATCTGCACTCTGCACTCTGAATCTGCACTCTGCACTCTCAGCACACATCACTCTACAGCACACAGCACTCTACAGGACACGGGACACAGCACTCTTCAGCACACATCACTCTTCAGCACACAGCACTCTTCAGCACACAGCACTCTACAGCACACAGCACTCTACAGCACACATCACTCTGCACTCAACTGCACACAGCACTCTGGAAACAACAGCACACAGCACTCTACAGCAAACAGCACTCTACACCACACAGCACTCTTCAGGGCACAGCACTTCTCAGGACACAGCACTTCTCAGGACACAGCACTCTACATCACACAGCACTCTACAGCACACAGCACTCTTCAGCACACAGCACTCTACAGCACACAGCACTCTACAGCACACAGCACTCTACAGCACACAGCACTTCTCAGCACACAGCACTCTTCAGCACACAGCACTCTTCAGCACACAGCACTCTACAGCACACAGCACTCTACAGCACACAGCACTCTACAGCACACAGCTGCACACAGCAATAAATGGGAAAAGAATGCACACGTTTGAAGGCCATGTGCTGCACCAAACGGAGACGTGAGGGAATGCCCACTTCCTTTGCGGATGCCAGTGCCTCCTGCCATTCTGATTCATCAAGCTCCCCACAGTCATAAGACCATTTTTCCCGTAGGGTCAGGTAAATTATTTACTAATTTACGATAAATTAGGGAGGTTGCTCTCTTTGGCATGTAGTCAGTCAGTAGTCTGTCCTCTGGAGGAGACGCCTCCGGGACTTTCGTGCCAGGTGCTATCTCTGTCAGTAATGCGTGTCGTATCTGCACATATCTAAACTGTTCAGTGGGGGCTAGGTCGTATTGCTGTCTTAGCATATCAAATGAGATTACTTCTCCTTTCTCCCACATATCCCCAATCGTCGATATGCCTATTGTGTCCCAACAGTCGAAACCCTTGGTGGGCCTGAGTTTTCACAGCCGCTTTGTGTCCCATAGTGGAGTAAGTTACGTCAATACCCCCTGTTAAAGCTAATTTTTTATCATAAAGAGGAGCTAGCACACCAGACGCTCCCAACTGCTCCCTGTCCGCCATCAGTGCCGGTTCCGATTGTGGAAGATGTATCCATTGGTTAATTACTTTTAATTGTGCTGCCCAGTAATAAAGGTATATATCAGGAAGCGCTATGCCACCATCGTACCAGCTTCTTACCAGCTTTGCTTGCGCTATACGCGCGGGCTTATGGCCCTATAAGAGAACCGAGACCTGTGCCGCAATTGTTTTAAAATAGGAAACTTGCACAGGATATGGCGTGTTTTCCAAGATATAAAGGAAGCGAGGCAGAGCCATCATCTTAAAAAGCACTGCCCTTCCCAGCAGAGTCAGTGGTAGTGATTCCCAGTGTCTTATGTCGCGCTTGAGACGGTCAAGTGGTGGCTGTAAATTCCGCTTGTAAAAGTCATCAGAGTTAGATGTGACGTATATCACTAAATATTTAAACGTGTTTTCTACTGTCTGTAGCGGACAACCGTCCGGTAGGCGTGGAGGCAGACCGTGGAGCACATACATAGTGGATTTAGACCAGTTGATTGAGTACCCGGATGCCCGCCCATAGGCCGTGCACACATCCAGAAGTGTGATTATAGAACGTCTAGGGGAAGTAAAATATAGCAAGATATCATCCGCATATAGGGAGATTTTATCCTCCCAGTCATCTGTCCATTTGAGGCCTTTAATGGTCGGCTCCCATCTTATCCACTCCGCCAGGGGCTCTAGTAGCAAGGCAAACAATAGTGGCGACAGCGGGCAGCCCTGACGCGTGCCCCCGGCCAAGGTGAAATCTGTCGATATGTGGCCTTTAGCTGTGACGTGTGCCATGGATTTCGTGTACAATAGCCGGACCCAAGCACAGAACTTTGTTCCGAATCCCAAATGGCGCAGTGCCGCAAATAAAAAAGGCCAATGGACCATATCAAATGCCATATGTGCGTCCAGGGATAGTATCACAGCCGGCTCCTGTAAATACACTGCACGGGCCATCACTCCGTGTAGTCTTCGTAAATTTAGCGCTGTGCTTCTGCCGGTCATAAATCCCGATTGATCCTTATGCACTAGTTTAGATAGATGGGGTGTGAGTCTCAGCGCCAATAATTTAGCAAGGATTTTGGCCTCAGCATTTATGAGGGAAATGGGCTGGTACGATGTACACTGATCCGCTGGTTTTCCAGGCTTTAAAATAGCTACTATGGTGGCCGTGCGTTGGTCCGGCTGGAGTTCTCCCGTCTCAAGACTTTCAGCAAACATGCTGAGCAAGTGAGGTGCAAGTGTGTCAGACATTTTTTTATAGAATTTCCACCAGTATTCCATTTGGCCCCAGCGCCTTACCCGATTGTAATGCCTTAATAGCTATTGTCACCTCCTCTGTCGTGAAGTCGCCTTCCAACAATTGCGCTTCCTCAGGGGTCAGTTTGGGCATTTTAAGGTCCTTTATGTATGTTAGTGCCTCCTCTTCCGAGATTGTTGAGTTAGATGAGTATATTTCCAGGAAGTGTCTTGCTAACATGTCCACTATCGTGTGTGGTTCCGTAGAGAGCTGCCCTCCCTTCCCCGTAAGCTGTGCTATCCACCTGTCCCTCTTCTCCCGCTTATCCAACCACACCAGTAGTTTACCTGCCTTGTCCCCAGCATCATACATTTTATGTTGTGTGCTTGTAAGTTGCTGCCTGGTCACCTCTGTCAGGTATTCCTTATGTCGGCGCTGTGCGATCCGCAGATTATAGGTCGCGTCAGGGGTTGGATCAGTAGTATGTTGCGCTTCTGCATTAATCACCTCAGACTCTAAAGTGTGTAGTTCTGACTGTCCTTCCCGCTTGTGGATTACAATGGAGGCTATTGCCTGCCCTCTAAGAACTGTTTTATATGCCTCCCATAAAGTGACGGAAGAGGGTACAGAAACCACGTTATCCTGGAAATATTGCTTCGTCACCCTTTTTAGTTCCCTCCTTATCTTGGGATTGTGCAGATACCCAGGGCGGATTGGATAAATTCGACATCTTTTCTGCTGATGATGAATGTAGCTAATTAGCAGTGGGGAGTGGTCAGATATGCCCCTCGGTTTGAGTTCAATACTGTTAATATTACAAAGGTTGGTCATGGATCCCATGAAGTAATCAATTTTGGTGAGGCTGTTGTGAACACTGGAATAATAGGTAAATTGGCGATCTAAGGGGTGGTACTTCCTCCAAATGTCCACCATTCCTATAGCTGCCATGAAGCACCCTAACCGTAACGTCCCTGATATGTTTGTCCTTAGAGGGAATCTATCCATTGAGGCATCGACCACCAAATTAAAGTCCCCCCCAATGAGCAGCTCACCCTCTGGCAATTCCAGTAAGAATGCACCGAGATCCGGGAGGGCCATCGCCTGTAACACTGGGGGTATGTAAACAGATACAATATTTATAGGCTTCCCCTCCCACTGCACATATATGACGGCAAACCTACCCGTAGCGTCAGCTTTAACAGTGCTGACAATCAAAGGGAATTGTTTCTTCAACAGTATACCAACTCCCCTGGAGCCTGAGGTAAATTCGGAGTGTGCCACCATTTTATAACCCCATCTATCCATGGCCTTAGTAGATGCACCCGTGAGGTGTATCTCCTGAAGCAATACCACTGCTGTGCCTCCCCTCTTTATGCACTGCAAAACCAAGCCACGCTTAATCTTATCGCCTAATCCACGTACATTCCACGTGAGTATGGACAGAGACAGGGTCACGGTGTCTGACCCCCCTGTGAGCTAGCTAGTGTGTCGTCCCCCATTGGCATATTCAAAGGATCCAGAACTATAGGCGACTTGTCCTACAGTAGGGCTAGCATGAGTTTCTGTGAGTAGTGACATCGCGCAACAACATTCAAATCTGTTCATCGTGCATTCAGTAAACAAAAAACATATATAACGTCCCCCCCTCCATCCCCCCTCCCTGCCTCCCTGCCCGACGGATGCAAAACTGCCCACCTCCCCAACTTAGCAGAGTGCTCAATCCCAACCCTGATAGGTACTTCCGTGAAGGGGTAAGAAGTCCAAGGAGAAGCACAGCACTTCCTTTCCCCCCAAGGACTGCCTCAGCCTAGTGTCCAAAGCAGGCTCAACTGCATTACTGTCCAAGTACGTTTCTTTCTACATTTCGGTCATTGTCCAGTTGCAAAGTTCCTTCTCAGCCGAGATCTTCAGTTTCAGTTTGTTGCGAGTGTTCTTCATCTGTCAGCCATTGTTCTTGATCCTCCGCGTCTCCAGCCTCACCTCAACGGCGTTGGCCTCTGTTCCCGCGCCTTGGCCCACATCGCCAGCCCTGGAGCCAGTCATGTGCCTCCTCTGGAGTCTCGAAAAACCATGTCCTACCATCCACCACCACTCTGAGTTTCACCATGAACACCATTGAGTAAGGTAGATCTTTGGCTCTTAATTCTTTTTTGACCTCCAGGAAACTGCGTCGGCACCTTGAGACCGCCGTTGTGTAGTCTGGGAAGAAGGACACCACCGAGTTTTGTATCCAAATTGGTGGGGCCACTCTGGCGGTTGGTAGTATTGCGTCCCTGTCCCGGAAGTTGAACAGGCGGGCGAGTACAGGTCTAGGGGGAGCCCCAGGCTTAGGCCTTCCCCCCGGTACTCTGTGAGCTCTATCGACCGAGAAAAAGGTTGATAGTCCCTTAGTTTGTAACTGGGTCTTTATAAGTTCCTCCACATAGAGGTCCATCGCTGGGTTCCCTTCACTTTCCGGTATTCCTAGAATGCGTACGTTGTTCCTACGGGAGCGTCCTTCCTGATCGTCCAGCTTCGCCGCCATTGTTTTATTCTCAGTTTCAAGCCGGGCCACCGTCCTCTGCAGGGCTGTTGTATCAGTTGCTAGGGTTTTGGTTATGTGTTCTACCTCTGTGACCCTGGCTGACATTTTTTGAAAGTCCGCTCTCAATAGCGACACATCCGATGAGATTGAGCCCACTGTGGCCTGGACATCAGTGAGGGCTGCCATGATGTCTTCCAACGTTACTTTCTTTGGAACCTTCAACCCCGGGGACCTTATCTGTAGGATCCTTGCGGTCTGGGAGTGGTGGGAAGTCTTTCCCATATGCGAATTTGTCAAGTTTAGACTGTGTGGCCTCAGTCCGTGGGCACCTGCCCGCCATTTTCTCCCAGAAGGCGTTGCTTACTGCGTGTTATCGATGGTATCCGCCCACGCGGTCCGATGTTTTTCTTAGGGCTCCCTGCCCAGTATGATATCACCCCCCGATGGCTTAATGAATGTGGGATGGGGTGTCCGTTATTCTCAGAGGACTGGCTCAGCTATCCCCTACAGTTGTCAAAAGTATTATTCTGCCAAATGCACAGCAATTCACCCTCTGCACATGGGTATTTTCCTTGTAGGCTGCTTGTAGGTATCACCCGCACATTCCTGCCAGGATCGGGCACCAGTCACTCGAGAAAACAAACAAAGGGGGGGGGGGGAGGGAGATGTCCTTTTGTGCCAGACCGCACCACCGGTGCACTTTTCCACACCCTGCCGGTCTCTGCACCTCCGTCTGCACTGGGCGCCCGAGGTACCCTAGTAATAAAGTCCCCGGCTTCGCTCCCGCCGTTAGGCCTCGCCCCTCAGTGTTCTCCTCCGGATTTAATGTAAGGGTCTATGGTCTACCTCTGTCGTGTCCACACACCGTTGGATGATCGTCTGGTTCCGTTGCCCTTGAGGGTGTCTCCGGCTCTCTCACAGCCTGATGCACCGCGGCGCTGCCATCACGCCGTGCGCCGAGCGTTTCCACTAATTTAGTGCCCAGCCCCAGTAGGCTCCATAGGCCACCGCAGTCCACTCCTGGAAGTCGCACTATCCCGGTGTCAGATTGCAACTGGAGTTGCATGTGCCGCTCGGTCACAGGCATTAGCGAAGGTCCCTGGAGCAGTAATTTTGGTCGGAAAAATGGCCGGATTATTGTGGAAGACTACTGCTTCCCCGGAGCTCATCTAGTCAGCAACCATCGTGCTCGGCTGCTAGCCATGCCCCCCTTGGTACACTTATTTAACACTAATTGGTACACTTACTAAGTACTATTTTGTTTAATTTTTGATCAATGAGGTAATGTAAAAATATGGTTTTTATATGCACACTTTTCTGTGTCAGGAGACACTGATAAATGTGTTTTATTGTTTTTTTTACAGATATGTGTTTGTTTAATGGGAATGGAAATAACTTTTCCTGAAGAAGGTGTTGGCTACTAACTGATTTCCCACCGAAACGCATCGATGCCTATATGAGTGGATAGTACATTAAGTTCTTGAGACAATTGTTCTAAATGAAACTGAAAAATATTAATTAAAATGTATCTTTTTTTACGACTTCTGTACTCTCCCTCTGTCAATAGGAAATATTTTTCCTTCAAACTGTTCCCATTTCTTATAATTTTATATATGTGGTAATTTTGTTATTGTTTTTAATAAATGTATTAGGAATGTATTTCTGATAGGATTGATTGTGTGATAAATGATGTCAGATATGGTTTTAATATTTTTTTGAATAAATTGCGTATATACATTTTTTCAAGTTGTTATCTTTACATTTCCTCTTTGTTCAACTTTATTTATTTTTTAAGTAAGTGGTGCCTTTTGACAGAACGTATGTTGGATGAGTGATTTCACCCAAAGGGGATCTCTGTTTTGATAATTACCAAGCACTACTGCCTGGCCAGTCAGGTCTGTAGAAATGGGCACTTGCCCATTCAGTCCTGCAGGACTTCCTCAGGTGAAATTAGTCCACAGACCCACCTCTGGGGAGATATTGCTTTGGTATCTATTCTAAGGTAAGGAACCTTCGGCTAGAAGTCTCTATCAGATGAACAAGGTAATGCCTTATCTTTTAGAGAGACTAGCTGCAGATTCCTTACCGACCCACCCATCCTCCGTGCTCTGCACACGGATTTCTAGTGACAGGGCTTTCCCCTTTCAGGCCCCTAGTATTGTACTTCAGTGGTCATTGTCATTCGTGGCTCCGTGCATCTAGTGTTGCAAGTCGCTAAAAGTCATTGACATAAGCACGTTGGGATGGCGCCTATATAAGCACTATTCATGACACATTCGATGCGAAGGAAGCCATGTGGAGGCAAACAACGCCACCTACCGGCATGCACTGGTTGTTAATCTGTGGTGAACAGGTTTGGGTTTTCCCACAGATTTGTGCAACATTCTTTGGCTTTAAGGCATAATCTTCTTTTAAATATTCCTCTGAAACTCGCTTCAGGAGCTCTTATCCTTTTCTTTGTTTAACTTTGAGTTCTACTTCCACTCCAAACTTTCATTTGTTAACAAAGTACCATATAAATTGCCTTCAGGGCTTTCACTGTTTCCCTGATATGCATCCACATGTGTACATTCAGTAACTATGTGTTATATTGACCAAATGGCCCAAGAAAAACTATTATCTACCCTGATTTCCTTCAACTGAAAAATAATGCTAAATGGTTGGACTTACACTCTACAATATAATTGCAAACTTGAAGCCCACTTCCCACTCCAATGATCTCCTCCCATCCACATTAGTAAAACACCTCAACCATATCATCTCTCCATTCTGGTAAAAAATCATTAACACCTCTTTCTCCTCAGGACTTGTACCTGACTCACTCCAACTAGGCCAAATCACTCCCATACTTAAAAAACCAGGGGCTGATCCCAATCACTTCAATAACCTCCGACCTATTTCTAACCTCCTGTTCCTAGCCAAAACAATGGAGAAATGCTTCCTTCTACAACTCAAATCATCATATAGAGCAATTCCGTCTCCTTGACACCTTCTAGTCAGGATTCAGAAAAGGCTGTAGCACAGAAACTGCCATGCTCAATATCGTGGATGACATTCACAGATCCTTGGATGAAGGTGACATGCCTCCTAATCCTACTTGACCTATCTGCTGCTTTTGATACAGTTAACCACCCAGCACTGATAGAGACACTTAAGAACAGCAGTGGTATCAATGGCACAGACCTCAATTGGTTTACCTCGTACTTACAACATCGCTCGCAACTAATAAAAATCAAAAACTGTATATCTAAACCAACACTAGTTCCCCATGGTGCACCCCAAAGCTCAATTTGCTCCCCTTCTCTTCATGGAATCCCTTACTCTTATCCTGAATCAAGCAGGGGTAAAATACCACCTTTATACCGATGACACCCAACTTTACTACAATATTAAGTCACTGAGTGACATAATTCATCTGAATGACACACTAATCAAAGTACAAACTTGGCTTAACACCAACCATTTAAAGTTGAACCTCAACAAAACTGAATTACTACTTTTCTCCCCGAATAACAACCCTCTCCCAATCCAAGGTTGGCTCACCTACTTGGACGCCCTTAACTGCTCTCTTACACTATCCAACTCTGTAAAGTCCTTGGGCATCACTCTGGACAGAATCTGTCAATGAAAGGCTATATCAACAACTCAGCCAAAGGAGCGCTGTTTACTCTTAAAAATATCAAGAAAAGCAAACCTTTTATTCCGCCTGATGATTTTAAAATGGTAGTGCAGTCTCTCGTCCTCTCAAAACTGGATTATGGGAACGCCATCCTTACAGGAATTCCGGAAACCCACCTTGCCCCCCTTACAACCGTTCTCATCATGGCTGCACGGCTATTAACAGGTGATAAACGATTTGAGCACATTTCACCGGCCCTCAAGAACCTTAATTGGCTTCCCATCAAAGGAACATGTATATACCAGACGGCTTGCATCACCCACACAGCCCTTCACACCCATATCCCAAACTACCTAGGTTCCAAACTTTCCAAAGCAGCAAGAGCCAGAGCTCTGAGAAGCTCCAACTTACGTCTTCTGAAAAAGAAATCCTCTGAGACTTGCTCATTCTCTGGAAATGTTTCTAGGATCTGGAATGCACTCCCTAGAGATCTAAGATGTAACCCATCTTTGACATGCTTCAAACGGGACCTTAAATACCTTCTGTTCAACAAATACTTTAATACTCAAACAAACGAAACCATGCTCACAATGTGTCACACAACCCATTTAGACCCTTAATGCGGGCATTTGATTTGACTGTTTAAGCTTCCTCCTTGTCTCGCACGCCATAATCTTGTTCTGTTACAATGTCCTGTACCGTGACTGCTTAAGGGTCTCCTAGATATGTTCATCTGGATGCACTTCTATGTTTTATCTGTATAGTTATATTTACTTCTATGAAACGACCCTGCATTATATGTAAAGAGCTCTGATACTTTTGGGTCTAGCTAGCACTATATAAAACCTATTTAAACAAGCATTTGCAATGCAATAGGTCTCGCATTAGGAAAGTTTGAGCTATTGGTAGGGTAAATGACAAATGTTTTATTCATGTTTTGTTTTTGAAAATAGCGAAATTAATAGCTTTGTCATTTACAATGCCAATAGTTATAATTTTTGGAAATGTGACACCTATAGCATTTGTAATGCAATATGTGTTGTATTTACGTGACTTACATGTATTAATATTACAAATAACAATGGCTTTTAATTTTTTTAAATAATTAATACTTAAATAAAAGTTATTGTAATTTCTAATGGCAATAGCTTAAAGTTTTGTAAATAACTTTTGTGAAGATTATGTTCAGTGTATTTTATTGTGACAAAAATCCAAGAACAGAAGTGAAATATTAGCATCTTTTTGTTACATTTGTAATAAAGCTTGTAACGTTGAGAGAACATATTTGAACCAGTTGTTGTTGAATGGATGCACATATTGATGCTGTGGTGGTGCTGAGTGATGTGATGGCGAATGAGTGATGCTGTGGCGTTCAGTGAATCTGTGGTAGCGCATAGTGATGTTGTGGTGTCCCTGAGTGATGCTGTGGTGGTGCTGAGTGATGCTGTATGCTATGCTATGTTTTGCTATCCTATGTTTTGTTTGCTATCCTATGTTTTGTTTTGTTATGCTATGCTATGGTTTGCTATGCTATGCTTTCTTATGCTATGCTATGTTTTGTTGTGTTTGGTATGCTATGCTATGTTTTGCTATGCTTTTATATGTTTTGTTTTGCTATGCTTTTATATGTTTTGTTTTGCTATGCTATGTTTTGTTGTGTTTTGTTATGCTATGTTTTGTTGTGTTTTGTTATGCTATGTGTTGTGTTTTGTTATGCTATGTTGTGTTTTGTTATGCTATGTTTTGTTTTGCTATGCTGTGTTTTGTTTTGCTATCCTATGCTATGCTTTGTTTTGCTATGCTATGTTTAGATTTGCTATCCTATGCTTTGTTTAGTTATGCTATGCTATCTTTTGTTTTGTTTTGTTATGCTATGCTATGTTTTGCTGTGTTTTGCTATGCTATGCTTTTTATGCTATGCTTTGTTATGCTATGCTATGTTTTGTTGTGTTTTATTATGCTATGCTTTGTTTTGCTATGCTATGTTTTGTTATGCTATGCTAAGCTTTGTTTTGTTATGCTATGCTATGTTGTGTTTTGTTAACCTATGCTATGTTTTGTTGTGTTTTGTTATGCTATGCTATGCGATGTTATGTTTTGTTATGTATGCTATGTTTTGTTGTGTTTTGTTATGCTAAGCAATTTTTTGTTGTGTTTTGCTATGTTTTGTTATACTATGTTTTGTTATGCAATGTTTTGTTATGCTATGTTTTGTTATGCTATGTTTTGTTATGCTATGCTGTTTTGTTATGTTATGTTTTGTTCTGCTATGTTTTGGTGTGTTTTGTTATGCTATGTTTTGTTACGCTATGCTGTGTTTTGCCATGCTTTATGTTATGCTATGCTATGGTTTGTTTTGTTATGTTTTGTTATGCTATGCTATGGTTTGTTGTGTTTTGTTATGCTATGCTTTGTTGTGTTTTGCTATGCTATGTTTTGCTATCCTATGCTTTGTTTTGTTATGCTATGATTTGTTTTGCTATCCTATGCTTTTTTTTGTTATGCTATGCTATGCTGTGTTTTGTTATGCTATGCTATGTTTAGTTATGCTATGCTGGTGAGGGTGAGTGAGGGGGTGTGAGGGTGGGTGAGGGTGGGTGAGGGGGTGTGAGGGTGAGGGTGTGAGGGTGTGAGGGTGAGGGTGTGAGGGTGTGAGAGTGAGGGGGTGAGGGTGAGGTGGTGTGAGGGTGAGGGTGTGTGTGGGTGAGGGTGTGTGAGGGAGGGTGGTCTCCCTGATGCCTCCCACTTCTCGCATGTGAGGTCCTGTTTTGATCTCATATAAACCTTTTTACGGATGTTGTACGAATCACAAACATAACATTTCTCTGCAAAATGTCTGCTATAGACGCACACATCATTCACATTTAAAAACAAGAAAGGCAAAAGGAAGACAAAATGCGCGGGTAACAAACTAATGTACCTTAATTTACCGGAGTCACACAATGTATCCAGAATAATCTGTGAAAACAGTGTGTGAGATACGAATTAGGGGAATGTGCTTGAAACCCATGGAAAGTTCAGCACCAGCAGGAGCGTGTCAAAGCACAATTAAATACCTGTGCTACTGAAAGTGGGCATGTCGGCTCCTCTGACTCTTCGTGTCTGTAATTTGAAACGAAGGGAAGAATTTCAGTGTGTTTAAAAATGAAACCTAAATGTCACTGTTAAACAAACACAGCATGGGCGGGGCCGGGGGACGCGTGCAATCACCTATTCTCTGCGTGAATCTCTCAATTCTTGTGAGCTCCAACCGAAGGGCTCAGAGATGGCTGCTTATATGGAGCCGTAAATTACACGTGTCACCAGCGAACGTGCAGTGCAGCAGCTCGAGAAGTGGCGACCTGCAGATAAGGTCAGGGAAGAAAGACTTTCAACCTGACTCTAAGAATGTCTTACAATAAGTTAAAATATCGTCTGAAAGAAATGTCCAAGTGATAAATGGTGAAACCAAGCACAGTAAGTATGTTGAAAACGCCGTGTGCATAGGCAGAAACATTGCAGGCTGTAATGCCAAGAGCTGGCCTTTAAGGAGGGTTGCAATAACCAGACACTCTGTTATGGTGGCAATTGTGCGGGAGGAGGCAGGGGCCCCTATTAGCACACAGAGCATCCCTTCTGTAGTGGTTGCAGAGGAGAACAAGCGACCGTAAAACAGCGGCAGACTCTCTACAGTGGAGGAGACGGTTTAACAACCTTGCAGGAGAAGGTAGAGATGATTGGCTGAGCAGACCCAATGGGATGCTTGCTTTTGACACAAAACACAGATCCCTGCGGTGGATGCACCATCCACTGGATCCCCTTTAGTTAGCCAGATCACCCAGGGAAGATTCTACCAGTCCCTCCTTCAGGTTTGTAACTGCTCCTGCAGAACAATCAAAAGGATACTTGCCACGAAGATGCACCGCCCTGAATGGTCCACAGATAGTAAGTACCTCATTGCCCTGGAGGCTAGTGTGTGCTCCAGAAACACTAGAATAATAATTACATTAATGATGGGGCATGCGAGAACACATGGTATTTAAACAACAAGGTCGCCCCTGGCCCATGTCAGCCTGTAAGCGCTATATACATCTAATTGGAGATGAGCTTGTAAGCGCTATATAGATCCAAATACAGGTGAGCTTTTAAGCGCTATAAAAAAAATCCAATTGTAGATGTTTGTTAAAGTCTAAAATTCTTGACTGAGTACGTGTGAGAACTGCTTCCTTGCACAACTCACTGCTCTAGAGGCACCACACCGAGTCCCAGAAATGTTATGAAAACACAAATAAATATCGTATTAAGGGTTTGGGGACAGCTATTTGAGAAATCGATATTAATTCACCTGCTTTGCCTGAAGAAGCTTCAAGTCAGTTCACACGTTTATGCAAAGGCTCAGATTACACGAACACGTCCTGAAAACAGTAAGTGAGAAATGGCATTTGAACTTGAAATCATTAGCCAGGGAAAGTGAAATCTCTCCTCTATCTGTCTACCCGTGCTAAGGTGTCTGAGGAGGCAGGGGGCGGCTGAGTGACAGGCAGAGACGGGCACGTGGGAGGGCGGGGACTGCCCTCGCATGCGCAACATGCTCCATTCATAACTTTCGTTATGAGGAGCGAGCCCGGACCCAAAGTGAAGTGCGGGAGCCGAAGTCCCGGGTCCCAGGAGGGGGCCCGGGTGAAGAGCAGCGGATAGCACGGCGGGATCCCATGCCTAAGGGGAGAGCCCCGCGTCGTGCTGCCAAAGGAGCTGGAGTACAGAGATGAGGTAAGGGGGTGGTGTGCGTGTGAGCGTGTGTGTATGCAGTGTGTGTGTGTGTGTGTGCGTGCATGTGTGTGCCTGCCTGCGTGTGTGTATGTGTGTGTGTATGTGTCTGTGAGTGTGGCTGTGTGTATGTGTGCACGCGCGACTGAGAGAGGCATGGCGGCATGGCTGACTTCCTGGGAATCTGAGATAGGATATGTGCACGGCCGGCGCGCCCACGAGGTGCAATCGGCGCGCGTGTCCGAACCCTGTCTCAGATTCCCAGGAAACTGAAAACAATAGTTGTCGAGCTAGACTGCATGCTACGCTTGCGCAACTCTAGCTCGACCTAAAAATCTGTGGTGTTTTTCAATGAGCAAAGCAATATTTTGAGATCATGAGCAGTCATTGGTAGGGAAGGAAGTTATAGTTCGCTCAGTTAAATATAACTTGTGAATTTCAGAGGTTTTCTTCATGTTTTTTATGTTACTTTTATCTCTTTGTAACACTCAAATATATCACCTTAACCTTTGTAGTGTATTTCTTCTTTAAAAAACAAAACAAAACATAAGCTAAGATATTATTACCATACCCAACTTTCATGAATTTCTCTGGCGGATTAATCATATTAAAGCTTTAGCAGAAACCTAACCCCCTTGGATAAACTTCAGGCAATGCTCAGTTGTGCATAGCCTTTGGACAAGCTCTGCTCCCAAACCTGCCACAAGCGGGTAGCTCCCCGCTGCCGAAAGCCTTTGACAATGTAGGTACTAAATCTCTATTTTTGTCTTTTTTTAAAATTATTAATGCGGGTACTGAGGTGCCTGTCATGGAAACTTTCTCAGGAATGCATGCATGGTACTGCTGTACCATGGGGTGAAGCTTGTATCGCTGTACCTCATGGGAATTGCCACATTGGGTCCCAAGGGAGGAGTGTGGTTTTACCCCTAGAGGTGTCTCTCTCCACCACAACCCCCCACAGCTGCTGGGGAGGGAGAGTCAGATTGTTTATACCCCACCCCCTTAGGCCCTTTTAAAAATGTTTCCTCTAATGGCGACATCAATGTTTTCTTCGGAGGTGCAAACAGCCAATCAGATCGTTTAGTACTGCAGTAGCAGCACTGGGGTACCGATCTGGCTCACTGGAGAAAAAGCTGCTTCAGCCAATGAGAAGGCATTTTTTTTTTACATTTTCAATACCCTGGACCAGCCATCCAGATATACCTAACTTTTAACCACTTCATGCCCAACCCAAGCCACTCTTTAAAAGATAAGTTCTTGAAAACAGCTTAACAGATTCTAACTTTTTGCCAAACTTGGCATAATTCTATTCAGCCTTTTTTTGTCTATGGGAGAGCAAAAATTCTTATGGGAAATCAACTTTATGGCACCCTACTTTTTCTTGCCTTTCTTATGGGAAGTCTGACCCAATTAAAATAACACAGTGGTGACTACCATTGTGTACTATATATGAGAAGAACTTTTCTTTGATTTAATATACTAAACTTTTGCACCATGTATAATAAGAATCTAGCCAACGTATAGGTTACATATGGCCCCTAACTTTCCTCTTAGTTCACTACTAACATTATCATTAGGTCAGAGGCAGGAATGTTTCTCAGTTCATGTTTTAAAACTCACTTTTAATAAATATATTCCTAAAGCATGATGTGGTAGCACACTGTCAGGTGCCCTAGATAGGGGTACCTGCGTATTTGGTCCCGGGCTCGGTGGCCATCCAGGGAAACCTACCAATCCTAGACATTTCTGAAAACTAGACACCCGGGAGGTGTGGCTTGCGTGGATCCCCCAACTTTTTCTTACACAGAATCCCCTGCAAACCTCATATTTAGCTGGCAAATCACATTTTTCTCACATTTCTGTGTGGGAAAGTTGTGGGATCACTGGGCTGACACAAATTTACTACCACTCGGCGTTCACCCAGGTCTCCCGATAAAAATGGTACCTTTCTTGTGTTGTTGGGCCAAGTACCCTCGGCAGGGAAGGGCCCAAAACATATTGTGGAGATATCAAAATTATCTATCACAAAACAACCTAGTTTTGCAAGGGGGGCACCTGCATTTTTGTTCCCGGTATCAGGGGCATAACACAGGCCCCCGCAGCCCACGCAGTGCGGGGGGGCCGAAGCTCCAGGGGGCCCCCTCGGCACTGCACTCTGTCCGGAGAGCTCCTAATTGAGCCCGGAGGGAGCCCTCTACATACCTTGCAGGGAGGCCCCCTCAATTTTTGTTACGCCAGTGCCCGGGATCAACGGGCATCTAGGGAAACCTACCAAACCCAGGCAATTCTGAAAACTAGACATCATGGGGATTCCAGGAAGTGTGGCATGCATGGATCCCCCAAAGTATTCTTACCAAGGACTCCCTGCAAACCTCAAATTTACCTGAAAAAACAATTCTCTCATTTCTGTGTGGGAACGTTTTGGGATCATTGGGCTGACACAAACTTACTACCACCCAGCGTTCCCCCATGTCTCCTGATAAAAATGGTATCTCACTTGGTTGGGCCAAGTACCTGCGGAAAGGAAAAGCCCAAATCATATTGAGGAGACATTAAAATTATCTATCACAAAACAACCTGGTTTGCAAGGGGGGCACCTGAGTTTTTGAACCCACGTTCAATGGCCATCTAGGGAAACCTAACACACCCAGACATTTCGGGAAACTAGACACATGGGGGACTTCAGGGAGGTATGGATTGTGTGGATCCCCCAACGTTTTCTACCCAGAATCCTCTCAAACCTCAAATTTAGCTAAAAGATTCACATTTTCCTCACATCACTGTACCGTTCTTGACAGCCATATTCAATGTTCTTGTGAATAACAAAGGAGTAAAAAACTCTGCTTTATGCAAAAAAAAAATAATTTAAATCACTGTACCGGCTCAAATATCCTACCGCTCATCATTCCCCTCAGTCTCCTGTATAAAATGGTACCTCACTTGTGTAGGTGGGCCAAGGGCCAGCGACTGGGGATGGCCAAAAACAAAGGTATTGAGGGGAGAGCACAGCGAGCTCTAAGCGCTATTTATTTTTATATACTTTTTTAGGCGATTCTGCTTTGGACACCCACACAAGTGAGGTATCATTTTTATCAGAAGACCAAGGGGAACGCAAGGTGGTAGGAAATTTGTGCCGGCGCGGCGATACCACTAGGCCTGGGTGGTAAATTCCGTTCCGCTCGCGGAATTTGTGGAATTTGGGTAATTTCGCATTCCGCAGAGAACGCGGAATTGCCAAAATGCTGCAATCCGCAGCCTTGTGGAATTTTTTGCTTGTTCGCGCTTTCAAAATGCGTGTTCACGAGATATTTCTCCCCGAGCAAGCAAACAGTGTTTGCGAACAAGAAAAAAGCATCGCGAACGGGCAGAAGAAGCAATTCCGCTGTGTTCGCTGAACTTTTGCATGCTCGCGGAGATTTTTTTACCGTTTCGCGGACCTTTGCGTAGCGCGACTGCGCAAATTCCGCCCACCCCTAGATCTCACTCAGAAATGTGTGGAAAATGTGTTTTTTTTTTAAACTAAGATTGAGGTTTGCAAGGGATTCTGGTAAACACACGAGGGTGAGAGGCACACAAGTCACCACATACTGGATTCCCCTGGGTGTATATTTTTAAAAAATTTACAGGTGTGCTAGGTTTCCTTAGGTGCTAGCAGAGCTAGGGTCCAAAATCCACAGCTAGGCACATTGTGAAAAAAGGATCAGTGTTCACTGGAAAAATGTGATGTGTCCACGTTGTGTTTTGGGCTGTTTCCTTATGCGGGTACTAGGCCTGCCCACATAGGTGAGGTACCATTTTTATTAGGAGACTTTGGGAATGCTGGGTGGATGGAAGTTTGTGGCTCCAGGCAGATTTTCGTTTTTCCATTACAGAAATGTGAGAAAAATGTGTTCTTGTTACAAAGTTTGAAGTTTGCAAGGGATTCTGGGTAACAGAACCTTGTGAGAGCCACATGAGTCACCACATAATGGACTCCGCTCGATGTCGAGTTTTTAAAAATGCATAACTTTGCTAGGTTTCCTCAGGGGCCTGCAGAGCTAGGGTCCAAAATCTACAGCTAGGCACATTGCAAACAAAGGGTCAGTTTTCATTGGAGAAATGTGATCTATTCACATTGCTTTTTGGGCTGATTACCTGTCGCAGGCACTAGGCCTACCCACACAAGTGAGGTGACATTTCTATTGGGAGACTTAGGGGAACACAAAAACGTAGAGCAAGTGTTGTTGGCAATTGACTTTCTTTGCATTTCTGCCTCCCAATGTAAGACAATGTGTAAAAAAAGCAGTAATTTTGAAAAAAGTCCTCTAATTCACTTGCTTGTATGGGTGCCCACAATTTCGAAGATGTGCAAAAACCCACTGCTTCTAAAATCTATATTTTGTTACTATGTCTGAAATATATAGGTTTCTCTGATACCTATTTTTCACTCTGTATGTTTTACCAAATGAATTGCTATATACCTGGTACACAACGAAAAACCATTGCGAGATGCAGCTCAGTTATTGGTTCTGAGGTCCTCGGGTTCTGGATGAACCTACATGTCCTATATATCCCTGCAACCAGAACGGTCCAGCAGACATAAGTATATATTGCTTTCATAAAACTGTCATACTTAGAAGAAATCACAGGTGAAAACGCTGGCACAATGGCTGGGGTTTTTTCCAACTCATTTTCAATATTTTTTATTTTCAACTGTTAGTTTCTATTAAAAAAAACTTAAAAGATCTAAATCAATGTCCCATTGCTGAATTTATAATGTTGTCTACTTTTCTGAAATGTATAGTTTTCCAGGATCCATTATTGCTTTCACACCAATTTCTACCACTAACTGAAAGGAGGGTGAAAGCACAACAAATTGGAAAATAAGCTATTTCCCAGTAAAATGCCAAAACTGTGGAGAACATTTTGGTTTCTGACAAAAGTCTGACTGTTCCTGAAAGCTGTGAAGATGGTGATTTTAGCACCAGAAACCCATTATTGATATCTTTTGCAGGTGGAAAAGCAGATGCTTTCTTCTGCAGCACTTTTGTCCCATTTTTCTGGAAAAAAAACAAAAATTAGCTGTATTTTGGCCACTTTCTCAGTCCCCTCTAGGGGAACCCACAAACCCTGGACACTTTTAGAATTCTCATGATGTTGGAAGAAAAGGACGCAAATTTGGCGTGGATACCTTATGTGGACAAAAAGTTACAGGAGCCTAAGTGCGAACTACCCCAAATAGTGAAACAAACAAGCATTTACAATGCAATGGTCTCGGCATTGTTAAAGTTAGAGCTATTGGCATTGCTCGTGACATTTTTTTTATTTATGTTTTTATTTTTAAAACATAAATAAATGGTATTGTCATTTACAATGGCAATAGGTGAGCATTAGAGAGTAGTAAAGAGTATTAGCGGACACAGAGCCACACACACACAAAGCCAGACACACACACACACACACACACAGCCCCCCCCCACACACACACACACACAGAGCCCCCCCACACACACACACACAGAGCCCCCCCACACACACACACACAGAGCCCCACACACACAGAGCCCCCCACACACACATGCTCACCATGGACTACCAGACTCGTAATCAGGGCCTTAGTAATGAGCAGAAGGCAGAAGAGAAAGAAATATAAAGCTTTTAAAACTATGAAAAAGAGACAAAGCTGTTATGAAAAGAAGGTACAAGAGTAAGACTAAGAGGTAGGGTGTGCAAGTTGATGGAAGAAGCATGAGTTTGGAATCAAAACTAGGCAGCCGTGGTATTAGGCATCCCTGGCAGTCCGCAGCACCAGAAAAGAACAGGTGGGGAAATCTTTGGACACTGCACATTTTTATTTTATTATCTTTGAAACAAATTAAGCACTGTTTACTGCATTCCCACAGAGCAATCAAGCAGACCTCATTCCAACTTTGTGATTCCATTACTAGTCAGATGAGAGTCTATAAAATACACCCAACCAGTTCAATGAATTTCCGTGGAAAGTTCAAACTGAAGGAGCATCTCGGTGTTAAGAGACCCTCGCTACAAATGAGAGGTTTGTGACCGCTCCGAGGCGGCCAGGTAGGAGCTTCTAACATAACTTTGGGGAGGCGACAGCACAGCTCAGAAACACTCTTCAGCGGGGGCAGCTCTGGGCACACTGCAAGCCCAGAACCCTGGGCAGTTCGTCTCCACCGGAAATGTATGTTTCATTGTAATTTTATTTTTTCATCGAAATTGGCACATTCACGATGCTTGGTAAACTAGACCGCTGCCTGGTTCATCTATATATATATATGAACCCACCGCCACGCGGACTCCCTAACACAAACCTTATTTATTCATATACAGTGCACTTGTGCCCCATTTTGGTAGCAACAACCGCGTGCCCATTGACATTTGGTGATGAAACAACTACCTGTGTTGCTGTACTCGCCCCTCCTCAAATCTTGCCTCCTTCAGTCGCATGTCATGCCCTCCACTTAAGAGTTTTCTACCTCTGGAAAAACAACGCTGTGTTTTAATGCGCGTGTGCTGCTAGAAGAGCAAAGTCCCCCCTCACACACACACACACATACCAACCCAGTGGTCGCTGGTAAAAAAAAGAATGAACGAATTAAGGTAGGGGATACTACAGCACAAGCACCGTGTGTCGAAGCAAGTGGAAGTTCGTGATAGAGCCTAGGCACTTGTTTAACGCTATCCGAAAAATCAAGTTGCCCCTAGGCGCTATGAGAAAACTCAAGGTCTAGTTTGCACGGATCAAGGACGAACAGTATGTAAATTATCGGTAGTGGAAATCAAGGATTTGCATTTGAATCCTAGTTATCCCACTTGATCGCTCAGTGTGATCCTGGGCATATCATGCAACATCTATACTCCATTTACTCATATCTCCTTATTAGGAACACTTAAAAATCGCAGTTTGGTGCTATATGAATGAATGGCACGTTGAATACAAAGGAGATCTCACCTTTATCCTCGATCATGTTGAACTTCTGAACCTCCTTGGCGAAGTACTCGTCCTCCGGGGTCTCGTGGGTTTGGGGGGTCTGCGTCTCCTGGATAAGTTCCAGGGTGCTGTTGTAAAGCACCATGACTTCGTCGGGCACCGGGGCGACGTCGTCCTCCACCTCGGGGGTCTTGTCCAGCTTCAGCTTGCTGAGGATCTGGCCGCGGATGGCTTCGATGCGCTTGCCTTTCACCATCCCCATGTCCACGGTCTGGCAGGTGGAGAGCGCCAGGACCACCGAGAGACAGTGCAAGAGCAACAGGAGCAGCAGCTGCGCCCGGGAGACCGCCATGCCAGCTCCGTCGGGGCGTCTGTCGGTGTCTGGTGGAAGCCCAGCACGAGGGGTGTCTGTCAGTCACCACAAGGTCAATGTCACTGAATGAAGACAGAAGGCAAGCACGCCCAGTGTCTAAAAGTGACAACTTAAGCCCATCGCACTCAACATGGAGGACTAACGGGTCAAGTCCACCAAGCCCAATGTCTGTCTACAACTGTCCAAAGCCACCACGTGCCTGCTCCTGACACTCAATGCCTGTGACTTTCGAACCGGTCATGCACAAGGTAGACTATCTAAGTACTGTCTAACCGTCTACAACTAACAGTCCCAGCACCCTCGGGTTGACTAATCAAGTGCTAAACGTGAAACCACTACATCTACGGAAGCCTAAGATGATCAAATACACTTTAGTCCATGAAAGCCAAGAATAACAATGTCCTGCAATGGCAACCCCAACTCAAAAAGCTCTGCAGCACCTAAGCCCAAGGAGGCTAAAATACCAACCAGAGCAATCTCTAAAATCTGTTAGACTTCTGGGGCAGCAAACTAAACAAGCACGAGCAACGAGGGGGGGCAGGACAGCAAGCACGAGCAACGAGGGGGGGGCAGGACAGCAAGCACGAGCAACGAAGGGGCAGCACTCACCGGAGGAATTGGCAGCTTCTCGACTTCTTGCGGGGGCCGGGCAGAAATGGCATCAGAAAAGCGCCGACATTTTCGCATTCGGGGGCGTGGTTTTTACAGTTGAGTGACGGATGACGTCACGGCGAGAATACTGCAAAAAACACGCCCCCAAATCCGAAAAAGACGGGGCTTGAACGGAGTGACGCCCTGTGGAGAAGAAACCCTTACCTCCTTGCAGCCATGTCCGAGCGTGGGGGTCCTGTCCCCCGCGCCCGGTCCCTTAACGTCCCGGTCACCCAGGACTCCTTCTCTCTTGTTTCCCCTGCAGGCATCTTCGCCGACAACAGACCCCGGAGGACCGGAAGTGACCTCCCGCAACCCCGGAAGTGACGACCCGGAAGCCGCCGCCTCTGACCCCGGAAGTGCTGCTACGGTATCCACCCCGGAAGGTAGAAAAACCCACTACAAGGGAGGAGAAGGGTTCGAAGCAGCCGACTCGTGGCAGGAGACAGCGAGAAGCGGAGAACCACCGACAAGGAGCGGAGCAGAGCGGGAAGACCGAATCGAGGACGAGGAAGAGGAGGACGTCTGGACCGAAGACTGGTGGCGTCCTCAGGAGGTGGCTGGAGAGCGGCCGCAACTCGGATGAGAGTTGCGGCGGGGCACGTGAGTACACACCATCCTTTCTCCGTCCCTCTTCCTTGTATATAAATGTAGATTTTGTAGATAGAGCTGCACCAGCACACGCACTGTATATTGATCTCTTTCCACGTTCACTGTAAAGAGCCCGAGCACCGCCCAGCACCAGTCACCCCCTCTTTTCCCCTACCCTCTCTTACCTGCCTTGCCCTTCCTCCCTGACCAACCCTACCGCACAGCCCGTTTCACGTTCGCTCACTCCCTGGTGTGGGTGGAAGTACCCGAAGTCCAGTTCTGATCAGGACTAATGCCCGTACACTTCTCTCCTTTTCCAAGCCTCCGAGGAGTCCCAGTACACCAGCGGGAGTCAACTGTACCCTTCCAGAGGAGAAGACCGGAACCCCTACATCATCCTCACACCGTGTCATCCGCCTGCAGCCCCACCCTACACGTCCGCCGGATTTCCGAAAACAACCCATCACCCCTTAAGACTTTGTTCACTCCTTGATAATAAAATAACTACTGAGCATAGCTCAATATATCCGGCCTCCTCGCCTGTTATTCTGGCCCGCCCAGCCCACAGCTTCACACGCCCCTCTCCTCCAATGGCTGGCCTCCGTTTAGGAAGCCATCCAATGGAGAATAGGGGCGGGTTCAAGCCCCCATACTGGTAAACATTAAATCTCAGACCGAGACTGCACCAAAAACGATCTCGACCTAAAAAGGCCTGGCACAGGGGTGGGAAAAGCTTAGCAGCAAAGGGGTTCATTTTTCAGTCCAATTAAGAAAGGTAAAAACACATCAACAGGATCAAACAAGCAGCAATTTGTAAGCAGACATAAGCTGAAATTTGACTTCTGTCTTTGAATGCACAGCAAATGTGACACGATTAAATAGCATATTACAGTACCCTTTTGGCATTTTAAATGCTTTGAGAGAGATTTTAGCTTGGATTTCTGCAGTGACCTTCCTGGGCAAGGTCTGTGAAAGCACAGCTGATGTTATGTGCTGTGTTGCCGGTATCAAATTGGTGCCTGTAGTCTACTTCATAACAGTTTGAGATTTTCTCCTGGGCCTTTGAGGAGGAAGTCATTGATAAGGTAGCCAAATGGGTGTGCCATTGACAAGGAGATTGCAGAGAAAGTAGCAGTCCCCGTCACAATGGTTGTCAGTGATGCTGGAATAATCAATGTTCCGAATAGGTCTAGTTCAGTAAATATAGTGCATTAGTGCACTTTTCAGAACTAGTGTATGTAGTGTCTTTTCTGCTACTCTCTCTGGGTTTGCGAAGAAGAGGGGCAACTCAGTCATTTGGTTTATGTGAATATGGGAAATCACTTTCGGGAAAAACTTTGGGTTTGTTCTTAAAACTACTCTATCACTCTGTACTTGGATAAAGGGTTCCTGTACTGTTAGAGCATGCAGTTTATTTATTCTCCTGATAGACATGATCACCAATAGGAAGGCTACCTTCCAAGATCAGAATTGTATATCACAAGTTGCTCGAAAGGGCTTCCCATTAATCTTTAGACTATATTCAGGTTCCAGACTGACATTGGAGTTGTTGGAGGAATGACCATTTTAAGGTGCCCCATGAAGACAGTAATTACAGGCATTTTAAAAAGAGAATAATATTCGTTGTTCTGCATGTAAGCTGCTACTTCTCCTAAATGTAAACAAATCGAAGTGTATACCAACCCCACCTTTTGCAAATGTAATAAATAGCTAATGAGATTCTGAACAGAGGCTTCAAGGGGGCATATGTAATCTCCCAAAGAGTTAGATAAGCGATAAAGTAACCCCTGCCATACATTATAAGAATATTGCAAGTCACAGAGGAGGTGCATAGCTATAGAGGAATAAGGCCAGAGGCTGAGCTGCTTTAAAAAGCTATGGAACTCCAAGGTGACTTCCAATATCCTTATCATGTCCGCCAGAATTACTTTATCCCATACAATACATGGTCACACAATCACCTTTCCCTCAAGCCACTTAAAATCTTGGTGCATAGCTCTTTCATATGAAACAGTAAGCATGTTTGCAAACATGAAGAATAAAAATAAAACCTCTAGTGCAAAATTAAACATATCAAAAACCTGATAGTTATTTGTTGCAAATAGATATGTGAAACAGTTCAATAGAAGTCAGTTTATAAAAAAAAGATGCACTAGCTCAGTGTGTGTAGAAACATGCTGAAAGTTTCTAGCTTTTCTCGGAGTACAAAAAACATAAACATGTTCCCCCTGCTTTTCACTGTAAGCTAGAAAAATAGAGCAGAAGAAAGAAAAGCAATGTTCAATTTTTGTTGCTAAACAGCTGCTTTAATTATGTTCCATTGCCTGCCTCTGCCTTCAGCTGCTAGCAGCAGGCATTGTAACATTAGAACTCAACTGCAATAACTTATTAAGGTCGAGCTCTGACTTCTTTTCTTTATAATCGGCAACTAAGTGTTTTACAAGTCTCTGATTATAAAGAAATTAGACACCGGCATTTCAAATACAGGGATTTCCAAATCCCATGTATTATACATAAATCTTTTCAACTTTGCAGTATAGCAAGCATTTGAGATGAGTTTACATCCCTTGTACAAGATTTGCATATACTACTCTTGGAGTTTAAGGTAACCAAACTATTGGAGCTCAGGTGCCAGATTGTAAATTCATCTGCTTGAGGTTTGCGTTGTGTTATGTTAGGATAATTTGTAGAGTGCTCGTAAACTCATGGTTTCTTTGGCACTATTTACAGGGTCACTGGAATTATGTGACTGTACAGCTGTGGTGTTTTTCACATAATTATAAGGGGCCGCATTTGCCACATAATCCATCATGTGCTGCATAATCGCAGAATTTAACAAAACAAATTGTTTCTTGGTCAAACAGTTCAAAAGTTTCTAAAAGCGCAGCAACGTGTTGTCGCCAGGATATCAAAATGTTCATAGAGCTCGGGAAATTAACTTCCAGTCCTAACTCTTAGGGAAGAGAGTTCCACAAGGTAGGGACCAAGACAGAAAAACTCCTGCCACCCATTCTTTGCTTTATAAAGCTTGGAAATCACAGGTAATAATTGACCAGTAATCTTAAAGCCCTACATTGTGATATAATTTCAAATTTTGTAGATGAAAAGAGTGGAGCCAAATTGATGAAGGCTTTAAGTATTATGCAGTGAGCCCTTGCCTAAACTCTGCTTGATGGGCTTCTAACAGTTTTTTCCCAGGATTGACAAGTCAGTAGATCTGGTTTCAACGTACCAACGCTGACTCACTCAAGTTGGTGCCATGTAAATGAGGGCCATTGACACTTGCTGGGGTTTCCTGACTGCATATGGAGTCAGAGGCAGTGGAGAAAAACCAAATATCCCTGACCAATTAATCTCTAGTACATCGCCCAGATCGACTGTGGGAGTGACCCACTTGCAAAAGTACTTGGACTCATCTTCCATTCATAAACTTGTTGATACACAGTAGGGGCTGGTGTCAGGGAAGAGTGGCGAGCGGGGGTGTCGGACAACAGACGAAAAGAAAAACAAAAAACTATTTAAAAAAAAGCGTACCTGTCACCTGCCGCATTGCGCTCTTCTACTCCTCTCCACTGCAGGCACAGGCTCCCAGACTCCAATACGACCAATCAAGATGCTGCTCTTGCAGTATGAGAGCAGCATCAGGATTGGCCTGAGCGCCCTCGATTTGCGCTCCCAGGGAGACTGGGAGCTGTTGCCTGCTGTCTCCAACCTGGCAACGTAGCTCAGGTTGGAGCAGCTCAGTGCGCATGTCTGTATGGCCGTCCTGAGATGTGCACTGACAACAGTGCCCACCACTCCCCCTCATCACTGTTAACCCAAATGCCCCGCCCCCAAAGACTCGGCCCAGGAAGGAAACATAAAATGATAATGAAAACACGTTTTATTTTTGATGTTTTTAAGCTGCTGGAGGGGGAGGGGGCAACGCTCTTCCGCCATAGCGGAGGAGCGGCCATTGCATCTTGCTTAATAGAGCCACAAAATAGTTGTCCACCACGGGCAGGTGCTCCGCCCGAAGCAGAATGTGTTTCTGAACGGATCCATGCCAAATGGTTTGGGCTATGGTTGAGAGTGGAGGCAAGTGAGCCTCAGCCCCTCTTGCTCCTGGATATAATGCATTGCTCTCAGGTTATCTCTCTTCATGAGGACAATTTTGTGACAAAGGAGAGTTCGAATTGTATTGCTGTACCCTCTAGGAAATTGATGTAGCAACCCTGTTGCTACATCAATTTCCCAGAACAGTCATGTGGTAGAAATGTGCTCCCTACCATTCTACAGTACTAGGGCCGGACTGGCCGTAGCGGGCACGGGGTGTTTCCCCGGAGGGCTGCCAGGGTGGGGGCCAGTTTTGGGCCTCTGTGGTGCCGTTTTTGTTACCGGGGCTATATCGGCTCCCTGTAACAAAATCGGCCGAAACCAGGCTTAGCAAACAGCTCGGCTGCATACCCCTTGCTCCTAGGGGGGGCCGGCCGAGCAGTTTTGCCAGGGCTTGTTTCAGTTCCCAGTCCGGCCCTGCACAGTACTGCTATACAGGAAGCAGATGTATTACTGTGCCCATCGTAAGAGGAAGAGGTTTTTGAAAAAGACTGCAACCTTTGGAATGCCATCACCTTCACTTGTTTTGGGTAAGCCTTTCTGTAATTGAACTCGCCTTTCACCGAATTTCCCCGGCATCCAAGTGTTTGGCGTATCACTTCGCAACGCTGACAGTGCCACTGTATTGTCTCCAGATGGCCGCAGAGGAACCGATCTGAGGCTCTCTCCCCCGCTGATCCTCCCCCGCCTCCGGACCTGACTGCTGCTGCTTTTCCCTAATGTTAGCCCGCCTGCCTCGCCTCCCGTATGACGTCTGGGACTATTTGGAGGTTTATTAATTTTATTTTGATTTGAGCAGAGGTAAGAACTACTCCTTTGAAGTAAGATGCACCCCGCTTCTTTTGGGACCATCTCCTAAAGACACTCTTGTCCTATCCGCCATCTTAACGTCCTTGGTCCGTATCTCCGGTCCCGCCGGTCTCCAGCTGGGCGACCTTTTCGTATCTGCTCCTCGTTTGTGAATATTGCAGATGCCCCTGAACCCTCCATGTTCCGTCATACCTACCTCCCTCGAGTAACCTCATGTTTTAATGCCATGGATCCTACTATGCAACATTGTATTTAACCTATGTAACTGTGTAACTTGTTTCTTACCAATACTCTTGTAAAACACTCTGTTACCTCCGGGTCTAGCCAATATCCTTGGTGATCCTGCCTATACCTGCCTGACTTCAAAATGGTGGCCGAAATTTCCCCCAGTCCGCATCTTCTCCTTTCTCACTCCAACATTTATTTCCAATGTTACTGCAGACTCCATAGTCTGATAATGCTCTCTCCACTCTATGGCCTCCAACATTGGCTACATTGATCTGTTCCTCGATTGTGAATATTGTGGATGACCCTGAATCCATCACGTTGCATCATACCTAAACTCCATAGTCTGCTAACGCTCTCTCCACTCCATGGCCACCATTTGGCTGCATTGGGGCAGCAGCCTCCCAGGCTACTTAACCAGCATCCCAAATCTCAATTCCACCAATCTGCAGTGAAAATCTGTTCTGTACCAGCACGACTGTCCCTTTAATGGCCTCTATGAATGTGCCCCTTGCCAAAGCACTCCTTCTCCCTTTGTTGGGGAGGGATCCAGCATTTATGACCTGGAGTCTCAGAGACCCTTCTGAGAGAGTCCGCAGCTATAAGGGAATCACATATTATTGGAGGATTGGGAATTATTTCTGTAACTCGTGTATCTCATGTAACTACGCTCCAGAAACTGAAACTACCAGCCCAACTGTCCCTAAAATGGCCTCCATATGAATGTGCCCCTTGCCAAAGCACTCCTCCCCTTGTTGGGGAGGGGTCCAGCATTTATGACCTGGAGTCTCAGAGACCCCTCTGAGAGAGTCCATAGCGATAAGGGAGTCTCACATAGCGGAGGTCTGGGAATTGCTTCTGTAACTTATGTATCTTATGTAATTACGCTCCAGAAACTGATGTAACTTTGTAACTATGCTTTAAAACAATTGTCCTGCCTCATGTAAAGGGCTCTGTTACCTCCGGGCCTAGCCAGCGCTATATAAAACTTTTCAAATCAAATAAATAAATAAGTAAACTCCACATAGCCCATAGAAGTGGATGAACCAGCTGTGGTGACAGATGTGACTTTTTAATATAGACTGTGAAACCTCACCTGTGCAACATTGACACTGTTGTCTGAATATGTGCTAGGTATTGGTCTCGGCTGCTGCTCTTTATCATCCAATCGTCCGTATATGAGAACACATAAATGGCGTTTCTGTATAGGTTTACAGCTACTACCCCTACTCATTACGTAAACACCCTTGGTGCTGGTGTAACCCCAAAAGGGAAACTTTGGATTTGTAGTGTTGTTCACTTACCGAAAAGTGAGGTAGCAGCTCTGTGTGGATGGCTGGCGATGTGAAAGCATGCATCCTTCTGGATGAGGGTTGCCATGTGATGCCCTTTTTTTAATAGCAGCCCTGCTATATTACAATGAGAACCCACTGGTCTGTGGTTACTTCCTCCCACTGGAGAAGGTGGGGCGATGGTGGGAAATGTGGGGCATATCTGCCTTGCTGGAGCCACCTATGTCATTACCATAGTGGACACCTCTTTAAAAGCTAAAAGGAATGGTAAAAGACAGGGGATTGCCTCAGCGCTCACATAGCAGTTTAACACAATATATAAAAATGGAGCAAAATAAGGGTGGTACACATAGGGAGGAATGTTCACCCTACATTCCCAATTTGGAGCCCAGAGGGGTTCCAGTACAAATTTTCACATTTCCAATTGCCACACACAGTTTGTAATGAATATTCGATTTGTAGTAATAATGCAATCCACAGTTGATATGTTCCTTCAATTCTTGGGACTCCATAGGTCATTTATTCAAGATTTAGGTCTTCAAAGTAGTAAATCCCTTGGGTGTTTGGCATTCTTCTAAGGGCTGTTGCTGCTGATATCCCCATTTTGTAAACTGGGTTGATGATTTTGCACCCCCCTTGACTGTTCCTTATGAAAACCAGCTTTAAGCATTGGTTTCTGCAGAGGCCCATTGGTTATTATGGTGCCTTTCTTGAATTTTTCCAGCATGATGTCAAATTGGGGTCCCAAAAAATGCTCCCCTTCAAAAAGGCCTTAATGAGGTGTTGTTAAACCTTTGGTTTGAATCCGGAAACACTAAACTCTGCATGGCGGCGGAGAATGATGACAGGGCTAAGCTCCCGTGATGCAGTGGCAGCCGAGTCTAATGCGCAGCTGATGTTTGGATCGGAAATGGGCTTTCCTTTTGCCACAATTTCCTGTCCCCTTTTATTGTAACTGTAAATGCATTTATATAGTGCTTACTACTCCTGACAAGGGGTTAAAGCGCTTTTCGGCGAGTAGCACACTACGGATCCCAAAAAGGATTAGTGGTGAATTAGTATAGTGAAATATGAAATAGATTTGAGCAGTGGACATGTTAGTCTGTTATTTGGATTGAAAAAGATAGTGGAGGGATAGAAGAGGGAAGGGCTGGCATTTATATAGAGCTTGCTACCTTGCTTCTGGGAGGTGTTTCCGTCAATTGTTCCATATCTCCCAATTCATCTAGGTCATAATGGGAGAGCAATCCCACTCAGTTAGAGATCCTTCAGAGTGGATGCCCCCAACAGCCACCCTCTTGACTGCTGCATTACTCTCTTTATTTTCTTTGTCCGAGGAGGATATGCCCTGCTGCCTGGGCACAACTTTGTTTCCTGGCTGTATGCACAACAAGGGAATCGGGTGGGGCATGGCCTTGATGTAAATGGGATTGTCTAGGGCTGCTTTACTTTCCCCAGGGCTGCTTTACTTTCCCCACCCTAGGTGTGACAAACTGCACCCATCACCACGCTCTTAAGCATTGGTAGATATTAGACCACTTCCGTTTTTGAGAGTGCCACATCCAAAAATATACTCTTCTATAGCATACAGCTTAACTTTCTGAGGTGCTGCATCTCTCTGGAAAGTGCGCCATGGTATCATCCGGGGGGAGGGTCTAAACCTTAGACATCCTGTGGGTAGATAGGCTAATCTTCCCAAGGATCGTAACCTCCCTCCCCATTCCCCCCACCTCCCCCGGACATCTTAAGGATTTTAGGGGCCCTGAGCCAAACATATTTTGAGCGCCCCTGTTCGGAAAAGGGCCCCCCAAATTTATGATCCAATTTCAGCTCTTTCAGGACCTTTTTGGCCAAGTCAGTGACAGTGAACAGGTGCACGTCCAAATTCTTTTTGGATAATCAATTTTATTGATTTTACAAAGAAAGTGATAAAAACTGAATACAAATAGTACATCATGGTCGGCAGCATCATAACGTGATTTTCGGCACGCAGTACAAGTACCGCAAAATACATCATTGATCCCCCCCCTCCAGGGGGCATATAGCTAGACCCAAGGACACAGGGGTGACACTCAATCTAACATTGCCAATCATTTGCCCCATATTCTTCAGTGTTTGGCTGGGCAACCTCTGGCTTCATATATAGGGAGTTCCTGTGCAGCGCACCAGTCTACTCCTTGGCGCCACTTAGTTATAGTGGGCAGGGTGGGGTTCTTCCACGCAGCTGCTATGTCGCATTTGGCTACTACCAGAGCAGTTCCTAGGAACGCCTTGTCTGCCCTGGACCCATCCAACCCATCAGTGATACCTAGTAATATGTTCAGGGGGTTTGTGCGGGACTTCCCATCCCAGTACCTCCGTGAGCTCTGTTTCCGCGGCCCAGTAAGGGGTTATGCGTGGGCATGCCCATACCATGTGAAAGAAATCTGCAGGGTCAGTACCACATCTTGTGCATGTTGGATTTAGAATTAGGCCTGCTCTGTGTAGGCTGCGGGGGCAAGGTAGGAGGTGTGCAGGTAATAGAGCTGGACTTGGCGTAGCTTAGCTTAGGCAGTGATAGTTTTAGGTGCCATCAGTGTATCTCTCCAGTCCTCATCTTCCAACAGACCCAACCATGCCTCCCATCTAACTCTCAGCTGTTCGAGAGAAGTGGGACCATTATTGTTAAGGAGAGACATATGCATGAGACTCCACCCCTCCTGAGGTTACCCACCATGACCTGGGCTTCAAGGGGGCTGTGTTCTGGCAGTGAAGTGCTGGATTTTATATGTGTGTCTAGGGCATGACAGACTTGCAAATATCTGTAGAACTGGGATGGATGAAGTGAATATCTAGTCTGCAGGTCGGCAAAGGAACTAATATGATCACTGGCCCACTTGTCTCCACGTTGCGAGATGCCAATGAGGTCCCAACCTCTGAGCCATCTAGGCCCTCAACCTCCCGCAGCCATGTACCTTCCAAAAGGACTGTACAGGTCACCGTGAGGAGGTCTCTGGGAATGGGGGATCCATATAACATAGCTTGAGCATGGGAGAGGTCCAAGTGTTTAAGTTCAGTCCTGTAGGCCGGATCAGACAACCCCCCTTTAACCAATCGTGTATTACCAGGAGGCGGGTTGCCAGATGATACAGGTAGAGGTTCGTTAGACCCATACCTCCATCAAAAGGTGGAATCTGGCAGTGCCGAAGTGCCATACGCGGTTGACGAACGTTCCAGATACATTTTATGATTAGACTGTCTATGCTTCGGAACCAGGCTCGAGGGATGTGGAGTGGACTATTCTGGATAATGTAAAGGAACGAGGGGAGGATCATCATTTTGAATAGTGCTATCCTCCCTAGTGGGTTGAGTGGCAGTTTTTGCCATTTCTGCAGGTCCTGCCTGGTTTTAGTGATTAAGGGGGTCACAATGAGTGCCCATGTCGGGCATTAGGGTGACCCATATACCTAGGTACTTAAAAGATTGTTTCCTGATAGGGATGGTGGACTGCCAGTCGAAGCAATCCCTGGGAAGGTGCAGAGGGACCAAAGTTGATTTGGCTGAATTCAGACGCAGACCAGAGACCCGTTGAAAGGAGTGCAATATGTGTAAGCATCGGGGGCCAGATCGGACTGGGTCTGCGAGAAACAGTTGGACATCGTCCGCAAATAATGAAATGTTGTCATCATGTGATTCCCCCCACAGCCAGCCCTGAACTCAACTATCAGAGTGGACGAGGTTGACCAGAGGCTCCATGGCTAGGGCATAGAGAAGGGGGCGCAAGGAGGCACCCCTGCCTTGTCCCTCTTCCTATTGGGAAAATGTCAGAGAGTACACCATTGACTTGCACCCGTGCAGTTGGTTTAGAGTACAGGATATGGACCACATTGCGAAACTTGAGGCCCAGGACATCCCCAAGGTAACCCCAGTCAACCGAGTCGAAGGCTTTCTCAAAGTGAACTAGAAGAAGCGCTAAAAAAGGGGTTAATGCCTGGCGGTTGGCCGGGGCCACATGGAGACGCTTTAGGCAGTGTCCAGTACCCCGTGCCAGCATGAATCCACTTTGGTCAGGGTGGACCACTTTGTTGAGGAAGGGTTTAGTGCGTTGAGCTAGGACCGTAGCATATATTTTGGTCTCCGTGTTAATCAAGGAGATGGGGTGGTAGTCTGCACACATTGGTGAGGGTGGCTGTATTTTGGGAATGATAGCTATGGTAGCTGTATCCATCTCAGGAGGGAAGGAGCCTTTTTCTATGGCTTTGTCATAGAGGGCAGCCAGATGAGGGGTTAGTATATCTCTGTAGGCGGAATAGTATTCCTGTGGATAACCGTCCGGGTCCGTAGTTTTGCCGGCCGCAACTAGTGAGAGGGCTCCCTGTATGTCCTCACATGTGATCGAACCTTCCAGTCCATCGGACTCAACGGCAGTCAGTGTAGGAAGGTGGAGGTCCTCCAAGGCGATCAGTTCCACCAATGAAGATTCTGGTTTCCGGGTAGAGTATAGATCTGAGTAATAGTCTGCGAAGGTTTAGGCTATCACCCGGGAGAGTGATGGGTATGCCCCATCGAATCCCAGATCTCTGGAATTATCTGAGGTGCCAGGGGATAGGACGCTAGTCTGTGCAGTATTTTTCCGTTCTCATCGCCCACCCATAAACTCAGGACACTGAGGACCTCCAAAGGAGTTTTGCAGAATCTAACGAGATCTGTTTGATCTCATCCCACACTAAAAGAAATTAGTCAGAATGGAGGCCCATGGAGACTTCATGCTGGCATACCTCAAAGCTGGAGTCATTCCACAAGGCTTACGCATACGAAATATTCCAGGACTATTTGTACATGTTAAACAGTTCCTAGATAAATGTTCACGCGCCTTCATGATATTAATTGTGGAAACAGCTAAAGAACTTATAGCGGCCCTCAAAAATGAACTTCTAGAATTGGAAGAAAAAGTTAGAAAAAACAATGCTCTAGAAGAAGCGAAAAAGAAAATAAAACAAGCAGATAAAGAACTTTTATCTTTTAAAGATTATTTACTTAAACTAAACTTGAAAAATTACAAAAAGATATTAGATACAATACTAAAGAAAAAACGTATTCCTATCTAGCAGACGATTTTTATAAACAAAATCATTATTTGAAGGAGGACAATTTGAAGCAATCTCGGGTACATACCTCTGACTCCGAGGCAGAGAATATTGCACATCAATATGAGCAAACAGGGCAAACATAGAAATTTTAATCCTAACCACAATGCCCCACAGCCTTTTTTAGAGCAGCGCAGCTCCCGAAGGGGAAGACCCAGAGTCAGATTTCAGAACCAAACTCGTGGCAACTACCAGAATGCATATCGCCCGCAGAACAGCAACCCTATGTTGGAAACTCGCAACGCCCAATATTGGAGGAGAGGAACATAATTCCGATCTTTAACCTCTCCTCTCAACCTTTAGACATTGCCAGTACCAATCTGCTATCTAAAGATCTCTCCTTTGTTCCTCATTCCACTGCTAACATTTTTGAATTGTATCAAGATATTATAACTTTTTTTCGGAAAGTCAGACGTAAACATGTTTTTAAGGATAAAGAAGAGTTAAGTAATTTCACCACAAATCTTTCAGGCATGTCCAATTCTTCTCTGTTTACTCCGACTTTAGATGTACTAGGACCAGAAGTTCAGGTGTTCGAACACACTGTTCTTAACTGCTTGAAGAAAGCGACCAAATTTGTACCTAAACCCCTGTATAATTTGAATCGTGAAGAATTCCAATCTCTTCACAAATTATCCACTGAAAAGACCCTTAATATCAAAAGCTGTGGCAAAGGGGGTGGCATAGTTATCATTGATACTTGCATTTATGAACACACAATAAAGCCCCTCTTGAATGACACCAATTTTTTCTCCTTGTTACAAAAAGATCCTACACCTCTAGTTAAGTTGAGAATTCAAAATCTAACAAGACTAGCTCTTGACGATGGCGATATTTGCAATAAAGAGTTTGACTATATTAACTAACCTCAACCTACAATGCCATGCATAAATGGAATCCCAAGATCCATATAGATGTATTAGACCCTCCCTATCGTCAATAGTATCCACCATTGGTTTTATCACAGAACCCCTTTCGAAATATTCAGATGCCCTTTTAAGACCGTTCGTGTCTAAAATACCATCATACATCATGGACACCTCATACATCATGTACACATCATCAATAAAGTCGAACACCTTCCATTCAATCAAGCCACTAGCATCCTCGTCACTCTTGACATTGAGGCTTTATACAGTAACATTCCGCAAGATAAAGCTCTCACAGCCATTGCTTGGTTCATTGATAAATATCAGGTTCCCTGCCCAAAAACTTCCCTTCTCCAGTGTATAGAAATAGTTCTAACAGAGAACACTTTCAAGTTTGGTAAAAGTTTATATAAGCAGACAAAGGGCGTAAGTATGGGAGCCTCTGTTGCTCCGTCAGTGGCCAATATCTATATCGCCGAATTTGAGATGACACATATACACAATGAAGTGGCCCCCTTTTTTTAATCCATTTCCACCTGGTCACGCTATATTGATGATATTTTCTGTATTTGGACCGATACAGAGCAGGCGCTCACCGAATTCTTGGAGTGGCTTAATGTGTGTGATAGCAATCTTCATTTTACATCACACACTAGTAGAAACCAAGTAGAGTTTTTAGACATCCTTATAAGACACAAAGAAGGGGCCCTTGAAGTAGATTTGTTCATTAAACCCACAGCACGGAACACTTTACTTCATTTCGATAGTTACCACCCTAGGGCTCAGAAGGAAGGGATTCCTTTCAGCCAATTCCTCCGTTTTCGACGGAATTGCTCTAATATTCAGAATTTTGATATCTAAGCAGGTTCATTGAAAGCCAAATTCCTGGCTCGGGGATACCCCCATAGACTCATTTGGGAATCGTTCAAACGTACACGATTTTACGATCGTGACTATCTCCTTCAGCCTAAATCTAAAGCTCCTAAAAATCAACTGGTATGTATTACCAGACATTCGACCATGAACAACACGGTTCGCCAGATTGTTAATTCTAATTGGCATATCCTCAATAGTAATTCAGAGGAAAATGATAAAATGCCAAAACCTATCTTTGCCCACAGAAGAAACGAGAACATTAAGGATTATATCACCCGCTCCAGATTTGTTGAAGGAACTCTATTTGTCCAAAAGACCATTGACGGCAATTCGCCAAACACTGGCACATATAAATGTAATACTTGCAAAGCTTGTGAAACGGCCATAGTTGGTACTAACTTTACATATCAAGGCTATACTATCCGCCCCCGCAAGTTTTCCAATTGCAAGACCAAAAATGTAATTTACCTCTTGGTTTGCCCTTGCGGACTTGGCTATGTGGGCGAGACAGCCAGCTCCTTTTGTACCCGCCTAACTGAACATCGTTCAGCCATCCATACCTCCAAAATGAATGCCCCCCTGGTAAAACATTACCTTGGATGTCATCATAAACCCAATGAGATACGTTGGTTTATTATTGAAAATTTGGATACCGATGGTAGCACCAAAATGGAGCATGTCACAAAAAACGCGACGCTTTTGGATCTTCTCTTTGGCAGCAAATACCAAAGGGCTTAATAACGATATCCCATGGGAGAATGCCATTAAGTATAATACCAGATGATTGGCCCCCCTATTGGTGTAGTACATATTATCAAGCCCATTATCGGCGCTTTAAAGCGGCGATAATTTTAACGCTGTTTCTTGATAATATGCCCCTCTATTCCCCATAATCATCTCCTTCAACTGAACAATTGAGATGCTTTTTTTCAATGAATCCCTAAAACTCCTGCTAGTGGTGTAGGTTTGTTTTCTCTTGACACGCCACTGTCAGAGTAAGACATTTTAAATGTCATCAATTAGCTCCCAAAAGATAAAACCCCTGGGCCTGATGGCTTTACTGTATGCTTTTATTCACGTTTCAGACATCTTTTAATTCCTAAATTATTACTTTTATTGCTCATTTCTTGACCACAGGACGGACACAAGGTTCTTTCTCTCAGGCTATGCTCTGCTTACTCCCTAAGAAAGATAAAGATCTTTCTCAATGCAGCAATTATAGGCCTATTTCATTGTTTCAAACGGACTGAAGATCTTTGCTAATGGGGAAAATGGTGAAATGGGAATTTATGTTTGGTGCATTGAAGTGGCATGGTTTAAGTCCCCATTTTCTTCAATATATTTCCGTTATTGTATTCTGAACCCTCTACCTCTATGTGGGTCAATGGTAAACAATCCCACTATTTTCCTCTTCATAGAGGGACAAGACAGGGCTGCCCTTTATCCCCACTTGTATTCATTTTATCATTAGAACCCTTCTTAGAAACAGTTTGCCAATCTCCAGCCTTTTCTGGTTTTCAAGTTAAAAGTTTGTATATAGAATATAAGGCATATGATGATGATATTTTGATATATCTATCCAATCCGGATACATGTTTTCCGCATTTTTTTCCACTATTAAAAAATACATATTCCGCTGTTTTGGAAACAAACTTAATATAGATAAATCAGCGGTCCTGCACCTAAATAAATATTGCCTTCTGGATATGTTTAAAGACTCTGAGTAGTTCATGTGGAATTCAAAATGTATTAACTGTCTAGGCATCCTCTACTCTAATAATATTAAAGAAATTATTCAAATTAACCTTAACGAGATTATGACAAAAATCACTTCGCTGATAGAGAGTTTGTCCCCTTTTTTCTGTCCGGGTGGGGTAGGCTAGCTACAACTAAAATGATGTTGCTACCAGTCGCAAAATTGTACTTGTCTATGCTTCCAGTTTCTCTTCCACATGCCTTTTTCAAAACTATTAATTGTTCTTGGATTACATTTTTATGGAACAAACGCTAAACTAGAGTCTCCTTCGTCCACCTTCAACAACCCAAAGATACTGGTGGGGTTAACTTTCCCAACTTTGAATTATATAATTTGGCCTTCACATTTACACATTTCTGGACTTCCCTTCCGGAAACCCATGCAGATTCATCAACAGTTTGTGGGCAACTAGAACATGCACAATTTACACGCTTTGCTTTCAGGAAGATGGTTCACACCATTCAACCCCCGAAGGTGTTTCTTTCTCCAATACTTACTCATTCCATAACTATTGTTTAACCCATATTTATTTCCTCCAATTCCTGCTACGAAAATATTTCACTAACTGCAATTTGGTATGATAAACACAAAAAATTAAACAATAGAGTTCTTTTGTGGAAAGAATGGATCGATAAGGGAATTATAGTCATAGGTCACCTACTCGCTAAAGGTTCTCTGCTGAACTTCTCTGGTATCCATGAAAAATACAATATATCTACTTATTATGCCTTCCATTATCAGCATTACACCTCTTCTTCTCCTTTATATTTCACAACCAGATATTGCTTCAGGCACACTTCTACCCTGCTAGATTTGTCTTCACAAATGAAGGCCTCTGGTATAAATAAATTATTGATCGGGTCCTCTAAGTCTAAACAAAATCAAAAACAGAACTGATGTGCGAAACAGATCTTCAAAATGTGTTTTTGGCTCATGCTTGGAGATCTATATAGGCCAAGATCCATACCTCTTCTTGTTCAGCAAGTACAACAGAAACATATTAGTTCTATAACAGATATGTTACCCCAATGAGTTTATATAAATTCAAACTTTCTACTACTACTAAATGTTGGTCTTGTGCTCATGACAATAGTGATCTCCTCCATATGTTTTTTGAATGCCCTTTAGTTAATAAGTTTTGACTACGTATATGGGATAAGCTTAAACTTTTGCCTACAAATATTCCTTTTGATATCCTGGCATATTTTTCTGGGGGGTCCTCTCCCATTTGGAGTTCCCAATGTATGGTCGGGAAATTCATTGACTTGATTTACAAATATTCACAACAAATTCGAAGGATACTACTAAAATTACCCATATTGGATGGTGGAATCGGTTATGTCATTAACATAGATTGGATCGAGCTTATGCTACTTCTTACCATTTAATGATCCAAAAAAGATGTATTATGGTCACCCCTTACCTCATTCTTATCCAGGCAATTGGCTCAATTCATGTCTAAGGTTCAACTATCACCCCCTTAAAGATTAGAATGTTTATTACATATTTATTTTTAATATTGCATAGCTGTTAACTCTTTGTTACATGATTAAATATAGCATATTTTTCTTTCCTCTTTCTCTTCTTCCCCCTTTTCTCCTCCTTCCTTTCTTCTTTATTTCCTCATAAAAATGATTAAAATGCATTTGTTTAGCATTATGTTTATATATTTCAATTCAAGTTCCTAGGTTCTTCGTTTATGATTATCTGCTATGTTTACGTCAAATGGTTTCTATACGTTGATTTCTTCCTTTTATTTTAGACACTTGTATTATTCCATATTACATTATTTTTCAGTATTTGCTTGGATCGACTTAAGGATGTTTATTTTCATTAGTTGTAAATACTTTTTGTTCTGTACTCTAATAAAGCATTTATATACTTTTTTTTAAAAAGTGCCTGGTAGGTATTTCTCAGCACGAGGCCCTGCCCCCCTCCGAGGCCCCACCTTCCCTGACATGGTGATATTGTTTTCAAGTTGGCAGGTAGGAGCCTCTGACAACAGTTCTGTCCATGGACCTGTCCTCTGTCCAGGTACGCAACATTTCAAGAGCTTCCATTGCGGATCGGTGTTCAACAGGTGAGGACAAGTAGAGCGCATTGACAGGGAAGGGGAGGTGTGAGCCACACCCCTTCCCAGTCGATGCACTGGACTTGTAGTCACCGTGTGACTGCGTGCAAGTGAGCAAATAGTCCCGAAGAGAGCCTCATATACATCTCGGACTGTAGGAAGGAGGCTGTAGTTCAGCATAGGTTTCTAACTGTTCATCACAGTACACCAAATCCGAGAACCAAGCCGACTGTGTTGGAACAGTGCTCTTCCCCAGCCATTTGAGACTTGTCTTTTTACTAGTAATGACCGTCAGAAGCTTTCTATGCGGCTTCTCCACCTGCGAAACCCAGCCCAACAAAACAGATAGAGGGTCCAAGGATAGCATGGTAACGATTAATTGAGTCAGGGTATCTCTGACCTCCTGCTAAAAGCGAGTAATGCTGCGTAGTCTCAGTCGGGATGCAAGACATCCACGTCGAGTGCGCTACAGCGCATACAACAGGAATTAGTTTGCAGTCCTTATTTCCACAGGCTGGCAGGAGTGCAGAGGAGCATATGCAAATATTTAAACTGTGTAATGTGGATTCTGTTGGTAGCAGTATTCTCACTCATCCGTTGGGGATCTGGAAGGACACCAGCCCACTTTTGCTTACATTTTGGCCCATATACTGGGGCCTCAACTTGGGTTGTTAACTACAAAATAGACAACAATTTTTGGGGGACACAGCAGTTAATAGTATCTGAAATGGTCTGAATGTGTGAAGTCCGCCAGTATGGAGTGGGAAGTGAGGGGCATATCAAGAAGGGCTTTATCTCTGCTTTTTTGGCTTTAAAAGCCCAAAAAGCAGAGATAAAACTATCGCCCTATCAACAACAGGGTGCTAACATGCAAAATCGCATGTTAGCACCCTTCTTCACTACGCCTCCCTTTGCATCTCTAATGAGATGCAAAGTGGGCGTTCCTGACGAAAATAACTGGAGAAATGTCACTAACCGACATTTCTCCAGTTATCAATCAACACGCTAACAAGCATAGCGATAAGAAAAGTAGCGCTAACCGCGGTTAGCGCTACTTTCCTTACGCCTGCTTTAAGTTTGACTTAGCCATGATTTCCAATGGAAGGTGGATATCATGGTTAAGTATACCATGCCCTATCAACAACGTAGCGCCAAACGTTGTGTGATAATCACTGGAATCCCAGCAATAATTGCACATTTGGCAGCTAACTATGGAATTTATATAGTTCTGGAGATAAGCGTCGCTGATAGCGCGCTATGTCTGCGATAAAAACAAGCGATACCCATCGATAATTATCCTAGCGCTAAGTGTGCTTAGCGATAATTATCGCCGGGTGTTGATGATATGCCCCCGAGTTTGTTATCTGCCTAAACTCACAGGTAGGTAGGCAGGCTTGTGAGTGGTACTAATAATAGTATTCTTGAGTGCATAAAGAATATCTCTCCATATCAGGCAAAGCAAGCCACCCTAACAGATGAGCCTTCAGTGTTTCCATCGAATAGTGGGCTGTTTGCTTGCCCACACAAATTTGAATAGAAGTGAGGAAGAATGCCCTGGTGAGTAGGACGGGTAGATTAGTAAAGTAGTATGTAAATAATGTGAGTATCACTATTTTACAAACTGCAAATGGGCCAGCGAGCGACAATGGCAGTATAATCCAACCCTTAACCCTGTCCCCTAGTTTACATAGTGTTACTCCATAGTTTGTTGAAGGAATGATTCCTATATATTGGTATATCCAGACTACCAGATATTTCACTGGGCATCCATTGCAAACCAGGGAAAAATCTGATGCACCCCTAGTGGTATTCAGAGTGAAGGGGGAAAAATAACCAGGAAAATATACTCCAGTTAATAGTAATCCCTGATATTCAATTAAATGTATTGAATCAACCCAGTATCCGATAGGAGCTGGTCTCTGAGTCTTTCAAATATAAGGGCAAGTTATCTGTGTAGAGGGAGATTAGTACAGGGCACAACATATGGAGAATACATCTATGGTTTTGCTTAACAATGTTGCATCTAGAGTATCCATGACAACCACAAATGCAACAGGAAACAATGCATCCCTGTCTCATAACTCTACGTATCTGGAACGAATTAGAGGTCATGCTGTCTACTTTAATAGGAGCAGTAAGGTTTGTATAAAACAAGCACGTCCAGTTGACAAGCATATCTAGATGACAGGCCAATGCAGTGATATACCCCAAAGAGGTAAGGCTACTCCATTGAGTCAAACCCCTTAGTGGTGTCCAAGAACCCGGCCACCACCTGGATTTTGGGGTTCAGTTTGTGCATGATAGCGAACAGCGTTTGTACGTTATTAGATATTGAGAGTAGACAAATTGCTTATAATGTAAATATTACAAGGGCAAGGAACCATTTTAAACTGAGGTTAAAAAGCAGAATTTATTTGTAAATACATCAAAAATAAATAAAATAAGCTACAGTGATTTCAAGAAGACAATATTCTAAAAATTAATTAAAAAGGCAATAAGTAAATGAACAGAAACAATTCTGAAAGAATACAATATAAAAACAGAAATACACAGAAAATATTCGTGGCACAAGAGTAATGAATCTCAACGCGTGTTTCGGCGACCAGCGCCTTCTTCAAGCCACACAGTCACCTAAATGATAATAAACATTATATATTAAAAACAAAAAATCATACATTATAACAAACATACAACCTAACCAGCCATATGTACTGACATACAAAAGGCAGTTATTGTTATATTTAAACCAACAATTGTTGAACAACCTCAGAGGATTAACATATTAAAAAAAAAGGTTTCAAGCCCTTGTCATAAAAAATTGCATTGCATTAATACATACAACAGATCATAATAGACTTCTGTGCTCATTTAACTAAACCTGTCGAATAGACAGATTAACTGGGACGGAGGCCAAGCAAAAATAAACATGGCTACTGAGGAGATCCTCTTATCTCCATTCAGGATATTCAACAAAACTAGAAAAGAACTAATCATAATGGGCAGGAATGAATAAATCCTAAGGAAATGATAAATCTCAAAGAAATACATAATTAATCTATATCTGGATTAATTACTTACTTCTATCTTTAAAGGTTAAAAGCTGCCAAATTGTATTGTTTTCAGATAAGAAGGATAGGGAGGAGAAGAAGAATTCAAATTATAATGAGGATATTCCTGAGTTCAATCTCAGGAATATCCTCATTATAATTTGAAAACAATACAATTTTGGTAGCTTTTGTATGTATTATTACAATGCAATTTTTTCTGAAAAGGGCTTGAAACCTTTTTTTTTAATATGTTAATCCTCTGAGGTTGTTCAACAATTGTTGGTTTAAATATAACAATAACTGCCTTTTGTATGTGAGTACATATGGCTGGTTAGGTTGTATGTTTGTTATAATGTATGATTTTTTGTTTTTAATATATAATGTTTAATATCATTTAGGTGACTGTGTGGCTTGTCCTGAAGAAGGCGCTGGTCGCCGAAACGCGCGTCGAGATTCATTACTCTTGTGCCACGAATATTTTCTGTGTATTTCTGTTTTTTATATTGTATTCTTTCAGATTTGTTTCTGTTCATTTACTTATTGCCTTTTTAATTATTTTTTAGAATATTGTTGTCTTATTGAAATCACTGTAGCTTATTTTATGAATTTTTGATGTATTTACAAATAAATTCTGCTTTTTAACCTCAGTTTAAAATGGTTCCTTGCCTTTGTAATATTTACTTTGTAAGCAATTTGTCTGCCTAGGTTGTTGTTTACCAATATGATTTATCCCTGACCTAGGAGTACAGTTTATTCTGTTTTCAGGTGGTCCTTGTTTTATACACTATTAGATATTGAGAGGCTTGGCACGAAATCAGATTGATCCGGCAGGGTTAGCTCTGAAATGAAGGGGATTATTCTATTAGCGATGGGTTTGACCAATATTTTCACATCACAATTGATGAGGGGTAAAGGCCTGCACAACTTGAGTTTTTCTGGGGGCTGCTTGGGCTTAAGTAGAGCAATAATTAATGCAGCTCACAGATGAGAGGCTAATATCCCACCGTACTCTTATAGAACTCCACTGGCAGGCCACCAGGGCCCAGAGCCTTGCCAGACAAAAACTCTTTTATCACTACATTGATTTCATCAACTGGGAATGGCTGACAGATATTCCCATTGAGAGTTGCTCAGCCATGCAATGGCTGTGTTCCCCGGTAGTCTGCGACCTGAGCCGGTTTGCATAGTGGAGTCAAAGATTAGCCTAATAGGAGCAAAACTTCTGCACTATTTCCACTGCTTCAATGTGCTTTTCTCCCTTTTCTTCCCTAATACAGGCAATGTCACCGCAGACCTGGGTTTCATTAGTACGTTAGCTAATGATCTACCAGGGCTTACACTCTCCGTGTAGCTTGTCACCACCACATCATTTCTAAAGAATTGCACCTCTCGCAATGCCTCTTCATTATGAACAGAGATTTTAGATCTAAGCTCTGCAAGAGTATTTTGGTCAGATGTGCCTTTGCATCTGCTCTCTAACTCATTTCATGCACCCGTTTGGAAATCTACGTCCTCATGCAGCATAGTACTCAATTATGTTTAGTGATATGGCAAATAACCACTTTAAATGCCTCCCAGGTTGCTGACATGTCAGGCACTGTGCTTAGATTTATTTTGAAATGGTCTCAAATGTCATTACACAACTCACGGCAAAATGCTCTGCCTCTTACCGAGTCAGGTGCCAGCTTCCAGTGTGCATCTGCGCATACATCCCTGGGATGCATATTTGTGTATGACATGGGCATGGTCCAAGAAGGACCTGGAAAAGTGACAGACATTTGTGACCCAAGCACGGACATCTCTAGTTGTCAGCAATAGGTCTTGTCTGGACCACATATTCTGGGCCGAAAATATGAATGTGACCTTGTGTATTGTTGCATGGTTCAATCTCCAGAGATCTATCAAAGCAGGATCTCTTATCTGTTTTTGGACTGCAGAAGCGCCCATTGCGCATTTGTCAGCTGGCGTGACCTATCCCTATACATGGGACGCCCATCTGGCATGCAGATGTTTTTCTGTAGTTTTTACAAGATGTCTCCTGGACTAGCACCACTGATGTATTGTGTCTAGTGAGGTAGGCATGGACTGGTCTAGTTTTTCACGGGTTGTATAGCCCCATTACGTTCCATGTTAGGCATTCAAGTGTAAGTGTCATTTGATCAGGCGCACAGTGTGGAGAGGTACTGCGTATTCGTGCTGCAACTTAAGTAGTTGCCTGTTGGAGTAGACTTAGTGTGTATGCATTAGCATGCAGATATGTATATCGTGGGTATATCTACATGATGAGGCACACAACACTCCTGAGGTAGTTAGACGTGCAGTCCAGCGCTCAAGGCGTTGCCAGCTCGAGGGTCTTTGTAATCTTAGGGTTCTGGTTGGCACCGGTAGAAGGCTTCAGATCTGAAGAGGAACAGTCCAAAGGTGTCGATCCCTTTCATAGGTAGAGTCCTACTTGGCTCACAACCACCGACAATCTGCAGAATCACTCTATACCGGTACCCAAGCCTCTGTCACTTCCAAATACCATGTTGACTCAAAGTGCACTGTCGACAATCGGCTCAGAGGATTCAGAGCAGCCCATCCCGCAGTCTCCAATAAGAGCTCGATGCAAGGCAGAAGAGCCTCTTCATTCATCCTGTTACCATGAAAATATCAACCAAGCCACCTCTGCTGAAGCCAGCAGAGACTTTAGTTTCACACACACGAAGGGGGGCTTGACACCAGATGGCAGAAGCCTGTGTATCTACAACCACACATGCTGCGAAAAAGTAGTTCCCTAAATGTTAGCAGTGGAAAGGTTAAAGCAAACAAAAATTGTGGGAAGAAGGCTATGATCCAGGGGAAGGACAGATACAAGGCGGCAAGCCATTGGATCCCTTGTTCTTTTGTTGTTCGGCGAACCTTGCTGCTGGGCTGCTCTGTGACCCTCGGAGCTACATCCTGTTAATTTGCACCTCGAACTTTGTTGTGCGGCGAACCTTGCTGCTGGGCTGCTCTGTGACCCTCGGAGCTACAATCCCGTGATTTTGCATTTCGAACTTTGCAATTTGCGGTACCCGCTTCCCGGGTCCCGCATTTGAGGAGGAGGACTCGGCGGATCTGGCAAACTCTATTGGGGTGTCCAGGGGCAGTGCAGGGCTGCGAGCAAGCGCGGGGACTCCATCTCCCAGGAGTCCCTGCCGGCCACACCTGGCCTGCTCTCCCTGCTAGCCCCGCCCCCTGAGTGGTCCATACCTAATAAAACTAAGCCACACTACCGCTGTGCGGGAGCACGCGGAAGCATCCCGGGAGAAGCCCGGGCAAAGGGCGGGCCCTCTGTGGCCCTCAGAGGCACGAAAAGGCCAGGCAAGGCCACCCCCCTGACATCTACCGACACCTACCGTTTGGACAACAAGGTACTGTTCCCAGTTTGACATCCTTGCATATAACACTGCGCTGATGATATTGACCCGTCAAATCGCCATCGCTGATTGATATTTATACCCCATTGTACCGTTATTACTATATATTGAACTCACCCGAGCCAAGTCCTGATAGACTGACCAGCCCCAGACAGCCTTCAATAGACTGCAGCAAACATGGGGAAGAAACTGGTACCTGCTCCCACTGAGCCACTGAACACCTTAGACTCCTATCTAGTACAAGTGGTCAGCAACATTAACAACAAGAGAAGGCAATCCCTTGGCTTGAGCCAATCGCCTATTTTGCCTCCAGAAAGCCCTCCCACAAGTGTACCAAGCATAACGACATCTGATATACTGCTAGAAAATCCCCCTATAAATCTAGCAGATCCTATCTCTCAAGATATTCCTCAAGATAATGGCAATGAGGCTGATGACTCTGACCCACTAATCGATCTAATAGACTTATCAGATAATACTACTGCTGATTCAAATCACCAGATAGCCACTACGGACGAAGTCCTATCACCCCTGCAGCCTGCAACACGGGCTGTTAGAGCCTGTAGAAAATTCCCAGCAAAGCGGGGGGGGGAAACAACAAGGTAGGAAAAAGCCCGCCACCCCACCCCCAAGACGTGAAGGGAAATATGCGGAGCTTGACATTGATGTAGAGTCAAGACGAATTATTGACGACGACCTATTTAATAGGATTCAAGATATGATAGACATCAAAATCAGGACTATAATCAAGCCCCTGATCGGGCAACTGGACAAATTAACATCTGAGGTTAAAAAGTTGGGCGGGGTGCACAGCAAGTTGGCCGACGAGGTAGCGAATCTATCCTCCCTTGTTACAAATCTAGCGGTCACGGACGTGGAGGTTACCCCAACTGAAAGTAATCCACAGCCCACCCAACAAGGGCCGCTGCCACTGCCACCATCTCCATCACTACCTGTACCTAGACAGGATGTAGAAGCTGGAGACCCCCACATCAGTACAACTGCTGTTATAGCGGAACCACGAAAAGAGGATGTCTCAGCCCAATTCATCATGGAAGCCTCTCCAGTAGTACTGGTATTGGCAAACGTCCCTGTTCTATCACAAGACAAAATAGAGTCCAATCAGGGTTTGAAAGACAAAGCGCTACACTGGCTTACTAACAACATGCACATGGCACATCAAGGGTTCGATAAACTGGCAGGGGATATCGTTATGACCAGGAGGGTATCTTGGATTGGGAGTAAGCCCAAAAAGTTTAAAGGGGACTGTGTAATTTTAAACTTTGCCAATGCGGAGGTTCTCCCAGACATTTTGACTAATGTTTTCCCACCCAAACGTCGTAGTGGTTCCATAATTCCCCTTACCCTTAAATTTTTCTATAATGAGACTCAGCTTGCTACCTTCCCCAACATCCCCAGATAGAAGAGTTATACTAACACCAGTAGCTGGGGAGGGGGCACCAGACCACGATATCATAATGATCGATTTCAGCCCACAGCAAACTTTGAGTCAGGAAGATTTAATTACCCGAATGAGTTAAACATCAGGCCTGCCTTGGCACATGAGCCAAGAACAAATGGTTGGGGTCCTGGCTTCTTGGGTTACGATCATAGTGCTCGGGGCAATAGGTCTACACACTGGTTGAGAAACGATCAGTTTTCGATACGCCCAAATACTCCACAACCTATGTGGAACGCAGCACTTTACGGACAGGGTCAGGTAGCCACTCCCTTTGAGGGGGGATTTGGTACAGGAAATAGGTTTGGTCCCTTATCTGATCTAAATACCTGTGATTGACTTAAAGTAGGAGTCGATCATGAAAGGGAGGCGCTGAACAACCCAACATTAAAAAGTGGTCGACATAACACTGTCGAACACTTTAGTGATCCTACTCACAAGGAAGCACCAGAGTCTCAAGCGCCGACAATTCTCGGCCATCCTCCGATTTTACTTCGGACGGAGGCTTGTGCTAAACCAAGCACGATTAGTGAGGATACACAGAGCCTCCCTCAAGTGGAATCTAATGAGGGATCATTAGCGCAACAAATAGTTGAAGGGGACTCGGAGGGGGTAAATGAATCTAGGACACCCACTGACTCCTGTAAGATCATAAGCTGGAACGTAGCAGGCTTAAATGCAAAACGTCAGGATAACGCTTGGCTGAGCTTTGTCTCTAACCATCACATCATCGCCCTGCAAGAAACTTGGGACACATCCGACAATCTTTGGTGGGATGGGTTCACTAGTTTCACTAAACCTGCAGTCCCTAGCAGAGTGGGTAGAGCTAAAGGTGGCTTGGTAATTTTGTTCTCCTTGGACTTAAAAGGAAGCTATAGGCAGATTAGTACTGACTCTGATAATATCTTAATGGTTGAAAGGGTGATCAATAATACCAGCAGGACCTTATATGTCAACTTTTACAATTCTGGGAATAGTGATTATAGAGGTTGCAATATCGCTAACCTAGACAGTATTTTAAACACAGTATCTCAGAATATCAAGTTTGTTTTTGAGTTTATTTTATTAGGCGATTTTAACATACATTTATGGACCTAGCCTGTAAGGGAAGTAGCGAAAACGAGGTTGACGATGCGGCCTTACAGGGACCCCACTTTGAACATTCCGCACAGGGGCAGGAGCTTGAAGAACTACTCGCTAACTATGACCTGTACGAACCTGACTGCGGCCTGAGAATGCCAACTTTTACTGGCACCCAATACGGAACAGTGATTGACTACATCTTTGTTTCACTAGGCATTCTAAATCGGACCACGGACTATCGTACAGTTTTAACACACCATAGCGACCATAACCCCGTATTACTTGAAGTGGCCTGGGGAGCTCTGATGGGGGCATCACCAATAACCGCAAAACTTGCATATCCCCTGAGGACCACTGATCAAGATAGACGAGTGAAGTGGGCCAAAGTGATCCCGGAAAACTTCTATGGAAAAAACTTCCCAAAAATTAAAGACAAGGTAGAGTTCTGTAAAAAAATCTGGCACCCAAGGGAAAAAAATAATAGCAGCATATGAGGCAATATGCGACCAGGTGTCAAAGGATCTTTTAGCCAAACCTATAAAGGGAGCCCCAGGACACAAGCGTTGGTTTGACTCTGCATGCTCGAAAGCCCATAGAGAACTGTTGGTAGCCCTAAAAAATGTTCCTAGGGTTAAAGATGATATCTCGAGACTAAGGAAAACTTATAAGGCAGCCATAAAGAATCGTAAAGATACCATCAAAAGCGAAACATGGGGAAATCTCCTTTCAGCGGCAGTGTTGAAGGACAGTAGGAGATTCTGGGAGATCATCAAACAGCCCCTATTCTCTGAAGATAAAAATGCACCCATGGACTGCGTGATTACTGATGAAAAATGGCTGTCTCATTTCAAAAACATCTATGGGGGTGACGAAGAAGGAATCAAAAAGGTCCAAACGCAGTTGCACATCCTATCATCTTTAATCCCGAAGAAGTGGAAAAAGCTCTTTTGGCAACCACCAAACACAAGGCTCCTGGACCCGATGGAGTCCCTGCTGACTTTTTTATGTATTCACCTAAATTGTGGGCGGAGGTTATGTCAAATGTGTTCAACGCAGTTAATGGTAATCCAGCCCCCGCCTCGTGGGCCATATCCACCATTGTCCCTATTTTTAAAAACAAAGGTCAGCGGGACGATCCTGTGTTTTATAGGCCCATATCCCTTTTGGACTCAACCATAAAAATCTTGGGTAGGGTACTCTTATCCAGATTGAGTGAGAATGTTGAGGGTTGCGGTGGGCTGTCCGAACTGCAATATGGCTTTAGAGAGAGAAAAGGGACCATTGAACAATGTATCAATCTGCATTTACTCATCTCTAAATACACTGTGGCCAAGGAGGGTTCCGTGTTTCTAGCATTTATGGACCTCTCCTCGGCTTTCGACCTGGTCAATAGGTCAAAACTATGGTCGATCCTGTTGGAGATGGGCATCGACGAAGCTTTGGTCGTGTTCATGGCCACGTTGCATCAGGAGCTTTTTGCAGCTGTTCGAGTGTCAAATAATGGCAGATGTACCCCACTGTTTAAATCTCTAAAGGGGGTACGGCAAGGTTGTATTTTAGCCCCCTCGCTTTTTACCATCTACATTAATGGCCTGGGGGCACACCTGCGAGGCCAGGAAGCGGACGTCCCGCGCGCAGGAAGTGTCCAAATTCCGGCACTCCTGTACGCGGACGACGCTGTGTTGATTGCTCGTACCGGCGTTGGCCTCCAGCTCCTTCTGGACGCCTTCGGTTCTTTTATGGATAATTTGGACCTCAAGGTTAATGTCTCTAAGTCACACACGATGGTAATGGGGCGTGAGTGTACTAAAAAAAGACATAAATCATTCTTTTGCAGAGGGGTCCCCGTTTCTAAGGTAACCACATTCCCCTACTTGGGTGCATTGTTCGACCAAAAAGGATCGTGGGGGCCACAGATAAGAGCAAAGAGGCTGGCCGTAATCAGATCATCCTCAGCGCTCTTGGGTTTTGCTGGCAAGTTAGGAGCTAGGCCCATGGAAGCCCTATTAAAAATCTACAAGTGTAAGCCTGTGGCTATCGCACTATATGGGTCCCCTTTGTGGGGGTATGTAAATCTTGACCCTATTCAGAGAGCAGAAAATAGATTTATTAGATCTCTCCTCTCTGTACCACAATCAACACCAACCTATTCTATTCACAAAGAGGTGGGCCTACCCTACCTGTCAGATACATGGAGTCTAGCCCCCTTGACCCTGTGGCTGAAAATGTGGTTGAATGAAGACCTCCCTTTGAACCATAAAATCTTACACGATGTTTTATCGCTTGACAAATACAGCAGCATTCCATGGCTGGCCTATTTAGTCAAATCATTTACAGATTTGGGCCGTCCAGAACTTTTCTCATGCCCAGAAAAAATTAGGGCTCAGGACATAGACTATATAAAAAAGTCATTTAGGGAAAGGAAGGAAGCGCGCCGCGAGGAACACGAACTGTTGAAACCAGCAGTAAGGGCACACAGCCTTTTGGTTAGCGCATCCTCACTCGCACCTTATCTTAGCTTCGTTACATTCCCTTATCACAGGTTTTTGTTAATTAAGTTTAGGTTTAACCTGTTACATTTTTATTTAGGTTCCTTTAAGTGCTGGCAGAAGCCAGACTTAGCCCCTCCTTGTAGCTGCGACCATTTTTCCGTGCAGGACACAATGCATTTTGTCATGTTTTGTAGTTTGTATCATGAGCAGAGGAAAAAATATTTGCTTCCCATCCTGAAAGAAGTGGGCTTCACACAGGTGCGCCCGGCGCTGCTCTTCCTACAGCTCCTGTCAAATCCTCGCATTACTTTCTGCACTGCTAACTTTTTAGTGGCCGCTGCTAGGGCGAAAGCTGTTGGCCAAATTTCGCCTTAAAATTGAATGGTTACTAAGTTCTTCTTGATATGAAATGTAAATCTATTTTTTAATTATGTATATAGCTTTTTAAATGTGCATCTAGACTGTTGCTTTTTAGATAAATGTAGAAATATGTATTGGATGTCATGTTTTATTGTTTTTTGTTTCTTTGTATGACTTGGAAAAAGTCGAATAAAGATATTCTGACTGACTGACTGACTCAAAGTGCACTGTCAACAATCAGCTCAGAGGATTCAGAGCAGCCCATCCCGCAAAGTCTCCAATAAGAGCTCGATGCAAGGCAGAAGAGCCTCTTCATTCATCCTGTTACCATGAAAATATCAACCAAGCCACCTCTGCTGAAGCCAGCAGAGACTTTAGTTTCACACACACGAAGGGGGGCTTGACACCAGATGGCAGAAGCCTGTGTATCTACAGCCACACATGCTGCGAAAAAGTAGTTCCCTAAATGTTAGCAGTGGAAAGGTTAAAGCAAACAAAAATTGTGGGAAGAAGGCTATGATCCAGGGGAAGGACAGATACAAGGCGGCAAGCCATTGGGTAAGAAACAAGCAAATGATAGTGGCAAAGCCAACTAAGGTAAGCAATGGGAGGGCTCAAAGTCCACTGTGTTTGGTATGGTCCACCAGAACCCTTTGCCTAGAGAAAGCTAAATGCTCTTTGGTTCAGAATTCTTTTGGGCTCGTCTACCAATGTATATCAACATACTCCTAGTCCATCAGTCAGAGCAAACACCACATAAGCAATAAAACTATAAATGTGGATATTGAAAGAAGACTTTTCACCATGAACGCCTTTCTCCCATTTATGCACCTTCTGTTCTTCAGGACAGCTTTTCATGTTGTTACTGTCAGTCCAGTTGGGCACCCAGACAGAAGAAGGCTAATTAAAACTTAAAAACACAACCAAACCGTATTGTGAAAGAGCAACCTGTCCATATGTAGTGTGTTACTTACAACCCTTATGGACAAGGACTGATGATGATTAGTTTATTTAGTTGTGTCCTTTTCTGAATTCCCAGATCTGAAAGTGCCGGTCATACTGCCATGTGCCAGAGTTAGGCCCTTTAAGAATTAGCATCATTGTTGCATGTACACAATTCCTTTTTTACTAAGTTGCTTTCTTTTTGCCACATTAAGGTTGGCCACACATTTGTGGCGCTTGGACTGGTTTCCCAGAAACATTAATCGTGCTAACACAAAACGCTACGTGAGAATACCATCACACTGCCTTGGCATTAAGTGCAAGGCCTCTCACATGCGTAATACAAATGTGTTTATTATTACATTCTTATGGCGACACAGCTATTTGTAGAACACACATAAGAATGCCATTTTCAATACATAGCCCTGTTTCCTTAATCAGAGGAGACACTTCTTCTGATCTCGATGCATCCCTGCATGCTGAAGCTTTCACCTAGCAGCTGGCTGACATCTCTGTGAGGGGTGTCCAGTCATGACCAAGACCGGGGCATACACTGTTATGCACCAGGTAAAGGGTTTAGATCATCCAGAAGGGGGTTTTCTTGGCAGACCATACATTCACACCCTTGACACTTAGGTTTTATTCTCTTTGTTGACACTCATAACTTTTATCTGCTTCGGTCTATTAATCATTGCAGCCCATATATGCTCTACAAGAATCACTCTGGTTCAATAAATATTGAAAACACCCCTTTGTGTATTCTTCGTATATTTCTCTGATCGAAAGAAAGCAAGAGTGACTGAGCGAAAGTTTGAAGTCCTTCACCACGGTTCCTGAGGTAAAAGAGTTGTCATGTTCAGCGATTGCCAGAACGGTTTGCTCCCTGTTTAGGTTTAGGGGGACTAGCGGTGGCACTGCGAGCTATCTGGTCCAAGGGAAAACATATCCTACGGGGGTACATGGAATCAGTCTGGCACCATCCTAAGTTTATGTCTTACCCACATGTGTAGTTCCTACTGATTGGTGGAAACTACACGACAATACAACTAAAACTATCTCAAACACCTCTAGGTGCAAGACTCACCTATTCCATTCTGTGTATTGCCCAGTTTACTCACGAACATTGCTAAATGAGCAATGCAAAGGAACAAGGACGACTCTTTACAAGGAAAGAAGCATAGCTTTTATTCCAAATAAATGCTCTGTACAAAAATATATGATACACTGTAAAAAGCAATACAAACTTTTGCATAGTGTTTTGATCTAGGAAAATGCACCTGACAATACAAGAAAAGAACTACTATAGTCCAAACTGTTTACTTGGATGCCAAGTGTACATACATGAAGAGGGTAGAAAAAAACTATTTTGCATAATCAACCGAGCTTTCAGGCATTAGTTATTTTTCAGCTGCTCGAACATAAACTAATGATGACAGAAGAAGAAATTCTGGGGGTTTATTCAGCAAAATTAAGTTGACATTTCTGAGGCCGTCATAGTGCATCCAATATCCATCAATCTGAAAAGCTGCAGAATAGTGGTGTTCCTCTTTATTGAACAACGTCGCACCTTCCAGCAAGTACCTGAAAAGACAAATAAATATTTAAACGAATGGAAGTCCAGATATTTCAAGTGGTAAAATACAAATAAGAAAAATAAAATCTTACAACAAAAGGCTCTAAACATTACGTGCTCATTTGAATGTGCATTCTTGGTTGTGAATTCTATGGAGAGATAAAGGGCGCTCTTCAACATGTGATTACAATACCTCGATTTTCAAATATCTTCATGATATTTTGTCAAATTTATTAAACATGGAGATGCACGATTTTGAAAAAGTTAGGAGGTTGGGGATCCTGGCCAGCATGATGGTCGGAGAGACGTGATGGAGTGTTGCTCCATTCTACCCAGATAATATACCTTTAGTAATCTGATAATAGTCATTCAGAAATCCACCTACATCACTGCCAATGACTTGTGAAAGGGCCCTGGTCACTCCTGCATGGGCCCTGCTGACGGCACAAGAGACCCCACCTGGATTGAGCCGAGTGCTGCAGGATGCCAGGCTCCCAAGACAGACTGGGTGAGATAAAGACCATCTGAACCGCTGCATGGACTCAGCAAAAACAACAAAATGGGCCTCACAAAGGACAGCCTGATCATGCACAAAGCGTTCTGGTTCATAATAAACAACAGGCGCTGGGTGGAGGTCACCATGCAAGAGACAACAGAGAAGGATAATGATACTTACCCAGTATGCATCTGTTCTTGGCATGTAGAGATGTAGAATCTCATGCTATGCATAGATCGCCATCTAGTGTTGGGTCCAGATGTTTGCACTTAGTTTTTCTTTAAAGAAGTCTTCCTAGTCACGAGGTAAGTGACTCCTCCTTCAGGTGATAGTGCGCATGGTCATCGACTCCATCTTCAGATTGTTTTCCGTAGAGGATGAGAGAATGGAGTAGGAGTAAAGAATAGAGATGTCCATGCGTATGTATATGTATAATGACAATAGAACTACAGCAGCTACAGGTACCCGGGGAGGTGGGTGGGCGCATGAGATTCTACAGCTCTACATTCCAAGGACCGATGCATACTGGGTAAGTAGCATTTTCTGTTTGAGGCATGTGAGCTGTAGATCACATGCTATGCATAGACAATACAGCAGTCTCACCCAAACTGTGGCTATTCTGGAACTGATGGAGTTGTCTGAAACAGAGTTTTAAGTACTGCTTGGCCCACATTAGCTTGTTGTCTGGCTAGCACACCTACTCAATAGTCCTTGGTGAATGTACGTGGTGTGGACCATGTTGCAGCTTTGCAGATGTCAGTAATAGGGATGTTCCTTAATAAAGCCATAGTAGCTCCTAGCTTACGAGTGGAATGTGCTCTAGGGGGTACCGTTAGAGTCCTTTTGGCTTTTACATAGCAAACACTGAATACATTGAACGATCCGCCTAGCAATACTGGATTTGGATATAGGATTGCCCTTATGAGGTGGTGCAAAAGCGACAAAGAGTTGTTTGGTCTTAAGAAAAGATTTTGTTCTCTCAGTATAATACAACAGTGCTCTTCTAACATCTACGGTGTGTAGAGCTCGTTCTGCAACAGAATCAGGTTGAGGGAAGAAAACAGGTAATTCAACCAACTGATTTATGACACATGCAGATACTACCTTAGGTAGGAATTTGGGATTGGTACGAAGAACTACTTTATCTTTGTGTAGCTGGAAAAAAGGTTCTTCTATGGTTAGTGCCTGTAGTTCACTCACTCTCCTTAATGAAGGGATGGCAATGAGGAAAGCTATTTTCCACGTGAGGAACGGTAGTTCACATTTGTGCATGGGTTCAAATGGTGGGCCCATTAACCTTGTGAGGACTATATTAAGATTCCACACTGGGGCAGGTGGAAGTCTTGGTGGTATAACTCGGTTTAGTCCTTCCATAAATGCTTTGATTACAAGCACTCTAAATAGCGATAAATGTTGTCTATTTTGAAGATAGGCTGCTATTGCAGCGAGATGCAGTCTGATGGGTTTATAGGCCAATGCTGACTGCTGCAAATGTAACAGGTAGCAGAGAATGTTTTGTATAGAAGCATCAAGAGGGTTGATGTTATTGTTATTTCAGTAGATAACAAATCTCTTCCATTTGGCTGCGTAGCATGTTCATACAGTCTGGTGGAAAGTTCAGATAACCAAACTCTACGACTTCAGGAGCCAGATAGCAAGGTTCAATTGTTTGGGATCTGGGTGCTTGATTTCTCCATGGCTCTATGTGAGGAGACTGGGAGTTAAATGTAATTTTTGATGAAGTACCAGAGAGAGTTCCAACAGGGTTGTGAAACAGGGCTGACATGCCCAGGTTGGAGCTACTAGGATTAGTGTGAGAGATGTTTGCCTGAGTTTCCGAACCACTGATGGAATGAGTGGGAGAGGCGGAAAAGCGTAAGCAAATATCCCTGACCAGTTCATCCATAGAGCATTGCCTTTGGATAACGGGTGTGGGTACCTGGAGGCGAAGCTTTGGCATTTTGCGGTGTTGCAAACAGATCTATGTGAGGGACTCCCCAAGCTTGGAAGTATGGAAGGAGAACTTGAGGACGGAGTTCTTATTCGTGTATTTGATACCTCTCCCTGCTGAGGAGGTTCGCAATCTGGTTGTTCACTTCTGGGAGGTTCCTCTAGGAGATAGATTTTGTGGTAAATAGCCCACCTCCAGATGTCTTAGGCTAAGTGGGACAGCTGGAGAGAGCGCCCCCCCCCCGTTTTTGTATGTAATACATAGCTGTCATGTTGTCAGTTTGAACCAAAACAGCTTTGCCAGACAGGTGATCTTGAAAAGCTTTGAGAGCTACAAGGATTGCCATCAGCTCTAAATGATTGATGTGGAGCATCGTTTGCTGCTGACTCCATAGGCCTAGTACTGTGTGTTGCTGAAGATGAGCTCCCCAGGCAGTAAGGGACGTGTCCGCTGTTAGTACTGTCTGTAGAACTGGGTCTATGACCGGCCGTGCTTTTGACAAATTGTGTGTGTTCCACCACTGCAGAGAGCGAGGAGCACGGCCGCTTACCAACACTAGATCGGTTAATAGACCGTGAGACTGGTTCCACTGACTGGCTAAGCATTCCTGAAGTGGACGCATGTGCAACCTGACATGGGGAACGATCATGATGCAAGACGCCATTATTACCAGAAGTTGCATATAAACTTGAGCTGGAAGTGACTGATTGGTCTGAAACTGAAGAACTAACGCCTGAATGTTTTGAATTCTGGCCGCGTTTTAAAGCGCCAGAGCGTTTTGAGTACCTAAAGTGGCTCCTAGGTAGTTCTGCGTTTTGGCTGGATGCAGATGTGATTTTAACACATTGACTGTAAACACCAGTTGGTGAAGTAACAAAATGGCTATAGAAGTATGCTTGAGGCATTGTTGGTACGTACTTGCTTTGATGAGCCAGTCGTCTAGGTACGGGAAGACATGAATGCTTGGTCTTCTCAGATGAGCAGCTACTACTGCCAGACACTTTGTGAAGACTCTGGGGGCAGTGGTGACTCCAAATGGGAGTACTTTGAACTGGTAATGTTGACCTGCTACCACAAACCTGAGGAATTTGCGGTGAGCAGGGTGGATTGGAATTAGAAAGTATGCGTCCTTCAAGTCTAGAGTGGACAGAAAGTCACTTTTTTTGCAAAAGAGGTAGTACTTGTTGAAGTGTTACCATGTGGAAATGGTGTGATTGAATGTAAAAATGTAGTTCTGAGATCTAATATTGGTCTGAGAGAGCCGTCCTTTTTGGGAATTAGAAAGTAAAAGGAATACACGCCTGACTGTGTTGTAGTGGTACGGACTCTACAGCTCCTTTTAGTAGTAGGGACTGTACCTCTTGATTGAGGAGGTGTAGATGATATGGTGAAAGTTTGTGTGACTTTGGGGGAATGTTTGGAGGAGTGTTGATGAACTCCAGGCAGTAACCAGAACGGATAATCTGTAGAACCCATATGTCTGTTGTTATTGACTGCCACTTTGGAGGGAAATCCGACAGTCTTCCCCCAACAGGTGTTAAGTGGTCGGGGGCGAACTATGGGCAAGTCACTGCTTTGTATTGGAGGGGGAGGTACGTGTGCCTCTACCTCTGCCTTTGCCATTGTTCCCTCTGTAACCCCCTCCGATATAGTTTTCAGAGCCTGAGGGTTGGTTATTGCCCTTATAGGTGGATGCAGTTTCCAAGGAAGTATTTTTGGACCCTGCCCGATAGAAAGAACGCCAAAAAGAACCACGGCCCTGTGTATACTTAAGGGCTCCCACAGCTTTAGCCACTTCTGTATCTTTCTTCAACTTTTCAAGTGAAGAATCTATCACTGGCCCAAAAAGGTATTCTTTATCAAAAGGTGTGTTCAATATGGAGGTCTGAACCCCGATATACGTAGCCAGGAGTGTCTTCTCAAAAGAACACTAGTGTTTACCGCTCCGGCAGATGTATCCGCAGCATCTAATGAGCACCTAATTTGGTGGTTTGAAATTACTTGTCCCTCATGTACCAGGTCTTGCACTTTAGATGTATGTTCTAGGGGTAGAAATTGGATTAGTTGTTCCATTTCATCCCAATTAGCACGGTCGTATCTGGCAAGCAATGCTTGTGTACTAGATATGCGCCAGAAGTTAGCTGCCAGGTAGGCTACCCTTTTTCCTGAAGCATCGAGAAGCTTTGATTCCTTATCTGGGGGTGGAGCGTATTAGGGAGTTTGCCCTTTTGCGTGCATTGGAAACTACCAACAAGTCTAAGGGTAATTGTCCTTTTATGTACACTGGATCAGATAGTGCAGGCTTATATTTTTTTATCCACCCTAGGGGTGACAATAAGTGACCTAACAGGATCCTTAAATATGTTGTCTACATGCCTGGTCATTCCCTTCAGAATGGGTAACATATGTGTTCACTTTTGTGTGCTGTTCAATGTTTCAAAAAAGGGATTCTTTGTGAAGCTGCACCCCATGGTAATTGGCAGCCCTGTATAGCAATTCAATATGGCGTATGTTGTCTGGCTGAGAGGGCCTGGTAGGATATAGGTCAGGATCATTGTCTGGGCGAGTCAGTGTTGTAGTCGTCCCACTCATCTGTAGGTCCTGGCTGACCATCATCATTATTATCATTCCCATCCCCATCCCCATCACCCCGATTGTCAGGTGTATATGATAGTGAGTGATCAGGTGGAGTTGGCACAGGTAGAGACGGAGGAGAAGGTAGTGATGGAAGAGGAGGAGGGGAAGGGTTAGTTCCAATAGTTCTAGTCTTTAAGGGAATATGATATTCCTCTTCAGTATCAGTTTTCCTCTTTAGAGTCACTTTAGTGGTAATGTGTCCAGTTTTAGGATGTATGTACAATACTTTGTTTCGGATCTGGTTTTCCGATCGGATTGCCAAAACTGTGCGTTTCAGGTGAGTTTGGTGCATCAGTCTGTTTCGGTGCCGAAGTTTTCGATGCCCACGGCTTCGGGGTTGGTGTCATCGGATCCGAAGTATTTTTCGGTGCAGAGTGATGAGGTTTGGAGCCGGACCTGGGCTTCGATCCCAAAGGCTTTGGCTCAGTGTCAGACTTGGAATGGGGCTTTTCGGAGCCGGAAGGCTTTTAGGCAGTCTTCGGTGCCGAACAGGTAGGCGTGGCGTCGGAATCGTGGTCTCGGTGCCGACCGGGGCCTGAGGCCGCGGGTTGGTCCGGAACCTTCTTTTTTGGTTGACTTGGGAGTCAGGTCGAAGAAGGAACTGTACTTACAGTACATTGTCCATGCGGGATGTCTTCATCCTGGTCGGAGCAGTCCTCTGAACCGGAGATCAGATCCTGTTTGTCCTCAGTCCCAATAGCGTAGCCGGCTTCTTTTTCCGAATCAGGTCCGAAAAGGTCCGGAATGGAGCTTGTGTGTTGGCTCTGCATGTCGCGTAGTCAAGCCCAACATTCTCAAAGCGTCTTTTTGAAGGGGATAGCCTTGCACGTGTCGCAGTCCAGTTCTCTGTGTTCTGGTGATAAACACAGGTAGCTGACTTTGTGTGAGTTGGTGTGAGGGTATTTCGAGAGGCACCGAGGGCAGAATTTAAAGGGAGTTCATTCCATCGACTGCAAGTTGAATTGAGGCGGTTAGGCCCAACGGCCTACCACTAGCTCTCTGATCGAAAGAGGGTTTTTCTCAAAATAACACAATACACGCAGAATGGAACACACGATTAGAAACAAAGTTGAGGGCGAGAGTTCTACACACAGAGGGAAAACGAAGGATCGGTGTCGAACCGGAGCGCAGCAAGTAACATCCGAAAAAAACAATCTGAAGAAGGAGTGGATGACCACGCGGAGTTGATGACCATGCGCATTATCACCTAAAGGAGGAGTCACCTACCTCGTGACTAGGAAGACTTCTTCGAAGTGCAAACATCCGGACCCAATACTGGATGGCGATCTATGCATAGCATGTGATCACATGCCTCTAACCTTTTCTTCTTTCCACATAATATGGTAGAACTCTCCTAACATCTAATGTGTGTAGACCTTGTTCTGCTACAGAATCAGGTTGAAGAAAGAACACGAGTAACTTAACTGATTGATGTGAAAAGCATAAACCACTTTAAGTAGAAATCTGGGATTGGTTCGAAGAACCACTTTGTGTTTGTGAAGTTGAAAGAAAAGTGCTTTTATAGTTAGTGCCTGGAGTTCACCAACTCTTCTTAAGGAATTGATTGCGATAAGAAAAGCAACCTTCCAAGAGAGGAATTGTAATGGACACTTGTGCATTGGTTTAAAAGACAGACCCATCAGCCTATGAAGGACAATGTTTAAGTTCCATACTGGTGCAGGTGAACTCTTGGCGGTATGACTCTCTTTAGTCCTTCCATAAAGGCCTTATTCACTGGTACTTTGAATAGAGATCAGTGTTGTCAGTTTTGTAAATATGCAGCTACTGCTGCTAAATGCAATCAAATGGATGTGTAGGCTAGTCCAAATTGCTGAAGTGTAAGAGGTATCAGATGTTCTGCACCGAGGCATCAAGGGGATTGATCCTGTTATTGGTATTTCATTTTGCTGCATAACATGCCCTAGTAGTAGATCTCCTAGCCTATTTTAGGATGTTCATACAATCGGGTAGTAATTGTAAATAACCAAACTATGACCTCAGGAGCCAAATCGCCAGGTTGAGTTCCTTTGGATTTGGATGCCTGATTTCTCCATGGTTCGGAGTGAGGAGACTGGAATTGAGATGCAGCTTTTGGTGTGGAACTATTGAGAGCTCTAACAGGGTGGTGTACCAAGGTTGGCATGCCCATGAGGATCGGTTTGAGGGGCGTTTGTCTGAGCTTCCAAACTACAAGCGGAATGAGTGGGAGAGGCGGAAAAGTGTAAGCAATTATCCCTGACCAGTTCATTCATAGGGCATTGCCTTTGGAGAGCAGGTGTGGGAACCTGAAGGTGAAGCTTTGGCATTTTGAGCTGTGGTGAACAGGTCTATGTGTGGGAATCCCCATTCCTGAAAGTAGGGAAGAAGAACCTGGGGATGAAGCTCCCATTCGTGGATTTGCGGTCTCTGTCTGCTGAGAAGGTCTGCAATCTGATGGTTTACTCCTGGAAGATGTTCTGCTAGGAGGCAAGTTTTTTGATATATGGCCCATTTCCAAATGGCTTGTGTTAGGCGTGACAGTTCGAGAGAGTGTGCCACCCCCACCTGATTTTCTACATAATACATAGCTGTCATGTTGTCTGTGCGGACTAGGACAGTTTTGCCTGTTAGGTGAGGTTGAAAGGCTTTGAGCGCTAGAAACACTGCTAGTAGCTCTAGGTGATTGATATGGAGGCGCTTGTATTTTAAAGTCCACAATCCTTGGATTGTGCGAGTCTGCAGGTGAGCGCCCTAACCAGTGAGCAATGTGTCTGCTGTTAGCAGGGTCTGTGGAACAGGATTGAGAAAAGGCTGGTATTTGGGTAGATTTTGTGGGTTCCACCACTATAGAGAGCGATGGGTGCGACCATCTACCAACACAAGATTGGTCAACAGACCCTGCAACTGGTTCCACTGACTTGCTAAGCATTCTTGAGGGGATGCATCTTAAGTATTGCATGGCAAAAAATTATAATGCAAGACGCCATCATCCCTAACAGTTGCATGAATACTTTTGCTGGCAATGCTTGGTTGGGCTGAAAATGAGTGAGAAGGGACTGAATATTGTGAATCCTGGCTGCATTGGGAAGAGGCTAGTGCTTTGTGAGCGTCTATTGTGGCTCCCAGATACGTTTGTCTGTTGGAAGGCTGCAGGTGAGACTTCAACACATTTACTGTAAATCCTAGTCTTTGAAGTAAATGAATAGTGGTTTGAGTGAGTTTAAGACACATTTGGTAAGTGCTGGCTTTGATAAGCCAGTCGTCCAGGTATGGGAAGATATGGATGTGTTGTCTCCTGAGATGTGCTGCGACTACCGCGAGGCATTTGGTAAATACCCTGGGAGCAGTGGTGACTCCAAATGGTAGTACTTTGAATTGGTAATGATGACCAATATGGAGATATGCATCTTTTAATCCAGAGTAGACATACAATCACCCTGCTTTAGAAGCGGGAACACTTGTTGCAGTGTCACCATGTGGAAATGCTCTGTAAGTATGTAGAGGTTTAGTTCTCAGAGGTCTAGAATGGGTCTCAAGGAGCCATCCTTTTTGGGAATAAGAAAATAAAGGGAGTACACACCGGTCCCTTGATGTTTTAACGGCACAGGTTCTATGGCTCCTTTGGAGAGGAGAGACTACCTCTTGCTGAAGTAGATGTAAATGTTCTGGCGACATTTTGAGAGAATGTGGTGGTATGTTTGGAGGAATGTAGGTATGCTCCAGGCAATAACCATATTGGCTAGTTCCTAACACCCATTTGTCTGTGATGAGAGATTGCCAAATGGGAAGGAATTGTAGAAGACGTCCCCCGACAGGTGTTAAATGACTGCGGGAAGGAGGTGTGGACAAGTCGCTGTTTGTTGGGAGAGGGGGAATTATGCAGCGCGGAACCCTTGCCTCGACCATTGTTGTTGTTACCTCTATATCCCCCTCTAAAGAAACCTCTTGTAGAGGAAGATTGGCTGTTGCCTTTGTAAGAGGTGGCAGTATTGGTTTTAGACCCCCCCCCACGGTATAAGGAGCGACAGAAGCAGACTGTAGAGCTACCGTAGACTTGGCTACCTCTGTGTCTTTTTTCATAGTTTCTAATGATTATCTATTTCAGGCCAAAGAGATGCTCCTTGTCAAAAGGAGTTTATATATATATATATATATATATATATATATATATATATATATATATATATAGACTGTTGCACTTCTGGTTTGAACCCAGAAATCCTTGACCATGCAGGTCTTCTTAGTAAAACACTAGTGTTGACCTCCCTAGCTGCGGTGTCTGCCGCATCTGAAGCGCATCTTCTTGAGGAATTGGATATGAGCTTTCCTTCCTGGACTAGATCTTGAGCCCCTTGTTTTGTATTCATTTGGAAGGTGTTGCAGCAACTGCTCCATTTCGTCCCAGTCTGCCCTATCGTATCTGGCTAGTAGGGCATGGGTGTTGGCAATGTGCCAATGGTTTGCTGCTTGGGCAGCTACTTGTTTACCAGAGGTGTCTAACAGTTATGACTCTTTGTCTGGAGGGGGAGCATCACCTGTGGTCTGCGAATTGGCCCTTTTATGGGAATTAGAGACTACCAAAGAGTCTAGTGGTAGCTGACCTTTAATAAAGACTGGAGCTGAAGGAGCAGCCTTATATTTTTTGTCAATTCTGGGGGTAAGAATGCGAGCCTGCACTGGATCTTTGAAGATGTCGTCAGTATGTCTCATCATGCCTTTAAGCATAGGCGCAGAGTGTGACTAGCCCAATGTGTGGTACCAAGGGTTTCAAATAGGAAATCTTCCCTGTGTAACTGCACCCCATGATATTCTGCAGTTCTAGTTAGCAACTCTAGATGTCATACAATGTCGTCAGGAGGAGAAGGCTTTTCAGGGTAAAGATCTGGGTCGTTATTATAGGTGAATCTGTGTGGTAGTCTTTCCAGGGATCTATCGGTACAAGATTGTCCCCCCACATTCCCATCATCATCCTGCTCATCAGGTGATGGTGGTGGAGTGTTATTTGATGTGATCAATAAATGACGTAAAGGTGGAGAGGCTGGTGCAGGGGGGCGTGGTCAAGTAGGAGGATTAGTATCCACATTCTTCCTCTTGAAAAGAATGAAGAAAGGTTCTTCTAGTGACTCAGGTACACGTCCTGTATCAGAATTTTTGTAGAGTTCCTTTTGCTTTGGGTCGGATTTGGGTGTTGGGGCGTCGAAATTTGGACGCTGCTTCGGAGGCACAGTTTTAGGTTTCGGTGCCTAGGATTTCGGTGCCGGGGTGCCATCAGTTTTTGAAGTCGAAGGTTTCGGTGCCGAAGGAGGCTTTGTCTTTGTGTGTCAAGGATTTCGGCTCCAAAGCCGATTTTGGCTTTGAGCCCGAATGCTTCGGCTCAGTGCCAGTCTTTGGCCAACTGGATCACAAGCCGGAAGGCTTAGAGACATGTTTCGGTGCTGAGCTGTGCCGACCGTGGCCTGAATGCAGGGTTGGACCGAAGCTTTTTGTTTTGGGTTAAGGGGCATTCAGTACTCACAGTACGCTGACCTTGCGGCAAGTCTCATTCCGACTCAGAGTCCGATTCCGGGATGGAGACAAGTTCCTCTTTTTCTTCCTCAGACCTTTGTGCATCGAATTCCTGCTTGGATTCTTTGCCGAAGATGTCCGGAGTGTATTTGACATTTTGGCTTTGCATCTTGCGACATCGAGCCAGACGATCACAGAGCGTTTTCTTTGATCAGAACGATTTACATGCGTCGCAGTTTTCTTCGTTGTGCTCCGGAGACAAGCACAAGTAGCAGACTTCGTGCAAGTATACTTGGCGCGACACCGAGGGTAGAATTCAAATGGAGTCCGTTCCAGCGACTGCGAAGTGGACCGACGCGGTTAGGCCGGACAGCCTTCCCAAGATCTCCAATCGACGTAGAGGTTTTCCTCTACGGATACGATACACGGAGAAGTGGGATACACGTTTGAAAACAATACCGACAAGAGTAGAGTGGACTGCGCACCGAGGGAAAACCGAAGAAATGGTTTCGAAGCGAAGCGCAACGATACACGTCCGAATCCGATGGCAGAAAAAACTATCGAGCAATGGAGTTGATGCTGAAGTGCAATATCACCGAAAGTAGGACTCAAATACCTCGTGACTGGAAAGACTTCTTCGAAGAAAAAAAACTTGTAAACATCTGGACCCAACACTAGAAGGCAAGAGTATACAAAGCATGTGATCTACAGCTCACATGCCTCGAACATCTACATATATATGACATGCTAGGAAAGCATGGAGTACTATAACTTGTATTTAGAGTTTCTTATGGAGTCCGCGCACTGCATACCTGTTTACAACCAAGAGCTGTAATTATCATTAGTTGGGAAGGGTGTGTTTCCAGTGAAAGGCAAACATGCGTCGCATCAGCTCCTTTCCTCCTGAACCAGGCTAGATATGCGCTTTCAGTAGAAAGTGCGATGCAGTCAAGATCTTCTCAAGCAGTATCTTGTGCAGTAGTCGGGGCAAAAGACATCTCCTGACAAGCGGTAAAGTGTCGGGACTTTTATAATATCTTAGCTAAGATGGGAATTTTCCATATAACCGTAGGAATTTCTGGCATAACCAATATCAACCAAGACGCTAGCCTAAGACGCATTTTCAGAAACGGGTAAGGTAAACGTATAATGACAATTCAGGCTACACTATTTGGACTATTGTTCTTGTTTGACCTTAAAACACAGCTGACGAGGCAAGTGTTTTAGACCGGTGTCCCATCAGGTGCCTTATCGACCTCTATGTGCGAGTGACGTGACACTTTTCACAGGTACTCAGATAAGGACAAATGACAACTGGGTCAAAGGCAGACATGATGAGGATTCTGTAGAAATACAGAAAATGGAGTAATGGTCTGCATAAGATGGAGTTGGGCCTTATGGACTTTAAGTCACTGCCTGCCTTCCGTGAAAATATATTACTTCCAGGTAAGGAAAAACGATTCTGAAGAACAACATAATGCCTAGGAAAATCCCCAGAGAGAAATTGGATCTCTGTGACCATTAGAACTAAAGCTGAAAAGGTTAACTGCCATTTGATTCTTCATGTTCGAGTTATGCAAATGTTAAAAAAAAAGGCCACATGATCTTCTATCAGCAAATTAGCCGGCTCTCAGGATTGATCTGGACTCCTAACAGGAGTAAAAAAGTGTTAATGGGTGGGGAGGAGTTTGACATTACGGGTTGCGGTTTGGGGCAGGGCTGTTTGGTTTCCAATATGGTTTCTGTTCTTTAAGGACGTGCTCAAGCCTCTGTTTCTGCCTTCACGTCGGGACTCTAGAGCTCTACTGACCACCAGAGGTCTCAAAGCGGAGGTGCTATGGGGGGTGGCGAACGTTTCCGCCTTTGCGGGAGATCACCAGGGGCATAGTCTTGGCTGTGGTGCAACGGGGAACAAGTTAATACGAATCCCTCAGGATTCCCCCCCATTTCCCCTAACCACATTTCGTAAAAGTGTGAAAGTGGGACAGCCTCTGGAACACAAGACTGTAATAGAGAGTAAGCCTGGTGCACTTGAAGTGAACTGCTGCAGGTCGGATCTAATGGTGGATAAACTTGTGCTTAGGAGAGATGGCAAGAGGAGGCAGAGGCTAGACAGGGAGGATTGATAAAAAGCAAAATCACTGCTAGCTCTCTACCTGATGTCTTCTTAGGTCATAGGCATACATTGATGAAATATGAACAATTCAATAGTGGTCTTGGATTCATAGAAGAGCAACCTATGAGGTAATGTGGTCATCAAGTAGCCAAATAGACCCTTGATAAGAGACTCTATCCAACATTCATGTGCCTTTGCCATCACAAAAACAGGATCACAAAAATTATACCTGCTAAAGGTAAACACTAAGCAGGAAAAAAAACAGCCGAAGATGAAGAAAAAAGATGAGAAATATAAACAAATCTCAAGCCCAATCAACCACCACAGGCACTTGCACAATTAATTAAGTTTATAGAAGTGGAGAAAAAAAAAAGTGAAAAGTGAAAATTTGGGTGTATATTGTACATCAAGGGGAAGATACTGGAAGCATTTGCTGTTAAATGCCTGCCCCATAGCGCAATTTTGATGCTCGAGGGACATTAAACGTTCTCTATTTTCTCACCTTAATAGTCTTGCAGGAAAAACATGTGATGAATTAAGCAAAAGTCCTGTGCCCCAACCAGTTTGGGCTTTTTGGAATACAGTTAACACTTATTTCAACTATTTGACGGATTGACAGTCCATCTAGTGTGTTTCTTGCAGTGATCCAAGTACCATACTTGGATTCCCCCTATTTTCTACTCTGTAAATAGCCAATAAATTTAGCAGGAGCCAGATTAACAGTAGTACATGTAAGAAGCTCAACATAGTTCTTTCTCACCATTACTTCACGGGAGGAAATTTCTGTATATAAAACTGGAGGGCTCTGCTTCCCGAAGTCCACACCTTTACCCCACTGGCTTGATTCCAAACCTTGGCTTAACTACAATTGGAGGTTAAAACAGGATTGGAGGGGGTGCAGGGCTGCCGCCTAGTGTCTTGGGGTAACAGTGACAGATTGGGTGGCTCACAAAACTCTACCAGCATAGACCGAAAACAGAAGGTGAAAAGGTAAATAGGAAGAACGATAAAGAAAGGATAAGCAAAACTTACTTGTGATCGGATAACCCCAAGTAATAAGGTACATATGCAAGTTCTTCAGACTTCCACTGCTGCATATTTAAAATAACAAAGGGAGGTGCTCCATGACAGAAAACCCGCTGAGAGAATTCTCTCAATCCATCACACCTATTTAAAACATTAAAGAGAAAAAGGCAGGCGATTTACTCTTTTCTGGAAGTTCACAGTCTACATTAGAAATCTGACTTAACAAGGACAGCAGATGTGTTTCCTTTTACTCTAGCTTAGATTAAAAAGTTACTTATTATCTACTAGCACCAATTCACACACTTACATAAAACTCTACACATGACTGTATTAAACACTTACATGTAACAGGTGTTGTTAGTCTAGCCATTTCATTTCTTGCTAGAAGGCCTGGAACCACACTAACCCTACAGGGCACCATATCTCATGAAATAGAATGAATAAAAGCCGTTTTAGCCACTAAGATAAACTTCAACCTTTGTGTGCAGTTATGAAAGATACTAGAGAAGAAAAAGGAATATGCTACTTACCAGTATGCATCTGTTCTTGGCATGTAGAGCTGTAGAGTTGTATACTTTAGCATAGATCACCATCTGGTGTTGAGCTCGGATGTTTGCACTTTGTTTTTGTCGAAGAAGTCTTTATAGTCAGAGATAGGTGACTCCCCCTTATGGTGATAGTGTGCATGGGCATCGACTCCATCTTTAGATTGTTTTTCGCCATAAAGGGTGATGATGGAGTTAGTAAGAGAATATAAAAGGATGTCCATGTGATGTATCTAAATAAGATAATACTGCAGCAGGTAAAGGTACCCGGGGAGGTGGGTGGGCCTATACAACTCTACACACCAAGAACAGATGCATAATGGTAAGTAGCATTTTCCGTTTGAGGCATATGAGCTGCAGATTGTATACTTTAGCATAGACTATAAAGCAGTTTTCCTCCCTAGCGGTGGCAACCTGTATCCGTTGCAGTAATTTGAAAAAGTGTTCTTAATACAGCCTGGCCCACAGTTGCTTGTTGCTTTGCTTGCACATCTACACAATAGTGTTTAGTGAAAGTATGCGGTGTAGACCAAGTTGCTGCTTTGCAGATGTGATCTAGGGGTATGTTCCCTAAGAATGGCATAGAAGCCCCTAGTTTGCGTGTGGAATGAGCTCTAGGGGGAATAATTAATGTGCGTTTAGCTTTGAGACCGCATATTTGGATGCATCTGACAATTCATCTTGCAATTCCTGTTTTTGAACTTGGATTGCCTTTGTGAGGTGGGAAGAAAGCTACAAAAAGTTGGTTTGTTTTTCTAAAACTTGTAGTTCTTTGGATGCAGTAGAGTATCGCTCTTATAACGTCTAGTGTCTGGAGAGCGCGTTCTGCCACTGAGTCTGGTTGACGGAAAATAAACTGGAAGTTCAACTGACTGATTAAGGTGAAAAGTAGATCCCACTTTAGGCAGAAATTTTGGATTAGGCCTAAGAACCACTTCACTATGGTGTATTTGTAAAAATGGTTCTTGTATGGTTAATGCCTGGAGTTCACTAACTCTCCTAAGTGATGTGATAGCTACCTGGAAGGCTACTTTCCAAAGTAAGGAACTGTAGCTCGCATTTGTGCAGAGGTTCAAATGGGGGGGAACGACGAGTTTGGCGAGAACTATATTGAGATTCCATACAGAAAAAGGTGGAACTATAGGTGGAAATATTCAAGTCCTTCCATAAACGCTTTGATAGTGGGTACCCGAAACAACAACAAATGTCTGTTTTGAAGATAAGCAGCAATTGCTGCAAGATGCAGCCATATATTTGTATATGCTAGCTTACATTGTTATAAATGCAAAAGATAACATAATATTTTGGATGGAAGCATCTAGCAGAGCGATTTTGTTATTTGTACAATAAATGATTAAGCGATTCCTCTTTGCTGCATAGCATGCTCTAGTAGTAGGACGTCTAGCCTCTTTAAAGATGTTCATGCAGTCTGGCGGAAGATTAAGGTAGCCAAACTGTAGGACTTCAGGAGCCAGATCGCAAGATTGAGTTTATTGGGATATGGGTGCCGTATCTCTCCTTGGTTCTAAGTGAGGAACGTGGGGGAGAGGTGGAGCTTTTGATGAGTCACTACTGAAAGTTCCAACAAGGTTGTAAACCATAGTTGGCGTGCCCATGTTGGAGCAACTAGGATCATTGTGAGGGAGTGTTTGAGCTTCCGAACCAGTAACGGAATGAGCGAGAGAGGCGGAAAAATGTATGCAACTCTGCCTTACCAGTTAATTCATAGCGCATTGCCTTTGGACAATGGGTGTGGATATCCGGAGGCAAAGCTTGGGCATTTTGCGCTTTGGTGAGTGGCGAACAGATCTCTGTCTGGATGACCCCACATGTGAAAGAATGGAAGAAAAACTGGAGTATGAAGTTCCCATTCGTTGATCTGCTGTGTTTGCCAACTGAGCAGATCCGCGATTTGATTGTGCACTCCTGGTAGATAATCTCATGGAGGCAAATGTTTTGAGGAATGCCCCATCTCCATGCTTTGTGCTAGTTGTGAAAGCTGAAGGGTGTCCCCCCCCCCGTTTTTGTATGGAATACATTGCTGTCATGTTGTCTGTACAGATCAAGACAGCTTTGCCTACTAGCAAAGTTGAAAAGACTTTAGTGGTAGAAAGATTGCCAGTAATTCCAGGTGATTTATGTGGAGTTATTTCTGTTGATGGGCCCATATACCCTGTACGGTTAGGTTTTGGAGATGAGCTCCCCAACCGGTGAATGATGCGGCTGTGGTTAGCACTATCTGTGGAACTGGGTCGAGGAACGGCCACCCTTTGGATAGGTTTTGTGCAGAGAGGAGAGCAGAGAGCGATGGGTGCGGCTGTCTACCAACACCAGATCTGTTAACTGACCTTGGTTCCACTGATGTGCTAAACATTCTTGTAAGGGACACATCTGAAGTCTTGCATAAGGAACGATTAGGATGTAAGATGCCATTTCTATTAACTGCATGAACATTTGAGCTGGAAGGAAGTGTTGAGGTTGAAATCTTGATATGAGAGCTTGCATGCTGGCTATCCTGAGTGGATTGAGGTATGCAAGGGCTTTTGAGGTATCTATTGTGGCACCTAGATACTGAATGAGGTGGGACGGTTGAAGGTGTGACTTGGGTAGGTTTATCGTGAATCTCAAATTGTTGAGCAGTTGGATTGTTCTGTGTGCATTGTGTACACTGTGTGTGTGTGTGACTTGGCTTTTATGAGCAAGTCGTCGAGATAGGGAAACACGTGAAAGTGTTGTCTGCGCAAACGAGTTGCGACTACTGTGACATTTTGTGAAGACTCGGGGTGCTGTAGTCACTCCGAATGGGAGGACTTTGAATTGATAGTGCTGTCCGTCCACTGCAAACCGTAGATATTTTCTGTGAGCGGGGTGAATGGGAATATGAAAGTAGGCATCTTTGAAGTCTAGAGTGGCAAGGAAATCGCCCTGTTGGAGCAGCGGGTGAACCGGTTGGAGAGTGATCATGTGGAAGAGGTCCGACTATATGTACAGATTTAACGGTCGAAGGTCTAGTATTGGTCTGAGAGTACCGTCCTTCTTTGGGATTAGAAGGTAAACGCAGTAAACCTCTGTTCCTTGATGAGGTATGGGAATGTGTTTTTGTAATAAGGAGAAAACCTCTTGTTTTAACAGGGTCAGATGTTCTGTGGAGATTGGACGTTGTTTGAGGGGTATGAATGGAGGAGTTGAAATAAGTTCTAGACAGTAACCATACTGGATAATTTGTCTTATCCACTTGTCTGTGGTGATGGAGTTCCAGACAGGTACGAACTGTGATAGTCTCCCCCCGACTGGAGTGGAATGGTCGGGGGAAGTGGAGGGAAGACACTGTTTTGTAGTTGGAGAGGTGCAGGTGTTATTACTGCTGCCTCTACCCTTGTTGTTGCTGCCTCTATAACCTCCTATGAAGTAACCTCTGTTAGGGGAGGTTTGAGTAATGTTTTTGGAGGAGGATGAGGTGTTGTCTGTCCCAATAGTTTTAGAGGCGCCCCTTTAGAAGGAGCGACAAAAGGAACCTCTAGTGGTTGTTGCCTGTAGTGCTTCCATGGACATTGCGGTTTCTGGGTCCTTCTTCATTTTTTCCAAAGATGTGTCCAAATAAGTGTTCTTAAACAAAGGGTTGATTAAGAATTTTGAACTGTACATCTTGTTTAAAACCAGAAATGCGTAGCCATGCATATCTGCGTAGTAAAAGGTTTGTGTTAATAGCACGATACGCTGTGTCGGCTGCATCAAGCGAACACTTTATAGAAGTGTTTGTGATTCATTTTCCGTCTTGTATGAGGTCATTAGCCTTAGCCGTACACTGAACGGGAAGATGTTGTATGAGCTTTTCAAGCTCATCGTAGTGAGCCCTATCATACCTGGACAGTAAAGCTTGGGTATTGGCAATGCGCCAGTGATTTGCTGCTTTTGAGGCGATGCGTTTGCCAGATGCGTCCAGTAATTTAGACTCATTATCTGGAGGTGGGGCATCCCCTGATGTTTGGGAATTTGCTTGTTTACGTGCATTTGACCCAACCAAGGAATCTAGAGGGAGCTGTGCTTTAATATAAGCTGGATCATTGGGAGCTGGCTTATATTTTTTCTCAATCCTGGGGTTGAGAACTCTAGCCCTGACTGGATCTTTAAAAACGTAAGGTGCATGTTTGATTATACCTATTAACATTAGGTAGAATGCTTGTTGATTTTTGTGACTATGTGAAAGTCTCCAACAAAAAATCTTTCTCCTGTGGATCAGAGTGTAATTCTACCCCATGATATTGTGCAGCTCTATTTATGAGCTGTGCAAAATGTTGTCGTCTGGGGGGGATGGCCTAGATGGGAAGGAGTCTGGGTCGGGGAGATCTGGGACATTTGGTGGATTATCATAATCATCCCAAGGATCAGGTGGTGGGAGAGTAGTGTCATCATTATTCTCTTGTGGGTTTTCATCCCCACCCCCAAGGTGATCATCATCATCATCATCATCATCATCTTGTGGTGTAGGTGAATATGGAAGCATTGGAGAGTGTGCTGGAGAAAGTGGTGTTGTGGGGATATTTGGGGGAGAGGAGGGTCTGACTGGAGAAGTTCCCAGGTCTCTCTTCTTTAAGGCTATCTTGGGTTAATCTGGGGAGTCCAAATGGCTCTTTTTAGGTCTCGTCCTATTAATCGTGCAAGCGATAATAGGACGAGAGTATAGAGGCTCATCCAAGCTCTGAAACCATCAGGATTACGTCGAGTGCATGTGCTCATGCACGCGCTTTTTACCGAGCCACCTGCCTCCGAGAGCTTCACTTCAAAGGCATCCAGTCCCCCGCCCCCTGCTTCACACTTTTCACGGCCGTCAGGCCATGTCTCGCATTTCTCCTCCCCCCCCCCAATACCCCAGCTCCAGCCCTTCCTACTTTTACATCTCTCTCCTCGCCCAGCCATCCTTACGCAATATGATTCTCAGCCTTTATCGCATTAAATAAAATCCAGACCAAATTATTTTCTGTCCCTTTAAATCACGCTAGAGTGTCAGTCGCAGATTGCACAGCTGGAGCACAGAACGTGGCACTCTCGGAGCTGCGCCATATTGTCACCCTCTGTGCTGGATAATTCGTTTGAATATAATTCTGATGCCAGGGCTTAATTACTTAGCAATCCTTTAACCCCTTCAGTGCTAATGACAAGGGTAACTCGTCATGGAGTTTCCATTGATTTCAATGGAAAGTCAATGGACCCACTCCCACACCCCTTAGCAGCCAAGTGGTTAATAACATCCGCTTCGTTTTCTTTGTTAAGATCATGTAAATGTGTGAAATGTGTGTATACTTGTAAAGTGCACTATCGCCCCATCTCGGGGCATCCTGGCGCTGTATACCGCTGTGGAACCCTTCCTGGCTTTCCCTGCGAGATGTCCCCTCCTGGGCACCCCCAAGGTGAAGCCAGGCATCCCAGCGCTGTTGGGGCCGTTGTGGAGATTAAGCAAGCTATTGCCCAGAGTTGCAGAGTGGGACCCATGATTAGAGTAGGCACAGAGGCGAGAATTATCGAGTCCGCGGACATTGAGCCCAAGACCCTGCCGCGTCGGGAATTGAACCCTGGTCTCGGGCCTGACCTCTGAATCAGGGTTTGCCGCTTCTAACCAGTGAGCCACACCTCTCCACAGATCATCTTCATCGATAACGCAAAAGCTCTTGTAACTGTGACCGATATTGATCACATTTCAGTATTTTAGCCAGTGATTGATTTCAGAGAACATTTGGAGCATGCATTAACGGCTCCCTGGTAAAAGTTCAGGTACGTGTTGTCGGTCATCATCCTTCCAAAAAAGGACAAGAATGACTGCTGCCCCCCCAAACCTTTTCATTATGGCTGAGCTGCTTTGCTCAGGTGTGATGACGGCGGCGTCTGCACCAGTGAGCCTTTTATCTCCACCGAGGGGTTCAAGCTTTTCTTATGTAGCGTAGCTGTCGCAGACTGAGAACGCGAAGGTTGCAAACATGAAGTTTGGAACAAACTATGCACATCTTTATTAGGTATAATCCCGTCTTTGTTTCTCCTTTGTGCTTAAATGACGTTCATGGACCAGCAGGAACTTGGGGGAACATCAGGTGCCTTCGAAAACTCCTCTGCTACCGTCCTCTTTATGCCACACCACCCTATTATTCCCCACCCCCAGAAGCATAACACATTTCTGGTGTCTCTTGCACCCCTCCTGCAAGCACCAAAACAAAACGACCCGGTCTTTCACCTCTCATCGCTGCTGTCTCACCGAGTATGCTGCTCCTATTTTTTTAAATGATCAGATGCACTGTGGTTGACTAAGTAAGTAAGTAACTGTATTAGATTTTACAAAAAAATCATTTAAGTATACATAAAAACACACACAAAAAAATCTTGAGTTCATCTTAAAATGATTACATAATAAAATCTGTCCAGAAGAGCCATCAAAGAACAATGCTACCATAAGAGCCGTTTAGCGCCTTGACGCCCCTGGGCAAAGTTTGCACTTTACAAGTTTTATATTCATTCATTCATTCATAAAGTGCAATAGTGCCATGACACAGCATTCCTCTGTGACTAAAAAATAGCACTAAGAACAGTAGCCAGAAACCTACATATAAAAAAGACACAGTTTGGTTGTAGATAACAGTTGTAAATATAAACAAGCATTTGCAATGCAATAGGTCTCGCAATATTAAAGTTTGAGCTATTGGTGTTGCATTATTTAGCAATGCCAATAGCTCAAACTTTATTAATGCGAGACCTATTGCATTGCAAATGGCAAGTGTACATATCAGATTGGCAGCAGGCACTTCTAACGCAATTCCACCAACACAAACAGCGAGCCCATCACAAAAAATTGAAAGATTAGGTATAAGCGGTGGTCTCCTATTTTATCTTCTCGCCCGGAAACATGAAAAGGAATTATCTCCGATTTCCACAGAGTACACGGCTGCTGAGACCGAGCCCGGCACTATTTTCCTTTGCAAAAAATTCAGAATCGGCAAATGGAATGATTTGCATTTATACAACTTAACTTCGTCAGGCGCACTTTGCATATACTCAAAAAAATGCAATGTATAATTTCTAACGCACTTCATGCGTAAGTATTTATCAAACTGTTACCTAATATGGCGGCAAACCCGCGAATTCTTGTCAGAGGGGAGGGACGCGGTCTATTCAACGACGCAAGATTGATTTTAAAGGCGCCCGAGACTGATATTAAAGGCATCTGGCGCATTTTGAGACCTCTCCTTCAGCAGCCCACGGCAATTGTAATGTAATACAGAATTACAGCACAACACGCCTAAAAGCAATCATTAAACACTTCACTGTAAATCACACATTGGTAGGTTTGAAAGGAGGGCAACAACACTTTTGACTTTAAGATGTGATATTATTTTGGGCTATTAAAAAGTCTAGCACGCTATTATTTTGATGGAACGCAGCCTTGGCGGGTCTTTCCAAGGTGTGCACTTCTGAGATGATTTATTTGCACATTAACGAAGAAGTCAGATATTCCTTAATCCCTCTCTTTTTCGGATCCAATAACGGATAAGCGAGCATCTTAGCGTGATCAAGCGGCAATCTCCCGCGCCAGAGTCCAAGTGTACCTGAATTCGTGATTAGCGGCTGGGTTTTGTAATATCGGATTGAAATAAGCACTTGCTTCTGAAGTGTCGGTGAAATGCAATATGTGACAGCTGTACTGATAGCCATCGCGCATAAACATATAGTAATGAACTTTGCATTAGATATCTCTGAGTTGGGGCCTGGGCATTAGAGGAAAGTCCTGAAACTAAGTGTCCAATAAGAGAAATATGACGGATATGTGCTGTTAATATATGCTCACCAGCTCCGCCATTAACACCGAAAGATGCGTGTTCATCATTTCGGATGATAGTCAAGTCTTAATAACATTCAATCAGGACAGTAAGGGGTGCTCTTGACTAGGCCTTTGAGCAGGAGACACAACATGCATGAGAACAGGCATACAGGGATAACCTAGGTTCATGCACTGCTTCTATCCTTTGTAGTCAAGACCCCAGTTTACCTTTTAAAATACATGTAGCAATTGCCTTGCTAAATTTGGGTCGGAAATTTCAACAATGGGACCAAGAGGTGTAGAAGGCACCCTGCCTCTGCACATCTCTGGCCACGTTCCTGACAATGGCATGTGCTCTACCCTTGGTCTCATTAAGAGTGCTACACAAATGGAGCCTGCCATAGTGAACCATAGTGAAGTAATATAAATACATCTAAGTCACGTAAATACAACACATATTGCATTACAAATGCTATAGGTGTCACATTTGCGAAAGTTAAAACTATTGGAATTGTAAATGACAAAGCTATTAATTTAGCTATTTTCAAAACCAATACATAAATACAAAATTTGTCATTTACAATACCAATAGCTCAAACTTTCCTAATGCGAGACCTATTGCAATGCAAATGCTTGTTAGATAGAATCATCTTTATATGACCAGTTTTAGGTATTTTAGTCCAGTATCCATGTTCGGCACAGATGACTTTGGTTGTATTGGTTTCAGTTCCGAAGCTTTAGAAGGGTTCTTTGTGTCCTTTTGCTTTGGAGGAGCTGTGGAGTCAGAGGACTTTTTCAGCTCTGAGGACGTTTTTGGCTCCGACGATTTATGGTGTGGAGGTGTAGCGCCACGGCCAGGCAACTGACTCCGGAATCTGGGGATCACGGTTCCATCCCCGCTGACGGCGGCAGATTAGCCCAGCACCATGTGACTCTGGGCAATAGCTTGCTTAATCTTCCCGATGGCCCCCAGTTCCTAGAGACCCTTACGGGTGATTGTTCGCGCTTTACCAATGTGGATTATTATTATGGTCTTTTTTCAGTTCCAAAGATTTGCTCTTTTTCGGCTTCGAAGATTTGTGGTCTGGTTTCAGCTCAGAGGGTTTATCCTGATGGGGTTTCGGTGCCGAATGTTTGGGTTTCTGTACCGGGGATGGTAGTTCGGAACCAATGCGTGGCTGACTCGGTCCCGAGTCACCTGAAGGCTTGTTTTTGGACTTTGGAGCCGAGGGTGTGGCGTCATAAGTTGTGTCACGGTATCGACCTGAGCCTGAAGGCGAAGGTGTTACCGGAGCCTTATGTTTTTGAGAAGGCGTAGGGGTGTTGATGTCGGTACTCGCGGTTTGTTACCCTGGAGTAACAGTCTAATCTTCGGTCTCTGATTAGTTGGCCTCAGAGACGCTGATGTCTTCATTGTCCGGTTCTTGTTCTTCAGGTGCATCAGGGCCTGCATCAAAGATGTTGTCCGGCACCGAGGTAGTGGATCGAGACATTACAGGACGTTGAGCCCGGCGATCACGTATGAAGCGCTGGCCGGGCAATCTTTGTCCTCGTGTTCTGGAGAGAGGCAAAGGTTACAGACCTCGTAGAGATCAGTGTGTGGGAATATTGGCACCATACAGGGGGCATTTTTTTAATGGAGTTCTTTCCATTAGCTGTAGGGCCTGATTGAGCGGATAGGCCCAATGGCCCGCGTCGACGACCGGAATCGAAGGGGTTGAGATTTTGTTGGATCTGCGTCGAGGAGCGTGATAGAGGAAACAATAGCGTTGAGCGGTGAAGGATTGCGCGTCGAAGGGGAATGGAATACAACACCGACCCAGAGCTCAGTCCTTTACATCCAAACCCGTTGGCGGAAAAAAAACAATCGAAAGATGGAGTCAATGCCCATGCGCACTATCACCATAAGGAAGAGTCACCTATCCTGTGACTACAAAGACTTCGACAAAAACAAAGTGCAAACGTCCGAGCCCAACACCAGATGGGGATCTATGCTAAAGCATGCAATCTACAGCTCATATGCCTCAAACCTATAGTTACAGCTCTCCTCCCTTGCTCGATGCATCACCAGGCAAAAGTGGAACACTATGGATGTGCAGTTCTCATAACCTGAAGTGGATGAGGAGCTGGTCCAGAGGTAGCATTCTGATGCTACAAGTTGATAAACATGCAGCAGAGATATATTTAGGATTCTGGGGATGAATTGAGGATTCTTTCAATAATGTATATTGATTTTCATTTAGATGTACTACAGAAAAACATTACAGATGTATTCCTATTACCCTCACCCATCCATTACTCTGTAGAACTACATTTCTAGACCCCTCTCAGAATTAATCTTCATTCCCACCCTTGCTTAGTGCTGCTCAGGCAGACGTTGGCTTAGAGCACCTGTTCTTCTCGCTCTAATATGTTAAGAAGTTGGACAACAATAATACCTCAGTTCTCTATATTATTTTGCCATATAGGTGATTAGTGGCTTCCACTGTTTGTAGTCAATTTCCCGCATATCACCTGAACGTTCTCCATGAATAGTTCCCACAAAACCTTGTGAAGAAACATGACATTTGTTAATTTCAACCTTGTGCCCAAACGTGTTAGTAGTTCTTGTTTCTCTGCTAGTCTGCCTTAGTTTGTGTGTAGTGGTTGGATTGACTCAGCCAACTTTCAGAGCAGGATCACCACTGGGAATCTTCCTATGGCTGAGCCATTGATGATCTGCACCACTGTTAGGACCTAATCCCAGAACAAGTACATTTTGGGGGCAGGACAATCATGCCTGTGTCAGTGTCCCCTCTTCCCCACATTCCATCCAGCACCTTTTGAATTTGGTGAAGTCTTTCGTGCGACGTTTGTGTGTACCATCAGCATACATTTTTTATTAAAAAAACTGCCATTCAAGGTTGTGACAAAATAGTTTGCTCTGGTCTTCTCCACGTAGAGTCCAGAGATCTGTCTGAAAGTGGTGGAGATAGCATGCTATGAAATGTCCCCTTCAAGGAGAAACCTCTCAAAGGGAGTCAGTCACCTTGTCACTAATCCCATAATTTAAGGGTTCACATCCTAATGTTTACATGCAATGGATTGCAGAAACGTTTGTTTTCTTCAAGCTGGACATCTTCCTACACTTGCAGGATAACTCAGTATTTCATTCTGAAACATATTGCTGGTTGAGAGACATACTCTCTCTTCCCATGCCTGAAAAACCATACTGTTCATGCCTGGAGTGAAATTTGGGTTATCCATTATCTAAGTCAATGAATACACTAAAGTAGTTTGACCTCTTCTGCCTGCTATGTATTCCAGGCTTCCAGTGATGCTTTTGGGAGAAGGGATAGGTACAGCTTCCTTCACATTGTTTTTTCTGCAAGGCTGCAAATGCTCTGCTGGTATGTTAATCCTGCACATAGCTCGGTCAGCTTTTTTATGGGCCACTCTGTAAAGAATCCCAGTTGTACTTACTGGTAGTAGGATCATAAGTAGCCAATTCCCACCCAGTGCTCTTTAGTTCTCAGGTTTTGCCTCCCAACTATTCTTACTTTCCTACCTTGCCCTACAGATTCTTGGCACAAGAATTTCAACATTTTATTATAATCCTTTCAAATACACACGAGGGATGGCCTGAAAAGTATAAAGAATTTTTCAGGAGAAATTACATTTTGAGTGCTGTGATGCACCCTAACCAGGAGAGCGTTGTGCGTTTCTGACTGCTCAAGTCTGTTTTAACTGCTCTTATGAGAACAGTCCTATTACTTTCTCCGATTTCTGGGAGTTTACTAGTCTGGTGTATGCCTCAGTAATTAATGGTTGTCTCAGACCCCTAAATGGGGACCGTCTATATTAGATCCTGTATTCCCACCTGTCAGGAATCACAGGGTGTATTCTGTAGCCAAACACTTTCTCATAATCTTGCAATTCCCTCAACAAAGCATGTCTCGACCTCTCCAGCTTTAAGAATGAAGCAAAGATATCATCCGCGAAAATGTTTAATATGAGTAAATCTGGACCTAGTTTATGCCTTATATGTCACCATTTGCTCTCATATGTCGAAAGAGGAGCCCTAAGGATATTGCGAAGATCAATAGGAAGCGAGATAAACAAGGCCTTGTTTGTGAATCTGTTTGAATCTATTCCATTGCCTCCTATATGAGCTGCAGGATAACATAGCCAGCCAATGTCAACCTGAGAAATCTCTTGCCCATTCCTACATTTGTGAATGTACCTTTTAAAAAAAACAATCCACACTGTCAAAGGCTTTTCTCGCGATAGACAGACATTCTTTTCGCCCTTTCTTGGAAAGTTATCAAGAAATAGGGCTTTATTCATATTGTCCACAGTATTTCTTCTCTGGATGAAGCCACTATGGTCTGGGAGCAGCAGTCTGCGTAAGTGTAGCTGAAGCGTAATTACAAAGATTTTGGTCATATCTATGGCAAGTAGGAAACTGGTGTAACGCCTTCAGGTAGGAAGGGTATAGTTAGAGTATGAGTAGGGTTTTCAGTTATAACTGAGAAGACACAACAGAAGTTAATATGAGTTTCTTAGGAGAAATCAGAAAACACCAGATTTTGCTAAATTTTTACTGTTTTGGTGTTCTCTAGTGTTAAATCAGTAAAAGAGCAGTCTCTACATCTGAGAACTTCTCTGTGATGGATGCTCCCACTATAAGCTTTTTGGGCCATGGTAAGCCAATCAATATGTCCTTTGACCATCTGCAAGGCCCCAGGACTCCCGCAATCCACTTCCACTCATGCTTTGGGAGCATAATTTACCTCATATGGATTCAGCTCACTGTTCACAGTACATTGCTGTTTAAGGGGCAGCATCTCATTCCAGGGAAAGAGGCACCACCGGGAGGTCATCCTCTTTCACTAATAGCGGGATGGGGTTTTACTTTCTGAAAGCTTCAGTATCAAGATTGTGACAACAAAAATCACTATGTATACGACAACACTAAAATGAAGATCTTCACATAAGGCACTCTAAATAACCCTTTACAAATGGAGTTGTTTTTTTATTACCACCTCAGGCTCCAAACCGAAACAATGGCCAAGTAAATATAAGACATACATTTGGTAGTCATTTATGTTATTCCTGTGACCCAGTATAAAAATATCAATGAAGTTAGCTCGAGGTACCAAAATTTGAAATTAGATTGCATAATACTGATTAATTAGTAATATTCAAAATCATGGGTAGCGGTCATCATTGTGATTATGTTAGCGTTAACAAAAAGTTATGTATTAGTCCAAATTATTTAGGCTTGGAACTTTCAAGACTGAAATAACTAGTGTTCATGATACAGTGTCATATTTCATTACAACATGTAGTTGTACAAGCGATCACTAGTGACAAAGCAAGCATCATATGTGTAAAGGAAACTCTGGGTAAGTAGACATTCAGTGAAACACGTGGTAAAGTGATTTGAAATTGTCCCTTTTATCACACTTTATTTGTGGGAAATTGATAGAAGAGGAAGGAAGGAAGGAAGGAAGGAAATTGGGGAAGTTTGGAGAAGAAGAGAAAGAAAGGAGACAGAAAAGGAAGCTGGTGTCAAAGAAACATCAGTGCATTGTCTTCCAAATCTTGAAAGATGAGTATTTCATATGTGGCAACTATTTAAATTACATGTGCAAATGGCTGTAACACTTCTACTCTTAAATTTATAAGATTACATTCTGCAAGCCCTTCCTCCAAAGCAGAATCCCTTCATACAGAAGGACAAGGACCAGGTCATAAAAATCTTCAGCAACCAAGAACAGGATCATAAATCCATGCACTGCTTTTGCTGAAACTGAGCTGCCCACAGTGCATACATTAACTCAGAAAATATAAGCGTCCGTGTATGAATTGAAGACAGTGTGGCTTAGAAACATGACGGGACAGCCACTGCTCTGTAATTACAAGTATGTGCTGCAGAAGGCACTATCTGAACAAACAGGATGCACTGACCTGTTCGGAGTCTGCATACTGAATTGGAATATGTCCATGATAGTGACTGAGGATGATCAAGTTAAATTTCATTCCTACTGCCACCATGTCAAAATGAAGCTTGGAAACTAAAGTGGTGGAAGAAAACTTAGACCTGAGGAAATAACCAGTACAAATTACAGTGATGTATTGAATGCAATGAAATTGATCTGTGCTCATTCACCCCCCAGCATTTAGTCCCTGAATGCTGTAAGAGGTGAGCTTAACTGTTCCCATTTTACCCAGTAATCTTTTAGGGTCTGTTACCCATCAACCTAGCCACCTTAGCAAGATTGCCTAGGCTATTTTGCAGCCTGGACATTTCTCCCTGTCCCACCCCCTATAAACGAACCTCAAAATAAAAAATTTAATTAAAAAAACAACAATCTCTACATATATCTTTGCAACCCAACCTTCATAAAGATTCTTTGCCCCCACTCTTTCCATCTAAGTCTACAAACATTTTCTAGATTGAAAGTTACAGTAGGGTCGAAACTGCTCCTCCTTCCGTCTGCCCCAATCACTTCTCTTATTGTGCCACATGGCTTCAGATGTCTTTGTGGCTTAGGGGAGTAGTCCATATTCTTCAGTTGTGCCCCATCTATATAGCATCTTCCTATGAGATTATGGGTTACTTGTTCCTGCCTAATCTGGTTCCCTTTGCCTCTGCTGACCCTCTAGATCTGTGGGATGAGGTCTCTTTTTCATTACAAAAAGTCCTGCTTGAGCGCCTCTGCGTTGTCATCTTCCAAGTTGGATCATTTACTTCTCAAGCTTTCCCTTGTTACTTAATGTTTTCGGGTTCAGTTCCAGTGTCAGGATGCTGCAAGTTTTGTTACATTGTAGGTCCCCTTGCGATTGGCAGTTTTCTCTTCTTCAGTATGGGCCTTCCAGCTCCATTTTGCTATAATCCCATACATCCAGGTGCTTCATTTTCCTGCTGCTGACAGATTCTGTGTTTTATCAGTTAATTGCCTCCTCTGTCTAAACTGCGCTTTGATCAGCTTCCATTACCAATGGGTGGGAGTTTGCTGGATGGAGTGCTTTTATTGTGGCCAGAGAGGAGCTCTCAGCTTCTACGCCCAACCAGATTGTAATCTGGGCAATACAACTCAGAGCTTTAATTTTTTTTATTAATGTGTGGTTGTTTCGAAAGCAACAGAATCTCAACAGTAGCTATGTTCAGAAAAAAAGATCTTTAAAACAGGAAATACATTGACAAAAGAACTACTTATCTATAAAAAGAAAGGTAAGCACATTCATTCCAAACTCTGCTTATTACATCTGTGAAAGTCACATTTCAGTAGCATTCCTCCAGTGCTTGGAGTCCAGACTCATCACCCCCACAGTCCCTCAAGTTGGAGGGTATCCATCACATCTTCCCTGGCAGTCCCACTGAAGACCAGAGATATTTGTTAAAGAAAACAAAAACAGTAGGAATAAAAGGGATGAAGGTTGGTAAGAAGTACAAATCAAGCTCATGGGCAAGGGAGACAGAGTGAGTGGGGAAGGGGCTACACAGTGATGGATAAGCTAGGTCCATGTGGGAGGCAGCCATAAGCATCAGTTTTTCTCGTCTTCACAGAATCTGCCTTTTAACAACATCCCGAAATATTAAGAGCTAATCATGCCTCTACAATGACTGGGGTCAGTGGACCCAACATCTTATAGGGAAGACATTTCTCCATTAGCAAGTGAGTCTAAGTGACTCAGGGCATCAAATATATTCCCAAAAAGAGATGTTATCTTTTACTAAGCTCAGGTGGACAGAGTAGACTATTCTGGATTGTACACCCCAAATGCCTTTCCCTCTAGTCTCCTCTCAGTGGCCAATTGGTATTGTCATACCAAATCCATTCATTCCGGAAGGTCAGAACTATTCTTTTGGACAAATTTCTTATTCTCCTGAATGGCTTGAATCTAACTCTTTGGCTGCTGTACTCTTCCCTCCAGTGCCATACAACGTTCAATGGGTGGCAATTTGTATCGCCCAATGCCAGATACCGATTTCTTTCCTGGGCAAGAACTTTAATGCCTGTTTTGTCTGAAGGACAACTAAACATTAAATTGCGGTAAGCCAAAACAAATCTATGTCAACCTGGTGCTCGCAGCCAATCAGCAAGTACAGAGGAGAGTCAATTATGGGCTGAAATGTGAAGCAGCCTTCAACTGGCCAGATAGTGATAATGACAGAAAAGTCTGGACTGGAAGAGGGATCTTCAACTCACCAGTAGCTACACCTTTCCTTACTGTTGATGAACCTTGATCAGGTGTGGACAAAGGGGGAGCAGTTGGCTGTGGAAAGGGGCCTTTTCTTTAGTTTCCAACAGCACAAAAGAAAACATTGGAGCATAGGCATGCTGCTCCCTACAGTACATCATTTTCAGGTAAGAGGTTGTCTGATCTTTTCTGCTTTTGCCAGAGCCTCATGCTACGGCATCTATACTCCGCCAGGCCTCTCATGATGTCCTCTCTAATGCCTTTCATAAACTTTAGATTTGGCACTGTAAATTTTTTATAATTCCAGGGGCGACCGTTTGCCCAGTTTTTGTGAGGAGGAGATCAAGGCTGCTATGGCTCTCTTAAAGCAATGTTTCCTTGTCTCGACTGCCGCTTTCCAGGACAGTTTGTTATCTATCATAATACCTAGATAGGGGTAGTGAGCGGTCACATCTATTTTTTGGTTTTTAAGCAATAGGTCCTTAGGCCGTTTTCTCCCTGTACCTGCCATCATTACAAAGGTCTTCTTAATGTTAATGTGGAATATCTGGAAAGTACTTTCTGCAGTTCACGCGGAGTCCGAGCCAGTAGGACGGCATGGTCTGCATAGAGCAGAGCGGGAATCGGGCGTTGTTTTACTTGTGGGAGGTCCTGGGCACCCCTCAAAAGCTCAACCTCCAGGCTGTTTGTATAGAGGGAGAATAAGAAGGGGGCCAGGACACAACCTTGCCTGACTCCACGCTCTACTCCAAAAGATGCCGATAGCTCGCCCTTTGCACCGAAACGGACTCTCGCGGAAGCCTTAGAGTATAATTCCCTCAGGAAGACTAAAAGTGGGGGATCCACCCCATTTGTGACAGTACGGACCATAATTTCGTGTGGGAAACACAATCAAAAGCTGCGGACAAGTCCACATACACCATGTAGAGTCTGTCCTGCTTTACGTGACTGTATTTCCCTATGATCATAGATAGGTTTAGAGCCTGTTCTACTGTCCCGAAGCCTTCCCGGAAGCCAAATTGCAAATCGGACAGGATACCCCTTTCCTCCACCCACTGCTGGAGTCGCTCAAGAATGACCCTGCCAGCTACCTTGCCCAGCGAGTCCAATAATGAGATCGGGCGGTAGCAGGCAGGGTCCTGGCGGTCTCCCTTTTTGAAAATCGGGACCATAACGGACTTCGTCCAGGACTCCAGAAGCCCCTTCTTTGCAGCTGCCGTGCATACCCTAGTGAGTATGGGGGCCCAGAGATCTGTATTATATTTAAAGAAGTCCACTGGAACTCTGTCAGGCCCGGGAGCTTTTCCATTTTTACTTGATTTTAGGGCCAGTAGGACCTCAGAGGTGTCAAACTCTATGGAGATGGGGTATGCCCCAACTGCGGGGGATTCATCATCAGCTTCTAAATATGTTTCTCTTTTTTTGAAAATTTTTGAAAAGTGAGATACCCACACGGCCTCGTCTATGGCGACTTCGATTTTTGGAGTATTATAGTCAGCCAGAAAGGGAGATCTTACTACCCTCGAGAAGGCTTCGCTGTTTTTTGCAAGGGCACTTTTGTGAAGTTCGTCCCACAGGGCCTGCTTTAATTCGGCCTCTCTCTGGTTCCTCGCATAGAGATATTCTTTTCTTAGTGTGGCAATTAGCTGGGGGTCTCTGTCATCTTTATTCAGTGCCACTTTTAGTTTAGAATGAGCCAGTGTGCAGTCATGATTAAACCATCCTTTTTTGTTCGAGGTTTGGGCTGTTGGTTTCCCTCTGAGTAGGGACTTAATTTTTTTAAAAATCATAGAGAAATTACTTAAGACTTCCTCGTCTGCCACCCTTTGATCTAGGCATTTTTTGATGTGAGGGTATGCTGATTTTATCAGCTCTTCGGTAAGTTGGCCAGGATTTATCTTCGCCCATTTTAAGGTGAACCCATTTAACTGACCTAACTGTAAGTTATTCTGACTCAGGGTTTTTACTATCATTAGGGTAAGGGATTGTTGGTGAATTAGGTTCATTTCCAATTTAAGAGCCGAGTGGTCACTTAGTGCATTAGGAATAACTTCAAAATGCTTGACTCTGTTTAGCAGACCAGCCGATAGTAAAATATAGTCTACCGTTGTGTGATGACCCCTGCCCACATAGGTTGGTTCTAACTGATTGGTATTGCCATTTGGACTGTTCGCTATTTGGAGGTCCAGGTCCGATAGCAAATCATTCATTGTGTCACCGAATTTAGTGTGACGAAAATGGGTAAGGGGGTTACCCTTCTCAGTCACCATCCCAGCGCAATTTTTTCCCCCGAAAGAGTGCAGTGATGTAGGTTGAACCCCCCCCCCCCCCCCATAAGAATGAGACGGTGCCCTTTCCGCCTTTTGCCTGTCTTAAATTGGAGAGTTTCTCATTTAGGTTAGATATCAACCTCAGAAGCTGTCGTTCCTCCAGGTTATTATAGAAATTAATAAGGAAGACTGTCTCATTTTTGGGTAGGGAGAGGGAAAGAAGCTGGAAGTTAACGTCCAGTTCAACAATGGTTATTTTTATTTGCTGGATGGTATTTGCTATGTAGATATTTAATCCCCCTTTGCCCTGCCCATAGTCCCCATCAGCGCTGGGGAGAAATAGATCCTAAATCCCAGTAGGTGGAGTTCCGTCTGCGACCATGTCTCCTGGAGGCAGACAATTTGTTGACTATCTACAAAGCTCAGCACACTCCCATCTTCAATTTTTGGGCGAAGACCAGCGATGTTCCAAGAAACGACGCCCAGAACTTGGGGGTCCCCCTTGGGAATATCACCGGTATGTGGAACAAAAGGAATGTCAGGCTCCACTGAGTTTAACCTCAGTGGGTCTTCTGCCTGTGATGGTCAATCAACTGATTCTAGGCCACTGTACCTATTCATCGTTGGTATTCCGTTCCAGCCCTCCCAGCGTGGTAGGTCCCTATAGTTTCCCCTCTGATGTTGTCCACCCCACTCTTCCCTTTCTCTGCCCCGATGTCGAGGTCCCACTGTGTACCAGGGTCCATCATAGAGAGATCCTTCACGAAATCTGGGGGGATAGAAGAAAGAGGCGCTTTGTTCCTATCCCACCATTTAAACTCAAATCTTCCCCTGCGCAGATGTGGTCAGCTATTCTGGGGTCTTCAAAGGTGATTAGTACGCAGTCAACCTGTATTGTTTTTCTACCATGACCGACCCAAGGGGCCCGTCTAACCATCAGAATTCTAGTTGAACAGTAGGCCGGGGGTGGGCGGTTCATACTGAGCCAGTGTTGGATCTTATTCCTTAGTGACCAGTTTGGTTCAGAGTTTTGATCCGCCAATTCTGGAACACCAGTCATGATAACGACAAAGGGACCCGCTTCTGGCGGGAGGTTAACAGGAAGTCTTCCATCTAACGGTTCTCTCTCCCTCCCTTTGTTCAATTGTGTTGATTGTATTTTTGAACCTGTATTGTTATTTTCACGATTAGTGTTTGTGTTAGTGGTTATATTTGGAGGATTTGATGGTGGCTTCTCTATTGTCTTATTTTTGACCACTGTGGTTGGGGTGGGTTTGGCTGCTACCACTGGGACAGTCGATTTTTTGTTTTGGGCGGTGGGAGTAGAGCAGAGGTGCTTGCCTGCCACACCTTTTTGTACTCCCTGGTTTGGGTTGGGTTTTAAGTTAGATTTTATCAGGGCTGAGAGTTCAGCCAAAGTTTTTTCTATCTTAGATAGTCTGTCTTGTAATGGTGTGAGGGTTTGTTTTAATAGGTCTCCAATTTATGATAACAGTTGGGTGTTGGGGTTTTCGTCTGCCTCCTGGTTTGATGGTACATTGCTTGCAGTTTCTAAGGTAATCGGGGCGGGGAGTCATGTGGTGTGTGGTGCACCATCACCATATGTCTATTCTGGTTCTCTATCATGGGGGAGCCGGGGGGGTTATCTACTGTCTCGGTATGAGGTTTAAAAGGTTTTTCTATTTTTTTATTTGTTTGGCCTGCAGGTTTCTTTTTCCTTATCGCTCCCTCTCTCCTCCCTCTTAACTGCCTTATCTCTTCCGGGGTGGGTTGGGGCACTAGATCTGGAGTCTTTTCTAGATCTAGGACTGATTGTGTTACCGAAAGCTGTGAGACCGATAGATCAACTGTGTTGGGTAGGCTATGCCTTTGACCCCCACCTTCACTCCATCTTAAATCCCTTCGGGGATCCGGCGTTCTTGCATTTGCCAGGTGCCCCATGGAGGATCTTTTAACGTTTGCTAGGTCTTGGGATACTCTACGCTCCATGAGGGAAATACTCTGGTCTATAAACGAGTTGGCCCTAGTGATGAAGCTATCTATAGGACCTGTGAGTTGCCCTTTCTTTGCCGCAGTTTTGCTTCTGCTTCCTCTAGTGGACATGATAAGGGTTAGATGCTATCGAGAGGTAGATAACGTATATAAGCGCTGGAAAATATGGGGGATCGTAATAGTTGTTAATAGGTATTAGGGAAAAATAAAAAGGACAGTAGCAATTCAAAGGATAGTCTTGGATGATGACAGTTTTTAGGGGGATGACCCAGCCCGGTCCTAAACGGTCTCTAATGGGCTACAACGGCCCCGGCGTCCCGCGGTCGCGCAATAGACCTGCCTTAAGTACAATGGAAAAGGGAAGAGGAGGAGACACGGGAAGAGGCGGCAGGTGCGCGTGATGTAGGAAGCGCACTGCCCTGTGGGCCTCGCAGTCCCGGTCCCCGACAGTCCAGCAACAGTTCAGGGTCAACAGCCTCAATCCCAGGGTCAGAGTGCGGGCAGTTCACCTCCAAGACGGTGAAATCCGGCGATTCAGCAAAATCCAACTACGAGCGGCGCCCGCGGAGTGGGGGCCGCGAGTCGAGATTTAAACTATCAGGGGCTCTACGGGAGGAGTCACGGGAAGAGGCGGCAGGTGCGCGTGATGTAGGAAGCGCACTGCCCTGTGGGCCTCGCAGTCCCGGTCCCGGTCCCCGACAGTCCAGCAACAGTTCAGGGTCAACAGCCTCAATCCCAGGGTCAGAGTGTGGGCAGTTCACCTCCAAGACGGTGAAATCCGGCGATTCAGCAAAATCCAACTACGAGCGGCACCCCAGGACGCCACTCCACAACTCTTTATTTTCAAACCGGCTTTTGGTTTCTGAAATTTACATATTTCCCTGACGCGTTTCGGAGCTGCTGCTCCTTCCTCCGAGGGAAGCCTGAAAGAATCACAGTAACACGCTGCACACCCTGCATTAATTAAATGTCATTTCGCCCGCCTTCGGGCTTCACCCAAAGTTCTTGCCTGCTGGGATTTGTAGTTCCTCATATGGTGCAGCGATAATTTTCTGTGTGCTTGCAGGTTCATTTTCAATCATTTTACAAGCCCTCCAGTGGGCCTCAGAAATTCGTGCCAGTTTGCATTGTAAATACCTTTGTGCTGACAACAGGAAAGAAAAGTTCATCCTTGCAGACCTCTATGCTTTAATGGCGGTGCATCCTCCGCGGCCGGGCTGCCGCGCATTATTATTCCCAACATTTGCCCTGGAGCATTGAGGAAGCCACTCCACAATGGCACGAATTTCTGATATATATTTATTTTTTTTCCCACCAAAATGCCCTGAGCAAGCATTCGGGCAATTGGTGAAGAATATATATATATATATATATATATATATATATATATATATCTCCATCCACAAAGAAATGGTCGGAGGCCATAGGGGAACTCAGAGACGAACCAGCTTTATTGAGGCAGACAAAGCAATGCTGACGGGCGAATGCATTTCGGCATTGAGCCTTCTTCAGCGCCCCTCATTGCACGAGCAGCTCCAAAGTAATGTCCAATTCCCGCATCCTTTTCGTATGTAGACTGGAAGCTCCGCCCCCCTGCTAGTGGAGCTCACCTGTTGGCTGTCGTGTAAATTGTCCGAACTCCAACTCCCAGAATGCACGATGTGAGTGAAAACTGGGTCGGCGGTGTGGGGAATGCTGTTTGAATACCCGGAGACACATCCAGAAAATGCAGGTAGGTACTGAAGTTGCGCGCTGGTATTTGCCCAAGTCCACCAGCTCCTCCTTGGGTCCCCTCGGTCCGCTGCTACCTCGAAACTCAGATGAGCATTTCGGCAGGGACAGCTATTACGCATAGCGTCCTAATGGAGGTAAATTACCTCGCTCCACCGGTGCCGTTCTGAGCAGGGGGGTGAACACTGGACCTCTCGGTACCCCGAGCCAAGACGTCGCCACGAAAGCGATGGTTTGCCAGTTAGTAGTCCAGGTTTACTTATGCAGCAGGGCCATCTGAAATACTTCTCTGGCTGGAGTATAATACATGAAGGAACACCCATCCACAAAGAAATGGGCGGAGGCCAGAGGGGAACTCAGAGACGAACCAGCTTTATTGAAATATATATATATCTATATCTATATCTATATCTATATATATATATACACACATATATACATATATACACACATATATACATACACACACACACACACACATTATATATATATTCACTGAAAAAAACATAGGTTTCAGGGACATTATAGTTAGTTGGACATTTGACTCATAAAACCAGAGAAATTCGCCCGTTATAGTTAGTTGAGCTAACTATAACTCGTGCGCCTGCAATGCACTGCTGATAACGTCACATATTACATCACTCATGACATGCTCAGCCTGGGTATTGGTGACTTGTAGGGGTATCAGCCACGGGCAGAGTGCACATCCTAGATCACATGTGACGAACAGTAAAGAGTAATGTGTAGATTTGTGTTGCAGTATGCTCTGTTGTCAGGCTTTACCAGTATAGTAGTATGTCATATGTGAGACTTTCAGATTCACGTTTTACATGCATTGCTTGACTGTAATGAGCGTTATCACTGTGTATGACGTAGCCTCACTGCTGATCCTCCCTCCATCCGAGCACATTCACATGTGTGCGCTTCGCGATAGCAACACTTTCAATAATATCGCACACCATTGACATGCGTGTCTGCGCATATCCACAAGCTTGACAACGACGTGATGTTGGCCATTCAATGTTTTCGGACAGCATATCATTAGCGATAGTTGCCGCCCTCTCGGTACATGCTACATTAATGTAAATTGCTTATTGTGCGACTTCAAAACTACAACAGAGACACACAAATAAGTACACTACCTGGCTAGGCAGGAACTGAACAATGCCCAGGTCCCCGGAATAATTATTCACACCCCTACAGTGGCCTGGCATACGCTCGCCCAGCCCACTTTCCGTACGTATAAATAGGATAACGCCGCCGCCACATGTCCCAGTTCTTCCACACTGCCTCAGGTGATATGGCAGCATCCACCTCGCATATCACAATGCGCAATAAAAAAAAAGGGATTCATGAGGTGTACACCATCCTGGCATTCAAAACTCGATTTGAATTGTGTACCCTGCTGGTCGTCGTGTTTGGACACACAACAATGACAGCAGGGGGGCCTGGGTGCACAGGGGCTGCAATTGAGCTTGGTGCGGCGGGAGGAGTGGGGTGCATCAGCCTGGGTGCGCAGGTGCGAACAAGCGATGTTGCCGTGATTTAACGATGTGATATCTGACCTCATTCAGTCACATCTCTGTCTCATTTTAAGGACCTGCTGGACTGTCCTGTAGGCCTGAGCCAGCAGGCAGCGCTGCCCTACCGACATGTGGCATTGGGTTTTGGGGCACTGTAGTGAGCTGATTACTAAGTGTACATGCACACAGGCTTGCGCCACTGCATTACACATGCACATTATGCTTCTAGCATGCGCTCTGTTCCTTTGTATGTGTACGTTGGCATAACATTATTTAACCTTGTGTATTCTCATGCACTCCAACTCCACGATTACCACTAACAGTTGGTAGATCGTACTTCAAGAAGGAAGGATGCACTCAACTGGTGTTCTCTATTAAGCTTGAAATAAACCTTCATTTACCTCAAGACATGTCCAGCATTATATTATTTCTCCCTTTTCAGACACTGAGTTGGTTGCACCAAAATGGGCGGAGCGGGTGCTCCGCCCGTGATGATGCCCTGGGCATTCCGACACCTTCCATCGTGGTATCAAGACACCGTCCCCAACCGGAGACCTGCTGTGCCACCCTGAGAGAGGCACCCCGGAGTCGAAGCTCACACAGGCACGTCGTTGGACACACCGGTGGTGGCAGGTGAGCAGTGAAGCCTTGGTGCGCAGGAGCTGCAATTGAGCGCAGTGTGGGGGAAGGGGCTGGGGTGCAACAGCCCGGGTGCACAGGTGCAGGCAAGCGATGTTTCCGTAGATAATAATGTAATCTCTGGCCTCATTCATATCTCAGTTTCATTTTAAGGACTTGCTGGACAGCACTCTCTCGCGGACCCCAGAGTCCCAGACACACGGGTGACAGGAGGTGAACAGTGAGGGCTGGGTGCAGTAGGCCGATGCTCTGTCTCCTCCTCCCTCTGTTCCTTTGACTCTCCCTCCCCTTCTCCCTTCCACCAACTCGCTCGCTCACTGTCCCATTCTCACTTTCTTCCTTTCATTCGGACTACCTTTCTTTTTCTCTTGGACATGGCACACATACTTATGTTTCTTTTTTGTCTTGCAGGTTTTGTACACTGCTTCTGGAGGAGACCCACCCACTTAGTTAAAGTTATACTGTTGTTTGTTCGAATAAAGTTGCGTTTCCATTTATTTGTGTTCTTTTAATAAAGGTTTTTTTCCCCCCAATAAATAAGTAAGTGTATGGGTCTTGTTTTTCTGACAACACTTGTCTGTAGTTTATTGTGAAAATGGGCGGTAGATAGGAGGTTATGAGGGAAACATTTGTAATTTTGCCGTGCACCTACCAAATATAAATCAAAAGACTATTACATAAATGAAGCCTGGGTAGTTCTACAACTGCAAGGGTTCTATGAGTGTATCACTTTATAAGACCATGAGTACTGCCCGTGTGATTACAGAACCAATAAGGAACTGTCTAGGGCCACTGAGGCTTCAGGGACTAACGAGGCCCACCCTGCATATTTAAATAAAGCCCCGGAGGGTGGCGATCCCCGGACTGGAGTTGGCCTCGAAACCCCACCCCCGAACAATTAGTAAACAATACCAGGGGACGTGGCGATCCTCTAGGCTGCAAAACATCTCTGTGCACTCCCGCGCCTAATTTACATGTGAGATTTAAGGTCCCGAGTGCTGCAGAGACCCCGCAATATAATAATAGGATTGGCCCCAGAACATTACCCACCAGGGGGCTCATTTAAATGAGTGAGACCCGCTTCATTTTTTTCTCTCCATTTTTACCATCCAGATCCGCTTTATTGAAGAGATACGAGGTTTTCCTCCTCTCGCTTGAACGAGGCAAACAATGATTTGCTATCACAGGGTGGAAGCCATGCTCCCGCCCTGTAATAGAAAACATAAAATGTCCAGCGGATGCACACCCCGGGACATTGTATGGGCTGCACCTGGGAGGTGGTGCTCCATAGGGCCATGATGCATTGGTTATTGCATAACTACAGAATTAGTATAAACACATACTAACACTACTTGCAAACGTGTAGTACAGTGACCAGAGTGTAGTGAAGAGGCAGAGGAAGCCCAAAATCAAAAAATATAAATCCTACCAGAGGTCGAATGACATAGTTCGATGAGCCGACTACCCTGGGATGAGTAGAACCAGCTTCACGAAGAAAAGTAGTCTTCAGCAGAATGCAAGGAAGCTCGAAATATTGGTACGTGCTGCCTTCTTTTTACCCACTCCCGTCCATCACCAAATTTATGTAGTGAAGAGGCAGACAGCAGTGGATCCGATAAGTAGATTTCTTGCAGGAAAACTAGACCGCTTAAACAGCCACCAACAGGAGTAGACAGCAAGTCAACCGTCTTCTCCAGCACGGTGTACAAACTCCCCAAGATTCCCCTAATGACAGCCCTACATTCTAACATTACATACTTACATTCTAGTAGCATTACATACTAACATTCTACTATGACTTATATTGGAATACTACACAGAGCACATGACTTTACAGCAATGAGCTCATGGTTTCACCCACGAGTTTTGAGACCGGTAGGGGTGAGTAGTTAGTTTCCCACTCCCTGTATTGTATAAATGCAAACTAACACTACTTCCACAGGTATGCTACAGCGCCTAGAGTACATTACTTTATGGCAATGAGCTCACAGTTTAGGCTCACTGTTTAATCCCAGAGTCTTCAGACCAGTAGGGGAGAGTAGTTTGCTTTCCACTCCCTGTATGGTATAAACGCCTACTAACACTACTTGCACACGTATGCTACAAAGACCAGAGCACATCACTTTACAGCAATGAGCTGACGGTTTAGACTCTCGGTTTCATACAAGAGTGTAGCAGCATCTCAGCACCATGTCAGCCTGAGCAACACCGCACTTTCAGACCAGTAGGAGTGACTACTTCGCTTCGCACTCCCCCACAGAGGTTACAGTGCTCCTATCCTCCTGTTTCCTACTCTTTTCGCCCTTTTTTTCCCCTTACTCGTTTCAACGGAATCACAAAATGGCTGCCAACACTTCCTAATTGCAACAGCTCGCAGTCAATAAGCAGCAAGCTTGTGCCCGTAACGCCTCAGCCAATCAGATGGCAGAATTCCCAAATAGCGATAACTGTAAAATTTGATATTTCTCCAATACTACTGAACGGATTTACACCAAATAAACAAAAACGCGCTTTCTAGACCAAGACTCTTCTACCTGCCACATTTGGGGTAAATCCGTTCGACCTGTAGCCTTGTCTAAAGTTTCCTATGGAAATTAACATGGACAAAACACGTTTTGGGACCCCCCTTTTTTCTCGAATCACCCCCAAACTTTCAACACAGGAGCTGATATGAAGAAAGAATTTGTTTGAAAAATGTCATTAAGATTCATCAACCAAAGCCAAAGTTATAAGCAAAACATAAAATGCTCTTCCTATGGAAACTAACTATAAATACCTACTGGCGACTGTCAGTAGGATATATATTTTTTTAATTTATTTATTTATTTATTGGGTTTTGCAAACAAAAACACATGATAAACCATAAAAAAGGAAATAATATGAATTTAAAACAGTCTCAGTGTACATACGCTCAGTTCCGGAGATGTAACAAATATCAGAACACAAGTCAACAGGGTTATACATTGATGGGACCCAGACATCTTAAGTTATCCCTAAACCCCTGTATAAGGGGCACATTTCGTCCATATGCAGGAATTCAATCAATCAATCAATGCATTTATAGTGCGCGCTACTCACCCGTGAGGGTCTCAAGGCGCTGAGGGGGGGGTGCTGTTACTGCTCGAATAGCCAGGTTTTGAGGTGTTTCCTGAAGATGAGGTGGTCCTGGGTCATACATAGGTGGGCGGGGAGGGAGTTCCATGTCTTGGCGGCCAGGTAGGAGAACGATCTACCTCCGGTGGTGGTTCTGCGAATCCGTGGGACAGTGGCGAGGGCGAGACTGGCGGTGCGGAGCTGGCGGGTCGGAGTGTAGAAGGTGAGGCGGTTGTTGAGGTATTCAGGGCCCATGTTGTGGAGCGCTTTGTGTGCGTGGGTGAGGAGCCTGAACGGGATCCTTTTGCTGATGGGGAGCCAGTGCAGGTCTCTTAGGTGGGCAGATATGTGGCTGTGACGGGGGATGTCGAGGAGGAGTCGTGCGGAGGCGTTCTGTATGCGCTGAAGTCGTTTCTGAAGTTTGGCTGTGGTTCCTGCGTATAGGGTGTTCCCGTAGTCCAGTTGGCTGGTGACGAGGGCCTGGGTGACCGTCTTTCTGGTTTCGGAAGGGATCCATCGGAAGATTTTTCAGAGCATGCGCAGGGTATTGAAGCATGAGGATGAGATGGCGTTGACTTGTTTGGTCATCGAGAGTGAGGAGTCCAAGATGAATCCTACGTTGCATGCGTGGTCTGTGGGTGTCGGTGCGGTGCCCAGCGCTGTGGGCCACCAGGAGTCGTCCCAGGCGGATGGGGATTGTCCAGGGATGAGGACCTCCGTTTTGTCTGAGTTCAGTTTCAGGCGACTGAGCTTCATCCATTCCGCGACGTCCTTCATTCCTTCCTGGAGGTTGGTTTTGGCGGTGGCTGGGTCCTTGGTGAGGGAGAGTATCAGCTGGGTGTCGTCGGCGCAGGAGATGATGTTGAGGTTATTTTTGCGTGCGATGGCGGCGAGGGGGCTCATGTAGATGTTGAAGAGGGTTGGGCTGAGCGAGGAGCCCTGGGGTACGCCGCAGATGATCTCGGTGGCCGCGGAGCGGAAGGGAGGGAGGCGGACTCTCTGGGTTCTGTTAGAGAGGAACGAGGTGATCCAGTCCAGGGCCTTTCCTTGGATCCCAGTGTCATGGAGGCGGGTTATTAGGGTGCGGTGGCAGACTGTATCAAAGGCGGCCGAGAGGTCTAGGAGGATGAGAGCGGCTGTTTCCCCTTTGTCCAGCAGGGTCCTGATGTCATCGGAGGCTGCGATGAGGGCGGTCTCGGTGATGTGGTTGGCTTGAAATCCAGACTGGGATGGGTCGAGGGAGTGGTTTGCCTCGAGGAATGTAGTCAGCTGTTTATTGACGGTCTTCTCAATGACTTTTGCCGGGAAGGGAAGGAGAGAGATGGGGCGGAGGTTCTTGAGGTCTTTAGGGTCCGCTGTGGGTTTCTTTAGAAGGGCGTTGATCTCTGCGTGCTTCCAGCTTTCTGGGAAGGTGGCGGACGTGAAGGAGTTGTTTATGACTTTCCGGAGGTGGGGTGCGATGATGGTGTCGGCTTTGTTGAAGATGTGGTGAGGGCATGGGTCCGAGGGGGAGCCAGAGTGGAGGGTGTTCATTACGTGGGTGGTGTCTTCAGTGCTGATGGGGGTCCAGGTGATGAGGGTGGTGGTGGGGGGCGTTGGTTTGGTGAGTGGTGGCGGAGTTTGGGCGCTGAAGCGGTCGTGTATATCGGTGATTTTGCGGTAGAAGAACGTGGCGAGGGAGTTGCAGAGGTCTTGCGACGGTGTGATGTCATTGTTGCTGGCGATGGGGTTAGAGAGCTCTTTTACGATGCTGAAGAGTTCCTTGCTGTTGTGTGTGTTGTTGTCCAGCCGCTCTTTGAACTTTTGTCCTTTTGGTGGTGCGAACAGCTGGTGGTGTTTGCGAGTGGCGTTCTTGAGAGCTGACATGTTTTCTGTTGTTCGCTCGTGGCGCCAGGATTTCTCGAGAGTTCGGCAGGATTTCTTTGATTCTTTGAGGGCGTCGGTGAACCATGTGGTTTTCCTGATGCCGGTCTTGCCTGGGGGGTTCTTCAGTGGAGCAAGGGCGTCGGCGCAGTCGGTGATCCATCGTGCGAGGTTGCGGGCTGAGTCGTTGGTGTCAGAGGTGTCGGTTGGTGGGTTCTGGCTCAGTGATGTGGTTAGCTGGTCTGTGGTGACTTTACTCCAGCTTCTGCGGGGGATCTGTTGCGGGTGGTGGTGGGATGTGGTCTTCTTAAAGGTGAAATGGATGCAGCTGTGGTCGGTCCAGTGTAGTCCGGTGGAATGGCTGAAGGAGATGTGGTTGCTGGCGGAGAAGATGGGGTCGAGTGTGTGGCCGGCGTAGTGGGTGGGGGTGTTCACCAGTTGCTAGAGTCCGAGGTTGGCCAGGTTGTCTAGCAGGGTGGTGGTGTTGCTGTCGTTGTTGTTGTTGTTTTCCAGGTGGAAGTTCAAGTCCCCTAGGAGGATGTATTCTGGTGAGGTTTGTGCGTGCGGGCTGACAAAGTCGGCGATGGTTTCGCTGAATTGTGAGCGCGTGCCCGGGGGTCTGCAGACGAGGGTTCCTCTGAGGGTGGTTTTGGGGTCGGTGTGGATCTGGAAGTGTAGTTGTTCGGCGGCGGAGAGTGGGTCTTCGGCGTTGGTCGTGACGCTGATGGTGTTCCTGTAGATGATGGTGATTCCTCCTCCGGTTTGGTTGACGCGGTCCTTCCGGGTGATCTTGTAGCCGTCTGGGATGGCTATGGCGATGTCGGGGGCTGAGGAGGCGCTCATCCAGGTTTCCGTGAGGAAGGCGACGTCCGATGCTGTTGTGTCGAGGAGGTCCCAGAGTTCGTTTGTGGACGGAGCGGGTGTTGAGGAGGATGCATTTGAGGTGGTTGTTGTTAGGTCTGGCAGGCGGTGTGCATGTTCGGAGGCAGGTGAATTTGCAGGCTAGGCAGATGAAGGGTCCTTGGGTGCGCTTCGGGGTGGCTTGGTGGCAGGCGGGTGGTCGTCCGGTGTTGAGTGCGTGGAGGGCGGCGGTGTCATATCTCAGTCGGGTTTTCTGGCTTCGGCGGGGGCCATGGGAACTGGCGCTGGGCGCGGTCCCGGCACTGACGGGCGCAGACGGGCTTGCCTTTGGCGCGCCTTTGGCGCGTCCGCTGCGCGGCCTCCATAAGAGGCAAAGTGGGAGGGAGGAGCAGCTTGGAGGCGGGAACGGGGCGGCCAATGGGCTAAGGCACGGGATACGGAAGGAAAAAGGGGGCGAGCAGCGGCGGGAAGCAGGGAGCGGGGGCACAGAGGAGCGCCTAAAAATACAGTAAAGCAGTAACAAGCTACAGGATGAAAAGCAAAAGCACAGACGGGGAACAAAAGGTTGGCAGTGCAAAGGGGACAAAACAGTTACCGGAACACAGCAGCGTCGAACCCTCGGCAGCAGCGGCACAGTGGGGCAGAGACTCGATCAGGCAGGAGGAGCCGTGGGGAGTGACCTAGAAATTACCTATGGAGACAGCGCAGAAGCAATACCCCGAGACGGATTGCAGACTTTATACACGTAGTTGGCACCTCAAGATGGCGCTCAGACACCTTGAGCCTGTAATTGCCTAGCATTGCCTGCGGTCCCACCCCCATAGGCAGGAGGCAGCAGATTTCCAGATACCTTCATACTCTTTGCCATCTAGAAAGCTCTGGAACAAGCTCCAGAAGTTCGTAGGGCAAATTCGGGGAGGAGAAGATCACTGTATAGTTCAGATTGCGTGTTGCAATATAAAACATATCTTTTGACCATTACGCCATAGTAGGAGGTGGCCTTCTAGCCCAACGCATAGCAACACCACGCTTAGCTATTAATAATCCCATGTCTAACAAGCGTCTTATATCCTTTCGTATACCCTTAAGGTAGCCTAGTAGAGCCAGTAATGGGTCCTGATTCAGAGATTCTACTGTGATCTCGCTAAGTTTTTGGAAAATTGCTATCCAGTAGTTAGCTATGTCTGGACACAGCCAGGCTAGATGAATGAAGCCTGAGGGATGCGTACCACATCTATCACATCTCGCAGTGTTCCGTAGTCCATATCTATGTAAGCGCATCGGAGTGTAATATACCCTATTGAGAAATTTAAAATGTATAAGACGGTGTCGCCCGTTCAGGGAGACCTTCCGTGTAGCCTCACAGCAATAACGCCATGTGTCATTGTCTAATGTGACCTCCAGATCTGTTTGCCACTCCGGCCTGGCTTTGATGAAATAATTCTTCCAATAATCTTAGGCAGATCGTAAATATTGGAGACGACCTTATGGGGGGACAATGCACGCAATAGCAGGGAGAAAGGAGCGACTTCCGGCTGTTCCAACAGCTCCTCTCCAAGAATGTCGTGGAGCACATGCCTGACCCTATAGAAATGGAACAACGTCAGTGGGGTAGTATCAAGTCTTCTAAGATCATCTCATCCCAGCGCCGTCCCCTCCCATCCTCAAAGAGGTCACCTATTTGGGAGAAATCAAGAAGCGACAAGGCATGCAACACTCCCGGCTCAGTGACCACCGGCAGCCAAAGGCACCATTCAACAGGTGTGTGTGGCGAATACAAAATAGAGGCCGCCTGCCATTTCAATAAATTCTGCCATGCGTGTGTGGTGGTATTTATAGAGTCTAAGGTACCTGCACGTCTAGACGGCGCCTGGAACAGAGAAGCAGCCAATGGGGAGGGCGCAGTAGTGCCCCTCTCTATGTGCAGATGCGGAGGAGGGGATTGTTGATGCAGCCAGTAAAAGTGTGCGGACACTGTGCTGCATGATAATAAAGTTCCATATCTAGGGCACCAAGTCCACCCATAGAGTAGGGGAGTGTGAGAATATCCTGCCAGACCCGAGATTGTTTACCGGCCCAGGCTAAATGAACCAGCAGGGACTTAAGACTTCTGAAAAAGGGAGCTGGGAGGATCATTTGTGTATTCAGAAACAAGAACAGGAACCGATGAAGGACCACCATTTTCATTAAGGAGATACGACCAAGGAGGAATAACAAATTCTAATTGTATAGGTGAATGGTCTGAGTAGGAGCGTGGGTGCACCTCACAAGTGTGAGTCGCTGAGAGAGGAGAGCCGAGAGGAACGAATAATCAATCCTGGTGTACAGGTTGTACGGGGCAGAGTAGTGCGTGAACCCACCACCTCGCTACATCTGGAGCCCCAGACATCTACCAAGTTAAGCTCTGTGATTGCGCCCTCCAAGGCTTTAGCAGTTAATGATTGACGCTGCATGAGACCTCCGGGCCGGTCTAGGGCTGGGTTAAGGGTGCAATTAAAATCACCGCCCCAAACCATTTGGAACGATGCCAACCTTTGCAAGCACACAAGGAGCTCTCTGTAGAATTGTGGATGATCGAAATGGGGACCCTATACGTTAACAATAATAAACTCCATACCTTTCCCCTTAATCTTAGAGATGGCATACCTACCCTCCCTGTCAGTCTCAATTTCGTCGAGTGCGATATCACTTCTAGGGTTGATCCATGTGAGCAATATCAATGTGATAAATGACAGACTTTACCATGCGTTAACTGTGTTGCTCTAAAGTGACTGAACAAAGTAAGTCTACATGTATTAGCCTTGTGGCTATTATCAGTTACTGGCAGCAAAAGGTTGCCAGATGAACATAAAACATTGTTTGCAATTGAAATTCTCTTTAAAGCAGTCAGCATTTAAACAACACATAAGAACAGCTGCATTTTGTCAAACACCTACCCGAACTCATCGCATAGCTCCAACTTGGAACAGAAAAGCTCATCCACTGCCAGCTGAATCAAGTCTCTGTGAGGAATTTCATGCGGAGGACTGAAAGAAAGCATTGAGAGAAGCACAGTAAGCATGGAACCCTTCTCAACTAACGAAAGAGGCTTGTTTTCAACAACTACCAAAAAAAGAGCAGTGTAAAACTTCAGAAAAAATGTCCACACTAGGCCAAAGAACAGTATACAGCAATGTTAATTTTATTGATGGCATAGAGGACAGCACTGTTTCTCAGGAATAAATTATGTGCTTGGTGAAAGAGCATGCCAAGGCTTACATTCTTCCTGCTGACAAGTCAACCACTAAGGATTCAAAAACCTCATGTACGCCATGCTAGTGAGAATATAGTTGAATAACGCAATATTTAGAACAAATGTGCATTTAAACGATTATTACTATAATGCAAAGTCAATTTATGATTTATTAACAAAGTAAAGCAAAACCGACATTATAAAAACACTTTACTACTTCACATAATGCCTATTAGAATTATGTAGCATATGTCAACAACTGACAATTACGAGGCCTCTTCAATGAGATTTTGCCTTACTATACAAATGTAATCCCTTCCAACCGGATTTTGGTTGAATACATTAAATATATATATATTTTTTTTTGTGGAAAACACACCCAAGTATACTATATAGTAGTGGTCTCTCACCAGACTCAATATTGGTAATAAACAGCATATTATACTATGTACATTTATGTATATATATATACACTATTTATTTGCAAAGTAATAACTTTCAAGCAGGTGTTTGTTGTTTAAGACAACATCTAAAAGAGTCGTAGAGCTTAGTCAGTTGTGGTCCCATGTAACTTTAAATGAACATCATCTTTTGAGGAATTGAACAAGATTTTCTTATCAAACGGGAGGTCAATGACATTTTCCTCTGCCTATGGTGCAAATACTTGAGCCACAACTGCAGGTGCATGGCAGAAGTTCATGGCCCTGGAAGCCATGTAGTGGATGTCCCCGAAGATCAGCAGCTTCTGGTTAAAAGCCTCTTTTTACACGTGAAGTATGAACTTTAACCCTCCATATGCATAGTCTGGAAGCAAGAAGATATACTTTTAGAAAACTGAGCCAGAAAGTCCATCTATAGCTAGCTATGAAGGTGCTGGACAAAATTGTGTTGGCTGGTCTCCTGGACTCCCTCCAGTTTGGAAGATTCTCTTCCTGTAAGAGTCCAGACACATGGCCTCCTTACCCATGTGAGAAAAGGTCACTCTACCCATCAAATACCTCCTGAAGGGTTCTATGGGCCTGATGTTGTCTTAACTTTAAAATGGTAGGCCTAATCCCTTGAGCCTGCCGAGAATCTGCAGCTCTGTGGTAAGCACTACGCCATACCCTTGGGTAACTTGAAATACAGGCAAAAATATAGCCTGCTTCAGATGGAAGCTAAAAGATCAACTTTGGGGGGCACATCAAATGCACCCTTGGACGGAACTTGCTGGGAAGGAACTTGATGTAAGGCTCCTCATCTGTAAAGGCTTGAAAATTATTCCGGTTCCTATGAAAAGGAGACAGCACTCTGAAGGCAGTCTTCCGCACAAACAATTTCAGAGCACTAAACACAAAGCTTTGTCTATTTCTTGTTGATGATGGCACTGGTTAACTGACTACTGAGCAAGGTCAGCACTTCCATGCGGTCAAAGGAGACCCACAAAAGTCCAAACACTAGGACTGTAAACAGCCATGATTGGAGAGACAGTGACTGGGTATGAAGTTTATTGGCTTGTCCCTTGCCTAGTGTTATTTTGTTGCTGGAGAGTGAGGGCATTCTACCACAAGGGTTAATATGGCACTCCTTCTCTGCCATGCCCAGTTTGGTGCCAATAGATTTATGCAACAACTAAACTACAAGAGTCTCCGCACCAGGCAGTGGAGCTGGATTATAAAAGACACCCGAGGCTGCCACAGGGTTCCCCCTCGGGCCCTACCGGGTCTGATTGCCGAATCACAGGAGCTCTTCTATTACAAATGTTGGGAGGAACCAATCTTTGGATAATCAAGTAGGAGCCCTGTCTGAGGCAGTCATTGCCCATAATTTAAAACTTCAGATTATTAATTTACCGCCAGCCAGTGTTTGCACTGAAATAAACATTTTCCCCTTGCACTGGCTGGCAGCATCCTTCTTACTCGAAAGGTGAATTGGATAGGGAAGGGCCGTATTGATCAGCCTGGCAACTGTTTTATAATATATTTTAGGAACCCTCAGTTTGCCTATAATTTTCAGTTATGCAAATCAGATATGCAGGAGCCAAGTTCCACCATTTCACTCTTACCCTTGGGCTACTTCCATAGACCCCATTATATGGTACATCTAATTCTTTTGCCGCAACACCACTGAGTGGAGCTCCAATACAGGGGCATTCTAACTCCCGGATGCCATACACTTTGGTATAAAAGGTACCGATAGCCAACAGATTTGACGCATTGGAGAGAGTGGATTGACTTAATGGCATAGGGGCTGGAAATGAATACCGGCACAACGTGGGTGACCCCGACCTCTTTGTTGGTGGAAAGAAATGGCAGTGGGCAAAACCTAAAACTACTGGAGGCCAGAGAACATACTCTTCAATAAGGTACTCTTATCCAGATACCATTATCAGTGGTGGAGTCAATATGGTAGCCCCCACCCCTCAACCCACCCGACAGCATGTGGTTGGTCTACCATAGCTGGTCCCATTTCAGAATTTTACATCCCTAGTCAAGAGTTGCACAATTCTGACAGCATTTGAGGCTCAATGGGTCATAAAGGGGGGAGGCATCAGTACTGGTTCTAACTGGTTTAACAACTATGTAAGGAATCCCATGGCAGGGGGAACAGATCAGGTGGATACACAATTGGAAGCGTGCAATGAACTAGATGGTGCCGTGGAACCAACAGGTACTCCACTAACCCCAAATACAATTAAAGTGATGTCATGGAGCACTGCTGGCCTAAAGGCCAAACTTGACTAGAGTTCATTTATAGATCAGTATGATATCCGCTTACTGCAAAAAAAACGGACTGATTAGGGGAGCCAAGTGTACAGGTTATGCAGATTACTCTAAGGCAGCAATTGATAAGGGGGAGGTGTAGACCCTCCGGGGTACTGTCCACCTGGATAGCCACACATTAAGGCTATGCAGTTAGGGTAGTTGAGACTCTCGCAATTAATATTTTAGGTCTCATTCTCACTTTTCCACCTAGCATAGATGTTTACCTGGGCTATGTCTATTCTAGACCAGTTAGCATGGGGCATAAATGTAACAATGTAACAATATTGTACAAAGATGGCCGCCGGGTAGGAGCTCCTCGTAAGAGCTCCAAGTGCTTGGGATACCTTTGGTGGTTTTACCCCTGTTAGCACCCAGCAGCATCTTCACCGCTTCGAGCAACGCAATTCACAAGTAACCGGATTTGAACAAGTAACTGGATTTGCACAAGTAACTGGATTTTAACAGCTCCTACCTGCTGAGGTTCCCAGACCTGCCCGGAGGCGGTGAGCTGCATAGGAGAAGACGACGAATCACCCCCACCTTCGAGTCGAGCAGTGGCAGTCCGACGGAGGGGTCCGACCCGTCTGATTTCACTGCCGTGAGCACCGGACCCCGTGATAATGGACCCGGACCTGGATTCCTGCTGCCGCCACCCGAGAGACAGACAGACAACAAGAGGCGCTGGACAGGTGACTGACACCCACTGAGGAGTAGTCCTGCCGCTCTGCATCCGCCGACGGTGTCCCGCTCCCGCTCACGCTGAGAGTGCTCTCCCTGTCTTGCCCGGTGAGATGTGTGACTGTCGGGTCACACCGGAGATGAGCCCCGCGCACCACGGCGACCCCAGATGAAGTGGGCACCCTGCTGCTAAGCGCCGTCCCGTGAGTGGGCTGCCTGCCGGTTCGCACCAGGTGTGAGTCCCGCGCACAACGGCGACTCCAGAGAAAGTTTAGCACCCTGCTGCCAAGACGTCGTCCTGCACCTCTGCAATCACCGCTCACATCAGAACTGATCACCCTGTCCTACCCGCCTACCCTACCTCCCTTGCGCTTGGATCTCCTTCGGCTCCCCCGTTCTCGACGGTCTGGAGACCACCGGGACTGCCCGCCGGCTGGAGCAGCATTCACTGAAGGGCATTGAGGAGGAGGCACGGTGGTCGAGGCGCTGCGGCTAAGGCTGCGGCTCACTGCCGTGCGGTCCGTGGTCTGTTGGGGAACGCAGCAGGGCGGAGAGAGGGCGAGGAGGACGGGGGGGCGCGGCGGAGGCGCTGGAGGACTGTTCCCGGAACCGGAGCATCGGGCCCCGGTCTGCGCGGCTCGTGCGCACCTGGCCCCTCTCCCATCGCGCCGGCTGCACGGTAGGAGCTGTGGAGGTGGGGTGCAGTGGGGTGGCCGCTCAGCGGCGCTTGGGCTGCGGTGCTGGCGGGAGAGTGGGGCGGTGGGTCGACGGCTCCACACGAAGCACTGCAAGCACGTAGAGAAGATGCCTAATAGCCGCCCCCCCACCGCTCCACCCCCAGGGAATGCCCAGGATTTGCTTTGTTTAAATGGAAAGAATACTGACATTGCGAACATCGGCTATTACCCACTAATGGAGTGACTATTTCTACTCAACTCGCCACTGCACAAATCGACTTTCTGCTTCAGATGTGAACAGTTTCAGGGCAGCCTAACTACAGTGATGTCCTGAAGGTATTTGCATGCATTCTGTTATTTTCATCTCGAGCATGCCGGCTCTACACTCCCTGCCCTGAATGCTGAATCCTATAAAGTTTATCTGCCTGCAAACTTTCTTCACAACATGGCGGGCTTCTCACTCTTCTCACTCTCCATTCCTAAAATGTCTGGGGCCATATACCAGAGCCATAAATCGCCTCCACTGCCCACCAGATGACCATGAGGCTACATACCAACGTGGTCACAGGTCAACAAAACAGAGATAAGACTCTCTCCTCGCCTCCAAATAACAGGGAAGCTAATCTCTCTCCTCCCACCTAACAACACAGAAGATGGACTCTCTCTAAGGCACACCAACAATAGAGAAAGGACTATTACTCTTGTTTCCAATTATGCTACTCTGGCGGCCATCTTTGACTAGTACCTCATTGGGGTGGCCATCTTAGCCTAGTCATCCCTACCAACTGCTCGTACGTAAGTCTTAGGGGGTCTACAGCTCTGCAATCTCACACACTCACCCACGTACACCCCCTCTTCTACCTACGCTTCTTACACTATGGAACGCATGGGCGAACACACATACAAAATAAATTACCCACCCGAACTGTCCAAAAAAAACGCCAAACGCTACAAACACAACTTCCTGAAGGCACACCCTGAAACACCGTTTGTGGACACCTACTTCTCACTGACCAATGGAGCCACAAGCACCGATATCATCTTCTACACACTGCGTAGAGCACAGTGGAGGAAAGCGCTCCTCTCCATTCTCACTAGCTCCTCCACCAGTAAATCCGCTTATGGCCTAACGCTGTCTATTTCGTCATAACAAGTTTTCCCAGGCAAAGCCACCATCTACAACAACGGGACCATACTATTCCAAGCCACTGATAGGAACCTCGACCGACTTGACAACCTGTTCCCTACCTTCTTAGCACACATCGCCAAACGGCGGACCTCCACTCCGAACTCATCAAGCTACACAACACCCTCCAACGCCAATCCTCGAGCTAACTTGCCTTACCCATCTCAACAGCGGATTGACACCCACCTCCCCCATCCCCTCAGTGCTATAGTCAATCGCACACCCGTCCTAACACCTCCTTACCCCACATCTACTGGCGGAGAACACTCCCCCCCCATACATCCTCGATACCCCCACGCTCACTTCCCCCACCTTACACCCCCCGCGAACGCCTCTGAACACATCACCGTCCGGAGCTTATTCCCTCCCCCCTTCCCTCCCCCCCCGCGGCAGATCCTTCTCCCTCCCCAGCTCCCTCCCCACTCTCACTCACCACCTCCCCACCCTCCCAACTAGACCCACAGAACATACCACCTCCCTTACCTTAGCATCCCCCCCTCTCTCCCCTCCCATTCTCAGCCCCCACTACCTTCCTACCACCCCCATTGTCTTCAGCCTTCACTCACTCTTCAATTCACCGGCACCGTCTCCCACCGACGTCTCTACCTATGCCTCCCACCCTCCCCCTACCTCACCCACACCCCTCGCCCACAAATTCTCCCACACATCGAATGCCATCCAACTCAATATCACCGCAGAACCCTCCAATAACGCTAGCATATCCCCCCCCCTCGGTACCATGCTCGCTTTCCAGCTCACTACTCAACCACTCGCCATCGGCTCTCATCACCAACCCCATCCCCAATCCACCTCTGGACTTGACTTTATCCGCCCTCCAACAAGTCAAAGAGGATCTCCTACAAGTCAAAAAAGATCTCCACGCAATCAAAGAACTTCTCTTCTCACAGCCCAGTCAACCTCCCACCATTCCACTACCCTACAAACGACGCACCCTCCCCACATGCCTTCAACGATCCCTGCGCTGGCCGCCTATCCCCGCCCGCGATAATTCCCACCACCCCCGTCGTGTCCTCAACTCCCTGTCAGACCGCGACTTATGCTCCCTCCTTCGCTCTTATGGCCCAGGTCCGGTAAAACACATATCCATCACACACATCCCCATACCCACAATTCTCACAAATCCCCTGAGGCTCCCAATCCCAAGCAACAGAGGTTCCGTCCCTAACAACCTCAGAAAAGTCCCCCTCTCTCTAGAAGGCTCGATCACCCTTCTCACTCCCAAACTCAAATGCATTTCTACTCAATTGCAGATCGGCCCAGAGACACTCCTCCGACATCGCTGATCTCGTCACAACAATGGATCTGGACCTAGCCATTCTGACTGAAACGTGGCTAACTGAAGCCTCTACACCGATAATGGACATACTTGTCCCCCCCAATTATCACATCATTAGACTGGACAGGCCTGGCAAGACGGGTGGGGGAATTGCATGCATTTTTAGGAGCAACCTCTCCGTTACTAAAGCCACCTCCCCCTCCCTTAATTCCTGTGAACTCCTCTGCCTCGATATCACCAGCGAGGGCAAACAAGTTTGTGCTTTACATCTCATCTATCACCCGCCTGGTGACAACCTCACATTCACTCAACAACTCATGGACACGATCACATCCAATGCCGGTCGGCAGACCACCCAAGTCTACCTGGGCGACTTTAATCTCCACTGGAACGATCAGAAAGACGCAGTGGTGAATAGTCTCAAAACTTTCCTTAATGCGCTTGCGCTTGACCTCACCCAAATATGCGATAGACCAACACACGACAAAGGCTCGATACTCGATCTTATCATCGCCAAAGAGGACTCTACCCAACTGGAGGCGATCCAACCCTGTGACTGGTCATACCATCACATTATCACCTTCTTTATCAACGAAAAAGTTAAACTTAACCCGGCTCAACCTACCAAATCCAAGACCTGGAAAAGGGACATGAAGAATCTTAACCCCAATTCCCTGCCTCCCCACATCGGCAGTCTCCTCCTCCCCCCTTCAGGAGCCTCGGATGTTCAATCACTGACCGATCACTACCGTGACTCTATGAATTCAAGTCAACGAAGCCGCCCCATTGCAACTGAAGAGAGTCTCCACCAAGATCTCTAACCCTTGGTATGACGGCAGGCTCAATGATGACAGGCGTGCTATGCGAATGGCAGAGCGCACCTGGAGATCTGACCCCTCATCACTGCATCTCAAAAGGCTTAAGAACAAGAGAAATGCCTACGTTAGGAAGATAAAGCGCGCAAAGTCTGACTTCTTTAGCCGCCAGCTGGACCAAGCAAAAAACAGGCCAAAAAAACTGTTCGAACTAATCAAAACTCAAACAAAGACACAACCCTTACAATCAAACAGCACAACAAGCGATACCCCACACTGTGAAGCCTTTTCTGCTTTCTTTAAGCTAAAGACCGACAACATAAGAAATTACCTCATCATGGATGTAAGCCGATTCCCCAGCCACACCAGAATGTCTAACACTCAACCTAAAAATAATGCATCATGGTTGTCCTTCGACACCTACTCGGAAGAAGCAATACACAAACTGCTCGGCACCTTGAAGCCCTCTAATCACCTCATAGACCCCCTACCTGCTAATGCTGTAAAAGACTTCATCCCCCTGCTCCTCCCACTTTGGACCAAAATCATCAACAGCTCCCTTCAACAAGGTCTCATCCCAGACTCCCTCAAGGTGGGGCAAGTCACGCCTATACTCAAGAAATCTACAGCTGACCCGTCTGACCTGAACAATTACCGCCCTATCACCAATATCCCCACCCTGTCCAAACTGCTGGAAAAATGTGTCCAACTCCAACTAACAAAACACATTGACCAATTTGACCTCCTCAACCCTCATCAATCAGGCTTCCGAGCGAAACATAGCACGGAAACGGCTATGACGCACATAATTGATGACGCACTCCAAATCCTTGATCGCAATGAGTCCTGCCTCCTCATCCTTCTTGACCTCTCTTCAGCATTTGACACGGTCAAACATGAGAACTTACTGGAGCTGCTAAGCACTAGAATGGGTCTATCGGGAACTGTTCTCAAATGGTTTACTTCCTTCCTTCATAACCGGTCTCAGAAGTTCAAGATCGACAATGTGCTATCTACACCTGTGCCAGCAGATCTAGGTGTCCCACAAGGATCTTCCCTCTCCCCCACACTGTTCAACCTCGTCATGGAACCGCTCGCCACCTTGCTCCAAGCATCCAATGTTCAATTCCATATGTACGCCGATGACACACAACTTTACCTAAAGCTACGATCCCCGGAAGATATCAAACTTCTGAATTCCACACTTAGTAACACTCAATCTTGGTTGGCCAATAATCACCTCAAACTAAATGCTCTGAAAACTGAGTTCCTACTCATCTCACCCCCGGCGAAAATTACCACCACCCAAACCTGGCTCAATAACCTAACAGCACTCAATGTCCAACCTACCATCGTGGATTCTGTGAAATCCCTAGGCATCACACTCGACGCCAAGCTCAACATGCAACAGCACGTTAGCATAGCAACAAAAGGAGCTAATTTCCAAATCAACACACTGAGGAAACTTAAACCCTTCCTCCCAGCCAAGGACTTCCAAACTGCTGTACAAGCTTTAGTCATCCCTCGCATAGACTATGGAATTGTGGCCCTCAGCGGACTGCCGCTATCCACAACAGCACCCCTAAGAGCCTCCCTGAACGCTGCCGCGAGACTCATTACTGGCTCTAGAAAACATTCGCATATATCCCCAGACTTAAAATCTCTAAAATGGCTGCCTTTTGAAGCCAGAATACAGCTAAAAATTGCCGTTATGACACACTCGGCCGTGCACCACAAGGCACCCAACTACCTCGCTCAAAAGCTGTCTATATCAGGAGGTTCGAGATCCAATAGAAGTACAAAAAATCTACTCCTGAAACCTCATCGATTCCGGAAGGAAAAAACATACAAGCGCTCCTTCTCAGGAATGGCACCCAGGATCTGGAATGCGCTCCCTCCTGAAACCAGGCTTATCTCCTCCACTGCATTCTTCAAGAAAGAGGTGAAAACCATCCTTATGGCCAAGATCACCTGAACTTTATAGGTGTTGGATCAGAGCCTCTGCATCGCTTTGTATTATTGACTACCTGATTGTCTCTTGGCACTATATTCTTACTTGATTGTGACACTTTTATGCTACTCTCCTACTACCGACCACTATATGATACACTTTAGTTTGTTGAATCACCCTCCTGATGCCCCCACCCCTTGTTCTCTCTATCCTAAGAAATTGGTATAAGCCATCCCTACATCCAAAGTTTACCTGAACTCTATTGTAGCGGGATCAATGACTTTGCGCCGTCTTATATTACTTGCTACCTGATTGTATATTGGTATGTTTTCTGTACATTACTGTTATCCTATTATGTTAGTGACTATTATACTGCTCCCATTAGTTCTGTTCAGTCCTGTTGCCCCTACTCCTGTCTCTGTGAAGCGCTCTGATATCTGTAAAGATCTTGTTCGCGCTATATAAAACTTTGAATAAATAAATAAATAAACATCATGGAGCAATTAGCTACCCTCTGACCAACCTTCCGGAAAGTGCTTACAAGGTGGTAACTTCAATTGCTAATTTGAGCCCCTTGAAGCAAAGGAGGATAATACATTAACTGAATAAAGTATCATTATGAGGATACATTATGGGTGGGCTGTGGGCTATTCCATCACTGTCCATCATTCCCATCAAGAAATGGTCTCCCCAGGCACTTCAAATTAATGCCCTTACTTTAATCAATCAATCAATAAATCAATCAATCAGGCGTTTGTTAAGTGCAACTACTCACCCATAAGGGTCTTTAGGCGCTAGAGGTTGTAGGCTCCAGTCCATCAAGGAGGGGGTCCGAAGAGCCAGGTTTTGAGGTTTCTTACAAAGATGGGAAGCGAGGCGGTCTGTCTGAGGTGGAGCGGAAGCGTGTTCCAGGCCCTGGCTGCGAGGAAGCAGAAGGAACAGCCTCCCACTCTGTTTTTTCTGGTGCAAGGGACCACGGCGTAGGAGAGCTGGGCTGATCGTAGGGTCCTTTGGGGTGTGTGGAAATGGAGTTGGCTGTTCAAATATGCTGGTGCGGTGTCGTGGAGGGCCTTGTGTTCGTGGCTGAGCATCTTGAAGGGGACTCTTGCCTTGATGGGGAGCCAGTGCAGTGTGTGCAGGTCCTGGGAGATGCGGCAGTGTTTTGGCGGGTTGAGGACCAGTCTTGTGGCGGCGTTCTGGATGTTCTGTAGCTTGTGGGTGAGTTTTTTGTTTATTCCGGCATAGAGTGTGTTGCCGTAGTCCAGTCTACTGGTGACCAGCACGTGAGTGACGGTCTTTCTGTGTTCAAGGGGGATCCATTTGAAGGTCTTACGTAGGAGGCGGAGGCTGTGGAAGCAGGAGGACGAGACTCAGTTGATCTGGCGGTCCATTTTGAGCTTGGAGTCCGGGATGATTCCCAGGTTGCGTGCGTGGTCCGTGGGCGGGTTTCCGAGGGCCACCAAGTGTCGTTCCAGGCGTTGGGCCCATGAGTACTTCCGTCTTGTTGGTGTTTAGTTGTAGGCAGCTGTTCTTCATCCATTTGATGATGGCTTTCATGCCTTCTCGAAAGTTGTGTCTGGCGGTGTCAGGTTGGTTGGCTAGGGAGATGATGAGTTGGGTGTTGTCCGAGTATGACACCACGTAGAGTCCGAAGGCTTTGACGATGGGGGCCAGTGGCGCCATGTAGACGTTGAAGAGAGTTGGGCGGAGGGAGGACCCTGGAGGGACTCCGCAGGTGGTTGGTGTGGGGCTTGAGGGGAAAGGGGGAGGCTGACCCCTTAAAGCACTCTATACACGTCTGCAATGGGTGAACTAAGTCAGATAGCCAGGGTTCACATAGGATTAATCAAGCTGGATGCTCATCACTGATGGACTACATCCTTGTTGATGTAAGGCTAAGACCCTTTGTGGCAGATATGGTAGTCCTGCCCAGACACGATAGTGACCATCATACTCTCTCCCTGGACTTAGCACTCTCAAATAGAATGGCTACAGACACATGAACAGACAACCTGGAGTGTGCGTAAGCAGTCCCCTGACTCAATTGAAACATTCCATAGAGCAGTGGGTATACCTCTAACAGAATTGAGCAAAGTAATCTTCCCAGATGGCAAACCCACCCAACAGGCAAGGGTGGCTGGGATTCATTCAACGCTAGTTGGAGAACTTAAAGAACTCTTTTACATAGAAGCACAGTGCAAGGCTTGCATCTGAAAAGGTGCCCGCTCTAATGTTTGCCAATTATACCATACTCCTTTCAAAGACTCCAATGGGTATCCATAGGGTTCGTGACAACTTTAGCAAATCGAGGGGCCTAGAAATTAACATTAGCAAAAGCAATTTCATGGTCTTTAATCCATCGCATTCCACTTGTCCAAACCCAAGTCTGAATTGGATCCAACAAGAGAGGGTCTAAACTTTTGAATATCTCCAGATAACGCTTAGTGAACGAATGGGTTGGTTGTTTCACATTGCCAAGCAAAGACTCAAACTGGTGCAATACACTGGCGGGCTCTCCAAGGTCTATGGAGGGTCCTTTTACAAGCCAATCATCCCCACTATTGAGATTTACAGACTTCAAGGCCTGGGGCCTCTAGTTATGGGGCTGAGCTATGGTGTAACAAGTCTGCCAGTGGTATCACGCAGACAGACAATAGTTTTCTTAGGCACTTGCTGAATCTCCCCCAGTACACATTTGATTCCCCTCAGACTTGACCTGGGCATTAGGCTTTTCTCAGAGGGAATCGGCCTCAGACTTCCTCCTCTACTGGAGAAGAATCTGGGTCACAGCAGAACTGATCTGTTATAGATCGGCTATAGAGGAGATATTAGGGTCATTGGGAGTTTGCCGTGGCTATGTCACATTAGGGAAACCCTAAAACGCATGGGTAAGGTTAGCTTGTGGAATAATCCTGTTGAAGCCTGTCCAACCGTTTCTAAAATGGAACTTGCCAAATGTTATAAGAACTAGAAGCTGGCATCCTTCCTAATGAATTCTTCTGTGGGATCCCTGGCCCTTAGATTCATAGGCCAAATGGATACCTATAGACTGGAAGGAGTCCTGGACGAAATTCAACCTTTAGCAAGGAAGCTTTATGTGCAGTTCAGGCATGGAACCCTCCCCATCCGTACATTTAATAATCACTGGAGCTCTGTGGGCCATGAACTGAAGCAGAATCGTCCATACTGTGGCATAGCTGAGGAAACGGAGGCTCATGCTCTTCTCTGCTGCCCCACATACAAGAAAGTTATGTCCAAATGGTTAGTCACACTGTGTAAGAACATCGCATTGTGTCTAGGCACTCAGTCTTGAAATTGGATATCCACAAACCTATTGTTTTCTCCGTTTCCAGATACCTATTCTCGATTTGGTGTATACGTAAAACAAATTTGAGTGCATCTACCTGGTGCAATTAGTCCAACCAAATTATTACGGAGTGTGCTAAACTTTGTCAGTATTTTCGTCTTAATGTTTTTTCTGCTCAAATTGCTGTGGCTCTACTGGTTACATTGCTTAGTTTTTAAATCGCGCTGGATGAAATTTGTTTTTAAACTTTTAATTATTTCAGTGAATAAATTATGATTTTAAAGACAATTCATGTTTTAAAAATATTTTCTATGTTTGTAATGTTCCTTTATGATTCTCAAACCAAAATAAAGTAAAGAAAGAAAGACACCTGATGAAGGACATCTGTGCTCCAATAGACAGATTAGACTTCTCCCAGTGATCCTGGTTTTAAACACCTGAAGGCATTTACAGCCTGATTCATCAAGCCGAAATCGGCTCGCAAAGGGCCAGATTCTGAGAATCTGGCCCTTTGCGAGCGCTATTTTTGCATTTTGGGATTCATCATCCCAAATGCAAAAATCGGTAATAGCGATTTCGCTATTTTGCGAGGATTTACATTTAAGGAATCTCTATTTGAGATTCCTTAAATGCAATTCAACATCCATTTAAAAATTGCTAATTCGCAATTTCGGCCCGCTATTTACAGCGAGGTCAAACCTCGTGGTAAATAGCGAAAACTTAGAAAAATGCTTTTAAAAGCATTTTTCTAAGTTGCATGTTGCACACACACATGTCCTTTGGACATGTGTGTGCGCAACCCCTGTTTCAATTTGCATTTAAGGGGTGCTACAGGGTGTCCTTTGGACACCCCTGGCACCCTTTAAATCGCTATCTTATTTGCGATTAGCTAATTGCTAATCGCAAATAAGGAATACTCCCCAATCATTCCTATGGGCCTTTTGGCCCATAGGAATGTATGGGGAGTTATTCCTTATTTGCGATTAGCAATTTGCTACTCGCAAATAAGGAATGTGTAGGAATCGCTATTTATTTAGCAATTCCTACATGAATCCCGTTTTGCAAGTCCTTAATAGCGATTCCTTATGAATCGCTATTAGGGGTTCGCAAAACGGGAGATTGATGAATCAGGCTGCTAGTCTTTTTCTCTGCCATACAGCCACAGATGCTTAGGACAAGTAAATGGCTGAATACGTGTTCTATATCATCCACCCAGTTCACACTTGTGAGACTCAGACATTGCCCTGATGTCAGACTCTGGGCAGGTGGTTCACAGTGTGGCTGATCTTCAATAGCACGCAGGAAATGTGGACATGGGCTGCTAAAATTGAGGGAGCAAGAAAGGAGTCCTGTTCATGCGGCTGGAATGTCTTTAGGGTGTATACGACCATCCTGAGTTCAATAATGGTGATGGGTAGCAGTTTCCAGGAAGCAAGTCGAAGACCTCTGATCCAAACAGAACCCAGATGTGCACCCCAGCCTTTGAATGAAGCATTCAACGAAAAAGTTTCTTACCTTTTGGTAGATAGATTTTGGAGCTACATAATCTTCGTGTGGATTCCTCACCATAGGAGCCCAACAATAGCTATTTGGCCTCCGCCACGACTGCACCCCAGATGTGTTGACACTGGAGTATATAAGCCACCACCTGGTGTTCTGGTGTCAGTTCTTGTTTTTCAAGCCTCTCATACGTTGGTCAATAGTGCTTTTCTTTGATTCACAGTCAAAATGGATCCGCTTTCATCACCAATTAGGTAAAATGTCTCTTCCTACGATCTCAAGAGTTGAAGCCCTGTCACAGGTGTTACAAAAAGATATCCTTATCAGACCCATATGATACCTCGATGTGGCATTTGGGCTCTGAAAACAAGCATGTGGCTAGTGTTCAACAATGCACCCAAAGGGCAACAGAAAGTGGAAGGCCACCTATGTTTGGCAATGGAACAGGGATACATTGTAGCATTCTACTTCAGATAAGTTCCTTCAGAGAACCATTTCACAAAAGATTAACCCACGAACCCAAGAAAAAGGAAGAAAAAACAAAACACACTACAAACAAAGAAAGACAAAAAACTAATTAACCCTACTGAACTGGGGTTGTAGTAGTGATGTCACCGGAGGAAAGCAGCAGGGGATGCTGTTGAGACTACACGACCTATCCTCTATCTTCACCTTTCAACCTGTTCATTTAGCAAGAAATGCACAAGATGATGTCCCTGAACCAAGTCATGCTGGCCCTCAATGCGAAGTGGGCTGAGGGAACGGAGGGGGTTGACTGGCATCACTGCAAGTTAAGGACAATCACTTCCCTCTTTCAATATCCAAGCCCACAGACATTACCTGAGGGTCATTGTGGGGCCCCAGCACCATCAGTTCACAGTCCTGCCGCCTGGCTAGACCGCTGCATTACTTTTTCAAATAAAGTGGTGGGAATTTCAATATGGCCATCAGAAATCTATGTATTCATGAATTTTAAAAACTGGTTGGGGAGGTCCTTCAGCACTGCTCAGGGCCTACATCTTTGGCGCATTAGGAACACTGTCCACAACTTGGGCTTCATAACTCAAGAAATCTCATGTTCCTCTCAGGCAGAGGTTGAAATTTGGAGGCGCGTTTCCAGGCATGACCCACTTGAAGGCTTTTCCTTCTATTCAGAGGCTTGCAGAAAGGAAGGAGAGGATTCTACGGTTTCTATATCAGATGCAGGCTGTCATTCTACCAAGTCCTAAGTCGGTTAGGGCTTATGTCTCGGGCATTCCAAGATGCCTTGTGTTAGCTGGAACATCAAAGTCCTTAAGTGATGCTATATGAAGCAACTGCTCCAACAGCAGATGATGCTCTCTGCTAGGCTCCTTATCTTTATGTCAGTTCATCCAGATCTGCAATGGTGGATGTGTCCCTTCATTTCCACAGAGATGCGGGTTAGGTTACCATAGTCAGACACCTCTTTATTGGGCTGGGTCCCCCATCTGGCTGACATGATGGAGCAGGGTCTTTGTTGTATGTATGACAGCGCTTACACAAAGATGATAGAGCTATTGGGGATCCACCTTGCCATGAAGGTCTCAGGGAGCATCATTAAGTTTCTGTCACGCAAAACCACAACCATCAATTATATAATCAAGCAGAGTGATGTGGACATCATGGATCCTGTGTTGGGACAACATTTGTCTGTGGGAATGGATACCAATTTGGAAGATTCTCCTGGTTGCGCTGTACACAGTAGGTGGTAACACATGCCGCCATCAGAGGTGGGCACCGGTTTAGGCTGTGCAGGTTTGCTTTCTTGTGGTCAATCACTTGCACATCATCTGGTAAAGCTCTAGTAACATGCGTCCAGTGAATTGCCATTCCTCCTCCAGAATGTGCATCATGAAGTGGCATCATGGTGGTGCAGAACATCACGAATCCTTGAGGTGCCATATCTGTCTGAGTGTTACCACTCATGATTACTTATCAAAGTAGGACTTTTCTAGTAGAACTCGCACACAGTCTTCTGCACACTCGATTAGGCAGCATTTAGTGGCGCACCCAGGAAGACTATGGGCCCAGACAGGACCATCTGAAAATTTAGCAAAGTTGATTGGAAATACCAGTTACAGAAACAGCTTAGGACACACCTGAATGACGTTCACTGACTTTATTGAAGCCATCACGAATGAATCATCCAGGTGAGGGTGGCGGCGGGAAGCAGTGGACCACTGTTTGCTTAGATGTGCTACAATTGGTGTCAGGCACTTTATACAAAGTCTAGGTGCGAAGGATAGCACCTTGAATGGTCTGTCCTCAGCCCACTCTGAACGGTAGCAACTCTACATAAAAATACGCATATTTGATTATGATCCCCCCCCCAATAATCTTCCTGCAGGTAAAATATTACTTCCTTAACTGCTTGGCAACCAACTTGATCACAAAATGCACCTTCTCTATCATTTCTTCCCAATTCAGTGCCCCAATAAGGTGGTTGGTCGGCTAACCTTCACAAACAGGTAACACATTCCATTTAATGCAAATCTTAGATACTGTCTGCAACACGTAATAATTGGGAATATGGATATATGGTCTGAAGGTTCACAGAGATCATACAATCCAGGACAGATTGAGAGCACCTGCTGTAGAGTATCTATTCTGAATTTCTTACCCAAGAACTCGTTGAGGGCAGGGCAGGTTGAGAACAGGTCTCAGACATTTCCCTTTTTGTGTTTAATAAAGTGTTAAATATTAATTCATACAAATTCCTAATTAAAAACCCTTTCCTCCTTCTGGAACCAATTCTATAGCTCACTTGTATAAAAAAAGAGCCAATAACTGTCAAGATATTGTACGTGCGGGGGTGGGAGGGTGGCCAGAAATGTGGGAAACTAGAAGAAGAACAGATGGTGGTTCTGGTCAGAAATGGCAAACCATATCCTCTGCTCAACAATATGCAAAACCCCAGTGGTCTGAGGTAACATCTCATCATCTGGGAAAGAAAAGGCAGGCAACCAACAATCTGTGTCACATGACAACTCCTCTACAAGAGGTCAAGAGGTTTACAAGTTGCAGAAGTACAAGAGGAAGATAAGGTCTGCAGATTTCCTCGCCCTCTTTCTCCCTAAAGATGAAAAGCCGGAGGCATTTGTTAAGGGGGATTAGCACCCTGTTAGCCTTTTCACCAACCAAGTGCTAACCATCAAATGGCATGTGTAAAAGCAAAGCTTAGACATCCAGTAAGAAGACAGTTCACCTCATTCAGTGGTCATGGAGCTGCAATGGAAAACTAGGAACAGACAAAACAACATTTACCAAGATTCTATAAGACAGACACCCCAAGACAAAGACTATCCATATCAACTGAACCTTTTTGTATTGCCTAAAAAGATGCACTGGCTGTAAAGTATTCTGGTGTAATTTTGCAGGGCAGAATTCTGCTAAGAAAATATCAGTTCTTAGCAGTAAACAAAGACCCAGCTGGTATGAATCAAACATTCTCCTAGACTGCTTCTACAGCAGCCACTAAAGGCTTATCAAAAGGTACAAAATCTGTAAGGATCTAGATTTGATTTTTGTTGCTAATTGTGTGGCTAAATGTCCAATGGTTCAACGGTATTCGAACCACAAGTGAAAAGGACACATGCTCAGAAGACAAGTGCCCCTCCAAAACTGGTAACTCAGATGATTCTAGGGACGCATCCTAGCCACCTGTACTAAGAAAATCAAACATGAGGTATCCTGTGGAGTACTCTGGCAAACATTACTTCTCTACCTCACACCATCATCATCCTTATTAAGGGATGAGCGCTGTAACTAGAAAACAAGAAGTCAAAGCCATCAACAAATCTTTTAAAGGGCTTCTTAGTGGTTCTTTTCCTAATGTAAGATACATTTTCTTCAAGGTTAGAAGCAGTCTTTTTAATTGTTTGCAATACAGTTGCCAAGGGAGTCTTTGATACAAGAAATGACTGTCTCCAGCGCACATCTTCAATGGAGTCAGTTGTAGAAACTCATAAGAAAATTGTGTAGTCTAAATTGAAGCCACAGAGGTAGTCAGCAAGAAGCGCATGTTCTTCCTCAACAAGGGTTTCCCCTAATGGGCATGTAAGGGGGGCTGATGTTTGGAACTGCAAATCCTGTTGTACAACCTGAACTTTATTAATTTTGCTGCTTCAAGGCGAAGACCATGGTTTTTTTCTTACTTCCAGTGCTTACCCTCTGGGACCATCCAAAGAGCCCAATCTCCCTTTCTGATGACCCAATTCAAAGCACCTTTAGGCTCGTGTTATGGTACGGAACAAAAATGGAATGGTTGTGGGTGCTGGATAATATTAAATCAATGATGTAACCAACAATGAAGCTAGGTAGATCAGCGGCCGAAGCAGAGCAGATGAACATGACATAGTCAAAGAGGTACTGTTTCGAAAAAATCCACATGGGGTCTGAAACTGGGAATGTTTTAAATAAGGGATCTGTGGAAAGGAGGATCAATTACAACACTGGCTGGTCACAGAACTCTGGATGAGCCACCTTATAACATACCTTATGTGCATATTTAATCTGTGCCCTTACAGAGCCGAATAGTGATGTCTGTCATATTTCCAAGGTCAGACCTTCTATTTGTGGGTCTTATATCAGGAGGATCATGTGTGGAGTCTTGGTTTAAGGAAATCTACAGCCCTCATGCACAAAGGTACTCTCCGGCACAAACGCGGACACATATGAGAAAGTGTGCTTGGATCTACACATAATGGGTGGCTGCTCACTTACTGGGCCAGGTACTGAAATTAAGTTAAGCGGCTTCTCTTAGGGAGACCAAATTCAACTGAACCAGCATGGACAATTCTCAGATTATATCACTTCTTTCACGAAACAGTCTATTAGCCAAGTGATTTGTTAAACATTCTCTCATTCCAACAAACTTTTTCTTACAAGGATTTTCATGCATACTGAATCAATGTGGGGGTCTCGAGTGATACCAAGATGCTGCTAGAAGAGAAAAGATCTAAAAAACACAATATCTTGTCCAAGTTGATCTCTATTTAATCATGAATTAACTCTAAACTTTCAAATTCCTAAAACACCTCATTTTTAAGCACCTTTAAAGAGATTTACTTTAGTAGAGAATGGGGGCAACCTCGCTGAAGTGGATTCTTTTGAGAAGGGGTCAGCTGTGTCACACTACATAACAAGTAAGCCCAACGCAGTTTACAAAGTGGAAGGTCAACCATTATACTGGAGTGTACAAGTTACTTACATGCGACCCATTTTTTGGATAACTCCTTTACAGTTCTTTGCCAAACAGCATATTTTCAGACAAAAGGAGAAAGGAAATTATTGAACGCAGTCCTACTTTTTCGGCTATTTTAGTTAACAGTACAAAGTAGAATACGTTAGACTAGAATTGTGTCACAGCACATCTAGTTGTTCAATTTCATCTTAGAACCAATCTGGAAGACAAATATCGATTATTGATGGGCTGTCCATTAAAGAGGAATAAGACTCTGAATAAATTCTAAAGGATGTAAGTATGCTGGAGCAGGACACTTAAAAGTGTAAAATTAGATCTCCACTGTGTTTGTCTTGTCTAAAGTTGCATGCGGTTAGCACACTTACTACAGGAAAAAGTCATTAAGCTTGAATCCCTTTAGCTGTAAATACCTATAGTTTCTGTGCTAAATACAATTCCAATCTTTCATTAACGGATAAGGTTATTTGCAAAAAGGCATAAATAGTGAGTCGGAGAGGGATTTCTTAATTCTTGGGCTAGTTATTAGAAACAACTGAGAGGATCCGGAATACAAGAAAATAAATAAAAATATGGATCAAAATATCTGGCATTGAATCCAACAAAGAGGTAAGTCTTTTGAGAACTTTAAGAAAGCTTTCCTAAAGATTAAATAGCCGTGTTGAATCAGGGCTTTCCATTGTAGCAGTTTGAAAGTGAAATCAACTGCAATTCAGGATTCTTAGAAAGCCTGAAACATTATTTGAGAGAGAAAAAACAACAGAATAATAAGGCTCAACATGAAAAGTACGACTGAATTTGATGCAACTAGAGTCTGAGAACATTATCACAAGAACTGTTAGCAGAAACAAAGCTTGAAAGTGCAATTAATGAGACCTCAGAGTTAAATGCAGAATCAGATCCTTCCAGTACTTAGGTTGGTGCTGCCAGATGTCCTTCTACTTTTACTCCGGTTTTTCCTGAGGGTAACTGCATGAATAATTTCCATTACTTCAATATTTACTGGCTCAAAAAATCGTGGGGTCTGTAAGTAACAATAAGACAAATTTGTAAATAGCAACAAGGGGTGATCTTCATGAAATTTCCCAAGACGATGACTCGATTATGACCTAGTCAGATGAAAGAAGGTTTTTGAGACGTTGAGCAGAAAAAATATGGTAGAGGACTAGTAGGCTTTAGAATATCATAAAAAAACAATCCTGCCTGAAATGTAAAAGACAATTTACTTAAAGTTATTACTCTAGTACCAAGTTGTTTAGGCACCAGTTTTTAAATGTGTCCAGGAAGGCTTTTCCTTTAGGCCTGGGTCAACTGGTGATTACTGGGCACTCTATGTAGTTGGTATTGTCATTTATAAGAGGAGTCCCAGAGAATCAAATCTCACTACACTCAACTCACCTGATAACCACATTGATGAGTAGAGAGATTAATTACTCAAGGAAGCGGAAGTTGATCTGGAAATCAGATACCGCATGACATGTTCAATCGAATCAGAGCAACAAGTGGAAAAATAGGCGTGAAAGGTCAAAATAATAATGCATAACCACCAGAATGCCCTGGCACATTCAGGTGCCGACATACAACACCAAATGATAAATCATTTATGCGATAAGGCACTATAATAAAAACATGCAGCTCCATGGCCAAGGTCAGTCTAATGGGTTGTTCTTGGTAAGCTATGTGAACTTTTGGTATTTATTATAACATATGGCTACTTTAGCCAGTAAACAGGGCTGATCGGTCAGATACGTGCCACGGATGCCAAGTTGATTATGAGAACTAGTTTGTCAGTGGTTCTGAATAAGTCTAAGGTTCTAAGTAGGATCCCAGTAGGCCTGATCATATTTATGTCCAGGGATATATAGTCCAGTAGTAGGTATCCTCATCTGGCTAAAGTTCAAGAAGATACCAATTTGGGTGTAAACTTATCACAAGTCAAAACAGTAAAACTGCTTGCACTGGAATAGATTAGCACCAAAAGGATATCCCGCTGTAGTACCAAACTTCAAGGTCATGTAGTCTAAATCTGGACTGGACAACATTTCTAGCCAGCAGTGGCAATAACAGGACAGTACCCACAAGACGGCATGCATGTTTACTAATTGGGCCTGGAGACCTGAAGATAATTTTAAGGTCATAACCCAATCCTTGGAACAAGGACTGCAGAGACCTAATCTTGATAAGGAAAAAACGCACACAGAAACCCGAGCACACACAGAAACACGAGCATACACACAAACACGAGCATACACACAAACACGAGCATACACACAAACACGAGCATACACACAAACAAACACGAGCACACACAGACAAACACGAGCACACACAGACAAACAAGAGCACACACAGACAAACAAGAGCACACACAGACAAACAAGAGCACACACAGACAAACAAGAGCACACACAGACAAACAAGAGCACACACACACATTCACAAACATGCAATATCTAATAAACAAGGTGAAACCATTCCTCATAGAAAGTGACTTCAGAATGCTGTTCAAGTTCTCACATTCTCGTTTAGGGATGGTGGCAAAGCTCTGCTCTGAGCCTTTCCCGTGTTCACACTACCCTTCCCTCCCATTCCAATCTATGTGCCGGTCACTTTGTAATTTGGATCTTTAAAATTAGGTTCTTATTTTAGACCTGCTTTTGAAGACAAGAACTTTGTTATTATTGCTACCGAGTTTTAAACAGTTACAGCATAAATACATTTGAAAAACTTGGATTGTGTAGCAAGCACTTCACCACTGAAAGGGACTACAATCAGATGTGCAATATGCGCAGGGCAAAGATCATAAGGGGAACTAGAGTAGGTGACAAGGTATATACAAATGACAAGATGAACTAATGATGGTAATTATGTCTGAGATTAACTTGCTGAGAGGCAGGGCAGCAGTAAATTAAAGCAACCTTGTGACAGTGTTATGTTAGGTAGGTACCCCGGGTGGGGTAGGGGCTGGTGTTGGGGGTAAGGGGTTGAGGGTTGAAGGGACATTGGGAGTCTAGAGGATGCAGTGAACCGGTGTAGCAATCCCGTGAGGTATGGAACTCTTATCACTCAAGGCCAAGACATATTGTTGGGGGGTCAAGGATAACAAGCCTTCTTGTTTATGGATTTCAAAGGTGTGGATCCACCCACTGCAGCAAAACCCTTTGAATGGAAGTTTATAATACAATGGTGCAGTTACAAGATAGGAGGATTCTCTACTGCTAATGCAAGATATGTAAGCTTTTGCCGGATAGTTCCCCCACTTCCCAGTAGGGGCGGCACGTTTGCTGGGCAACATAAACCTAGGGATGGTGCCAGAATGCTATTGTGCCCCCCACAGGATATGTCACCCTACTGATTAGCTGGCCCACCGTGCCATCATATGCACCCCTAGACGGGTAGCAAACAGTTTTGGAAACCACAGAGATTGACATCCCGGAGCTCTCCCAGCAATTGTGGTAAGAGATCTAGGACCCTTTTGCTCAGTCCCTTTCGCTCACTTTCTCTCCAAGAAATAAACAAGGAATACACAATGGGGTGTTTTCAATATTTATTGAAACATTGGGATTCTTGTATAAAATGAATGTGCTGCAATGATCAATAGACAGAAGCAGATGAAAGTGATAAGCAATGCGATGACAGTGAACAGGATGAACAGTTCCACCATCTTGCTAAGACAATGTATATATGCAGGCATAAAAAAAATTATATACATCTGTGCATTGCGTAGCCTAAATGCCTAGGGTGTATTTAAGTGAGCCCTTCACAATCGAGGAGCTCATACAAGCTATAGATGCAATGGACGGCACCAAGGCTCCAGGCCTGACTGGGTTCAATGGAGCCTTATATAAGGTATTCAAGGGCCTGCTGCCACCACATCTCCTGGAGGTGTACACAGAGGCACTAAAGAAAGGAGTTCTCCTCCTTCCCCCCTCCATATTCCAGGAAGTAGTCATAATATTACTCCTAAAGTGGGGGGGAATACATATGCATATAATCACTGAAAAAACTAATCAACGGTTAAAGTATTTTTATAGTTGGGTGAAATGTTCAGTAACAATGTAACATTTTCAACTCTAAAGATCACACAATTCACTATATAGTTATCTCAAGCAACTATAACTCGTACCCTGAAATGACTGACTCGTGCCCCCACCATGCAGTTTTCTCATTAATAATTTCATTGCAAATGCTGCAGTGATCTTATCAATGATGACATAAAAGATGTCATGAGCGATGTAATAAGTGGGTAATTAGCATTAGATTGGAGAGGGTGCAAGTTATAGTTACTTGAGATAAAAAAAATAAAAACAGAAAATCACCAGCTATAGTTGTTAAAAATGTTACGTTGTTAGTGACCATTTCACCCAATTAGAACATTACTTTATAGATTTTTTTTACATAAAATAGTAATTTATAAATAAATGTAAATCGAATCCCCGCCGCGCAGGGCCTTTGGTCGTGCGAAGCAGGGGGTGTGCCACATGGCCTGGCTTACGGCCAGGCTCTGTAACCAACCACCCTAAAGGCAACCAAATCCACGCTGTGCAGGGTCGTCTGCCGTGAGGGGGGTTGGCTACTGTGGCCAACGCCCTGCAGGTAGCCACCCTCAAACACAGCATAGGATTTGTCTTTGGGTCCCAGGGACCGACTACAATTTAACTGGGCAGGGGGGTGGGGCGTAAGTCAGCCGGCCTGGTCCGACAGGTCAATAATGGCTCAGCGAAGGGGGTACCCAGTCCCCCCCCCTTTTTTTTTGTACAGTAGTGGCCCTGGGGGGTGGAGTCCCCATGGCTTTTTAAAGGCTCAGGGATGAGGCTGCACGGCCCACTCCCCTTAAAAAATACAGTGGGCTCTGGGAAATCCCAGGTGCGAAACACGTTTCGGGAAGCTGCGCCGCGTGCTCCACTCTCCTTACAAATACTCCGTGTGGCGCCCCTGGGAAGGGCACCGCACCCTTCGCCCTCCCAAAATGTAAGCAAGAGCCATCGTCCTGAGCCCTGGCCCACCCCAGGTTTTTTTTTAAAAAGAACTACAGATCCTTTTTTTTTTAAACAAACTTTATTGATCTTCTAAACATTACTACTTCGTGCATACGCATTAAACAGTAATACAAGTTCGGAAATATGTCCCAGACGTATTCCAAAGGTTGAAGTATATAACCAATAATGTTGTTGGGACATCTACTGCATGTATGTATTGAATAACGTACACATTCACGTGTATTACACCGGCTAGCAGGTCAGTCCCGTTTACAACTTTAAAGAGTATGTACATTGCAGTATAAGACACACCCCTTACCCGTCTTAAAACAAACAAAAAACAAAAAACAATACTAACCTAATCTGCCCCACTCTGCGGAAACAGTTCTGCATATTGTCCTTCTCTGTTACATACAGCGACACAATAGAGATCGACAAAAATGCTGAATGGCTTATTACATGTAAATGTAAATGTATAGGCATTTATATAGCGCACTACTTACCCGTAGGGTCCCAAGGCGCTTCGACCGCTGCGAAACCCTTCCTGGCTTCCCTGAGAGATGGTCCCTTAATGGGTATCTCCAGGGTGAGACCAGGCATCCCCGGCGGTCTGGTGGGGCCGTTAGTGAAGATGAGGCAAGCTAATGCCCAGAGTTGCAGAGTGTGATCGCTGATCAGAGTGGGCACCGAGGCGAGAGAATTATCGAGTCCGCTGACCCTGGTCCAGAAACCTGCCGCGCCGGGAATCGAACCCTGGTCCCGGGCCGTCCTCTGCTCTCGGGTCTGCCGCCTCTAACCAGTGAGCCACACTACTTCACTACATTACGTACTGTATATATATCAGACACATACTACAACATTCCCACATCCTGGTCCGTACTTTCAAATGATCAAGCAACGATGGACACGGTGACTGGTTAACAGTGCAGTTATTCTTGCATTTGTACCTCCGCTGCTATAAACCTTTCTAATATCACATTCCATTCCAACCATATAGGTTTTTCCTTAGATCAAGTTAACAAATTTGTAGGCGCGATTTCCAGTTTTGGTTTTAGCGCTTAGACCTAGAATGTAACATTCTAATGACACTTCTCTTCACCCCGGAACCACTGCATTTAATATGGCCTGTATTGTGGTCCAATATTGTATCAATTTCAGGCAGGCCCATAACATATGAATCAAGTTAGCGTTTGTTTCTCGACAACGTGGGCATACATCTGCTATGTCCGGAAACATGAGATGTAATCTGTGGAGGGTTAAATAAGCCTGGTGTAGAATCATAAATTGAATAAATCTAAACTTTGGATTACGCGACACCTTTCTCGGGTATTCAAGAATATTATCCCATTCCTTGTCTGCAGTCCACTTATCTCTAAGAGCCTGCAGTGGTACCGCTGTATGTACTCTGATCCCATGAAGGCCATCAACATCTCCATCGAGACCGCAACCTTCCCGGAGAGCTGGAAGCACGCCGAGATCAACGCCTTGCTCAAGAAACCCAAGCAGACCCGAGGGACCTCAGGAACTTCCGACCCATCTCCCTGCTCCCGTTCTCGGCAAAGGTCATCGAGAAAACCATCAGCAAACAGCTGATCCGCTACCACGAAGAGAACAGCATCCTCGACCTGTCCCAGTCCGGGTTCCGCAGCAAGTACAGCACCGAAACAGCCCCCATCGCCGCCACCGATGACATCAGGGCCCTGCTGGACAAACGCGAGACCGCAGCCCTCATCCTCCTGGACCTATCAGCCGCCTTCTACGCGGTCTGCCACCGCACCCTATGCACACGCCTCTATGACGCAGGAATCAGAGACAAAGAACTGGACTGGACCACCTACTTCCTTTACGGCAGAACCCAGAGCGTCCGCCTCCCCTTTTCAGATCCGAAGCTTCCAAGATCATCTGCTGAGTACCCCAATGATCATCCCTTAGCCCGACATTGTTCAACATCTACATGGCCCCGCTCGCCCAAGTCGCCAGAATACACAACCTCAACATCATCTCCTATGCCGACGACACACCGCTGATCCTCTCCCTCACCAAGGACCCACTCATCGCCAAAACCAACCTCCACGAAGGAAATCGCGGAATGGATGAAGAACAGCAGTCTGACGCTGAACTCGGACAAGATAGAGGTCCTCATCCTCGGCTCCACCCCCTCAGCCTGGACAACTCCTGGTGGCCGACCACCCTGGGAGAAGCACCGACACCGCACACAACCTGGGGTTCATCCTCGACTCAACACTCTCCATGACCAAGCAAGTCAACGCCATCTCATCTCCTGTTCCAACACCCTCTGCATGCTCCGCAAGATCTACAGGTGTATCCCCACCGACACAAAAAGAACGGTCACCAAGCCCCTCGACAGCAGCAAGCTGGACTACGGAAACACCCTCTACGCGGGAGCCCCGGCCAAACTGCTGAAACGACTACAACGCATACAGAACGCCTCTGCCCGCATGATCCTCGACATCCCCGACACAGCCGCATCACACCCCACCTGAAAGACCTGCACTGGCTGCCCATCAACAAGAGGATCACTTTGAAGCTCCTCACCCACGCACACAAGGCACTCTACGTCACCGGACCAGCATACCTCAACAGACGACTCACCTTCTACACCCCAAACTGCCAGCTCCGCCACCACACCCTAGCTACCGTCCCTTGCATCCGAAGAGCGACCTCCGGTGGCAGATCGTTCTCCTACCTCGCCGCCAAGACCTGGAACACCCTCCCCATCCTCCTACGACAGACCCAAGACCTACTAACCTTCAGGAGACTACTCAAGACCTGGCTATTTGAACAGTAGCAACACCCCCCCCCCAATTTGGTTAAATGAAGTATAGATCCTTAACTGTTTTTTTTTTTTTTTTACACATTTGGCCCCACATGTTTTTTTTGGGGGGGAGGAGGGAGGGACTCCTACCACCAGGCCTAGGGGGTCAGGGTATCTCTATAATCAGTAAACAAATGGAAAAAACCCTGCTCATATTTTTTAGACGAATGTATGTCTGATACACATGCCTACAAAATAACACCCACTGCAGCTGCAATACAACCAAGTTAGTTTTGTTTTCTCTTTGGTCACACAGCACAGCATCACTAAAAACAAATGTCAAAGCCAATAGTTCCCAAAGGCAAGGCAGAATAGATTTGCAAATGCTTGTTTTAAATGCCATTGTTAAAAATCCTTGGCTTTCACATGGGGTTTTGCAGGCAAACTTGCGATAGGTGTGTGCAAGAATTGTGTAAGTACACTTTAGAAAATGTGGGATGCTTCTATGGGACTTCTGAGGATTGGGAGGACCGATGTTCGACCCCAGGGATAACTGTAGACAACTTACCACACACACACACACACACCACAGACACCACACACACATGCACGTACACACACACACACACACACGCAAACACACACACCACTGTCAGATCCCGATTAGCCCACAACAAGACTGTTCCTTCTGGTCCTAGATTTACTCCGCATCATGCTGTAAATACCACGTTCCCTATCTGGAGTTGGTTACAAAGAAGAGTGCGAATGGGGGCAAGGTCATTCCCGTAGTGGTTCCTGGTTGTGCCGCTACTTCATTAGGTCAGCGCTCTAGTGGTTATCACTGGCGGCCATTTCGTGACCGCTCGCGCTATCTCCTGCGCACTTCAACTGTGATTTTCTGGCGGTTAGACGCGCTCTGCCTCTCGCGTCTGGTAAATCCGCAATCTGTATTGTTAATTGGACCTCCGCAAGTCTTGGAGCCTGGAACTGTTATCGCTCCAATTCTCCAGTCCTGCAGCACCTGATAATCCTGTGAAGCTGCTAATTCGCGTCTTGTAATTTTCTCGGCGGCTTGCTGGAGAATTCCGAAGACAGCGTATGAGAGAGTCTCTCTCAGTCAGCAGCTGGTAGGAGTTTCTGTCCTAGTATCTTGACCCAACGTCTGCGGTAAGAGACTTCGTTTTCCTGTGAATATTTTGATTTGAAGACATTCGTTGCGGAGCTGAACTGTGTTGAACTCAGTTAATGGAGAACAGTTTGAGTAATTGGTTTTCCACTTTGGGCTAATGCGTAGAAGCTTTTGCTGAGGACATTTTCAGTAGGGATATTCTTCCATAACTACAACCCAGCCTCCAGTCAACTGATGCTAAGTATATAGGGGTATCTTATTCTATGCATAAAATAGATACAGTTGTATACCACCTGTAACATTCCGGTCTGGAGTTCTAGCCCTGGAAATTCCACTTGAGTAGTTTCATTGCTGAAAAGAGACTATTCTTTCAACACAAGAACTTATTTACAGAGAGCAGCAAATTCCACACATTAATAAGGTAGGCTGAGTCTGGGAACAAAACGAGAGTAGTTTGAGAAGCCTATTATGTGTAGAACTGTAGTAATGTTGTGCTTACTGTTCTAGGTGCGACTTGACCAGTTAGAAGAGTCTAGAAGGCACCAGTGTGGCAGTCTCTCTTTTGTCTATCCACTTCCCCTTTCCCTTTCATTCCTGGACTTAGAGTTCTCTGGGTTCAGGGGTGTGGGGGAGTTGGGAATTACTCTTCAGAAGATATTCATCCTTCACGTCAGCTGCTCCCACGGAATCAGAGGAATTCAGGTACCTTCTTGACAACCACACATGCAGGCACACACACACACACACACACACACACCACACACGCAAACACACACAAAACACAACACATGCACACAACATACACACCTGCCTCCCAAGCCGTGCAAGCTAAGGGCAGCAGACCCTGAAATAAGTAAACTTTTGATGTTTCTAGTTATTTAAAATCATAACAACTTAGCACAGACATTTACAGTGATTAAAACAAAGCAGAGTCAATGACGTCACAGCTGATCAATCCGTGCATACCCCGAGGAGTTGGAATGTATTGTGGGGACCCACCCGGACACCCTGTAAACTCTACGACTTTTAGTAATCAACCACGAGGCACAATGGCGGACAGGATGTGGACAAAGAGCATACAAAAATCCTACAAAGAAAAAACACCTATATTATGTGGCAGAAGCCGACACCTGTAACATACAATTTACACCTTAGTCGTATGCCCACCGCAATATGTTTAAACAAGCATTTACAATGCACCCCGCTCGTGAGCTGTGTGGGAGCGAGGGCCGGCCGCGGAGCTGCAGCAGAGGGGTCGGGCGGGGGCCGGATGCAGGCAGGAAGCAGCCCCAGGCTCCGCCTCCGGTGGCAGACCTCGGAAGCACTACTCTGTTGAGGCGGAGGATAAACAACGGGGCACGGGCATCTGACAACACGCACGCACAGGACAGAGCCAGCCCGAGAGGTAAGTGACGGGGGCTGTTTTGCACAGGTTACAAGACTTACATGTTGAATGCTGTGCTGTTTACACGTGCACTAAAAGCATGGGGTGAAAGTGAAACTGCATGCTGGTTTGCCTGGGAGATGTGCGCGTGCCTGTAAGTGCGCGTCCACAGACCCCAATCGCCTGCGCATGCCAGGGTCGGATTGGGATCACAATTTGGCCCGGGCACTGACAAAAAAGTGGCCCACATTTGCGGGGCGTGGCCCACATTTGCGGGCCGTGGCCCACATTTGCGGGGCGTGGCCCACAATCGCGGGGCGTGGCCCACAATCGCGGGGCGTGGCCCACAATCGCGGCCATTCCCTTTCATGAAACACACAAGGAATGTAAGTGGGAGGATACTGTTCTTGGGAAGAACACAGGGCCAAGGTGACAATGTCCTACAAGCTGAGCACCTGAAAATCAGACAGGCCCCTTTCTATTACCAAATTATTCCCTGCCCCTCCAGTGCAGGAGCACCTGAAAACAGCGAGGCCCCTTTCTCTTAAAAAATGATTCCCCAGCCCTCCAGCGCAGGAGCATCTGAAAACAGCGAGGCCCCTTTCTCTTAAAAAATGATTCCCCAGCCCTCCAGCGCAGGAGCATCTGAAAACAGCGAGGCCCCTTTCTAGTAAAATGTTATTCCCCAGCCCTCCAGCGCAGAAGCACCTGAAAACAGCAAGGACCCTTTCTCTTAAAAAAGTATTCCCGAGCCCTCCAACGCAGGAGCACCTGAAAACAGCGAGGCCCCAGCTATTTGTAAATTACTCAACCCTCCCCAGCCCTTCTCTGCCTCAGGGCAATGGCTGGCAGGAGAGGGGCTAAAGCAAAAACACAGCTTCTGGGCCATCCATGGGGCGGGGGGGGGGCTAAGGTGAAGATGGTGCAGTTCCCCACATCACCTGGCCCCCATAGTGAGACCAATTCTTCCTCCCCACTATGCCCTGAATGAAGGGCTGTGGGTGAGGTGTTAAAGCAAACACTGTTTCTGGGCTGCGTGGGCCCCAGGGGGCCGAGGTGAAAATGGCTCAAAGGCCTGAGCAACACCTGGCCCCCTGGGAGGCCGAATCTGGCACACAATCACCCCTCCCAGCCCACCATCAGCATGATTGCTTGGCAGGGCAGGGGGTGGAGAGGCCACAGCTGATCATCACTGAACTGGCCCACATTCTAACTAGATGATCTCACCCTTTGGTTTGGTCTCCCCGTACTCAGAGGGGAGCTTACAAATACAGCTGCAGGCTAACTAGATGCTCTCCCCCATCGGTTTGGTCTCCTCTACAGAGCTTATGGGAAGGGGGAGATCATCCAGATGGGGAGATTAAAACGACGGAACACCGGGTGAAGCCGCTTTCCTCTCCCTGTCAGTGCTCTCTGTGGACTGGTAAAGGGGGAAAAAGCGGCCCACAGAGTGCACTGAGACACCGGCCCTTCGGCCCGTGCCCGCAGTGCCAATCCGCCCCTGGCGCGTGCCCCGGTCTGTACCACTTGAGAGCCAAGTCGCTGACAATAAGTCTCGCTGGCGACAGCGCTTCGCGCTGCATCGCCAGGCGAGACCTAAAAAGGAGACAAAGTTGGACGCTTTTTAGCTTTGCCAGTTAACTTGGGGTGATAAAAAGGTTAAAAAGAAAATTACATGAAATACAACTGTGGGAAGCTATTAAATAAATCCAGAAAAGTTGTTGTTTAATATGCGCCTGGATAGCCTACACAGATCTAAATCTTTGGGAGGCTATTAAACAACCCCAAAAATGTTTTGTTGTTCAATATGCTCCTGGATATCCTACCAATTAGTTTAAGGGGGAATTACAACAAAAAACCCAAAGCGATACATAGGAGTACATTTCTCAGGACGATATAGGTTTACCAATACTTACGGGACCTTAATAGAAAAATAAATGCATAGATTCTTGCAAATTTGGTCCATAATTGGTTGAAATAACTGACCAAAATGTCCATACTCCCATTATTTTTATTTCACTTCTTACCTAGACCGTAAGCATGGACTATTATTTCACCATTCTGTGATGTAAAGTCTTTTTGAGGAATCGTTTAAAATGTTTCTAAGTAAGGAATAATTATGTAATTTGTTTGGCGATAACAACCTACATAGAATCCCATAACAAACTTAGCATCAACCAATGTAGATATTAAGCAACAACTTAAATTAAAACCCACAACACAAAAACGTATTTTCTATAACCACACATGATGTTTATCACCCGGTAATGGAACCCGTAACAAGCATGCACCTTACTCGTTTTGGAAGAATATTTTTTTTTTATTAGTATTTATTCTTTCAGTTAGCACTGCTTAGGCACTCTAATCTCTACAATATCTAGGCAACATTATTATAAACCCAGGCTGGCAATCCTAAAGGCTAGAAATCAACCCCTGCTCATCAGGGGAACTACATGGCATGCACTAATTGGCTGTAGCTTTTGTCGACTGCAAGAGTCTACTGCACAGTAATCTAACCACACAAAGGGGGGTTCCCACATCAGCAGCGAGCTTCGTTGAAGTAAATGCGAAACGTAGTCATCGAGCTGTGTAGGGTGGCGTCATTGAGCTGTGATGGCTATGGACCCGATGTCATTGAGTAGCCTCTGTGGTGGAACTTGTAGTCGAGGCAATGTTTCGGTTTTTGAAGACATCAGCTGTAGAACCCACTTCTGAGGCCCAGGACTGGAGGGGGGACCCAAGGCAAGGTTAGGACTCACAGATGGCAGAGTCCAGCAGCACCACCAGAATTGGTGGAAGTCTTTTGTGGCCCTGTGACTTCAGAAAGCAGGAGGCAAGCCAGCAAACCCACGGGGTAACTCTGGGTTCGAATGAGATGGGTCCAGTCCTTGTCCTTAGCAGGCAGCAGGGCAGCTCAGCAAAACAGATTCTCAGAACAGTCAGTCACAGAAAGGTGGAAATCCTTACAGCACAGCAGTCTTTACTTGCAGCAGAGTTCTTCCCAGGTCCAGTACTGATTTGGAAGGGACAGAGCCTCAGTAAGTATGCCAAAAAGTGCCTTTGATGTAGAGGGTGACTTCAATGGAACTCTCCGAAGAGCACAAGGATCCTTCTCAACTCCGTCCTGTCCACCAGGCCCTCTGTTGAGGGTAATAAACCCTTTGTGTGGGGAACAGGACACAGCCTATTCAGACTTAAGTGTGAGCTCCCTCTCCCCCTTCCTGCCTAGGAAGGCTTTCAGAATGCAGATTAATGCAATTTAACCCACTGTGTTTGTGGCGGTTTAGAAAGAATGCACAAAGTGTAGCTGTCACCCAACCCAGATGTGTATTGGAGGCAAGCTGCAGACACACAGAGCAAAATAATGAGCAGAGAAATGTCCACTTTCAAAAATTGACATTTGTAAAATGGTCATGTCAAATCCAACTTCACTCCTAAACAGGGTTTATCACCACCATTCCAAATATCTGAAACATGATCTAGCTACTCTCTTCTGATCCGGATTTACAGCTTAAAAAAGGTGGTTTAAGGAATTCCCAGTGCTAGTCTATGAGAGAAGTTGGCCTCAGAGCAGTGAATTTAGCTGTTTATCACTACCAGGACACTCCAAAGTTAAAGGCACATGTCCTGCATTGTAGTTACGCAGCATCCTGCCCTTCGTGCAACTTAAGGTCTACCTTAGGGGTGACTTTTATGTAGTTTGTTTTAAATGGCAAGTCAAGGTTGCAGTAAACTGCACATACAGGCCCTGCAATGGCAGGCCTGAGACAGGGTTGAAAGGCTACTAGTAGCATTTAGATTACAGGCCCTTGGTATATGGTATTCCACTTTACATGGGACGTACATGTAATCTAAATATGCCAATTGTATACACACAAATGATACCATGTTTAGGGCAGAAGCACATTCACCCTAGCACTGATCAGCAGTGGTAAAGTGTTCAGAGTCCTAAGGCCAACAAAAAGATACAAAAAAGTGAAAGATAGAGCAAAAAGTGGAGGTAAGCAGGGAAAAGGTTGGGGGGCGGGGGGGACCATCCTATGGGTGACAGGTCTAACATGGAGTGATACTATTCCCGCTGCTGAACAACTGCATTCCACACCAGGCCCTTTGCACCTTTCTTGCAGGAAAGACATTCACGATCCTTCATAAACCTTTTAGTAAGGCCATTTCCGCACACCCTTACTTATCGTGCATAGTGGCAAGATGAGCTCCAAACACTTTTTCTATTTTCAAGGAATAAGCCCAAAAGCCCTCGTCCTGAATAGATCTTCAAAAAACTAATTTCGATTCTAATGATACCAACAACAAGGTGCTGGCAGAGGGAGATCCCTCTCAAAATAAAATAAAGCTTGTGCTTGGGTCAATTATGACTACTCCTTAACAAAAGGAGGCCACAACTCCAGACGGCCCAAACCAACGAACCAGCTCAATCCAGCAAGCAAGGAAAGTGCTCAGTATATTCAACATCCAGGTAGGGAAAGAAGAACTCAAACCATTGAGCCCAGGAATATTAAAAATCACAGATACTGTGCACGGTAATCAATCAAAAATTAACTCCTCCACCTTACAAGCAACCCCAATAGCTGCCAAGCAGATTTAGAGAGATGTACGAAGCCCAAAGGAAGATAGAAACGGGCACAGCCGCAGGGAGCAACCTACGCTCCATCAGTTGTGAACACCAGCAGCATTGAGAGAAACTGTTCCCAACATCAAACTAACTCTGCCCCTTCAGACCAGGAGGCTAGCCGGGGAGGCATAGCTACATCAAGCAACGGGGCAAAAAAAGCTACATAGAACCAACACGACTCATCCGAAGCAAAAAAGTGAACTAATTCCGCGATACAGCTAGAGGGGGCCACATGACATTTTGAATAGAGGGTCCATTTATATACTCTTAGAATTACCAGCTCAGCGTCATATAAAATCAGGCGATTTGGAATCAATTGAATTCAAACCAAACCCCCACCAATTAGGCCCAGACTCCACGATTATAACATGGACTGAACACAGCTTTACAGAACAAATTCTGCAGCATAGGGAGGAATTCTCCTACTGGGGCATAAAGTTAATAAAGGTGAAGCCCGCATGATACCCCAGTCCGCTCCAGAAACAAAGTCCGAAACGGAGCCTCTTAAAAGGCGCGAAAGGTCCAGACCAAAGGAGCACCATGGCAGAAGAAGGCCTCCTACCTAGGCAAATTACAATCACAATTGCTCAACATGAAGAAGTCACACTTGAGGGGCACCCACAAGCTCCCGTGGTTTTAAATCAGAGTGGTGCAGAATGAATTAACCCAAGCCAAACATCAGGAAAAGAGCAGAGTTGCAAGATCTGTTCTTGGAACGTCAACGGGTTAAGCTCAAAGTTAGAAGAAGATGATTTAATAGAGTTCATCACACAACACAACATACTTCTCTTTCAGGAAACCTGGCAGACAGAAAACTTGCCACTCGTGGAATACAGAGAACATTTTATCCCAGCACAAACGGAGGCACAGCATGGTAGTGCAAAAGGAGGGCTATCGACCTTTATATCAATTGACTTCCTTTGGAGAGATGTCTGCATTGATTTAGATTCAACATGGATGCAATGCATTAAAGTCGAAATTTCTCCTTCCATGGGTCTATTAATTCCAAATCTATATATGCATCCAGCGGGAAAACATAAAGGGCAAAGAATTAAGCAACTAATAGCTGCAATTACAACGCTGAAAAGCACCTACCCGGGTGATAACATGATAATAACAGGTGACTTCAACATGAACCTAATCCAAGGACAGGAGGGAAATTTAGAGAGCTTTATACAGCCACGACAGGGCAATCGAAGTAGACAAGATGTAATGGGGAAGAAATGCGCAGCAAAATTGGAAGACCTCTTTCTGCACACGCTAAATGGAAGGGGCCCCTTGGACAGACCAGCAGCTTTAACGAGGGTCACCGGGAATACAGGCTCAACAATAGACTTTACGTTAGTAGACCCTAATCTATTTCCTCAAATCAAAGATTTCCATATCCTGCAACGGGTTGAAAGCGACCACTAACCCTAGATCTTCACATTATTTATCACTCCAAAAGAGTCGGAGCAGGCGCAGCCTCTAAAATTGAACACTGAACTCTTTAACTTACAAAGATTAAACTGGAATGAAATCAAGGTCTCCAATCTGATGGAGACATGTCGTTCATTGCTCTCACCGCCAGTCGAAGTTCAAGATACAGTAACGGCCTGGGAGTCCTTCGTAGTCAACATAATACCAAAATAAGTGCAGAGGACACAAAACAACAAGAACGTAGGAGGGAAGTGGTATACACCAAAAATGCGTTCAATAAAAACACGGCTGAATACACACCTAAGGTCATTTCAAAAAAAGGACCCCCAATTAGCACAACAAACTCTCACAACAATAGAACATTTTAAAAAGGAGCTCAAATGTGAAACCAAGGCGGCCAAGCAAAAATATAAGGAAAACCTCGAGACCACCATACTCCATGCCAGCAAGCTGCGAAACTCTAAACAGTTTTGGGCAAAAATAAACCTTATGCTTAACGGCAAACAGCAGCAGTTCAATTCAGACATGACAGATCAAATTTGGAGTGCTCACATTGATGCAACATACAATACCACACTGGACAAGCGCATAGACAACATAATTGATATTCCAACAGAGTTCAATCCGACCCTCAGTTCAAGAACAGCAGCAGAAGCCGGGAATACCAGCAAGAAAAAAGATTCACCTCACACCCTTAGTCTGGTACGAGTGGAAGCTTCAGCCCCGGACCCAATAAAGCCATTCCAAATCAAATCACAAAGAGAGAAACCTACACAGAAAGCAGAAAGCTAGCCACTCTGGAGCACAAAGAAGAAACAGACCAGATAACTCCAAAGCAGGTTCTGAGGACTATAAACCACTTGAGAGTGGACGGGGCTCCCGGACCAAATGGCCTACCCAACGCTCTAGTTAGGCAAGATCCTACGTTTTGCTCTAGCTTCTTATCCCCCTTGTTCTGCAACAGCTTAAGGACCGGGAATATTCCTGAATCCTGGAGGGGCAGCATCCTTCAACCGATTCATAAATCAGGGACATACTCAGACCCAAACAACTATAGGTTAATAGCCCTAATAGATGTTGAGGCCAAGATCTACCCATCCAACCACTGGCAGATCTTGAGACTTGGGTCAGAAGCAAAAACCTGATCCCAAAGACACAAACAGGATTCCGGGCCGGCATGGGCACGCCAACAAACTTATCAGCACTAACTCTCCTAGCTAAGAAAGCAATTGACAACTCTAACATCCTATACAGATGCTTACTAGACCTCAAAGCAGCAAGTGCCAAGATCCAAACTATTGGTTAAAATGAAAGCTTGGGCGTCCCTCCCAACCTATTGGGAGCAATCATCAACTTATATTTGCATACCTGGGTCCAAATTAAAAAAGGGGACGGTCGGCGCCTAACAAAGAAATTTCCAACAATAAACGGGCTAAAGCAAGGATGTGTGCTGGCCCCTAGCCTATTCAACATCTATAGCGCCGACCTAGAGAGCGACTTACGCACAATCCAGGGTGACCCACCGAAATTGGGACAAACCACCATAGCGAGTCTGCAATATGCGGATGATATCGTGCTTCTCTCTCAAACTCCACTTGGCTTACAACGGCTGATTTCACAACTCGCGTTGTACATCTCAAGTGCACAACTAACAATAAACCTCAAAAAATCTAACGTCCTATGCTTCTCCAGCACTCGCAAACAACGACCAAAATTTGTCTGGACATAGAGTGCACATATATATAGTAATTTAATCGTTTGAGAGTGCGCTGTGGTTTTAATCATTTTCTTCACTCACATTCAGCACTTATATGGTGTGGGACACTACAATATTTTTTCCATATAATCTTCGCTGAAATATGTGCACAATTATAATATTTGTTTAAAGAGGCTTTTTGAAAACTTTATAATGACCTGAAAGGCCTTTATGGTAACAGGAGCATGCCATGTCATACTGCAATGTTCAATTCATTTGAAAAATCCCTTTGAACTACCTACTACGTATATAGAATTACCGATGTTATTAATAGCATTCTGGTAAAATGAATTTGAATCAACAGTGGAGGAGGTTGCCTACTTTTGTTTGTATTGTATCTGCGGCCCAACACCCTAGCTTAACATGGGCTCAACCCTTTTGTATAAATGTTTACAAATTAAAGTAAAAAATGATGCGCTTTTCAGTCAGTCTCCTTTCAACGTACTTTAAAATTAAATGTATTTAATATCAATGTTATATTTGGAAAGTCTGTAGCAATGTGCCTTGAATAAAATTAAATGTTACTGCTTGTGCTACTTTGCATACAATTCCCAGTTTTTAACAATTGCAGAAACAAATGCTACACAATAATTATTAGCAATATGAATAACATTATGATTAAGAAAGTTTTTAAATAGGTTTCACAAACTTACTTTATGTTTATTGTTCGTTGCTGGCTTTCCTTCACGCGGGTTGGACATCTTAGGTTTGAACAGAAGCTTTCCTGAATTGTTACCATCAGGTTTTCAAGGTTCCTTGTAAAGTTCTCATGTTCGTTTCCAAACAGATCAATCTCTAAAGAAGCTTTCTGGATTTTGGAATTGTACTGACGCTTTTTCATCTTATCCCAGATCCACAGTAACTTCACTGATGTGAAACTGTAGGAGTCCATTAACTGAAGAAAGCATTCGACAAACTCCTTTCCCAGGTAATGCGATAGTTCCTTTGGGAAAGAGTTGTTTTCTCGTAGTATAACGTACAGCAACATTAGGAAGCCATCAATTGTACATGTATTTTTCAGAGTTATCTCAACATAAAACGGGGTACAGGACACAGCTTTACGGCCTGCCTTGATGTTAAATATTCCTCCCCAGGGAAGAACAGGCCTCCAAAAAGAACGGTCTATATCATTATTTTTAACTGATGCTTTGATATCCTCAAACAATGTCTTCATCCTGTAACTAATAAAAATAAATAAATAAACAAATAATTTAAAAAACAGATGTTCAAATTCACAATCGGTTAGATAAATTTGCAGTATACATTTACCAATTTGTGCAAGATGTCAAAGCCATTTAACAAACCTAAGTGCAGCTTGTGTAATTGCACAGTAGCCGGTCAATATTAATATGCATGTGCAACATGATATGTGACCTCCTTCAAGTCCTCGTGGCCCAAACCTGGCGAGTCTTCGGATTTATGGACACTTTCATGTGTTGCACCAGAGGCTAGCACACTTCTAATACCCACATCAACAGAGGTTTATCCCTATAGGGTAGGGTGAACATAAGCAGGGCCCTAAAGAAATGTGGTTTGATTCAGCGGGGAAGTTTAGACTTGAAAAATGTAGACCAGAAGTGAGGGACCACCGAACGACTAATGTTCAATCGGTCCTCTTTGTGTTGTGTAATCTTGGCGTGAATCACCATAGAATAAAAAAAAATTAGGATTCTCAGTCAACTTTAAATATTGACGAGATTTTCACTTATCACACTGAAACACTCACCACAACTGAAAACACAATCCATTAGCACAGACAGTTAAAAGATCTCCCAATATAAGAGTCCCTCCCTTAGGGTGTGGTGTCCACTAACCATTGTACCGGCCATAAAGTGTGGCGCTGAACCCAATGATGAAGCATGCCACTTAGTTGGGTGAGGGTTAATATTCCAGAATACAGGATGCCCTTATTAGGACTTGTTAAATGAATGGGGACACTGAATAAGAGTATTTCTAACAAAACCTGTGCAACAAATATTGACTAGTTGGCTATTCTGGAATGTCACATCTATTGACTTCTTAATTAGCTTAAGGAGGATACGTGGCAGACCATTCACGATCTCCTGAACTCCTTTTGTTTTTGTACTGTATCACACCCCGTGCTCCTTCGTCCCTACCCATGTGGCACGCCCACTTGCATCCCAGTGGCCTCATGGTGCTCTTAAATGTCCGTCCATCCTCCTGCAAGAGACTATCAGATGCAGCAACTGGCCATGTGAGGGAAGGGGCAGAAGCAATCTGGCATAACAGCTCCGGAGTGGAAGGGTACGTTTAAAAATAAAAATGTGAATGCGTGACTGTGCGCACATGATTGTGAGAAAGAATAATGCACATTGCCCACCAATGTGCTGGCATCTATGTCATGATGCCCAGCCCTGGTAAAATGCTGGCTCTTGACACAATGTTGATATATCCTGATATTATGCCCACCTGTAGTATGATGGGTCCTATCACCGGTCAATGTTGCGAAATTTGCTCTACGTGCAAAGAAAACATTTCAGAGGCTGTGAGTAAGCTAAATCAGAAAAAAACACATACGACACAGGTCCGCCATCTACAGCCACCCCACAGAAGAACTGGAACATGTTTCAATGCCACGTGGTTTTCATCAGCAGTTGGTCATTTATCAGCTGCTCACCCCAGAACCCACCAATGCAGATACACTGTACTCTAATTTGAGATCTAGCAAATGAGGTCTCCTCGTGCTCGCCAAAGATTGTCCTATCACTTATCTTCCATTTCCTTTGTTCTTCTGGTTAACAGGAGTATTTTTTTTAATTAAATTTCTTATTGGTAGACTGTAGGAAGCTGGCCCCTTATGTGACATACCACTGGTTGGTTATATCATGCAAGGAGTCCAGATTCCCCCAGAAGAGTACAGAGCTCAATGTAAACCCAAAGGGCTCCATTTGTGGTGGTGTGGTCGAGCAGTCTTAGACCGAACACAGAAGAGTGCAGGACATTTGTTATACAAACAATGACTAAATGGTGACCCTCTACTCAAAAAGGAGATCCACGCCAATTTTATAAAAATAAGCTTCTTTCAAGATTTATTTTACTTTTCACTTTAAAAAGTGGACACTGTGTGCAATTTTTCAGTTCAGCGATGTTAACCTATGGAAGAAAAACAAGAGTGAAGTTTTGAAGGTTAAGTACACGACTTATAAATCCATTACTCGGGGTTTCAGGTCAACACCAGGCAAGGTTCAAATTAGTGCTAAGACTGCACCACCAGCGGCCCGGTCGGGCGCAGAGGTCAAATTCGGGGTTAGGCGCACCTCCCTTTCTCACTAAGTTTTCCCACCGGTTCTCCTGCCAAAAGTGGGTGGTTGAACTGGGGGTTCCATCTGCTGCTAGCAGCAGAGGTTGGAGTCGCATTACAAAGGTGGCAAGGCCTTTGAAGCTTCGCTCTTGATCATCCTGGAGGAGGAGGTGCAACACATATGCCCAGGATGGCCTGTGTTTCAGGCCTCAAAGAGCCAGGTCTCGTGACCCAGGGGTCCAGAAACATGTCTGGTGGTGGCAGGCTGCCTAAAGCCAGTCAGAGACCACACCAGGGTTGATAGGTTTTCAGGGGGCACCTGAGGTGCCCTCTGAGTATATGTTTTGATAAATCCAACATTGGCATCACTAGGAATGTCAAGTGAAAAGGTCTGTGGGTCCATACTCCTGTGTGAATTTCTATATAATGTAAAGCGCACATAGTACTTAGTTAAGCTCCCTATGCAAACGCACAATTCTTTTTCTCTCCACAGAGAATTATTTTTCCACAGAGAAAGGTCTTCCTCTACACTTCAAGAAATTTGGGGGAGGAGATTACCTGCACCCCTTCCTATCTTGGAAGGGAAGTTCCTCTTGTTCTTGGCTTGAGTAAATCTCTGCCCAATTCCATGGTGGAAAGGGGTAAGATTAAATTTTGAGATTGCCCATAAACAAGAGTTGGAGGGCATTCTCAAACTTTCATGGCAAACTCCACCTTGTAAAGCACACTTTACACTCTCTGAGCAGGATTTACAACTGCAGATCTCTCCACGTCTGAGCCATAGAAGTCTGCAGCAGCAAATGCATTTATGCCTGCAGGAATCATTTTGTGAATTTTTGGCAGATGTCAATGTTTTATCTGCAGTAAATTGATACTTCAGTAAGAAAATAGATTTGTGAATAATCCCCATGATTAATGTATGTCTGCACACAAGAAACAATGACAAAAGATTGTGTGATGCTAGAACTAACAGTTTAGTAACAAGGCATGACTTTTCTCATTGTTCTTCACATACACTAAAGACAGACAACCAAGGTCTTACCAGGTGGACCACTGTAAACTTCAAATGACAATCGGAAGGACACATGAGAAGTGTCTAAGAGGAGCATTCCCTGCCAAGGGTCCAGCAGACACGACCGGTCTGTGATGGACGAGTCCACTATCCAACTGTGGTAAGGTCTACTGTATGGAAAAAACAACAGCATTACAAAAAACACAATCACAGAATTGTCACTTTTGTAGAAAGCTGTACAACGTAAACATTTCAAGTATTTGTAACTAACACTCAACTATCTGAAACAGTTATAAATCGAAAACCAACACTATAAAGAGTAAAAACAGAAGAGTAACAAAAAGGAATGCAGACCAGATAACAAAGGTTAAATGGTCTCCCAAATCACACTATAACGTTTACAAAAAACAACGGTGTACAAAAGTGTTGGTGATTTTTTGGCACTGCGTTCAACTCTAAGACAACCGTTTGTTCGTGCCTTCATGCATTCAAGAACTTAAGCAACGTACGTACTTATTAGTCTAGCCAAACATTATCTGCTTCTATCCAAATCCACGTCGTTTAACAGCCCATTTTATCCTGACTACCATGGAATGAAGCAAAACCAAAGGGGATGATGGACGGAGTGTTGAACATTGCAAGCACTCACCCCAAGTCAACTGATCTGGGTTTAATCCATCATCATTCTTTAGCTCTCTCCGCCACCCCAGTTAAGACATGGCCATACGCAAATCAGTCTGACCCTTTTCCTCATGGGAACAGTCCAGCCCGAACTGCCAAGCCAGGTCTTCCCTGGACCGGACACAAGCATCCTTGGACTGGTTTCTGGCTAATCAGCCGTTATCAGCCATGGAATTAAAGAAGATTTCACCCAACAACCGTGCCATCCCTTAAATAACCTCCAAAACACTGATGTCTTCCACAAAGCTACCCACCTCACATAGAGAGCCCAGCAAGTTAACAAGCTCCAGACACCTAAAGAGTTCTCAGTCCAGACAGGGCAGTAGGAATACTGACAGACAATGGTAATTGTTGGTTGTAAATACTGCCCATTACTGAAAGCAGACACAGGACCTGGTAGTGAAATTCACTCATAAAGGTTACATTTTAGTGGTAGGATTACAGACGCCATTAAATGCCTTAGCGCCAGCAGTCAGAAAAATACTACTTTAATGAAATTAACTGCCCAACCAAAGATCAGTTCTGGAATAGTTTTAAAAATAAAATCTCCTCACAGTTTCCCAAACGTGAAGTTTTAGTAAGGTCTGGTCACTAAATGCTCAAGTAGCGCCTCTGCATATTTTACTGATTATAACAGTGGTCAACTTTACGCAGACGGTATATGTCTTTATGCATATTATATAGATACATACACACACCCCAGTCCTAATGACTCAACAGCACTACGCATAGCACCAGAATACCAATCCTACCACGAACAGGATGAACCCACTGATAAAACGATAATCCGACTCTATTGTAATACCTGTATAATTGAATCACTTACAGCCAGGCACAAAAAACATTCGACATTTTTGATTAATATCTTGCAACTTCTTTCCCCATCTACAGTTGAAGAAAAACAATAAAAGCAATTGTTTTACTTCCAATACCTCCCATGGGACTTTTTATTTAGATGTCAGCATTGCATTCCATGTATCATATGAAGATTCTTTTTTATTTTAATCATGTTGAAATAAAGACTACAAAATAGAATGGTTTAATGAAACTATAGGTGTAGGATTATTTTGCTTAAGAAGACTGACTGTCTTTGCCTGGTCCACCTAAAGTATCTGAAAACATTATATAACCTTAATATTCAAAGCCAAATGTGTAGATTATGAACTAACGTCAATTACAAACAATTCAATAATATGTGTCCGAATCCTTCTTTTTGTAAACCTCTGATTTATGCTGCTTTCATTCCAGGCATGAATTGTAAACAGATAGGAATCTTATTTTGATTACCAATCTTTGCAGAGGAGTTTCACACAACTTCTGGCTAGCCTCATCTTCGGGTTATTGTCACCCAACTGTTTTTCCTTCCCCCCCCCCCCATACGTGGGATTGTCCACTGCAGTTCAGATTTAAATGGATTTTTTTTTATTAACACAGGCTGATTTTACAGAGTTCTTTTTGGTGCGGAGTATCAAAAGCAAGCTTGTGATTATCGCAGGGTTCCGCAGCTACTGTGGTTTATTTTAATCACAATGTTATCTAAAGTAAATGAGTCGGGACAACGGTTAAGCGCGAAACCATGAGATATGGGTCTTCATCTACCTATCCAAATACGATCCTATAGTTTGATCCTGTTAAAGTTGTATAAATCGAGGATTCATTTGTCTGGTCGTACAAATGTGGATATGTTAATCATTATAACTTTCTTTAGTGTTTGGTGGGGGTTATTAACAGAGCTACAGAGCAAAGGTCTTCAGTTAAGCCATACAACTAAATTATACATAAGAGGAAACGAAGAAAACAGATGGTTAAGTATTGCACAGAAAGGTCAACAAGTGAATCGGCTCGGTAACACTGAAAGGAGAAATCCCAACTCTTATTCGTCGTGCTGGTCTTCCACGCCACACCTTCCAGCTCCGACACAAGCCACGTGGTCGTGGCTGCCAGTGCTAAAACTAAACAGTGGCAGCTCAAGCGTCAGCGGGGACACGGCGACTCAACAGCTGTCGTTGAGGGAAATCGTTGCTGCACATTCTTGAGGCAGAACATCGGCCACTTACACCGCACACGGATTACTGCGGCGGTTCCTCTTAAATATGTATTGGACTGTGATCATCCTGTAATTTCTAAAATGCAAAGCATCCTTCACTGCGACTTCAGCACAAGCCAGGCCTGTAGCGGGTGTGGAGGCGGGGGGCAAAGCGGTGTATATTATATTACAGAAATGGTGCGAATATCCCGCCCAGGCCTGTGCCAGCAAACACATAAAGCCGCGACAGCCGCCTACTCACACAGTGATTTACAGAAATCAAACCGCGACCGCACCTTCAGCTTGCACAGAGAAGCAACGCCCCTGCTTCGTCGAAAACACCTCCAGAACAGTCGATCCATCAGGTGCAAAACAGCTCCAGAATCCATCCAACGGGACCAAAACACCTCCAGCGCCCCCTCATCTGGGCCATGCACCCTCGGATCATACTTGCAGAGCACCCTCATCTGGGCAATGCACCCCGGATCATACTTGCAGAGCACCCTCATCTGGGCAATGCACCCCCGGATCATAATTGCAGAGCACCCTCATCTGGGCAATGCACCCCGGATCATACTTGCAGAGCACCCTCATCTGGGCAATGCACCCCCGGATCATAATTGCAGAGCACCCTCATCTGGACAATGCACTCTCGGATCATACTTGCACAACCAAAACACTTCTAAGCTCCCGTGCTGAACCAAAACACATGTACAGCCAGAACACCTGTACAACACCCCCCATGAGTGCCGGAAAAAAAAAACTACGATCCGCCCCCTTTGCTTGACGGAAAAAGCACTCTATATCCCCGTGCATGACAGAAACACTTGTATAACTCCGAGGCATAACCAACACACATAAACCCCCCACCAAGATAACCAAAACACGTCCACTTCAATAGAACTTAACATGTGTACACCCACTCATGCATTACCGTGCACATCTTGCAGGGGGAGAACCAGAGTTTCCCACGGGCCTCTCACCTAGTTTCCTATGCATTTAGATTCTTTTTGCCTGTTTTAGTAATAGGATAACACGGGACTACAGATCCCAGAATGCAAATAAATAAAACAGACTGGATCCTACTCGTGGAGTATTGAAACTTGAAAATTCTCACATGGCAAAATCATCCTAGAACACTCGATCAGCACACGCTGGGTTCCATGATCCACAAAACAGCCTAACCAAGCATCCTTCTTCGGGACCAGGCATATCCAGCGCCAAATACTCGAAGTCATGGTAGTCCAATTCCTTCGCAAGAGAAGTCCTTCTCATCATGGTGTCATGTACCTCCGACACAATCAAACCCCTCCAGGTGCTAACTGCGTATCCACAGACGCACCTATCAGAATCCTCCTTTGGTGCTCCTTCGCCGCCTATAAGGTGAGGGTCAAGGGACCCGCACGGGGCCCCTGTATGGCTCCATGGCCCCACTCGCCCTCGGCTCCAGCGCGGCCTACGCCGCCTGCCCTCAGGCACGTTCCTTGTTATTACGAGAGACCCCGCCCCGCGACGTCACCCGCGCTCGTCCAACACAAACAGGGGAGCACCGCACATGCGCACAAGAGTCTCTACACGCCCCCGCCCCTCCCGAAGACGCTCCCTGCTTCTGGAAGCAGCTCGTGCAGCTGTATTGGTTAGTCAGTGTACAGTGACAGGAGAAATGGGGACGAAGGGGCGAGGTCTCCAGCCGTAATTAACGGGTTCCCATGGTAACAGGTCATAACGCTGACGAGAGACTGGGCCCTGGAAAGAAAATTATGTGATTATGGAACAAAATTGAGACGCGGAGTACTAGGTATGGCTGGTAAATTAAGCATAGCATAGTGGCCAATATCGGCGCCGCAGTGACAGCAGGCACGTCGATGTGCCTGTGCTCACACTGCCATCACTTCTCACTAGTGGAGAAGTTACGACATGACGTCATGCCAGGTGAGCGTTGTAGGCGAAGGGAAATCCTTTAAAGAGAATAATTTTCTCTCAGGATTTCCCTTCTCTTTTTGAAAGTAGTAAGTAAGTAAATATTTATTGTACAAGTTAATAAAAACCTTTTATGAAAAGAAGATTGTTCAAGTCAAAACAAATTCATAAAAATAGTGCACTAAAATGTCATCGTTTTTGCAAACATTTAAAAAAGAAAGCGCTATGGGAGGATTTGGCCTGGCCCAGTTTTTCCTTTTCAGATTGGAAGAGCCTTGCTCCGACAGAATGTCTATATCAACAAGTGTGCTTTAGACAATCCTTAGTCTGAAGGTTGTGATATAAAAACATAGATTAAATGAACTTAAGAATTTCATTTATATTTAAAGGTCACAGAATGAATAGTTGCATTTATCAGGATTGTTTACATTTTTATGATATAGATACTACTGGTCCTTCTTGTCCTTGGCCTTTCCAAAGCCCAATAGTTTTCAAGGCAATGAAGAAAAGCTTTATTGTGTCTAGCGTTTCCCCAGTGTAAAAAAGAAGAGGCCAATCTCGTGACCAAGCAAGGTAAGCCCTTAATTTACAGCTGTTTTATGGTGTGCCAGATCTCTTCATTTTCTCCTCTGCCGCCACCATAAATTGTAAAAACCGTCATGCCAGCTGTATGTCTCCTCCACCAAAGCAAGCCTTCACTGCTTGCCTGCAGGTTCTTAGCCTCTTGGTGTTAAAGATAGATTTCAGAAACACGCATCGTTCTAGGTCCAAACCGTGGCAAATGCATAGACATGCTCCTACATCAGCACACCTTGTGTAATTAGTAGACAGTCAGGCATTGAGAACCTTGTGTTAATTTATTCTGGTAGCAATTGTTCCCAATATACATAACCAGGATCTATTGTACTCACTAGGCCTACTGTATTTTTATTTGTATTTGTATTTGATTTATTTTTGTTGTGATTTTTGTTGTGATATATATAAGCAATAGCTTGTGTGCATTTACCTGGGACCCTTGTTCTCCAGCCATCCACCGCTACAACTCCTCAGTACTCCTCGCACTCAACCCCGGAAGAAACATCAATTGCCAGAGATCGACGCCGAACACCACCCATGGCCAGTTCTCCTGCCAACACTGCAGACAATCCTTCACCATCAACAGCCCCCCCATGACCGCAGAACCCATGCCCGGACCACTGAAGCCCTGACATTCATCCTCCTCAATGTGCGCTCCCTCCACAGACATGCCACGGAGATCTGGAACCTGCTCGTCACCCTCTCGCCGGACATTGCCTTCTTCACAGAAACTTGGACCAACGCCGCCTCCACCCCCCCCCATCGCCACCGCCATCCCCGACGGTTATAAGATCCAATGAAAGGACCACCCCCACCGCCCAGGAGGAGGACTCGCCATTGCACACAAGAGCTCCCTCCGACTCTCCACCTCCAGTATGAGCGACTCCTCTTCCAACACAGAGCACCTCCACTTCCAGATCCAAACCAGCCCCAGAACCAAAACCCCCATCTACAGACCCCCCCAGCCTCGCACCTCCTCCGCCACCACCATTGCAGACCTCATCGCACCCCACGCCATCGCCTCCACGGACTTCATCCTCACCGGAGACAAAAGCTTCCACCTTGAAAACCGCAGTGATCCCGACTCCACCATCCTCCTTGACAACCTCGCCAACCTTTGACTGAAGCAGCTCATCACCACCCCCACCCACAGAGCGGGACACATCCTCAACCCCTTTTATCGCAGGAGGGACTAACATCCACTTCAGCCACATCACGCAGCCCCTCTGGACAGACCACCACTGCGTACACTTCACCTTCACCGCCACCATCGCACTCAAACCCGCCCGTGCCTGCCCCAAGAAACTGGAGCAAGATCACAGAGGATCATTTCATCACCACCCTCCTCCACGACCCCCCTCTGCCACGACCGACTCCAACTTTGCGGCCAAAGAACTACACTCATGGATCTCCAGCTGCGCTGACAAGCTTGCACCCCTCTGCCACCCCGCCAAGTAACACCCCCTGAAGGCCGCCTGGTTCACCACCGACCTCCAAGAAGCCAGACGCTCCTGCAGGTGCCTCGAGAAACTCTGGCGGAACAAGAAAACCACGAAGACCTGAACAACTACAGAAACGCCATGAATGAATACCACTAGCACATAAGAGCCACCAAGAGGACCTTTATCAAGAACAAAATCCACTCTAACGCAAGTAACGCAGAGGAACTCTTTTACGTCGTACAGCAGTTCACCAAACCCCCAAGCGAATCCTCGGACATCACTCCATCCCAGGACCTCTGCAACAAGCTCAGCTCCTACTTCCACCTGAAAATCAACGCCCTCTACAACAACTTCAGCCAACATACTCCGGACACCACCCCCTCTCCACCACCGACAACCGGCCGACCATCACCACCTGGAAACCTGCTACCTCTGAAGACACCACCACGACCATGAAGAACACCCACTCAGGAGCCCCCACGGACCCCGGCCCACCCCACATCTTCCTCAGAGCTGCAGCCGCCATAGCTCCCAAACTAGGCCGGACCATCAACGCCTCCCTCGAATCCGGCATCTTCCCCGACAACTGGAAGCAGGCAGAAGTCAAGCATCTCCTCAAGAAACCCTCAGCAGACCCGATGGGCCTGAAAGTCACAGAGAGATTGGTTAACACCCAACTGACCACCTTCATCGAAGAGAACATCATCATCGACTCCTCCCAGTGTGGATTCCGCAGCAACCGCAGCACTGAGACCACCCTCCTCGCCACCACCAATGACATCCACATGCTATTCGACCAGGGCTACACTGCGGCCGTCATCCTACTAGACCTCTCCTCAGCCTTTGACACCGTCTCCCACCGCATACGGGGAACTGCCCTCAACTGGATCCGATCCTTCCTCACCGGCAGAACCCAAAGGATCAGACTCCCACCCTTCCTCTCTGAACCCACATAGATCAACTGCGGAGTACCCCAAGGAGCCTAGCTTATCCCCACGCTCTTCAACATCTACATGGCTACCCTCGCTGCCATCGTCAGATAGCATGGGCTCAGCATAGTTTCTTACGCTGACAACACTCAGCTCATCCTCTCCGAAGACACCAGACTCAGCTTTCTTTTTTTTTTTTTTTTCCCAGTTACATTTTAATTTAGTAGCTTTGATATTCTTCTATGGTGTTTACATTTTTTGGCATGTTAGTCATGTTTTATTCACTTGTTCTATTTTTTTTTAATGATTTTTATTGATTTTTATATAAAATCATAGAATACATAAATTTACACTGAGAGAGTTCACCGTAACCCCCTAACCCTCCCCACCCCTTAGTCTGGCAGACTTCTATAGGAAAAGAAAAGATACAAAAAGAAAAATATGCAATATGGGTACCACATTATGCATCATTTGGCCCAGTCTAATAACTGTGTGCTGTGCCCTAAAGTCAATCACAGAACTGACATTTAAAAATAATAAATCAAGCTACATCAAGCTAGGCACATGTACAATAATAGCACAGCATAAAAAAAAAACAATCTTCAAATAAGAATACAGAGGCCTTTGCCAGTTCAAATACAAATACAAGAGCAGTATTCAGTTCCTTTGTTCCTTACTACCTGGTTAGATAGTTAAATCCCATATATAGACTTCACTAAGAGTGACACCAATAAATCTAGATTATGTTTGAAGGAGTTCCCTGTTATTAATATTATTATTGCCTTGATTATCACACCATTCCTGTAGCGGAGCCCAGATTTTCAGACCGGCACTGCGTTTCTTTCTACCTTTCCCTTTATAGATTGCAATTTCCAACTTAAATGTGGCTAGTAATCTGGCGAGCCATTGCTGAAATGAGGGTGCCAGTTCATCTAACCAGGCCGATGCAATACACATCCTAAAAACAGCCATTGACATAAATATAAATTCCGCCCCTTGTTGATTCCGGTTTGGGTCATTCGCTCCTAAAAGCATCGTTTCAATAGTCAAGGTAATGGGATTTTTCACCACCACTGTTATAAACCTCTCAATATCGAGTTTCAGTTGGGATAGGCCGTCGCAGGTAGCAAAAATATGTATACAGTCTGCATTCGGAAAGTGGCATCGGGGACAGTGAGTTCCTTTACCCGAGCCCCATTTTGCAATTTGTCAGGAGTGTAATATAACATAAAAAGGGTTTTTATAAAACTGTGTTTGTAGTTTAGTTGATAGTAAATACTTTTGTGACATTGCCATTGTACTTTCAATTTCAGCTCGGGATATGCCAATTTTGTTTTCCCATTTCGAGGCTATCTTTCCTATATCATCAGGTACGGTGTTACTTAATAGTATATATATTTCACTAATGGTGTTAACTTTACTGGACGACAGTGTCTTAAATATCTCACATTTTATGCTGATGATTTCACAAAGATTTCTTTTTGTTATGAAGTCCCGTATTTGTAGGTATTTGAAGAAGTCACTGTTGTTAATTTGAAATTTCATTCTTAGTTCCTCGAATGTGTGAAACCCCGAAGCAGAGCAGAGATTGCCAAAGTGTGTAAATCCGGCTGCTTCCCATTTCTTCATACAGCTATCCCTGAAAATAGCGGGCAGATCTAAATTATCTTTAAAGAGTGTATAGTATGAGATTCGCCCAATATCCACTAGTTTTCTTATTTTTTGCAATATTTTAAAAGAATGTAGGAGCGGCTTAAATTTAACTTTTTTGTGATAGCTGTCATGTAGATGACGCCATAGATATCCAGAGTTTTTTTCGCCTAACAACAGGTGATAAATAGATGGTTGCCCACCCTGTGATGCTACATTCGCTGATTCTATTTGCAGAAGTTCTTGACTGTTAAGCATATTTGCTGCCCAATAATAGAGCCGCAAGTTAGGTAAACCTAAGCCCCCCCGTTCCTTTGGTAGTGTAAGGAATTTTAATGCGCGTCTTGGTTTGGAATATGACCAAATAAATTTTGAGAAGGTCTGTTCCACTGATTTTAAACAGGAGTCTGGGAATTCTAGGCATATTGCTCTAAATAGGTACAGCAATTTAGGAAAAAACACCATTTTAATGGCGTTTGCTCTACCAATCAGGGAAAGGTGCAGGTTATCTAGTCGGTGGAGATCCTTTTGTATTGTCCTTAAAACAGGTTTTGAATTAATATCTACCAGATCTTCTAGTTTGGCGGTGATAGCAATCCCCAAATATGTTGCGTTTGTAGTAACTCTGGGGTCGGCAAAAGCTAAATTATCGTTAATCACAATTTGGGTTTTACCTTGATTAAGGGCGTATCCTGAAACAACTCCAAATTTGGTGGCCTCGTCAACGATAGCAAGCATAGTTAGTGCTGGGTTCTTAATGACGATTGCTATGTCATCAGCATAGGCTAAAATTTTAGTGGAGAGATCGCGTGATATAATAGGCTCTATTACCAAATTCATTTCCAATCTTTGTAGAAAGGGATCTAAATAGAGGGCGAAAAGCAATGGCGAGCAGGGGCAGCCTTGTCTCGTCCCTCTCGATATCTTGAATGATTTGGTAAGATTGCCATTGACAGAAACCATAGCGGTCGGGTTGACATTTAATTGTTGTATCGCCTTGTTAAAGCTTGGGGGAATTCCAACTCTTTTCAAAGCTGCCCAAAGGAATTTCCAGGAGACCCTATCAAATGCCTTTTCCGCGTCTAAAAGTATGAGGGCCATAGGGTCTCCTGTAATTCGTGACTGATCAAAAAGTGTAATAACTCAATGGACTTGATCAGTAGTAGATCTTCCTGGGACAAAGCCATGTTGGCAATTGGCTATTACTAAATGGATAATTGGGGCCAGGCGATTTGCTAGTAGTTTGGAATACATTTTAGAATCCGCTTTAATCAAGGTAATTGGTCTATATGAGCCTAATTGATCTGGGGTTTTTTTTGTTGGGAATATTATAATTTTTGCACTAGACCAAGATTTAGAAGGGGTTCCCCCTCTGAAAATATAACCAAATAGAGTCACCATTATATGTTGAAGTTCGGTTAGGAAAGTTAAAAAAAATTCCGAAGGTAAACTATCTAAGCCTGTCGCCTTTCCCTTTGGTAAGTTCTTGATTATTAGTTGAATTTCCTCCAAGCTTGGATCATCCGTTAATACCGATTGGTCTGTTTCATCAAAACTTATTGTGTTTTGTAGGTTAAGATATTCGTTTATCATATTTTCTATATTATTATCCTCACTTCCCTCAGTATATAATGAGCTATAAAACTGAAAAAAGGCTTCCTTAATGTCTTCGGGATTAGTAACTATACCTTTTATTGGATCTGATATCTCCTGAATAGTATTGGTCGTCTCTAGTTGACGCATACGGACCGCTAGTTGGTGACCCACAAGTTCGTTTACCTCGTATACCATCTCCCGATTAGCAGTTGCTTTTTTTACCGCTTTAGCTGTGATATCATCTATAATTACTGCTCTAGCTATTGCGACTCGAGTTTGATTTCTTTCAATTATTTCTGTCCCAGCATGCGTTCTAATAGCCTCAATTAGATCCTCTTCCGCCTGTCGAAGTTCTTCTTGTTGAGTCTGAGATTTGATGTGAGATAAGCGATTAGATCTTACGGAGTATTGTAGGGTTTCCCCCCCGAATCCCTGCCTTTAACGCGTCCCAGACCACATCTATTCCAGTGCTACCCAGATTCTCCTGTATAAAATTCGGGATCCACTCTCGCATATGTGAGCAGTAGTTAGGGTCATTAACAGAGTTTTTTCAAAGGTCCATGATCTTATTCTTTTTTCAGTGGCGCCTATATTCACCATACACATTAAAGGATTGTGATCGGAGAGTATTTTGGTTAGTTTATTAATTTTACTTATATTTTTTAAAGAGTTAGAAAGGAAAAAAAAATCAATTATGGCATGCGTGTGATGTGGATATGAGTAGAATGTATACCCAGTGTCATGAGGGAGTTGTGTGGTGGATTGCCATCCATCTACCAATCCATGCATGCAGCAAAGATCTTTTACTGCCCTAAAGACCTTTGGTTTGCGGCCCTTATATACCCAGCGGTCTTTAGATGACCAATCATAGGGCAGATTTAAATTAAAGTCACCACACATTATAACCGGTAATGGCCAGTGTGTTAATTCATTAGAGATTTCGTTGATGCTTGAGGGATCATCTTGATTGCTACCATAAAAAGTGCAGATCGTCATTTTCCTCCCTTCAGTATCTTGTCGCATTGTGATTGCCCACCGCCCATTTTTGTCAACTTTGCTTTTCGGGAATGTTTGTCCCTGACCCATAAACAAAATAGCAACCCCCTTAGTCCTAACGCCTTGAGTGGTAGCGCATACAAGCCTAAACCCGAGTGATTTTAAAAGGTGGGTTTGAGCTGCCTCAATATGGGTTTCTTGTATGCATATTATGTTTGCCCCAGTTGATTGAAGCCAGATGGCTACATTTTGACGTTTATTTATGTCGTTCAAGCCACAGATGTTAACAGATAAAATTTTTAATGAAGACATAGTAAAGTTTTAGGTATAGTTTTCCAGGTTTGTTCGTTCATTGAGCCAGCCGAGAACTTATCTTCTGTAAGAAGCATTTCGCCATGTGGTATCCCTTTTATTAATATTAGCCAGACTGCCCCTACTGTCCCTCCCCTTTGAACCCCACCCCTTCGCAATCCCACCCTGTCTAGAGCATCGCCCTCCTCCCCCTCCCATTCATAGAGGTGTCCTGGATCCGAGGGGATCCAGGTGTGGGCATCTGGGTGGTCAGATCGCCGAAGACTACTCTCACAGCCTCCTATCCTGCCAGTTGGCAAAGAACAAGAAAAAAAATAAAAAGAAATAACTATCGAGAGCTATATTTCCATACCTATATAAGAAGGCATTAATACACATCAGCAGTAACTAGATTAAACCCAAGACTGGTGTATGTAACAAAAAATATGCTATTGCACATGTTAAGTGGGCATAGACAGGTGTGCAATAAAACATATAGCCGAGTAACGACCATAGGTATATATACAGTTAATAGTATATAGTCTTAATCAATTTGGCTTCCTAGCGGCATCTGTTAGTTCTTGCAGGTAGCTTTCCGCTTGGATTTCACTGTTGAAGGTACGCGTTGTTCCTCTAAAGATTACTTTCAGGCGAGAAGGATTCTGGAGGTACACTGTCGCACCAATTTTTTCAAACGGGGTGTAAAGTTGCCGCATTCTCCACCTTCGTTCCACAGTGGGAATGGACGAAGTCTGGTCTGACAAAAAATAGAGATCCGTTATACTCCCATTTGCTGGTAGGCCGTGCCAGGTCATAGATGGCCTCACGAAGCAGAAAGTTCCCGAAACAAACCAGGATAGCTCTTGGAAATTTAGAGGATTTCTCGGTGTATTTCCGTTGTATAAGGGGAAAGTGATGTGCTCGCAGGATTTCCTTGTCCATATCCCACTTTGTTAGTTCAGGGAAAGATTTTATCAGGAGATTAATTATATATCCTCGGATGTCATTATTCTCCACAGATTCTGGGATATCCAGAAAGCGGGGATTGTTTCTTCTGGATCGGTTCTCCTGATCCTCAACTTTAAACATTAAGTCTCTAATGATTTCGTCTTGAGTTTTATCCTGCTTTTGTAGAAGAGCTACATCTTTCTCTAAATATTTGGTGCGGGTTTCTAGCGAGGACATCCGTTCTGAAAATCTCGGTGCAGGTATTGCCAACTTTTTTGACCGCACCCTCTAATTTCTGAATAGCAAGATGATTACGTTGACTGTCTTTTTTTATGTCTTTATGAAGAGCTGATATGGTGGTTAGAATATCTCTCAGGGAAGGTTCTGCCGTTGTACCTCTTCTATTAATATCTCCATGGATTAGATTAGTGTCAATCTCATTCGGATTTTCCCCCATGTGTTGATCTGCAGCCTCCTCTTCTGAATTTGAGTGTTCGAAGTATTTTTCCTTCCCATTAGTTTTAATACTTTGTCTATAGCTACTACCGGGATTGGAGCTTTCCACAGCAGTCAGTTTATTAAGCCGTCTACTCCTTGATCTTTTTTTCACATTTTTTTCCCCTTTGGAGTGATGCTTAAGTCACATTCTTGAGATTTTCTGGATACCTCGCAGTCAGAGTCTTCATGAGGTGATAGAGGATCATCGCCGTTCATCACATCGCTTAACCCACTTGATGTTGAGACACCAGTCTCATAGATATCTGCATCTGATTCCTCAGTAGGATTTTCAGTTTCAGATTGTAACAGTTGTTTCTCCCCTTGGTAAGTGTTTTGTGCATGGCCTGGAGTTCCAGTTTGGCCAAGATATGAATTACCAATTTCCAATTTGTTGGCGTAGGTTGCCTTAACTCACTTCTCCCATGTTGCAATTGAAGGCCCCCGGGGCCGACGCTTTTATTTGTGATGGGGTTGCCTCAAGCCCAGTGTTCTCTAGTGTGTCACAGACAAGATCTGGATCTCTTGTGCCATTATCCTCAAGTCTATTGGTTTGAGCAGAAATCGGATCTTTGTGAATTTTATCACCTCTTTCCTTGGGGATTGGGCTGAAGATAGTAGAGATACTGGGCTGCAGTGTAATTACATGCTCGTTCGTTTTAGAGCTACCTTTCAAATTTTTGATCGTTTGTAACCTTTTGGCCTTTTTTGCCATCAGCTCCACATCATCATTTGAATCGATATCTTTCTCTTTCTCCTTCTCCTTGCGTTTGCCTTTCTCATTATCCCCCGGGGCTTTCTTTTTTTTATTTTTTTTTTTTAAACCTTTATTGTACAGAAGGCGCTCACAGATACGGGCCTACAACCCACCGGGCCGGCCACCACAATAAATTGACATATGAGGCAATACAGGAGTGACAACAGGATATCTAAATAACTCATATGAAGACAAAGGCAACAAGTCGTCGAGCCGCCATCACGGACAGGATAAGAGTAGGTTAATTTTATAATAGAAAAAGGGTTTTTTCGCAGGATAATGACAATCTGTAGAGTCCAGAGGGCCGCGGTGGGCCGTGAGCAAGCCGAAGTTTCGAATACAGGAAAAGACCAAAAGAACAGACACATTTTGGCGAAGGCAGAACGTGAGTCCCACATCAATAACAATCACGTTCGCTGCTCAACGTCCTCCCACCACTACCATGGCACATAATAGTAAAACAGCGAAAAAGACGCTTACGAAACTAAAAGCCCTCCGTTACAGCAACCCAAGAAAGAAAAAGAAAAATAAGGGGGGGGGAAAGGGAAAATAAGGGAGGAAAAGGACATCGGAAAAAAGGAGGGGGAAAGAGAGGGCGCAGCGTCAGTGTACGCCCCCCACGGCAAACAAGGCACCCAATACTAATTCGGCTCAAGGAACTAGAGGCCACAGGAGAAACGGATGCGTAGTAAAACGTAACAGCAGACATACCAAAAGGGCCATGCCGGCACAAACACCCCGGGGGGCGACGTGCCGACACCGCGCCACGAAATTAGGGGATACATAAGAGCCATAGAACCAAAAAAGGAACAAAAGAAGATACAATAAAACAGACCCCCCCACCACCCCGCACTGCCCACCCTGCACCCCTGCAGAAGGCTTTGGCCTACCCCCCAGCAGCGTGCCTGTCGCCCTAATTAGAACCCGAAATATAGAAGAAATATAGAAAGAAAGAATCACGTAAATAAAAAGGGGGAGGGAAGGGACAACAGGGAAAAACAACGGGAGAGGAGCCACAGAATCAAAACCCCTTCGGCTCCCACCCCCCGCCCGAAAGTACTCAGAGCCCACGGGAAGATAGTAAATACACGGATAAGCTCCAGGAACGTTAAGAAATATCAAACAGAATCATACAATTATAAACGGATCACCCAACCATACCACAAAATAACAGTCCACAGAGGCAAGAGCAGCTCAACCCTGTCCTCGTTTTTCGCAAACTGTAGTCGTCCAACAAAGCAGGAACCAGATCACATGGAAACGGAGGTGAATAACAGGGAGTCGAATCACAAATACACTCAAGTCATAGAGATCACGACACGGCTGATCCAGAAAGTACAGTAACCACCTCAAGCAAAACAGGCACAGTTCCGAAGAGAACACAGAGAAAGCCGGTCCAGCGGCACAGTCACAGGATCTTCGTTCGGCCATGTGAGGCAAAAGAGGAAAAGGAGACCCATCAAAGTCGGTCCAGACGGGATCCGGCTGGCGAACCTCCGGAGCAGACGGAGGCACAGGATGAAGAAGGGCAGCGGACTTCCGTATATCCACACCAACAGCAGCCTCCAGGTCCACGACCCCAAGGAAAGTTCCGGCAGCACACAACAGAGATGAAGCCGCACAAACCGGAGGGGGCCCGGCAGGCCCAGCCAAGGGACCTCTCTCCAGGACAGCGATAGGTGCGGTCATGGGCGCCCCCCAGGAGCGCAGGGCGGCGAGGATGTCGCCAAGTGTAGGATCACCTTTGCAGTATTCAGAAAACGTGCCGTGCGGCGGATCCGCATCGCCGGTCCCAGCAAGGCCGAGAACCATGGGGCCGGCCGCCATCTTAGGAGCCCGGCGGGGCCGCTGCAAACACCAACCCCCGCCCGGATGCCAACGGGGCCAAATAGGATACCGGCAGCCACCGGCGGAGGTGCCACCAGGGCAGGAAAGGGGGCCACCAGAAGAAGGCGATGCGCCGGCACCCCACACGCCGCCGGCACCGTTCTCCGAGCCCGGGCGGAGGAACTCAAAATGGCCGGGTCGGAGAACAAAGGGGAGACGAGCCAGATGTACGGTTAACCCTGTCCATGGAAGGCAGCGCCCCAACACCAGGCCGCAGGATCGCCGGACCAGGCCCGGGGGGCCGCAATCGGACTATTAGCACATCGGCCTCTCCGACCGACTCCACACCACCACCAAGGGCCGGCCACCGCACCCCGTCCAGCCCGGGTGCCGCCAAGAAGTGCCAGGCCCGGCCGCTCCGGAGGCCCGAAGCAGACAGGGGCGTAACTCAGGATCCGTGACACCCAGGAACCACCGGAGCAAACGGTAAGCGCCTGTGAGGTATCGTCGTTCCACTGCACATCGTAGAATACTTCCCGGGGCAGGATAAAGTACAGGATAGTTGTTGCAAACAGGAGAGTGAACGGAGCAGAGCTAAAACGCGGCCATCTCGGACGCGAGCTTGGCTCCTCCCCCCCCGGGGCTTTCTTATTCTGGTTATTTTCATTGTCCCTTTCATAGGTTTTGTCTTTGTCTTTATTTTTGTCCTTTTCTTTTTCCTTGTCTTTCGGTTTATCTTTTTCCTTATCCGAACCTTTACCCTTTGGTTTATCTTTGTCCTTCATTATTTCTTCATCTCGTGCTTTGTTTTTAGATTCCTTTACTTTCGCTCCCCGGGTTTCAGGCCCCTTTATTGCAGGTCGTCGATGAGTGTTTTTGTCCATTACATGCATGATTTGCTCCCTTGGAGTTTTGGTTGCATAGTCGTGAAGAGTATCCTCTGCATCCTCTGTAGTTTTGGGTGATGATGCTTGCTTACGAAGATCCTTTAGTCGATCTTGTGAAACATCAGCGCCGGTTAAATTCTGCTCTTCAGGTTCATTCAGCTCATTCAGTGCCTTGTGAATTTTAGGCTCACTGGCCGCCCTATGGTCCTTGGGTTCCGTGGGTACAGTATGTGTGTTCATCAGAGGCAGATCAACTCTTGTCTCTAAGTCATCCATAACCTCCAATTCAGGCTTATCAACACGTGGATCGCCTTGTCCACAAGATTTATGCAGAGCTCTGCACGGTCGTATAGTCGTGGTACTGATGATCGTGCTGGTAGTTTTCTTTATTAGGCCCTTCTTCTGCTTATTCTTCTGTATAATCAGTTGGGTGGATGTTTTGTAACCATGAGGTTTGCCAGTTGAGCGGGTAGTGTCAGCTATAAAGGTTGGACTACCGGCCCAACTATTGTCCAAAATAAAAACCTGAATTTTTATTGTAGGTATGTTCATTAGTGCTTCATCTGTGTATCCGGCGATAGGGGCGCTGTTCACTCCTGTATACACTCCTATATACACTCCTATATACACTCTTGTAGCTAGTCTTCTGGATATATCACCCAGCATTGGCAGGAGTTGACAAGAGTTATCAGAGTTATCAGAGTTATCAGTACAAAGTAAGCACAGAGTAAGCGACCCAGAAGACCCAGAAGAGAAAAAAAAACGTAGATAATCCACAGAGGTTGACCAACACGTACTGAAACAAGCACTAAGTAAGCACAGAGTAAGCAGTCCAAAATAAATTTAAGGACACAGTTAGTAGCCCGAGAGGTCTTACTCTGCACGGTTCACCGTCTCATCCTCTCCCACGTATAATACCACAAGAGTCTCAAAAGTGTGACAAAGAATAGCCAAAAGTATCACACAAAAGGTCAGTTATCGACTCCGTTTGAGTGACTACCTCCGACTGACGTAGGTTTTGGGCTCACTTAAGTTGGTGTCTGTTTTTAGCTTTTTAGCTTTTTTTTTTTTTATAACCGTTATTGATTGTTATTGTTATTGTTATTGACTGTAGGTTCTTCTCCCCTTTTTTTAGAGTCTCCGTGCAGAATCTAAAAGATGTAGCTCCTAGGTAGCACTGGGCACTAGGGTCTGAGCACTATGATCCCTATGGAGAATCCCCAAGACCTCAACAGCACGAGAGACACGTGCAAGTTAAATGGAGCAAACATTTTCAATCTATTTATTGCTGATCTATCAAGTACGTTGGAGAAAGTAATTAGCCATCCACCAAAAGTAGGAGGCACGGCATTAAGTAATCTCTTATATGCTGATGACCTGGCACTGTTCAGCCTCACTAGAGTGGGGCTCCAGAGACTCCTTGACGCCCTAATGCATTATACGGTCAACAACCAGTTAGAAATTAACATGAAAAAAACGATGGTTGTTCCGTTCGGCAAAAAACGTTACAGCGGTGGAGGCTGGACAATTAATAAAGAAAGCATCACAACTGGCCAGTCGTACAAGTACTTAGGGGTCCACTTGGACTCCAGGGGCAGTTTCACCAAGCAGAGCACTGTGATTGCAGCCAAGGCCACTGCGCTAAGGGTATCCCTGGCTAAGCTATCGAGGAGACTTTCAGGCCCCACGCTCTTGCCCTTACTGGATGTGCTTAGAGCAAAGATCGGGCCCACACTTTCGTATGGCATTGAGATCTTTAAGGGTAAAATGAACAATTCCTTAAACAAACTGACAATCAAACTCTACAAGAAACTGCTTCATCTGCCGAGTTCCTCCTCGCCAGCCCAGGTCAGACTAGAGTTGGGCTTAATCAACTACGAATTCTCTAACGTTGGCTCATACCTTAACCTGATTCACAAACTAAGACAGGCAGAAGATGGCACCCTGGAACTCTTGGTTTGGAACGAAATCAGTGTGAGCAATCCGGGGGGGTCATATGGTCGCCTTTTAAATGACTACACCCAACAAATGTCTGCTGCGGACCTCTGGGCCCTTAATCCAAGTCAGACTGCTTTCAAAACTACAATCAAAAAAGCTACAAGACTCAAATCTCTGATTACGGACAAAGCTCTCCTTGTGAAACGTAGCCATGCATGGGCAGTAGTCAACTCCTACTAACGATTATCCCCGGCTAACTACCTTTCGACTACTTTTTCATATCTGTCAAAGCGATGTCTGATCGCCCTAAGACTGGGAGACTGGCGCCTCCTTCAAAACCTTCCTGTATGGCGTCGAAAAAGGGATGATCAAACGTGCAGAGCGTGTAGGTCAGCAAATGAAACTTTTTTGCACGTGCTCTGTACATGCCCTTTTTTTACTCTCCAATGTAGACGGCTTCTCAGGCCAGAATGGATTAGGCTGGGAGTTCGGACTTGTAGACATGCCACTATTGCCGCTCTGTCCCCAGAGAACACTGTTTTAAATATAAAATTGGCCAAATTCATTCAGCAAGTGTATAGTCTCTTAGAAAAATTGGACAACTGTGCAGAAAAACATGTACTTTAACCACACCTGCATAGTGCGGGAGTGCTAATTTCTAAATTGACACGCTGCAGTAACCACTGAAAAGAAGGCCAAATTTTACTCTGTCTTTTACATTTCCTTTTTTCTTAATCTCTTTTAATCCATAAAATTGTGTTAATGTGCTCGAGGAATCTTTTAAAGATATGTTTTATATATCTAAATAAAGAATTTATTATTATTTTTACAAGTTAAATGGAGCAAACAGAATCAAGCAAAGTCAATGTGAGAAAACGCGGGTCAGATGCGGGCCGCAAGCAGGATTATTATTTTCCCCTCCTCACCTCAACACCATCATGCTCAGTGCGTGGTCAGCAGATCCTCAACATCATTGTCAGTGTCAGCATCGGCGCCGGTATCAGCAGTGTCAGCATCGGCACATTGGTAATTCACCCGGTACACGGCACGGCAGAGAGATTTCCATCACTGACCCCCGAGCGCCGCCTCCATCCCGAAGTTGTTGAGCTTGCTCCACGGAAAGCCCCGAAGGTTCCGAATGCTCTGAGGGGGATCAGATTGTTTCTCTGGAGACTCGATGACAGGCGGACAAACAGCCTTACGAGGGACGTCGGATGCTGAATACCATTGCTTTTCAGAAACACATGCAGTCAACAGCTGTTGGCAAGATCGGAGGTTATCGGAAAATTATCAGCAGCTTCAATCAGCATTTAGTGAACTTCCCCATCGTCATTACCATCGCCATCGGAGTCAATCCTGTTTTAAAAGCACTTTCACCGCTGCGTTGGCAATTTCTCGCAGATACCAGCAGATACCGGCGGATCACAAGTGGCGTTCTGCTCCGGCTTTCTACCCGGGTTAATGGCGGTGCCCCCAGAGATGAAGACAGCGGTAAGAGGTAGGAGATAAGGAGGCTTGGGTAAACTGCTGCGAGTCTGCTGCGAGTTATATTAAGCTTCTAGGTTTTATAATAATCTAATCTTCTTGCCGGTCATAGCTCCCGAAGACCATAGTGTAGGCAGGTTCTCAGAGAGAGTGAGAGTGACACAGCGGCTGCTCACTCAAACGCCATCTTGCCTCTTCATTCATGCAGTTCCCAGACTCCGCTTTCAAGAAGGAATAAAAGACGTTGCAGCCTGGATGAGTGACAGCTGCCTAAAACTGAACTCGGGAAGACCAAGGTCCTCGTCCTTGGTCCCTCGCCCATGGTGTAGGACAGCTCTTGGTGGCCCCCTGCCCTCAGAAACATACCCACCCCGACAGACCCCACCTGGAACCTCAGCATCATCCTAGACTCCTCCCTCACCATGACTCGCCAGATCAACGCCTTTGCCTCGACCTGCTTCAACTCCCTCCGCATCTTCTGCAAGACCTTCTAATGGATCCCCCACGAGTGCAGAAAGACCGTCATCCACGTTCTTGTAACCAGCAGACTGTACTACGGTAACGTCCTCTATGCCGGAATCAACAAAAGCCTCCTACACAAGCCTCAAACCATCCAGAACACTGCAGCCAGACTCGTCCTCAGAACCCCACGACACATGCACATGACCCCCCACCTACAAGACCTCCACTGGCTCCCCATCGAGAAGAGAGTAACCTTCAGCTACTCACCCACGCCTACAAATCCCTCCACAGCATCAGACCCAAATACCTCAACAAAAGAGTCTCCTTGCATGTACCCAAAAGGGACCTCCGCTCCGTCGACCTCGCCCCTGGCAGAGACCCCACACATCCGCAGAACAAGAGCAGACGGAAGAGCCTTCTCCAATGTTGCAGCAAAGGTCTGGAACGAGCACCCAGTCAACATCAGACGCTCCCCCACTCTGCACACCTTCAGGAAGAACCTCAAAATCTGGCTTTTCGACTGATACGGATTACAATATATGGATTGCCAGTCTCGGAGTGTCTGGGACCTCCCTAATTCCTTTTCCCAACGCCTCTGTCCAGCCGTGTGCTGTAGCTCAGGGGGGGGGAGAGCATCTGGTAGAGATTGGTAATCAGGCCGTGATCTGTGTCGTTCGTGACCAACCACTTCTCAAAGTGCGTCAGGCGTCTGCCTACCAAGGGCTCAATCTCGGGTTGTGTGAGCCAGCGTCTTATTTAAAAATATTGAAAGAGCTGAGGCGCCTTGAGATCATAGTTTTGGGACACTGTGTGTAGCGGCATAAAGCCCTCCAAGTCAAAAAGATGCCCCGCCGATCTACAGCTCGTGCCTCGCCACGACCGGTGGGAAGTCAGGGTTGTCTAATATAGGGGTTAGCGGTGAAGGAAAGGATGTGAGCTCCCTTCTAATGGCCACTAAGTCCCACACCTTCATTATGGTTCACGTAATAGGTGATTTCTGAAGGTACCGTGGCCTATGTGTGCGGCGGAGGAAATGTATTTTCCACAGGGCGGTCTGGGCCATTGCCCTATCTTGGAAGAGCCATCTCTTCTCTGATTCGGGCCTGTACCACTCCACCAGAAATCTCAGCTGCGCTGCCTGAAAGTATAGTTGGAGATTGGGGATCCCCAGGCCCCCTTCATCCGGCTTACGGTAAGCTAGCTGTTTGGACATTCTCGGCCTCTTCCAACCCCAGATAAATTGCTGTATTGCCGTCTGCAACGATGTAATAGTTCCGACCGGGGGGGAACACGGGGATAAGCTGGAAAATATATAGAATCTTGGGGAGTGCCGACATTTTCACGGCTGCGATTCTTCCCAGTAGCGACAACGGTCGCTTCTTCCAGCGCCCCAAATCTCTTTGGATTTGCGATGCCAACCTGGTATAATTCAAGGCTACTGTCTGTTCCGTTGACGGTGTGAGGGTAATGCCTAGATATGTGATCTGCAGTTGAGTTTGCAGCCCCCCTCCGTACAAGGGTGTTGCCTGGTGTAGATGGGCGTTCTTACCCAGTGGTAGGAGCAGCGATCTCCCTTTGTTCACTTTAAGGCCCGACACTCTGCCAAAAGCGGCAAGTTCCTCTAGGAAGGTCGGGACCGAGCGCGCCGGGTTGTCAAGCGCCACTAGGATATCGTCAGCATATAGGCTGATCAGGGGGGGTTCCCCGCCAAAAGTAATGCCGTGGATGTCGGGGTTGTCGCACACCCTTTGCGCTAGCAGCTCAATATAAAGCGCAAAAAGGAGGGGGGAGAGGGGGCAGCCCTGCCTAGTGCCGCGTTGTATTTCAAAGGGACTGGAACATTGACTATTGAGGCGGATCCACGCCTGTGGATGATGATAACAGCTTGCAATCCAAGCTTGGAAGCGCTCTCCCACTTCGAAGTGTGTCAGAACCTTCCGTAGAAAGGTCCAATCGACTCGGTCGAACGCTTTCTCAGCGTCGATAGCTAGGAGTGCTGAGTCCGATTGCTGGAAGTGGGTTTTGTCGATTAAATGGAGGACTCGTTTGGTGTTGTCACAACATTGCCTACCCGGGATGAAGCCTGATTGATCCGGGTCTATGATCCCTGGGAGGCAAGGTTCAAGCCTCAAGGCCAAAACTCCCCTGAAGAGTTTCAGGTCAAGATTAAGTAGGGAGATCGGCCGATAGGCTGAGCACTGAGTGGGGTCTTTGCCTGGCTTAGGCAGCACTATCACGTCTGCCTCCAGCATACCTGCTTGGATGGAGCCGGGGTACTGGAGCAAGTTTAAAAGTTTAGTAAGAATCGGGGCGAGTAGCTGGCAGAATGTCTTGTAAAAACCGGCGGAGAACCCGTCCGGACCTGGGGCCTTTAGGGGTTTAAGGCGGGAAATGGCACTGATTACCTCCTCAATTCGTATAGGTTTGTCTAGGGAGTTTCTGGCTGCCGCATTCAACGCCGTGGTGGCTACACCACTTAAGTAGGAATCGGCGCTGCTTTTGGGCGTGTGATCTGCCGTGTAGAGTGACGCATGGTAGTCTATGAACGCCTCTGCAATTTGTGCCTCATCATGGAGTGCCATCCCATCCTCGTTGCTCAAGGTCAGAATTTTTTAGCGTTGAACTTTAGCCCGCAGTGCGCTCGCGAGGAGGCGTCCCGTCTTATTCCCCCCAACATAGTGCGCATGTCGTAACCTAAGAGCTGCATATTCTGCCCGATCCATGTCTAGGCTCGCCAGCTGAGTTCTAGCCACCTTCAACTGTTTCCAGACTCTGGGGGCACCTGTGCGGCTATGCACTCGCTCCAGCTCCGCTACCTTGGCTGTCAGGGACTCCCGTTTGGCTTTACGATTTTTGTTTTCCCCTGCGATAAGCTCTCCCCGCACTACTGCCTTCAACGCCCCCCACACCGCAGTTAGAGGCGTATCTGGATGGTCATTGACCTTCAGGTAACCGGTAATGTGTTCACGAAGTTGCTGGACTATCGCCGGGCGCTGCAGAAGGGTTTCCCTCAACCTCCATCGACCTGGTGGCCTCCTAACGTTAGGAACTCTAAGTGTGATTTCCACGGCATCATGGTCTGAAATGGCTGCTGGGCAAATATCAATGTCTGCCACCCGGTGTTCCAACTCAGTGGTACCTATGAAGTGGTCCAGTCTGGCATACGTACGGTGCATGTGGGAGTAAAAAGTGTAGTGTGATGTCCCAGGGAGTTTAGCTCGCCACATGTCCCTCAGACCTCTCTGTGTCAACCACTCCCTCCCTGCCACTGACAGTGCGCCTGTGTTGCCATAGAGATGACCTGATCTGTCTTTCTCTGCGTCCATCACCAGATTAAGATCCCCCCCCCAGGAGTAGGAAGGGATCAGGAGAACGCAGGGCCTCCGACAGGGCGTTTTTTAGAAAAGGCTCCTGACCAGAAGTAGGGGCATAGAGGGAACCCACTGTCAGTGTCATCTTACCTATTGTAAAACTGTATGCTAGAAGTCTCCCTCTGATCTCCCCTACCTTGTCTCCAACCCGTCCGCGGAAATGCCTAGCCACTAGGATCGCTACCCCTGCTTTTTTGTCAGATGTGGAGGAAAAAACTGTTGAGGGAACGCTTGTGATTTCATCCTATGGCAGTCCTTTAAGAGCAGGTGTGTTTCTTGAAGTAAGCATAGTGCGGCGCCTGAGTTCTCAAGATATGACAGGACAGTGCGACGTTTGATAGGGTTATTGAGGCCCTTTACATTCAGGGTGAGAATTTTCAGAGGTACATCAGCCATCTGGGTATCGGGAGGCAGCAGCTACGCGGTCTGCCTTACGCTTTCAAAGTGAGACTGGTGCCAAGGTCACGGCGCTGGACGGCACACTGGTTCCCTCCCACCCCCCCACAGTCCCGCAACTCCCCCCTCCCACACTCCCCAACCCCCCCCTTCTCACCCAACCAACAACAACCCTCCTCCCCCACCCTAGCCCCAACACCCCATCCACCCCTCCCCGCTCCCAACCCCCAGTGAAGAAGAACCAAAGTTGTATCATTGTCCCAGGCCAGTTATCCCCCAAAGCGGGCCTGTGGTAGAATCACGAAAGGGAACGTGTAGCACTGGCGACCTATTTCGGCCTCCCGCCCTGTCCCCCCCCCCGACCCGCCATGATATGGTGCTGTAAGGACCCCCTAGCAAGGTCAATCAGTTGCTAGTGTATCTCTGGATACTTCTTGGATGGCTGACGCTTGTTCCCGGTCCATAGTGGCGGGATCTGGTTTCAGAGAGGCTCTGGGGGAGCGTCTGCGGCCCACCGTTTGCCACTCGCTCCGTGGTGATCGTCGCAGTTGATCCTGTGACAGTCTTTGTGAGGCAGCCAACTCTGAAACATCCTCGGGCGAGTCGATACCTAGGAGGGAGCAAGTGTCCCGGAGGGATCGCATCTGGTGAAGGGACCCGTTCCATTTAAAGATTAGTCTGAAGGGGTGACCCCAAGAGTAGGGGATTCCTTTCTCACGCAGAAACGATGTGGCAACTTTAAAACTCTTCCGTTTACGTAAGGTAATGGCCGAGAGATCCTGGTAGAGCGTCACTGGCTGACCCTGGTACACGAAGGGCTGCTTCTGTCATGCCTCCCGGAGGATTCTCTCCTTTAAGGGGAAGTCGGGCAAGAAGGCAAGGATATCGGGGGGGGGGGCAGGTGCGCGGCGCGCCAGGCCAACTCTGTGCACCCTATCAATATGAATGGCAAAGTCCTTTGTTTCCATCAGAATTTCCCGAAACATGCCTTGTAAGAAGCCCCTGACGTTCGACCCCTCTGCTTTGGACGGCACACCTCGAACCCTGATGTTGTTCCTTCGGGACCTGTTTTCAAGGTCCTCTGCGTTCCCCCTGCAGATCCACCTGTTGGTCCCGTAATCGAATGAGTTCCTGCTGGAGCTGCTCCACTTCTTTGACTCTGGAGTGTTCCATCTCCTCAATGACGGCCACTCGCTCGCCCAAGCCGTCGACACCTCGGCGAAGTTCGCGATGTTCCCCTGCCATTTCCCGCTTTAGCGTTTGAAGGTCCTCTCGCAGAGAATTAAATAGGGATTCGAGATTTGGTTATGGGTACCTCACCATCCTCTGGGTCCGCTGATGGCTTGGGGGTCGGACAGGAGAGAGTCTTGTCGCTTTTGGAGGGGCCCTTGGTGAGCATGTCAGTAAGGGTGCGACCACCCCTCCTCCCTGTGCTGGCCATGGCTGCCGTCGGTCGCGTCGCCGCCGTGTCAGGATGCTGGGGACGACGGAGAATCCCGAGGCTAGTGTGTATGATGGGGGAGGCTACCCCCGCTCAAGGTGTAGGGCTCTGCAGGTGATGGTACTATGGGGGGGGCAGCTGCAACCGATGTCCCAGAACCCCTCTTGAGCCCCGGCCTTGGCAGGGGCCCAGTCACCAGGCGTTTGTTTCAGGGAAAACGTTGTCCCGCTCGGGCATGCAAGGCAGCCCTGATCCGCCAGTGCAGAGCTCGGCACCTCCCGTCATCCGTCTCCTCTCCCGTCACCACGGCGGGGGGATGCCTCTCACCTTAGTTCAATGTAGGGTGCCCTGGGTGCCGGTGTGAACCGAGGCCCGATTTTCGCGGCATCCCCAAGAAGCCCGGCCACCGCCGCCGACCGCCCCTGGCAGTCACTCCACTCTTGCTGGTCCCTCTCACCGCTCCACTCGTCAGGACACCAGACTCGTGCTCGCTTCCCCTCCGGGGCGTGGATCTCGGGACCGCAGCAGGACCTCGCCGCGTCCGGCGACAATGACGGACCAAGGCGACCACAGTTCCCGTCTCACGCCGCCGCCATGTTGTGGTGGCCGGGCGTGGTCCTATACTCTCACCTTGCAGTGTTCTTCCTCGCCCCAGACGGCTCTCAGGGCAATCACCTTTTGTGCTCAGTCGCCCACGGTCCAAAACCACGCCGGGCAGGGGTATTGCAGTGTTGTTAGGGCCACTTAGGGGGACCCGGAGCGGGGAGCCTCAAGGTTTAGTTGCCGCTCAGGTCGCCATCTTGGCCACGCCCCGAGCTTCAGTATCTTGAAAGAAAAACACAGCGTCTTAAATTGGATATGCTCCGCCATGGGAAGCCAGTGAAGCTTCCGGATGGTGCCAGCAATAGGACAGAACCGCGGGTGCCCCAACAAGGTTCTAGCAGCAGCTTTTTGAACACGCTGCATCCGAGTAAAATCAGCCCAATTGGCCCCCAGCAGGAGAGAACTGATAACATAGTCGACTGAACAATCAGCTGGCGTGTCGGTGGTTCAAAAAACTTCAAAAGGGGCTTAAGACCTCGCAGGAGGCCAAAGCACGTACCAGCAACTTTTTTGGTATGGATTTGGACTGAAATCAAAATGCCCAACACTAGCAAAAGTGAGTAATGTCTGGGTTCATATAGCATGCCTCAAGACGTTCAACAAATTAGTATGCTTAAGGTGCGACCAAGCGCCAGGAAGCCGCTTGGTCGCAGTGCACTTTATCAAGAACTTTCTTCATTTCATTTCATTTCATTGAAACAGTCAAAGTTTCGACCCTGAGCATATGTAGGGTAATTTATCCCTTACGAGGTGGGTCTTCATCAGGACAGAAGGGCGGTGGGCATGCCTCCTAGGGTAGAGAAAATATAAACTAAATCAGGAAAAAGGGTCTAAAGATCCCAAACAAATGCCGTAGCACATAAAGTGCTCGGCACACTCATTAAAAACCTACACTGAGCAAGGGCTAACATAGTCAATAGGCGCATTTACCTTAGTATGGAGGGAATGATTAGAAGGACATCGAGTCCGCCAAGCGTACTCCGTGGTATTCCTGAATAGGTAGGAAAATCACTGGATTAGGCTCAAAACAATTGCCGTTATCACCTGTGGGCGATACACTATAAAGATTGGTTGTTTTTACCTTAATCCCAAAGATCTAGGTCCAATCCGATTGGTAAGGTAGTATCTGGAAAAAAGGGTGAGGAAAAGGACTCAGAATACAAAATCCACATCGTCGTGTTAGATTTATTAGGCGTAGGGTCATCATAAGAATGAGCCTGGATTACCCCGAAGTGGCTTACCTTTCAATAAATTGAGTCAGCACGTAGTTCTGAAGACAAGCGGGATTACGAAGCAATGAATGTCAAACACTCTCGTAACCAGGAAGTAAGAGCTGAGGGGCGGGGTTACGTCCTTATGAGCGTGTAATCACAACAAAAAACGGACTTTCCGATCAGTTACAAGGTTGTCAAGGACTCAACCAGTGACGTCCTGTAACCAAGGGGCAGTTTTGTTTATGATAGTTACGTTTCGCGAAGTAGATAAATAACGCCGTCAGACTCCCAATTGTTAAAACAAGACGAGCATTTGTACCAGCATCTTAGGTATACGGAAAAAAACATTACTGAAATACCACCTCGTTTCCAGAGAGAAGGCACATAACTCAGGGCTATAACTAGCCACCGTGTCAGAGTTAACACGTTAGGAGGATGGATGTTAATAAGGGGTCGACAAGCATAAAGTGCCTGTACCTACCTAACATGGTGGTAGAAGCACACAGTTATTTCAACTTCCAAAATGGCATTACGAACAAATCAAAACATGTAAAAAGCGCCAACCTTATCATATCATAATTGCCTTAATCCAAACACGAAAGTCCCTCATGGATAGACTTACTTAGTGTGCCTGTACCTACCATACAAGGTGGTAAAAGGACACATTTACATAACTTCCAAGCATTGACAATTGTAGAAAAGAAGTCAAAGGATAGCGATAGTGATGTTGTTCATAGATAAACTTACATAATGTGCCTGTACCTACCATACATGGTGGTAAAAGGACACATTTACATTGCTTCCAAGCATTGACATTTTAGAAATGAAGTCACAGAATAGCGATAGTACCAACAGCCTTACACTTTCGCAACCGATACCCTCTCCCCCTCATTACAGTTTTGATTGACCAAGTGAGGGAGGCAGTGATCTATACTCGCTTGGACTTGCGAGGTGCCTATCACTTGGTCAGGGTTCGTGAGGGTTATGAGTGGAAGACAGCATTCAAGACGCGGTATGGACTATACGATTATCTGGTCATGCCGTTTGGGCTGTGTAATGCCCCTGCGGCTTTTCAATTCCTTATTAATGATGTCCTGAAGGAATACATTGATCTGTTCGTAGTTGTCTACATAGATGACATTCTGGTGTATTCTATGGAGGAAAGCAAACATGTGGAACAGGTATGCAAAGTACTGGCCAAACTGAGGGAGCACTGTTTGTTTGTGAAACTCAGCAAATGTGAGTTTGGGGTGTATAGTGTGGAGTTTTTGGGAGTGATGCTCAGTCCACAGGGTCTGCAGATGTCAGAGCGCAAGGTGAAAGCAGTTCGGGACTGGCCAGTTCCGAAAAATGTGAGAGAAGTCCCGAGTTTTCTGGGCTTCGCGAACTACTATCGTCGCTTTATCTTGCATTTTTCGCAAATAGCAGTGCCCATCACGAGGCTCTTGAGGAAGGGTGTACCTTTTGGGTGGACAATAGAAGCCGGAGAGGCTTTCCAAACGCTCAAGAATTCGTTCACTACCGCCCCGGTACTTTCCCATCCTAATTTGGAACATCCCTTTGTGATTGAGGCTGACGCTTCGGATGAAGCAATAGGGGCAGTGTTGTCTCAGAGGGATGTCGGTACGGGGCAATTGCACCCTGTGGCTTATCTGTCAAAGAAGTTGAGTTCGGCTGAACTCAACTATACTATTGCAGGAAAAGAACTTTTGTCTATAAAGAGGGCCTTTCAAGAGTGGAGGCAGTATCTTTGGGGTGCTCTTCATACCATCACGGTATACACGGATCGTAGAAACCTGCAATATATGTCCTCGGCAAGACATCTAACTCAAAGGCAAATGAGATGGATGCTCTTTTTTGCTGAGTAGAACTTTGTGGTCACGTTTCGTCCTGGTTCTGAAAACCGAAAGGCGGACGCCTTATCCCGACAAACACTGCCAACCATGGTGGGAGAGGAAGGTAAACAGGTCATCATTCCAACAGGGAAGGTTCTATGTGTGGTGAGGGCTGAGACATTTTTGGATGACGTAAGGAGTCATCAATATCCAGGAGGCTGGATGACATGGGCACCCGGCGTCTTTGACAGGAAGGTGAGAAAAGGGTTGCCATTCGTTCAAGACAGGTTGTTCTTGCCCTCTGTTCCTCTGCGGAAAAAGGCGTTCAGTTGGTGTCATGAGGGGGTACTAGCAGGACATCCTGGTATCCGTAAGACCATCAGTACTGTCCAAAGACATTTCTGGTGGGCTACCCTGATCAAGGATGTTACTCTGTGGGTTGCTCGTTGTGAAACCTGTGCGAGAGCCAAAGGAGTAACCACAAAAAAAGCGGGGAAGCTCATTCCTATGCCTACTCCCAATCATCCTTGGCAGAACATCAGTTTGGATTTTGTGTCAGGTCTTCCGCTTGAACAGGGGTTTTCGGCCGTTTTGGTGGTAGTGGACAGCCTCACCAAAATGGGACACTTCATCCCTTGTAAAAACCTTCCCAATGCGAGCTAAACTGCACAACTGTTGGCCAGTAATATTGTTCGTTTGCATGGGATACCAAGAATTATTGTTTCAGATAGGGGGCCTCAATTCATTGCTCGATTTTGGCGCATGTGGTGTCGTGCCTTGAATATTGAATCTAATCTGTCCACCAGTTTCCACCCACAAACAGACAGGCAGACGGAACATCTGAATCAAACTTTGAAGAAGTACTTGAGATGTTTCTCTAAGGAAGCTCACGAGTCCTGGGTGGAACTGTTATGGATGGCTGAGCTGGCCTATAACAATGCTTGGCATAGCTCCACTGGGATGTCTCCCTTCAAAGCTAATTTTGGATACGATGCAAACACATTGCCCGTTGATATTCCTGCCGATCTCCATAATCAACCTTCTGTTAAGGAAAAGGTTTTATTGCTGAGGAAGGTTCATGAAGGGGTGCAGGTGCATTTGAACAAAGACAAGGAGGCATACAAGAAGTGGGAAGACCGTCGTAGGGTGGAGAGTCGCCAGTATGCGGTGGGAGACAAGGTGTGGCTGTCGACCAAGAATATCCGGTTTAAGCTGCGCAGTGTTTTCCACCCCAGATACATTGGCCCTTATTCCATAGTGAAACAGGTGAATTCCGTGACGTACAAACTGAGGCTGCCGGGTTCGCTGCGGATACACCCTGTGTTTCATGTGCAGTTGCTGAAGCCCGCTCTTACATCTCGTAGGGCGGCCCCTCCTCCGGTGTTATGTGATGGGGGAATGGAATATGAGGTCAAGTGCATCCGTGACTCTAAGTGGCGCAGAGGTGTGCTGATGTACTTGGTGTCTTGGAAAGGTTACACCGCAGAGGACGATTCTTGGGAGGTTTGTTCTGATGTGCATGCTCCTGGTGTGGTGCGATCTTTTCACAGGAGGTTTCCTGCTAAGCCTGGTCCTAGGAGGCGCTAGGGACGGGGACATACTGTCAGGAATTACCAAGGCGCCTACCTAAATGGCTAATTGACTACATCTCCCAGAAGTCCTGGAGGTGGGAGTGGCACTATTTAAGGATGGGCGGGACCGTCTATCACTGTTCGTGATTTTGTAACTGACAGCAGATTTGACCTTAGCCTCTTGATTCAGTGAAGCGTTTTCCTGCTTGTTCCTCGGGGAACGCTAGCTGTCTATTTTGTTTGCTACTGGCGTGTGGAGGAGCCGCGCCTTTGTTCTGATGTTAATGCAAGCTTTCTTAACGACGAACTGCTGACTCGGGTTCTACCGGGTAGCGGTCGGATTTCCTGGGCATCTCTGTTGCTGAGGCAATTCTCAGCGTTCCGAGCTGAAGCGGTGTGTCTGTGGCTGGAGGAATCTTATGCCCAGGAGGAACTGCTTGACAGTGAGAACGGACCGTTGGAGAATAATTCAAGTCCCTGTAAGTTATAGGGAGTGCGTGAATCAACGCGCTGCCGGAGTTTTCTTTTCGTTGCTCTTCGAGGAGTTAAAGAGACAGGTCTCTTGTGTTTTGACTTGCACGGCGGTGTAAGGGTTCTTTTTATTGGCCAGAGAGTGAGAGCGGAGCGTAGTGGGAAGGCATTTCCTACACGCTACCGTTACGAAGAAAGTCACTAGTGACTCTATGTGTTAAGTGCCAAAGCGGAAGGTAGTGGGGATCTACACCTTGCCGTGTTTGGAGTTTGATTCATTTTTGGATCCTTTGGGTTATCTTCTATAGAGCGGAAGACAGTAGTAGGAAGCTACGTCTTGCCGTGTCTGGATTGGAACGTGTTTTGTATATCTTCAGAGAGACTCCATGCTCTTCACTTACTAGTTCTTTTTGGAATCACTTGGGATTTTGGTGTGCTACCGATTCAACATATGAATATTACTTAAAACAAGGAGGGGTACGTCACAGAAGGAATGATAGTATTCATATAGGTGTTTATATACGTTTCGAGATTATAACCTGCTTTTTTGTATTCCTTAGGGACCAGAGGTTCTGATATCCGATATATGTTATATCAGGGAAGAGGTGGATTACACTTCATACACAAAGGTGATTCTTAATGATATGTTTAGCGAGAATGAAATGAGTGTAGGTTTTACAATTGTGAATACTGTTAACCCGGTGTGTTTATTTTCTTGTCTTTCAGCTATCCCTTCTCTGCAGTCCCCTTCCGTCCCCTCCTTGTTCTGTTTATTTTCCCTCGCCCTATCCCTCGAACACACTGTGTTATAAGCAACAGTGTGTTGGTGAGGTCGGGAGGTGGAGCTCTATGTGCTACAACCGGATCCTGCAGCGTGGAACCTGACAGAATCACGAACCCACGAATTGCATTCTGCTCGGTCCGGTTGTCGTACATATGGCCTCCTTGGAGGATGTGTTGCATGCTCTGGTTCTGGTTCAACAGGAGCTGGCGTCTTCTAAGGCAGAGACGGCTGCGCTCAAGGATAGGGTAGAACAACTATCAAAGAATCCTTTTTCTACAGGTCCATCTCAAATACAGGTCACTGTTCCCCCCCCTATTCCATTGGCTACCCCAGAAAGGTATGCGGGTGATCCGCGTAAAACTCAGGTATTTCTAACTCAGGTGATGCTTCACTTTTCATGCAAACCAGCCTCTTTCCCTACCAACCACTCAAGGGTTGCTTTTGCTATCTCCTATTTAGTGGGGGACGCAGCCAATTGGGCGGTACCCCTGATCATTAAATAGGTTGATCCCTCAGATCACCTCGGGATCTCCTAATGACCATGCACCCCCCCAGACTTTCACTAAGGTCATGGACGTGATCCGTCCGGTCATCTTGGACGTCCTTAATGCGTCCATCACCTCTAATACTGTTCCGCCCTCCTGGAAGTGTGCGATGGTCAAAGCTTTGTTGAAAAAGCCCACTTTAGACCAGAACAACCTAGCCAACTTCCGGCCCATCTCGTTACTTCCATGGATGAGCAAGCTACTTGAGAGGCACGTTAATAACATCTTAGTGGACTATTTCGAGTCGAATGGCCTGCTCCGTGCCTCTCAAACAGGGTTCCGCCCTCTACACGGGACCGAAACTGCTCTCCTGGCGGTAACGGAGGAAGCTAGAGCTGTGTTGGATCAGGGAGGTAAGGCTGCCATCATCCTACTCGATCTCAGCGCCGCGTTCGACACGGTCAACCACTCCACCCTATTACATCGGCTGAGTGGTTTGGGCATGTCGGGCGCGGCCCTGGAATGGCTTGCCTCCTTCCTGGATAACAGATTCTTCCAGGTGTTTGAGGGTGAGTCAGTCTCCCCTAAACACCCTCTTAGTTGTGGAGTGCCACAGGGCTCTTCCTTGAGCCCTACCCTTTTTAACGCCTATATGGAGCCTCTAGAGAGGATAGTTCTTCCCTTTGGGGTGCGTATCGTCACCTACGCAGATGATACCCAACTGGTGGTCTCTCTTGACCACTCCGCGGGATCATCCTCCACTTTAGGTCCCTGTCTGGAGGCTGTTGCCAGATGGATGCATTCCTCATACCTCAAGCTCAATGGAGAGAAAACAGAGATTATGCTGTTGGGCAATTCCCCTCCATCCGCCCTAGCATCCATCTGGCCTCCATCCCTCGGTCCGCCTCCCTCCCCCAAACCCCAGATCAAGAGCCTGGGAGTCTGGCTGGACAAGGCGCTGGATTTTTCAGCCCAAGCTGCAAAAACTGCCTCCACGTGCATTGGGATGTTGAAAATGCTTCGTAAGGTGCTTCCCCTCCTTCCATTCCAGGCTAGGAGGATCATGGTTCAAGCCCTGATCCTCTCTCGCCTGGACTACGGGAATGCCCTTTACATGGGAGCCTCAGCAGCAGTGACACATAGGCTTCAGGTCACACAAAATTGTGCGGCTCGCCTACTATACAACATTCCTCGCTGGCAGTCAGCCAAGAAAGCTCTTAAAGAGCTTCATTGGCTCCCAGTTGCGGCAAGAGTACAGTTCAAAGCCATGTGCATTATGCACAAATCTTTTCACCGCACTGGCCCAGCAATTCTGCACCCCATAGCTACACCCTACCTACCGTCCAGAGCCTTACGCTCTAGCTCCTTGCAACTGGTAACCACCACAAAAATTAACAAAGCCCGCTGGGGTGACCGATCCTTCTCTTATACTGCGGCCAGGCTTTGGAACTCCCTCCCCCTGGCCCTCCGAGAAACTGACAACCTTTTGTCCTTTAGAAAGGCCTTAAAAACGTACCTGTTTGCAAAGATGCGCTAATCCTCCATGAGCTCGCCACCTGTTTTCAGTCAAAAGCGCTGCGAGGCCTCCAGGGAGATACGCGCTATATAAGTGCAATTTCCATTCCATTCCATTCCATTCCCTGATAAAGAAAGATGATGCTATCTTGTCTAATTGGACTGCATTCAGGGCTGAATTCGAAAAAGTTTACCCTTACACTTTCCACACTTGAAATGGCCCACGATGGCTGGAAGATTCCACAGCGTAGTGATAGTTGGTGAGGGTGGACATTCGATCGTCTGATTGAACGTGGATATCCGAAACGCCTGACCAAAAAAGCCCGCAAGAGAGCGTGGTTTAACCCAAGGGAGACATTGCTAGAACCTAATGAACGCAACAATGATATGGATCAACGTTTGATATGTGTAACAACTTTCTCAACTAAGAGCAATGAAATCAAAAAAGCTATAAATAAACACTGGACAATTATCGCGGATGACCTTGGCGATAACAGCTTACCTTTGCATTCTTTCAAGAAGGCCAAAAATATCCGGGACCATGTGGTCAGTTCATTTTTGGAATGTCCACCCTCACCAACTATCACTACGCTGTGGAATCTTCCAGCCATCGTGGGCCATTTCACGTGTGGAAAGTGTAAGGCTTGTCCTTCCACTATTCAAACAAAGGAATTGTCTTTTAAACACCACCGCATAAAATTGAGAACCCACACAAACTGCAATACCACAGATGTGATTTATTGTATAGTCTGCCCTTGTGATCTAATCTATGTAGGTCCGATGCAACAACGGGTAAAAATGCGATTTTTACAGCACTGCAGCCGTGTCAGGTGTAAAGTGATTGGAGCGCCGCTGGTGGAACATTGTATAAAAGAAAATCATCCTCCAGAAATCCTCAAGTGGATTGTACTAGAACAAGTAAAGCTTGGCCCGAGAGGAGGTAACATTTCTCCCATCCTTAATGTTAGGGAATTGAAGTGGATAGAATTTTTTGACTCTGTACACAATGGGCTCAATGAGACTGAGAGTAGCTTTATACAACTGGCCGCTCTATGAATTCTGACCCACTTTCCTGTTGGTACTATCGCTATTCTGTGACTTCATTTCTAAAATGTCAATGCTTGGAAGCAATGTAAATGTGTCCTTTTACCACCATGTATGGTAGGTACAGGCACATTATGTAAGTTTATCTATGAACAACATCACTATCGCTATCCTTTGACTTCTTTCCTACAATTGTCAATGCTTGGAAGTTATGTAAATGTGTCCTTTTACCACCTTGTATGGTAGGTACAGGCACACTAAGTAAGTCTATCCATGAGGGACTTTCGTGTTTGGATTAAGGCAATTATGATATGATAAGGTGGGCGCTTTTTACATGTTTTGATTTGTTCGTAATGCCATTTTGGAAGTTGAAATAACTGTGTGCTTCTACCACCATGTTAGGTAGGTACAGGCACTTTATGCTTGTCGACCCCTTATTAACATCCATCCTCCTAACTTGTTAACTCTGACACGGTGGCTAGTTATAGCCCTGAGTTATGTGCCTTCTCTCTGGAAACGAGGTGGTATTTCAGTAATGTATTTTTCCGTATACCTAAGATGCTGGTACAAATGCTCGTCTTGTCTTAACAATTGGGAGTCTGACGGCGTTATTTATCTACTTCGCGAAACGTAACTATCATAAACAAAACTGCCCCTGGTTACAGGACATCACTGGTTGAGTCCTTGACAACCTTGTAACTGATCGGAAAGTCAGTTTTTTGTTGTGATTACACGCTCATAAGGACGTAACCCCGCCCCTCAGCTCTTACTTCCTGGTTACGAGAGTGTTTGACATTCATTGCTTCGTAATCCCGCTTGTCTTCAGAACTACGTGCTGACTCAATTTATTGAAAGGTAAGCCACTTCAGTGGAGAAGTGTGGCTCACTGGTTAGAGGAGGCAGACCCGGACGCTGAGATCAGACCCGGGACCAGGGTTCGATTCCCGACGCGGCAGGGTCTTGAGCCCAAAATGTCCACGGACTCGGTAATTCTCGCTTCGGTGCCTACTCGAATCACAGGTTCACACTCTGCAACTCTGGGCAATAGCTTGCTTAATCTCCACTACGGCCCCCCGCGGCGGGATGCCTGGCTTTCACCTTGGGGATACCCAGTAAGGGGCTATCTCACAGGGAAAAACCAGGACGGGTTCCCAATGCAAAGCGCTTTGAGACCTGGCGGTGATATTGCGCTATATAAAAACCCATCCATCCATCCATCCATCCACTTCGGGGTAATCCAGGCTCATTCTTATGATGACCCTACGCCTAATAAATCTAACACGACGATGTGGATTTTGTATTCTGAGTCCTTTTCCCCCGCCCTTTTTTCCAGATACTACCTTACCAATCGGATTGGACCTAGATCTTTGGGATTAAGGTAAAAACAACCAATCTTTATAGTGTATCGCCCACAGGTGATAACGGCAATTGTTTTGAGCCTAATCCAGTGATTTTCCTACCTATTCAGGAATACCACGAAGTACGCTTGGCGGACTCGATGTCCTTCTAATCATTCCCTCCATACTAAGGTAAATGCGCCTATTGACTATGTTAGCCCTTGCTCAGTGTAGGTTTTTAATGAGTGTGCCGAGCACTTTATGTGCTACGGCATTTGTTTGGGATCTTTAGACCCTTTTTCCTGATTTAGTTTATATTTTCTCTACCCTAGGAGGCATGCCCACCGCCCTTCTGTCCTGATGAAGACCCACCTCGTAAGGGATAAATTACCCTACAAATGCTCAGGGTCGAAACGTTGACTGTTTCCACGACTGTTTTCACCACGTTTACCAACTCCTAAAAATAAAAATCAGGAATTGCATAACCATTTAGGAGAATATTTGGTTCTGTGTAACTACATAGTGACTAGTGCATTTCATGTGGCTCCGAATTAGGGAGATCATTTTATGGATGTGTATACGTTTATTGACAATTTTTTTTATTCAAATTTCACTCTTTGTTCACTGAAATCCTCACGTCACAACCCCCCCTCTTCTCTATCCATGTGGGCACAATGTATTGTAATGAAGTATACAATTTCTTATGAATGATATAACCATAAGAAGGTTAAAATAGTTGCTGTGTGAATAAACAACACTGCTTCTTTATTTATTCTCTTTTCCTATTTTCTTAAACATTTTTCATTTTGAATAAATTGCTCTTTCATGTCCGGGACCCCTTTTCTGTCCATAACAATTGTTTACCCAGGTCCCAGTGACTCTTTTTGGGTTTAACCCTGTTTTTTACAATATATCATGACTTTACCAACGCATGCAGGCAGCATAGTAAAATAAATATGCTAATTTGGCATTTCAAATGCATGCACTATGTATAGCATAAATAATTAGGCATTAAATCATGACTAGCAGAGGAAAATATGCTAACCTGGCATTACAAACAATCTCAAAATAGCAGTGAACTTCACTACTGGAGAACATTTTGATTCTATGTACCGGACTCGGAGCAGCCTCCTAGCCCTATCTGCAAGTTAATAACATAAGGAAAGGAGATTGAAGCAAATCCACAGCTCAGTCCCTCTGAGCAAAAGATGATGAAGGAAAGTATTTGAAATGTTGATCAGTAAATGGTCGATTACTGTATCCTTGAAAGCGGCAACACAGCACTAGGCCAGATGGAAAGATAACGCACAATTTGTGAAGGATAGAGGAATAAAGCGCAGTAAAGAGACACATGATGAGCAGGTGCATGAAAGGAGCATGCAACCTTAAAACATCCTCAAGAGCTATAATTGAGAGCAAGCTGGGAGATGCGGCAAGCAAGCTGGGAGATGCGGCACCAGTCAGACAAGCCACATTATAATGAGGAGTCTACCTACGAATGCAGTTAGCGCTCTAGACTTTCTTCGGTTAAACAATAATGGGGTAACCCTGTGTCCCTCAGAACCTGGGTATGTATAAGATAAACAACAGATGGTTCTGTCGGGTAGAAGGTATGTTTACTTAATGGTGCTCATAATGCACTTGTTAAAATCGGGTAGCAATCTATTCACAGCGCCTATAAAGTAAAACAATTTTCTTTGGAAAAAGGCAACCAAAATCTAGATGCTTTGTACTGCTTCGTTTTATTAGAATTACATCATTCATAGATAATCACAGTAAAGAGTGGCTGTCAACATGGGAACAATATTTACATGGATGTAAGGTGATCTTGTGACATAGGTGATCAGTGCTTAACAAGTGAACAATATATACCAGGTGGTTGAGTTTTTATATACAGGTGAGGGATAGGCCAGATAATGCTTTTCGACCAATGACTCCTTTCTTTCGTTGTGTGGAGTCTTGGTTAGTTTGGACCTTGAGTAATCGTCGACGTTTCAACCCTAAATGTGCCCCAGTTGGAGGTCACGCAGGGTCTTCATCAGGACAGTATGTTGGGAATGGGACGGTGACAGCCTATAATCATAAAAGGAGGCGCATATCAATGAGATGAGGTTGCTGGTGTGCTCAGGACGATGCGCAGGAGTCATAGGGTGACAGTACTCACCCTAGAGGGGCCGGACTTGTTTGGGCCGGAGTCTGTGGGAAACTTGTGAAAGTTTTAATTTCTGGGTCCAAGCAATAATTACTCTATAGAGGTGAGAATAGTGGTTCAGAATGGGGACCACGGGGAGCAAACAACTAAAAATAAACAAGGAAAACTCGTGGTGAACCCAGGGCATGCGTGGTATCCTGCTTCTAATCAGGGCGTGATATCAGTGGTATCCATATGGTTATACTGCTAGTTTGAAGTGTATTAAAAACGTGCTAGTGCGGGTGGTGAGAGCCTTCAATATTCCGGTAATAAAAACTGCGCTAGTGAAGTGCATCTGAGAACAGTGGTAGAAATGAGTCTTACAGCCGCGTATGTCAGTGGTAGTGGTGGCGGGTGGCTGGCGATTATTAAAAGCCCGCATGGGTGCTGGGGTGGAAGGATGGCAAGTTCCCAACTAAGGATAAACCAGTAAAACTCATGGTGGCCCCTAGGCATGCGTGTGATCCTGCTTCTAATCAGGGAGTGTGGCAGCCCAGGGCGTGATAGCAGTGGTGTCCACATGGTTATTCCGCTAGGTTGGAGTGTATTAAAAACGTGCTAGTGCACGTGGTGAGAGCCGTCTATGTTCCGGTTATAAAAAATTAGCTTGTGAAGTGCATCTTAGAACAATGGTAGAAATGTGTTTTAAGGCCGCGTGTGTCGGCGGTAGTGGTGGCGGCTGGCTGGAGATTATTAAAAGCCCGCATGGGTGCTGGGGTGGAGGGATGGCAAGTTCCCTACCGTGATGCAGTGTGTGTTAGAACCGAGTGAGTAGGCGGGGGTTAATTCCAGCCTGTGCGTGTACTTCTTTTCTGTCCATCGTGAGAGAAGCTAATCGGCGAATATTAGAGACGGCGGTTGTGAAGTGCACTGTGATAAAAGTCTCTGCTCACCGCGTGTGTAGGGATCTGGCAGAGTGCTGGTAGTTACAAGGCCGCAGAAGTGCGGGCTGTGCTGGAGGGAGGGCAAGTTCGCTACCGTGGGTGAGGGGTGGGGGCGGTATCTCTTAAAACCGCGTGACCAAATGATGAATATTTCAAGCCTACGCGTGTGCAATAGGGGTATTAAAGCCGCACTTGTGCCCATCGTGCAAGCCGCTGAGCGGCAATTAATAGGAACAATGGGTGCGAAGTGCACTGTAAGTACAGTCTTCGCTCAAAGTGATCGGTGTGCCTGCCCGCCGCGTGTGTTTGTCCTGGTGTTCCCGGCCAAGTGTCTATTATTAAAACATCGCGTTGCATCTAATGTGTCTTAAAACCATTCTGTAGTGCGTGGTGGGTGCTGCTACATGGCGTATGTTAAACCTTTTATGTGTCAAGTGCAATTTTAAAAAGGGGATCTCAGCTCCATGACTGATTACCGAGCGAAGAGTAGGGCACGGACCATTTCACAAGGGTGGTTGGGCATAATCGCTGTTCTGACCTGTTCTCAGGACTCCCCCGCACCGCACGGCCACCAGCTGTGTGTACGCCCCTCGTGTGCCCCTCGCTGCTGCTCGCAGCCTCGTTCTGCCGTCTGCCTGTCTCCCTAGCTGCCTGCCTCACTGTACTGTTCCCCAGCTGTTTCGCCGTAAATCTGTTTCAAGCTGTTGTATTTTGTGCTTCAATTTGTTTAAAGTTGTTGGATTTTGTGTGTTTCCCGCTCTGCCTGCCCGCCCCGCTCCCCGCTTCCCGCCGACGTTCTCGCGGCCACGCCCCCTTTTTTCTGTGTCCTTCCCGCTCCCGCCTCCCAGCTGCTCCTCCCTCCCACTTGTCCTTAAATGGCGACCGCGCGGCGCAGGTGAGAGTGACCTGTTCTCAGGACACCCCCGCGCCGCACGGCCACCAGCTGTGTGTACGCCCCTCGTGCGCCCCTCGCTGCTGCTCGCAGCCTCGTTCTGCCGTCTGCCTGTCTCCCTAGCTGCCTGCCTCACTGTACTGTTCCCAAGCTGTTTCGCTGTAAATCTGTTTCAAGCTGTTGTATTTTGTGCTAATATTTGTTTAAAGTTGTTGTATTTTGTGCTTCAATTTGTTTAAAGTTGTTGGATTTCGTGTTTCCCGCTCTGCCTGCCCGCCCCGCTCCCCGCCGACGTTCTCGTGGCCACGCCCCCTTTTTTCCGTGTCCTCCCCGCTCCCGCCTCCCAGCTGCTCCTCCGTCCCACTTAGCCTTAAATGGCGACCGCACGGACGCGCAGCTGTCATGCGCAGTGAGAGCGTTGATTGTGCGCCGAAGGCGCGCCAAAGGCAAGCCCGTCTGCGCCCATCCGCGCCCGTCCACGCCTGGACCGCGCCTAGCGCCAGGACCCTTGGCCCCCGCCGACGCCAGACAACACGACGGACTTACGACGCCGCCACCCTCAACGCACTCAATGCCGGTCCAACGCCCGCCTGCTGCCAAGCCACTCCGAAACGCACCCACGGACCCTTCACCTGCCATGCCTGCAAATTCACCTGCCTCCGGACCTGCACCGCCCCCGCCAAGCCGAGCGCCAGCAACAACCACCTCAAGTGCATCCAGCTCAACACCCGCTCCGTCCACAGACACGCCGTCGAACTATGGAACCTGCTCGACACCACATCACCAGATGTCGTCTTCCTCACGGAAACCTGGATGAACGCCTCCTCAGCGCCCGACATCGCCATCCCGGACGGATACAAGATCGTCCGGAGGGACCGCGTGAACCAGACTGGAGGAGGCATCGCCATCGTACACAAGAACACCATCCGCATCACAACCGACCCCAGTGACACCTTCCCCGCCGCCGAGCACCTCCACTTCCAGATACACACGGACCCCAAGACAATCCTCAGAGGCACCCTCGTCTACAGACCCCCGGGACCACGCACACAATTCAGCGAAGACATCACGGACTTCATCAGCCTGCACGCCCTCCCCTCCGCGGACTACATCCTCCTAGGGGACCTCAACTTCCACCTGGAGAACAACAAGGACCGCAACACCGCCGCCCTGCTGGACAACCTCGCAAACCTCGGACTCAAGCAACTGGTCAACACCCCCACTCACTACGCAGGCCACACGCTTGACCCCGTCTTCTCATCCAGCAAGCACATCACCTTCAGCCACTCTACCGGACTTCACTGGACCGACCACAGCTGCGTCCACTACAGCTTCAGAAGAACAACGACCCACCACCACCCGCAACAGGTTCCTCACAGGAGCTGGATCAAGATCACCGCCGAGCAGCTCACCACCTCCCTCAGCCAGAACCCACCCGCAAGCACAACGGACCCCAACGAAGCAGCCCGCAACTTCACACAGTGGCTGACCGCCTGCGCAGACGACCTCGCGCCACTGAAGAACCCTCCCAGCAGACCCAGAAGCACGAAAACCACCTGGTTCACCGACGAACTCAAGGACTCCAAGAAGAACTGCCGCACCCTCGAGAAAGCCTGGCTCCTCAACCAGACCACAGACAACATGACCACCCTCAAACAAGCCACCCGCAAGCACCACCAGCTCATCCGCACTACCAAGAAGAAAACACTGAAGGAACGACTGGACAACAACGCCCATGACAGCAAGGAACTCTTCAGCATCGTCAAGGAGTTCTCCAACCCCAGCACGGGCAACAACGACATCACTCCTTCTCAAGACCTCTGCGACTCTCTCGCCTCGTTCTTCCACCGCAAATTCGCCAAAATCCACAACAGCTTCGGCGCACCATCCACGCACCCCACCGTCGGACCAACGCCCCCCACCGCCATCCTCCGCACCTGTACCACGGTGACCACCGAAGACACAGCCCCCGCGATGAACACCATCCACTCCGGATCTCCATCTGACCCCTGCCCCCACCACGTCTTCAACAAGGCCGACTCCATCATCACACCCCAACTGCGGGACATCATCAACATCTCCTTCAACACCGCCACCTTCCCCGAGAGCTGGAAGCACGCCGAGCTCAGCGCCCTACTGAAGAAACCAACAGCGGACCCCACCGACCTCAAGAACTATCCCCCATCTCGCTCCTACCTTTTCCGGCCAAAGTCATCGAGAAGACCGTCAACAGACAGCTTGCCGCCTTCCTCGAGACAAACGGATTCCTTGACCCCTCGCAGTCCGATTTCCGAGCCAACCACAGCACCGAGACCGCCCTCATCGCAGCCACCGACGACATCAGAACCCTGCTCGACAACGGGGAAACAGCGGCCCTCATCCTCCTGGATCTCTCCGCAGCGTTCAACACCGTCTGCCACCGCACCCTAGTCCAACGCCTCAGCAACACTGGTGTCCAAGAGAAGGCTCTGGAATGGATCATCTCGTTCCTCGCCGGAAGAACACAGAGAGTCCGCCTCTCCCCCGTTCCGATCCGAGGCCACCAAAGTCATCTGCGGCGTACCGCAAGGATCATCACTCAGCCCACCCTCTTCAACATCTACATGAGACCCCTTGCAGCCATCGCACGCCAACACAACCTCAACATCATCTCCTACGCCGACGACACCCAACTGATCCTCTCCCTCACCAGTGACCCCGCCAATGCCAGAACTAGCCTACACGAAGGGATGAAAGACGTCGCTGAGTGGATGAAGAACAGCCGCCTGAAACTGAACTCAGACAAGACGGAAGTCCTCATCCTGGGACCAACGCCCTCCGCCTGGGACGACACCTGGTGGCCCCCGGCCCTAGGCAGTGCACCCAAGCCAACAGACCACGCACGCAACCTGGGCTTCATCCAGGACTCCTCCCTCTCGATGACCAGACAAGTCAACGCCGTCTCCTCATCATGTTTCAACACGCTACGCACGCTCCGTAAGATCTTCAGATGGATCCCGGCCGAAACCAGGAAGACGATCACTCAGGCACTCGTCACGAGCCGACTGGACTACGGAAACACCCTCTACGCCGGAACCACAGCCAAGCTACAGAAAAGACTCCAATGCATCCAGAACGCCTCCGCCCGACTCATCCTGGACATCCCCCGACGCAGCCACATCTCCGGACACCTGAGGGACCTGCACTGGCTCCCCGTCAGCAAGAGAATCACGTTCAGACTCCTCACCCACGCACACAAGTCCCTCCACGACCTGGGCCCCAAGTACCTCAACGACCGCTTGACCTTCTACACGCCCACCTGCCAGCTACGTTCGACAAGCCTCGCCCTCGCCGCCGTACCACGCATCCGAAGAGCCACCGCCGGAGGAAGATCCTTCTCCTACCTGGCGGCCAAGACATGGAACTCCCTCCCCACCCACCTCCGGCTGACCCAGGACCATCTCGCCTTCAGGAGACAACTCAAGACCTGGCTGTTCGAGCAATAGCAGACCCCCCTCTCCCAAGCGCCTTGAGACCCTCCGGGTGAGTAGTGCGCTATACAAATGCTGTGATTGATTGACTGATTGATCGCTGTGCTCACCTGAATAACACAAAGTACTCATCTGTGGGCAGACAGGCCGCAGTACCGTCTGTCCGCTGCATAGATTCAGAATTACTCAAGTAGAGGGCAATGGTATAAATGGGGATGTGCTAACGTGACGTCTAAAGTGCAGGGAGGGTTGGGCAAGTTTCAACAGGGACGTGGAAAGCAATTCTTCATCAGATTGCCGAGAACATAGCAACACAAAATGGAGTCATGTGGGTTATTTTAAAATACAGTTCAACAGTCCCTCCTTTTGCCATGCAGAGGCAACAATCAGTCGTCATCCAGGTCAATGTTTATCATCTCCTGGACCTCTTTCTCGATCATCATCATTGCATTGTGATGTAGAATTTCACAGAAAAAAACAAACAGTTTCTTGTCCATTTGGGGCATAATGAATACAAGGTGATTGGGAGAGAAATTTAACATAATATAATAGATTGTCAGGGCATTAGTGTTGTTAGAGCTCTTCTTTCCAGTGTCCTTTTACAGTGAGCCATCACTGGTAGGCTCCCATTGTTCTTCTTAGCGTTGGCGCTGTTGAGCACCGGCATGAAGCTATGCGTCCAGCTCGGATCCAGATTCCACGTTGCAGGGCGAGGTCTTTCTTTCTCTGGGATCACAATCCCTTTTCCCTGTTCACTAACTAATCCATCGCTGGTACCTCAGACAGGGTACCCGCACCTTATTGTTTATCCGTGAAGTCAATCCATACTAACCCTATCCTATCTTTGTGCATTGTTCCTTCATCAAGTTGATTAAAAAAAAAACATGTGAAAAAGGGGGGTTTGTGGGAGCCAAAGGAAGAGAGGTTGGAGTGGGGTCAGACTGGAGATGGACCAAGGGGGACAGAGGCTCCGCACAAGTGAGCCCACAAATTAGGCCCAATGGGCTGAGACTTCAGGCACAAGTAAACCAACAGGCTGGGGGCTTCTGGACAGCCCTTCTTTCTTTCATTCTCCTTGTCCGTGTTAGTGCCTCGTCCAGCATATCTTTGCTCTGCGGCTCCACCTTGGTCGTGGTCATAGGTGTTCCACGCCTTGCAGTCAGGCTGTGCATCGCGGCCGACCTCTCTCTTCCAATGACGGAGGGCATTCTTGAATCTAGCAGTGAGTATTAAACGAATTTTTAGAGAACTGGCAGGGGAAGATGTTACACAATTTAGTTTTCTCTCCCATCCCCAAGCAGCTGAGGAAATACGTATCATTTACTAAAAAAGGAAGATACTGTTGAAACTCTGAATCTTTGCATCTATGTATATTATTCATTCATGAACTTTCACTGTTGTGCAGGTCTACAAACACCTATAGGAATTTCCAGCGTACATATTATCTTTTGTGTCCATTCCTTTCACATTTATGGCTGTTGCAAGAAATCTAAAATTATTAATCATATAGCCTGTTAAATTCAAACTGACTTTTCCAGCAAAAAGAAACCTGTTGTTACAAAGCAAAGTCCTGCAGGGCTACATTTTCTTCAAGATCTGCTAACCACAATAAAAAGTGTGATGCGTTATTATCATGGGCCTACAGGTACCCTTCCTAGTATTGTGCATCATAATAGTACACAGGCTGAGTGTTGTCCCATCCTGTTAATGTTTCTTACTCTCAACTAAACATCTTGACCTCAGTACCCATTCAGCAGGGCTTACTACAACATTCCTTTCACTTTAGTTCAAATAATTTTTCATACATATTATTCTTATTTCTGCATTATCCTTTACAACCTGGCTACTTCATTAGTTAATGAAGGACTTGCGATGTCCCTACAACTAAAAAAAACCAGGACATTTCACAAAATTAGAAGAAGGACTACGATTTTACTTCAAGCGATGAGCGTGCTCCTCAGCATTACAGAACAGTCAATAAGAACATACATAAAATGCAATTTTTAAACCTAGTAGCTTGCCTGTTAATTAAATTGTTTTCTTGAGACACCTGCTAACTATCCCTGTTTTGCAGAACGAGAAAAACACCTCCCACCATTTTTAGTCGACACTTTTTAAAAACCAGGACATGAGCTACATTTCTTGAAATTTGCTGGGACAGCTGGTTAAAAATGGGGCCCGTCCTGGCAAAACGGGGACGTCTGGTCACTCTACTTATATGCAATGTGTGTGGTAACATGAACAATGGTGTTGGTGCCATTAAGGCATTTAAAACAAAAGCCACCGACATATAGCTCCCTTTTTAAGGGTCAGATTAGGGGACATCAGTCGTCTTACCCGTCCTTTCATTTTCAGCCAATGAAATTCCATCATTTTACAGAAAGGAGGGGTAGTAACATGGCAAAATATGGTATTTTGTTTCTGTCAATTTGTTCAAACACTGTTGTGTTAAAGCCAATTAGACGTGTACTTGTGAGGTACAGTATCGTCATTTATTATAAAGCAAATTCACAGCATTCTGTGAAGCGAACGGCTAAGAGTGAGTCCACCCAGTTGTCATATGGAATTGATCCTAGCATGGTCATTCCTGGACAGCGTAGGTAGGCTCAAAGAGCGAAAGAGAGAGAGACCACAACAAGTTATCCAGTGCACTTACCACGTAGGACAGTACAGGACAATTCGCATATTAAGTACATAAACCAAAGGGAAACACAAAACTCACAGTCTTTGTATACACACAATACAGAATAAGACGTGACAATACATGTACCAAGCACGAAGAAAAACGCAGCGTTAGTTACACAAAAGGACTTTTTCATGCACGTCGCGCATCTCATAGTTGACCTGAAAATACTTACTTTTGATGGCTAGACACAGGTACAGTCGTACTAATACTTACAGTGGGGTCCCCCAATCAACTGCGTGAGGAACCATAACTGTAAGTGCAGTGTCAAGGACCATGCCAGCAGGTTGGCGAATGGATATGGCAGCTGCAGCTGCTGCTCTCATGCATGGGTTACAGGATCTAGAACTGCAGAAAAATATGCACAGGGGCGTTGTCTGTCACCAAAACACTGTGTTAGCACTGACAATGCGCAACCATTATGCTCGTGTACAAAAAACAAATGAAGGGCTTCTGATAACTAAGGGTGCCTAGCACCGGGGCCGAACACAAAGCTGTTTTCAGTTCTTCAAATGCATGCTGGCACTCATTTGTCCAAGGGAGTGGGTGAGGAATAACAAGTGTGAGGGTCAATAAAGGTTTAATGAGTAAAGAAAAATTGGGTATCCACTGGCGGCAGTAGGAGGTGATACCAATGAAAGCACGGACCTCCTTCTGCGTCTTTGGTGGGGGCATTTTACTGATTGTTTGTATTCGTTCAGGGGTGAGGCAGCGTCCCTCCGTCGACAGGAGATGACCTAAGTAGGTCACCTCATGTCGACAATATTGGAGTTTGGATAAAGAAACTTTGTGATTGGACTGGGCCAGATGTACAATGAGAACAGTGACAATAAGTATTTATTATTATTGTTATTATATTTTATTATTATTTTCTTAGATCGAAATATATATTAAGGAATTAAGAGCATGAAAGCATGCAAGAAAGTCACCTAATATGCCACAAAATCATTATTTTTGTGTTTTACATAATCACTCCCTGCGATTTCATTTTTTTTTTTAATTGAACATTTCTCACCTTCGAATAATTGCGCTTTTCATTGTCTTGTGAAATGTAATTCTAGTTGTATTTTGGAAAGTAATCTGTTTCTCTTTGTTATAGTATCAATCGCAAAACAACATGAAGCTGACTCTAACCCTTTCATTCCCCACCCCAGTGGAGCACCGGAGCGTGGATGGTGTTAGTGGGTCAGGGGCGCTTTTTTACTTCCCTTTGTTTCCCCCTTTGTTTTAAGAAAAACACGAACGGCTTTGTCTGAGCTTAATGCCCATGGTTCAAATACTGAAAGAGACAGTTTCCGTAATACAACGCACGAGTATGATCAGCATTAAAGCAGCACCTTTATCAACACTGCGGTTTCCCTGCGCAGGCACACTCTTAAAATAGATAGAAGATTGGCGACGAGGACAACGTTCAGCACAAACACTGCAAAAGCACAGTGTGCGGAATGGCGTCAAATAATCAAGGGAAAATCGATGTTATTTAGTGGTAATTTGAATTTTAAAAAATCAGAAACATTATCATATCAAACGATTCACACAAGGGCATGGGATGGAAAGAAAACAAAAATGCACTTGGAGTTTTGCCTGAAAACGGAACGGGGATCTTGTTCCTGACAAAAATTGTGTCACATTTTGGACAGTTCCCACACAAAATCGGACAAAGAATGCCCAAAATCACCAATACTGTACCAGAGAGAAACGATGTTCAGCCCAACTTCTACATAAATGCAAAATCTAAAATTGGCACGAAGATTAAAATAGTTCTTAATGAGAGTCATGTAGATGTCATGTTCTCTCTGCCAGTGTGATTTTGTACTCTAGTGGTCCGATAATGGCATAAACAAAGGCTCCGCACTGGAGGACCCTTGCAGTGAACACAAAAGATCACCTTCGCTGGAGCAGTGTTTGCAGGCCTGAGACGGGCTAGGAAGAGATAGCCATTGAAATGCGAGACTTTTGAAATAAGGCTCGGCTTGATAAATTCAAATACAAATAGATCCGAATTGCAATTAGCATCGATTCCTCCCAGTTTCCCCTGCACAGGGAGTGGATGCTGCCGTCAATTCAGGCAGATTTGCCTGGAAATCAAACTTGTTTCCTTTACGGCCACTCTTAACAGATGTGGGCAGTGTCTGATATGAAAATGAGATTTATGACCATGGGCTAATTCCTGGCCGTGTGTTTATTCAGCACGCCTGCCGGCTCGGTGCGGAGCCAGGGCTGGCCAGACCTCGAGCGACCTAGCATGGACGGGCACTGGAGGCACGGCTTGGCAAAGCGAGCGGGGTCCTGGCGAAGTGTGGCTCCGTGGACAGTTGCAGGAGCAGTGGCCGTGGGATATACAACTAACACAAATCGAATTCAGAGTTACCGTGCAATGGGGAGGCGCTTCATACACATTTCATCCCAAAGCATCACAGCCCCATGTCAAAGTCCTACTTATGAATATCGCATTTTGTATGGCTACAGACATAATGCTTACTCTCTGTACATACAGTGTAGTATACACTTTCAGACAGCGAGCTAATTGTGTAAACGATGTGTAGATTACCGTGTATAACCCACACCACTAAAATACAATGCGCCATTATCAAGTACTACACACCGAAATCCATCATCATCGTCACCCCGACGTACAACACTGCAACATGATGCGCCATCATCATCAGCACTCCAAGAAGGTGCACCATTGTGCGCATCACAGTGCTCTGGGTGGCGCTCAATCTTACCAACGCAGTACCTTGCACAGTTCTTGTCTCCACTAAAGCTGTCCTTAGGGCCCTTATCAACACAACATACACATCATTGCCAGCACCGCAATAGCTTGTGCGTTTCTAATTAGCACAAAAGAGACACCATTATCGGCATCACAATGCCCTCCACAGTCACCGTCATCACAATAAGATCATCTAGGCTCAAGTTCTCATCGACACTACCATACCCTTCAAAGTAATGGGCTCCACAGAAGATGCACCATTGTAAGCATCATCAAACCTTGCACAGTTCTCATTGTCACAATAATAGCAGGTGGGCGACAAACACTTGCACAGTCCTCTGCACCACAACCTGCTGCACCAATATCGGCACCACACTAGGCTGCACGTAGTTATCAATACACTACACTCCATCATAATACCCTACACAGACATCATCACCGTAAGAGGATGTACCATTGTTAGCACCATACTATCCTGCACAATCCTCGTCATCACAGCAAGATGTATAGCTGTCAGCACCACAACACCACCCACAGCCCTCCTCGCCACCTTAAAATGGATTATACGAGACCCCTATTATCAGCACTACAGTCCCCTGCACTGTCCACACCACAACGATAGGCTGCTGCTGTCTCTGCACCACAATACCATGCACACTCATCCTCATTACCATGAGATCACCAATACCACGATACAGTGCAAAGTTCTCTTCACCAAAACTATGTAGAGTTTTCAGCAAGGCAGTACCCTGCACAGTGCACGGGACCACGAAAGACGCACCATTATTAGCATCAAAATACCATGCCCAGTACGCCTCGCCACAGTAGGCTGCACTCTCATCAGCACCACAATATGCTGCACACAGAGAGGGATCACTAGAGTGAGATGCATAATTTTTAATCTATCATGTATTACTATACCCTCTTCTATTCTCTGATTATCATGATTCTGGGCTTTCTGAATCACACTCATAAGCATGATTTTACCTTCGTTCTTTTTCAGTTTGATTTCTTTCTGTTTGGACTCCTTGCGCCAAACCCAAAAGGAATCAAGCATTGCAGGCCTAACTTTTCTCTGAAACAATTTCTCCTCTAAATTATCTAATACAGGAGGCTCAAAACTACCATATATTGGCCATTGCAATTCAGTATTACCCTTTGTACTTCATGATTAGGGGTCCCCAAAGGAGTAAACGGACAAGATTCCTCCAATGCGGAGTCCTGTGTACAATAACAACAACACCATTTCCGGAATTTACTAAGTCCAGGCATCTCTAGATGTGTATCCTGGATCCAAACGTCAAAGGGTACAATCGAATATTTACAGCCTATAACTGTGCTTACCCCTTGGCTTCGGCTTTTGCAAAAGTCGAATCAAATACCAAAACCAAAATACAATTCACCAAAGAAGTGGGCCACTCCCACTCTAACCTGACCGTTAATCTTCCGTCACACGGCAAGTGTCACAAAGGTCTCGATCTCCAAAGACTAGGAACCGGAACTGGGGTGTCAGTCGGGGCCGCAGTCAGGTAGCCCACGGGAAGGAGGAATCACGCAATCGGAGACCTTGGGCCCACAAAGACAATTTTCAGCCAATATAGTGGCGCGCCTCCTTTGGAATTCGATCACGGACCCCTCACGACCACCAGGCTTGATGACGACCACCGAAGACGCCCCACGTTGAGGCGCCAGATTGTAGAACCGGCTTTTTGGAGACCTCTCCCCCACTAGGAGACTCAAAGCCAGTGGTGCAGGGCACACCTTAGAATCTACGGGTTCTCCCTTGTTCAAGTCATACATTACCAAAGAGACCAGGACAACCAGCCATGGAGGGAAGTAAGTTATTTATTAGCTCGAGCTAAGGACAGAGGTCCCTGAATGATACAAAGACAATTCTACGGAGACTGCTGTTTTACTCCACAGCTTATACATATTTATAGCGCTAGCCACGCCCATTTGTACAATACACAGTTCCACATTTTGATAAGTTCCTCATTCTGACAAGTTCTTCGTCAGTCTTATGGTGCAATCGTGGTTAGGGGACATCTGTTTGCACAATGTCCACAGCCTCGGGCTCCCTTGCTCAATGGTGTGGTCACGGGGCACAGCCCCGTGTTTCCTCTATTAGTTGGTGTGGTCACAGTGCACAGCCTCGTGCTTCCTCTATCAGTTGGTGTGGTCACAGGGCAGCTGGTCGTGACAGGTTGAGTTACCAACAATGGACAGGATGTGGCTGAGTCTCTGGCACAACTGGGGGGGTGAGGCACACAGGCAGCTTTTCGGAATCGGCTCGACCACAAGGAGCAGGGAGGGTTGGGCAAGTTCAACAGGGACGTGGAAAGCAATTCTTCATCAGGTTGCCGAGAGCATGGCAACACAAAATGGAGTCATGTGAGTTATTTTAAAATACAGTTCAACACCCCAAAGCCCATACCCGCACTGAACCCTAAAATTACCCCTGGCACCCCAAAACTCATACCCACCTTGAACCCTAAAATTATCACTGCCACCCCATACCCCACACCCACCCTGAACCCTAAAATTAGCCACCTGGCATCCCAAAAGGTGAACGCTACGGGGCAGATTTACAAGCCAACTGGCATGGGTGCAAATTCAGGACAGTGAGTGTAAAAATTCAGGACAAAGGGTCAAAATTTGGGACAAAAGGTAAGGTTTACAGACATATACTATTGCGCAACCTTCTCTGATGTAGGTAAGTAAATAGACAACCACTAAAGTACAAGTGAAAATAAGTTTATATTAGGTTGAGACAATTGTGCACTTCATGGTTTGTCTATATACACGCAGCTTTAAGCAAATGTGCAGGTCTTTTTGTGGTAAGAAAACCGCCCCCACCTTCCCAGCTCCCAGAGAAAACACCTGATGCCCGGTCTGGCCTTGGTACCACCCTCCAATGATGCCCCTCATCTTCACATAGACCCTCTCTCATGTGTATTTAATTTCTTCTATAGTGCTACTCATCCCAAGTATGTGGGGCAGAGTTTTGGAGTTCGTTACAACATTCACATATTATAAAGAGACAATCACTCATATAAATGGCAAAGTCAATGTATAGGAAATGTTGCTTAAGATAATGGGGCTTACAATGTGTAATCATACTTTTATCCATCATTCAGTCTTTCACCATTGATTTTGTCCTTCCATCTGTGTACCCAACAATGTCCATATTCATCCATTTACAAACCTATCTATCACGTTTCCTTCCATCCATCATTTCACTTATCTATCCCTCAATCCACCCTTTTACTCATCCATCATCCATCCATCTACCCTTTCACCCTATCCATCCATACACTAATCCATCCACTCTTCCACCCATCCATATATTAACTCATCCATCCAGCCATTCACCCATTCAGTCATCCATTTACCCATCCTCCTTCCTCTTTCAATTCCCCTTTCACTTAGCCATCCATCCTTCCATCCACCCACCCATCCATCTACTCTTCCACTCATGAATCCATCCATTGAACCTATCATTCATCCCTCCTTTCACTCATCCATCCATCGTTCACTCATTGATCAATCCTTTTGTCCATCTACCCGCCCTTTCACTCACTCATCCAACCTTACATCCACCCTTTCACTCATCCGTCCATCCATTCACCCTTTCACTTATCAATTCATCAATCCACCCTTTCACTTATCAATTCATCAATCATTTCACTCATCCATCCACCTATTCACTCGCCCGTCATCCACCCTTTCACTCATCCATCCATCCATCATTTCACTCATCTATGCAGCCATCCATCCACCCATCCCTTCACTTACTTACTCACTCACTTTTTCACATTAATTATGAGACCTATCAAGAACTCCACCCTTGCTGTTGTTCCTAAAGCAAGGGGTGGGGTGGAGCAGGGTTCACTATGCCCCTGCACAATGGCAATCTGAAAAAGTGGACAGCATGAGTCATGCATGATTTACAGTGCCTTGACGCTGGGGCGACAGACATGGTGTTGTTTCCAGAGCGTTAAGTGGGATGAAAAAACTAGCGGGGTCTCTCCAAAAGGGTGTTTGTAATAAAATGTGTGGCTTAAAACACATAAGCTAAAAATCTGTGCTTATTATAATATGCCGCCCGACTGGTATTTTTGTTGCTTCTGTCATTGTATCTAGATATATAATACAACAAGTAACGTTACACTTGGAACAAGTAACGTTACACCTACAACAAGCCAGAACTATTGGCTTTGTATATGGTTGTTAGTTGCATAAACAAAAAAGCAGCAACCATGGCTGCTATACTAGAACTATATTTCTTTCCTTTGAACTTATTTCACTGTCTTCCTTCCATTAAGTGGACTCCCACCTAGCAGCAGCATGGGTGTTTTTGAACTTCCATGTGACCGAATGCCCTGCCCTGGAATGAGGCTGGAGGAGGCCACCACATGCTGTGCCAGCCCAGACTGACCCATTGTCATTCTGTATGTGGCAATCAGCCCCACACAGAATGATAATGGGCGGGGTGGGGCTGCTCTTGTGCACAGGGGAGTGCGAGGCGGCCCCATCAGGGAGCTGAGGCCTTTTGCAGGGAACAGATCTGTTCCCTGCAATGCCTAAAATTAAGGCGGACGGTTGGATGATGTCCTGCCTGTGGATGAGCCCCGGCGTCAGGCCTCCCACCGGGATGCATTTGCGCACATGGGCGTGCGCAGGGGGGATGGGGCAAGGAGAGGCGCTCAGGGGGGGGCAAGCGCCCCTCCTTGCCCCCCCTGCGGAAGCCCATGCTCACTCGGTTTTAACACACACCGCATCACGGTAGGGAACTTGCCATCCCTCCACCCCAGAACCCATGCCGGCTTTTAATAATCGCCAGCCAGCCACCACCCCCTACCGCCGACACACGCTGCCTTAAAACTCATTTCTACCATTGTTCTAAGATGCACTTCACAAGCGCAGTTTTTATAACCGGAATATAGACGGCTCTCACCACGTGCACTAGCATGTTTTTAATACACTCCAACCTAGCGGTATAACCATATAGGCACCACTGCTATCATGCCCTGTGCTGCTGCACTCCCCGATTAGAAGCAGGATCACACACACGCCCAGGGGTCACATTGAGTTTTACTGTTTTATCCTTAGTTGGGAACTTGCCATCCCTCCACCCCAGCACCCATGCAGGCTTTTAATAATCGCCAGCCACCCGCCACCACTACCGCCGACATACACCGCTGTAAGACTCATTACTACCATTGTTATTAGATGCACTTCACTAGCGCAGTTTTTATAACCGGAATATTGACGGCTCTCACCACACGCACTAGCAAGTTTTTAATACACTTCAAACTAGCGGTATAACCATATGGACACCACTGATATCTCGCCCTGATTAGAAGCAGGATCAGACGCACCCCCGGGTTCACCAGGAGTTTTCCTTGTTTATCTAGTTGTTTGCTCCCCGTGGTCCCAATTCTGAACCATTATTCTCACCTCCATCGAGCAATTATCGCTTGAACCCAGAAATTGAAACTTTCGCGAGTGTCCCTCAGACTCCGGCCCAGACACGTCCGGCCCATCTAGGGTGAGTACTGTCACCCTATAACTCCTGTGCATCGTCCTGAGCATACCAGCAACCTAATCTCATTGATACGCATCTCCTTTTATGATTCTAGGCTGTCACCGTCCCATTTTCAACACACTGTCCTGATGAAGACCCTGCATGACCTCCAACTGGGGTACATTTAGGGTTGAAACGTCGATGATTACTCAAGGCCCAGACTAACCAAGACTCCACACAACGAAAGAAAGGAGTCATTGGTCGAAAAGCATTATCTGGCCTATCCCTCACCTGTATATAAAAACTCAACCACCTTGTATATATTGTTCACTTGTTAAACACTGATCACCTACGTCACAAGATCACCTTACATCCATGTAAATATTGTTCCCATGTTGACAGCCACTCTCTCCTGTGATTATCTATGAATGACGTAATTCTGATAAAACAAAACAGTACAAAGCATCTAGATTTCTGTTGCCTTTTTCCAAAGAAAATTGTTTTACTTTATAGGCGTTGTGAATAGATTGCTACCGATTTTAATAAGTGCATTATGAGCACCATTAAGTAAACGTACCTTCTACCCGACAGAACCGTTTGTTATTTATCTTTAGATTTTCCTTGAGCACAATCGATGGTTTATGTAAAAGCGTGGTAGGAGAACGTCACAAAACTGAAAGACATATATTTATTCAAATAACTCCAGGCCCTGCTTTGTAATATTGCGTCGACTGTGCAGAATGGACGTCATAGACCCCTCATTGGTTGAAGCAAGCTTAAGCGGTAGATAGCCAGAATAATGCACGAGCGGACAGTATTGAAAATATGCACCAAGCACACTCTTTAAATCACGTCCCACAAAAAAGAGCACTGGCATCTGCAACACTTAGCACGTGCCAGGAGAGTAGCGCCCACAAGAGTGCACATGTTTTTTTTTATTTAAATGCCACATTATAGTACACAGTGCGGTCCCCGAACAAATAATGCTGCTTCCTACCGGTCATTAACTCCACAAGTACCGAGGGCCAAACTCACCAACTACTAACTGTGCCCAAATGACCCGATCAGCCCAGTCTCGCCGCCGAGCAGGTCAACATCACCTAGGAGGCTAAAGAAATTGCCCCAATGGACCTGGACTCACCGCCTACAACACCAACGCTGCCTACCGCCGCCAGGGTGCAACGCAGTGCCGAGAAGTCAGCGTGTCCACAAAGCACTGCGGACACCACCAGTACAATCCTTCTCTCAACAGTCACATAACCTGTGCCCCGCCTGGGGCATCAGCTGACCTTTGGCTCGGCAGGCCGCCCAGGCCTCCAGCAAACCCGTCCAGGCCCGACCAGGCCTGGGGCCCCCAACAAACAGCTCTCTTGCCCCCCACAAGCTGGTGAAAACAGGCAGCACTCCAGCACCCGCAGCCACCACACACAAACGGACCAGGGAACCCAGGCAGCCCCAACAAGGAGGCTGGTTGGCCCAGACAAAGGCCCCTCCTGGCCCACACTCACCTCCTACTTCGACGCCTGTGATGTTGACGACCCCGGCAAATCTGGACAGTGTGTCCAGCGGGGGGCAAAGCGAGTGGTCAGGGGGTGGGGGCAAGTATAAGTCCCTGGCCCCAGCCACTGCGCACCGGAAATGATGTCAGAGAGGCGCCAGACGTAGGACGGACTTCCAGAGTAGGGGGTCCCTGCAACAGGGCGTGGGGAGGGCCCTAATGTGGCACTAAGGGGGCCGCCCTCTTACAGGGCCTACTGCGTGCTCCGCAGGATGCTGTATTTCAGTGGTTGAGTTAAGAGACCATAGGCTGATGGATGTGAATAATTGTCGTCTTTTCTGCAAATTTCCCTCTTTCTACCGCACACACACCTAACGACAGAAGGCCGGTGATTGCGTCAGCGCCCAAACCAGTGTCTCACTTTACTCCTTGATAAGGGTAACAAACAACTGGACCGGGAGTGGTGTGGTCCCTATCGGACTTCCTGCTTGATCCTTCTCCCTATTTATTAAAATGTACACATAGGATATTGGGTAGAAAACATTTCATCTTTAAGAACGACAGACAAGGGCTGAAGTTTAAACATGTACTTAAAGAATAGCAGTTATGGAAATGCATAGGCTAGGCCATCAATCATTTCATCCATTATGCTTATAAATCATTTAAAGGTACAGCAAAGAACTCAGTAAAGTTCTACTAAAATCCAGCATAGATTCGCCTTCTAAGACCCTGATATTGATGTGTTCGGTGTATTTTGACCTGTGCTTAAATCCCTGTTTACACATAGTTTGGAATTACAAGTTAAAAGGTATTTAATGTATCCGATAATTATTGGATGTGTTAAATACCTAAAGGCTCGTTAAATTTCGGCAAGTCAAACCTTTAAAGGCGGAAAAACATACAGTATTTACTGTATCATGCAGATTTTGGTGCGTTAAACACAAATTCTGCATGTTATTCCCCATAAACTCTTAATAGATGCTATTTATGGAACCGATAAATAACCTACCCTGTGGTATCGTTATTTATCAGGTGCACTAATTAGCACCTAGACTTGTAATTAGGGCCAAAGAAGGGGAAATAAGGGGGCAGGCCCACAGGAGGACCGTCAAACTCGTAATAAGGCCCTTAGTCACTTCGTAGCAAAGCCTAAAGTCTTTTATGACAGCAAAATAATAGCAACAGAAATGATCATGTGGTATACTACAGTGTCGTATCCAAGATGGATAGCAGAACAAAGTTGGCCTAAATTAGTGAAAGCTCAACTTCTTGTGTGTTATGCGCTACTAATAGAAAACGGATGACTCCTAAATCATCATATTAATTAAGTTATTCATTACAAGATAGTCGTCATCAATCTGGGATTCTTCTGCTTGGATCTTTCCAACTCTTTCATCATGTCATAAAGTTCACTCTGCATCTCCTCAATGCTTAGGTCTGCTCTTTTCCGATTCCTTACGCTCTTTGCTGACAGCTTCTTTTTGCCGTGGTTCAACCCACCATTTGATGAAATTCTCTTGCAAAGTTTTAGGAAACAAGCACACATGCAGTACCAATTAGTATGTCTAAGACAGGGGTCAAAAGCAATTTTAGTATTCCTCCACCTATTCTTACTATCTATTCGCCTATTCTGACAAATCCCTATCCAGTAGACCTAAATGCAGAGCCTATTCCTTCTCAGGCACCTGCTCTTTCAGTTCAATTAGTTCATGGTGATGTTAGTGATATTGCTACTATAGCTGTTAATCTGGCTATCTACTTTAGAGATGTACATACAACATTCCCTCCCATAAATTGCTTTGCAAACTCAACCTTCCTTTGTGAGTAGCATGTCTATGGTGAGGCAGTTCTGTATGATCATGGCTCTAATTGCAAGCAGTTCTTTATTAACGACAGTCAAGACAACTGCAGTGTTAGTGGCTATTCTGCCTTCTAGGGTTGACATGCCAGCTTTCTAATTTTAACTTAGTTCAAAGCTATACCTACTAATTGTAATAGTGCTCCAAAGATATCACCTATTATTTGCTTGAAACTGCGTTGGCTCCGTCTTATTTAAGAGTTCAGTTTATGGTCTATGTTATCAGTGTGATAGATTTTAGGGAAAACTAAAGCTGCATAGCAGCTACCTACCCAATTATGCGGCAGCTGAAAGTAAGCTGACTTACCTCACACATATTATATTATTATTATTGTGTCTTTTATAAAGCGCGCAGCTACCCCAACGGGGTGTCCCGGTGCTAAATGATTAACAGCAAGTCCCAGAAGGCAAAGATTTATAGGCAGAAAGGGTGAGTTTTCAACGCCTGACGGAATTCGGGCTCAGATTTGATAGAGCGTAGGCCCATTGGTAATTTATTCCAGCGTAGGGCGGCTCTTAGCTGGAATGTTTTCCCTCCCGCACGAGATTTTTTAAATCTTGGGATGGTCAGTAGATGTTGCGAATTGGAGCGAAGGGCTCTGCTGTTGCAGTAAGGACGAAGATTGGTTCTGAGATGGGCAGACCCCTTGCCCTGAGTAGAGCGGTAAGCTAATATCATGGCTTTGAAATCAATTTGTTTATTTATAGGCAGCCAATGCAATTCGCGAAGATAGGGAGAAATGTGCTGCCTACGTGATAGACCTCCAATCAGACGAGCCGCAGCATTCTGGACCGTTTGAAGTTTATGGCAGAGGCCAGAGGATAAACCTAAGTAGAGTCCATTCGCATAATCCAGATGCGAGATAATTAATGCATGAACAATCGTTTTCCTATTTGCACTGGGGAGATAATTTATACTTTTTTTAGCGTTTTGATCTTGGTAAAACATGCAGCAGAGACTGATTGGACCTGAGACCCGAGAGACAGCTGTTGATCCCAGCGGACTCCTAGATTTCTAACTGAGTCCTTCGGTGTCGGGGCTTGGCTAAGATCTTCCGGCCACCACATATTGGAGTCAAGAGGGGATGGCTGATTAAAAAAGAGCACCTCAGTTTTGGCTGCGTTCAGCCTCAGAAAATCAAGATCCATCCAATCAGCAATATCTCTGATACAAGATTTGAGAGGGTCAAAGGTGGACAAGGAAGGCTTCTCAAAGGTAAAAAGCAGCTGTATGTCGTCAGCATACAACGTGGTTTTAATACCAGACTTAGAAATCAAATCAGCTAGCGGAGCAAAGTAAACATTAAAAAGAAGGGGACTTAATGAGGAGCCCTGAGGGACGCCCCATTTCAGTGGTCTAGGTGTAGAAGTGAAGGGGGGGGGGGGGTATGAGCACATTGCGTACGATTAGTTAAAAAGGAACTTAACCACTTAAGGACCTTGCCCTGTATTCCCAATTTCCTCAATCTGTCCAGCAGTATGGGGTGAGAGACGGTGTTGAATGCTGCTGACAGATCAAGTAGCACCAACACCGCCCTCAAACCCTGATCCAAAGTCCATCGGACCGAGTCAGCCATCTCAATTAGGGCCGACTCCGTGCTGTAGCCTTTACGGCAGCCATGCTGGGAATCATGGAAAAGGTCATGGCTCTCGATAAAACCCGCAATTTGTTGGTGAGCTAGTCGCTCCAAGATTTTAGCTGGAGCGGGAAGAAGCGAAATCGGCCTATAATTGGCCGGATTGTCAGGATCCAGATTGGCCTTCTTTAGAATCGGCACTAGGGAAGCGTGCTTCCATACTTCCGGGTAGATGCCTGAACTCAAAGAAGAGTTCCATATAGGGTTGAAATAAGGATTGAGGAAAGAGGCTAATACTTTAAACTGTTTTATCGGCCAGGGGTCCCCGGGGGCACCTGACCTGCATCGAAGTAGTTCCTTGAGAGAGGACTCCTCGGATATTTCAGTGAACTCCGAGAGGATAGGGCCATGAATATACACATCGGTCGGTTGAGCAAGGGGTCCAGCGCTCTCTCCACCAGGAAAGGAGGCATAAATCTGAGCTATCTTATCCTGAAAAAATTCTGAAAGCTTGGAACAAAGTTCTTGAGAGACAGGGTGTTGACGAGTCAATGCCTGAGGGTCAGTAAATGTCCTAACGATGGAGAAAATTTCTCGCGGGGCATTACTCGCTTTTTCAATTTTCTCAGCTAGGTAGTCTCGTTTGTGCTGAACAATCAGCTTTCGATACTCCTTGAGGGCTCTACGATACTCATGTTTGTTCTCTATAGTGTACCCTGATCTCCAGCGCCATTCCAATACTTTACAGGCTGATTTATGACGACGTAATTCGTCCGAATACCATGGGGCAGCTGGTGAAGCCCTAAAAGTTTTTATCGGCCTAAGAGGAGCCAGTGAGTCAATAGCATTACCTATCCACTCATTAAGATTGGAAATGCGGGAATCCAGGTTCTCCACCTGGGGGGGACAACTATCCTTGAGATACTCAGAGAGAGAGCTATGAGAAATCTTGCTCCAGTTTCTTCCCATCAACCGCGGCGTCGACGTTGGTTTGTCTATGCGGGTCAAAAGGACGGAGAAAGGAACAATAAAATGATCCGACCATATAACAGGGATAGGGTCCTCAATGTAAATCTCCGGAAGATTGGAGCAGATAAGATCTAAAGTATGCCCGGCTTTGTGCGTGGGATGGCCCACTAACTGGGGCAATCCACAAACTGCCAAGGAGGATAGAAAGTTGGAACTGGTGGGGCAAGAAAGGTTGTCAACATGCAGGTTACAATCTCCAAGGACCGTAAAGTTAGCGTAGTGAGTGCAGGATAGGGTAATGTAATCCAACAGAGCCGGTAAGTAGGAGGGGCTGGAATTAGGGGGCCTGTATAATAAAAGACCCGAAAATGCCACAGAAGCTGAAAGATTTATACAAAAAGGAAGCCCCTCAATGGTATCAATGGGGTCAAAATGGGAAGAGGCGACTGTCCACTTGTTTTTGTATACAATGGCCACTCCACCTCCCTTCTTGCCGCCTTGTCGATTGGCACAGATAATGCTAAAACCCTCAGGGACCGCAATGGCAATAGCAGGATTAGTTTCTTTATTAATCCAGGTTTCGGTTAAAAACAAAAAATCCCAATCATTATTAGAGAGGGATTGCCAAATGTCAAGAGAATGCTTGACTAAAGACCGGCAATTTATCAATGCGAGTTTAATAGGAATGGTCAATTTAGGGCCCCGTGAGGGCAACCAGGGAGCGAGTTTACAAGAGTAGGAAAGTACATTAGAGGAAAAACCACAGTGCACGCATAGCAGGTCCGTGCGCCCGTCAACAAAAGGATTGACCCGCTCAGGAAAGCAACCGCTGGGACGTAGCGCTAGTAGGTCACTGCCAGAATAAGAAATCCTTTTCAGGTCAGTGCCACGTCCACCAGATCCGGCAGTGATCCGGTCGCGGACGGGCGCAGACGGGCTTGCCTTTGGCGCGCCTTCGGTGCGCCGCCGGCGCGCCCGCTGCGCCCGCCCGCTGCGCAGATGGGAAGTTCCTTCCATAAATAGTAGAGGAGGGTGGGCGGGAAAAGCAACTGGTCCGCGACCCAGCCCCTCACCAAAGATGGCGGCTCAACCTGACAGCGTCACCCGTCAGCACCTAATCGTCTGCGGGGACTGCAGGGAGAATGAGGTAGAACAGTTGGCACATTAAATACAACAAATTAAAATGATTTAAAATGTTAAAAATGTGGCCGTGGAATAAAGTGCAAAAACGCTTGTTTTTTTCCTTAAATAATTTCAATAATATCAGCAGTATAATGAGCCTAGTTTCCCCGGCTTTCCGCCTCAGGGAAATGTGCAAATCAGTGGGGGCGCTGAAAGAACTGGCATTTATACCGGGAGGGCGGGCGGGAAAAGCAACTGGTCCGCGACCCAGCCCCTCACCAAAGATGGCGGCTCAACCTGACAGCGTCACCCGTCAGCACCTAATCGTCTGCGGGGACTGCAGGGAGAATGAGGTAGAACAGTTGGCACATTAAATACAACAAATTAAAATGATTTAAAATGTTAAAAATGTGGCCGTGGAATAAAGTGCAAAAACGCTCATTTTTTTCCTTAAATAAGTTCAATAACATCAGCAGTATAATGAGCCTAGTTTCCCCGGCTTTCCGCCTCAGGGAAATGTGCAAATCAGTGGGGGTGCTGAAAGAACTGGCATTTATACCGGGAGGGCGGGCGGGAAAAGCAACTGGTCCGCGACCCAGCCCCTCACCAAAGATGGCGGCTCTACCTGACAGTGTCACCCGTCAGCACCTAATCGTCTGCGGGGACTGCAGGGAGAATGAGGTAGAACAGTTGGCACATTAAATACAACAAATTAAAATGATTTAAAATGTTAAAAATGTGGCCGTGGAATAAAGTGCAAAAACGCTTGTTTTTTTCCTTAAATAGTTTCAATAACATCAGCAGTATAATGAGCCTAATTTCCCCGGCTTTCCGCCTCAGGGAAATGTGCAAATCAGTGGGGGCGCTGAAAGAACTGGCATTTATACCGGGAGGGCGGGCGGGAAAAGCAACTGGTCCGCGACCCAGCCCCTCACCAAAGATGGCGGCTCAACCTGACAGCATCACCCGTCAGCACCTAATCGTCTGCGGGGACTGCAGGGAGAATGAGGTAGAACAGTTGGCACATTAAATACAACAAATTAAAAATGATTTAAAATGTTAAAAATGTGGCCGTGGAATAAAGTGCAAAAACACTCGTTTTTTTTCCTTAAATAGTTTCAATAACATCAGCAGTATAATGAGCCTAGTTTCCCCGGCTTTCCGCCTCAGGGAAATGTGCAAATCCCTTTACCAATATGCCTTTACTACTTACCTCAAATTCAGCAAAAACTCTTATCTTTGATTAAGTAGCTATGCTCGCATTTACTCCATCCTACATCTTCTATGGTCTCATTCCTTTTTTGTCTTCTTAGCATACATAAGGTTCCTTTCTTTGCAAGGTCAGTACTCAAGTGTGGGGGTGGATCTTCTATGTTCCCTTTATCTTTTCCTCTGGTTCCCTCTCTCCCTACCCTTCCATCCTCTTCATCTTGTCGTATTCTTTCATTTAACTCATCTACAAAAGTTTTCTCATTTTCACTAATGTTGCTGGTTAGGTCATGCACGTCATGGTTAGTGGAATTTGTTTTAGTTAAGGTAGTAAAGAATTTCATAATATACTCATGCTGATCTATTCATTTGAAGGCTTTAGAAAATTGATTGGCGCGCTTAGTTGCCCACAGATAAATTGTTTTCCCTTTACAAACGGTATATTTTCTAAAGGGAATTCATAGATCATATAAAACAATTTCATCGAATTCTGCTGATAAAACAGATTAAGGAAATACTACATGAGAAGGCATACAACAGCGGGAAATGATAATACCAATACTTTAGCTGCAGAAGCTGGAATATAGAAACAGACAAAGCAATTTGAAATATTCATTATTTTAACGTATTCAGCAAGGGTCTGGTAGTATACGTTCTAGCTATAAAAATTCTCAGATGAAGGGGCGTGCGACAATCTACCTACATGCTTTTCTCTATTAGTTTCACATTTATAGGTTTGCTTAATTTGCAGTTCTGAAACATTTCCCTCTAGCAAATAGACTTCTAACATCCATCCAACTACTGAAGCAGTTGTGGCAACTACCAGTACTACTATGACAGCATTGCTGTACCATGTCAGTTTGCATCAGATCAAGTGAAGAGAATATACTACAGTTTAAGAAATTAGTCCTTCAGATCTATTCTGTAGTCACTACCCTATCTCAGAATCTACTGTGATTATTATTCTGAGTCAGATGGATGCCTAATGCCCCTTTAGTCCTATTTCCATTGCCCTAACTATCTTTCTGTAGTTTCAGCTTTTGTCAATAGTGTCTGCATAAGTTGAACCTTCTTGTCTGTCATTGTGACTCATGGAGGTTTATCAACGTCAGTCAGAAAATCATCAGATTGAATTTAAATGTTTGCGAAGCATGTCCAGTTGGGACCTGAATATTTGCGATTTGCCCTTCTCTCCCGTTTGGATCATTAAGGGGTCTGTGATGAGTCTAAGTCCTCGTCACTGACGTCTTGGAGTTCTTGATGTCCTTATTCCTCTAACTTACTTACTTACCTAATTGTCTCTGGTCTCTTAACTCTTGTTACCAGTCTCTTTCATCTAGTCCCTGGCCATTCTTCTTCTGGTTGCACTTGTTCTCTCGAGGTACTTTTGATTTTCAGCTCGATCGATGCTGATTTGTTTTCTGAAGCAGAACTTTCTCTGTCACATCCGCTCTCTGATTCGGAGACACTTGTTTTCAGCTGATTTGTCTCTGCTTTCCATGAGTTCCTACTCTCTCTGTAGATTCGTAGTCTCAGTCTAGAGACTCGAGTGTCGGCTACGACTGAGGAATCTGTGCTGCCGGTCTGTCCTTGCAATTGTTGATGCTGTGCTGTGGAAGGCTGGGACGTCTCAGACTCAATCAATCAATCAATCAATCAATCAATCATAGCATTTGTATAGCGCGCTACTCACCCGGAAGGGTCTCAAGGCGCTTGGGGGAGGGGGTCCGCTACTGCTCGAACAGCCAGGTCTCGAGTTGTTTCCTGAAGGCGAGATGGTCCTGTGTCAGCCGGAGGTGGATGGGGAGGGAGTTCCATGTCTTGGCTGCCAGGTAGAAGGATCTTCCTCCGGCGGTGGCTCTTTGGATGCGTGGTACGGCGGCGAGGGCGAGGCTTGTAGAGCGTAGCTGGCGGGTGGGTGTGTAGAAGGTCATGCGGTCGTTGAGGTACTTGGGGCCCAGGTCGTGGAGAGACTTGTGTGCGTGGGTAAGGAGCCTGAACGTGATCCTTTTGCTGACGGGGAGCCAGTGCAGGTCCCTCAGATGGCCGGAGATGTGGCTGCGTCGGGGGATGTCCAAGATGAGTCGGGCGGAGGCGTTTTGTATGCGCTGGAGTCTTTTCTGTAGTTTGGCTGTGGTTCCCGCATAGAGCGTGTTCCCGTAGTCCAGTCGGCTGGTGACGAGTGCCTGGAGTACCGTCTTCCTGGTTTCGGTCGGGATCCAGCGAAAGATCTTTCGGAGCATGCGCAGGGTGTTGAAGCACGACGAGGAGACGGCGTTGACTTGTCTGGTCATCGAGAGGGAGGAGTCCAGGATGAAGCCCAGGTTGCGTGCGTGGTCTGTTGGCTTGGGAGCGGTGCCCAGGGCGGGAGGCCACCAGGAGTCATTCCAGGCGGAGGGCGATGGTCCCAGGATGAGGACTTCCGTCTTGTCTGAGTTCAGTCTCAGGCGGCTGTTCTTCATCCACTCGGCGACGTCTTTTATCCCTTCGTGTAGGCTGGTTCTGGCGGTGGCGGGGTCATTGGTGAGGGAGAGGATCAGCTGGGTGTCGTCGGCATAGGAGATGATGTTGAGGTTGTGTTGGCGTGCGATGGCTGCGAGAGGGCTCATGTAGATGTTGAAGAGGGTTGGGCTGAGCGATGATCCTTGCGGTACGCCGCAGATGACTTCTGTGGCCTCGGATCGGAACAGGGGGAGGCGGACTCTTTGTGTTCTTCCGGCGGGGAACGAGATGATCCACTCCAGTGCCTTTTCTTGGATACCGATGTTGCTGAGGCGTTGAACTAGGGTGCGGTGGCAGACAGTGTCGAACGCTGCAGAGAGGTCCAGGAGGATGAGGGCCGCTGTTTCCCCGTTGTCGAGCAGGGCTCGGATGTCGTCGGTGGCTGCGATGAGGGCGGTCTCGGTGCTGTGGTTGGCTCGGAAACCGGACTGCGAGGGGTCGAGGGACCCGTTCTTCTCGAGGAAGGCTGCAAGCTGTCTGTTGACGGTCTTCTCGATGACTTTGGCAGGAAAAGGGAGGAGCGAGATGGGGCGGAAGTTCTTGAGGTCGGTGGGGTCCGCTGTTGGTTTCTTCAGTAGGGCGTTGAGTTCGGCATGCTTCCAGCTCTCCGGGAAGGTGGCGGTGTTGAAGGAGGAGTTGATGACGTCCCGGAGTTGGGGTGCGATGATGGAGTCGGCCTTGTTAAAGACGTGGTGGGGGCAGGGGTCGCTCGGAGATCCGGAGTGGATGGTGTTCATCGTGCTGGCTGTGTCTTCGGTGGTCACCGTGGTCCAGGTGCCGAGGGTGGCGGTGGGGGGCGTTGGTTCGACGGTCGGGTGCGTGGAGGGTGCGCCGAAGCTGTTGTGGATGTCGGCGATCTTGCGGTGGAAGTACGAGGCGAGAGAGTCGCAGAGATCTTGTGACGGAGTGATGTCGTTGTTGCCGGTGCTTGGGTTGGAGAACTCCTTGACGATGCTGAAGAGTTCCTTGCTGTCGTGGGCGTTGTTGTCCAGTCGTTCCTTCAGTGATTTCTTCTTAGTGGTGCGGATGAGCTGGTGGTGCTTGCTGGTGGCGTCTTTGAGGGCGGTCATGTTGTCTGTGGTCTGGTCGAGGAGCCAGGCTTTCTCAAGGGTGCGGCAGTGCTTCTTGGAGTCCTTGAGTTCGTCGGTGAACCAGGAGGCTTTCTTGCTTCTGGGTCTGCTGGGCGGGTTCTTTAGTGGCGCGAGGTCGTCGGCGCAGGCGGTCAGCCACTGCGTGAGGTTGCGTGCTGCTTCGTTGGGGTTTGTTGTGCTGGCGGGTGGGTTCTGGCTGAGGGAGGTGGTGAGCTGCTCGGCCGTGATCTTGCTCCAGTTCCTGCGAGGAACCTGTTGCGGGTGGTGGTGGGTCGTGGTTCTTCTGAAGCTGAAGTGGACGCAGCTGTGGTCGGTCCAGTGAAGTCCGGTGGAGTGGCTGAAGGTGATGTGCTTGCTGGATGAGAAGACGGGATCAAGCGTGTGGCCGGCGTAGTGGGTGGGGGTGTTGACCAGTTGCTTGAGTCCGATGTTGGCGAGGTTGTCCAGCAGGGCGGCGGTGTTGCGGTCCTTGTTGTTCTCCAGGTGGAAGTTGAGGTCCCCTAGGAGGATGTAGTCAGTGGAGCGGAGGGCGTGCGGGCTGATGAAGTCCATGATGTCTTCGCTGAATTGTGTACGTGGTCCCGGGGGTCTGTAGACGAGGGTGCCTCGGAGGGTCGTCTTGGGGTCGGTGTGTATCTGGAAGTGGAGAAACTCGGCGGCGGCGAAGGTGTCGCTGGAGTCGGTCGTGATGCGGATGGTGTACTTGTGTACGATGTCGATGCCTCCTCCACTCTGGTTGACGCGGTCTCTCCGGATGATCTTGTATCCGTCTGGGATGGCGATGGCGATGTCAGGTGCTGAGGAGGCGTTCATCCAGGTTTCTTTGAGGAAAGCGACGTCTGGTGAGGTTGTGTCGAGCAGGTTCCAGAGTTCGATGGCGTGTCTGTGGATGGAGCGGGTGTTGAGCAGGATGCACTTGAGGTGGCTGTTGTGGATGCTCAGCTTGGTAGCTGTGGTGCAGGTCCGGAGGCAGGTGAACTTGCAGGCTTGACAGGTGAAGGGTCTGTGGGTTCGTCTCGGGGAGGCTCGGTGGCAGGCTCTTGTTCGGTCGGGTTTGAGTGCGATGAGGGTGGGGGCGTCATAGGTCCGTCGTGTGGGCTGGCATCATCGGGGGCCAGGGGTCCTGGCACTGGGCGCAGTCCAGGCGCGGAGGGGCGCAGACGGGCTTACCTTTGGCGCACCTTCGGCGCTCCGTCGGTGCTCCCGCTGCGCGCGTTCGCTGCGCGGTCGCTCAGGGGGCATCATAAGTAAGGAGCCGGGAGGGAGGAGCAGCTGGGTGGTGGGAGCGGGGCGGCGAATGGAATCACGGGGGGGCGGGGCCGCAGGGAGGCAGCGGCGGGAAATCCCGGAAGCAGCGGGCAGCGGGAAAGTCCCAGGAGCAGCGGGCAGCGAGCGAAGGAATCTGCAGGCAGGAGGCGACAAGGCAGGCAGGAGCGGCAGCAGGGAGTGGGGCGACCAAGCCCTGTGGAGGGCTGAGCGGTCACACTCTGTGGTCCCCTATGGTCCCCTTAAGTAAGGAGCCGGGAGGGTGGAGCAGCTGGGTGGCGGGAGCGGGGCGGCGAATGGAATCACGGGGGGGCGGGGCCGCAGGGAGGCAGCGGCGGGAAATCCCGGAAGCAGCGGGCAGCGGGAAAGTCCCAGGAGCAGCGGGCAGCGAGCGAAGGAATCTGCAGGCAGGGGGCGACAAGGCAGGCAGGAGCGGCAGCAGTGAGTGGGGCGACCAAGCCCTGTGGAGGGCTGAGCGGTCAGACTGGTCTTCCTCTTTGGATGCCACGGAAACCTCAAACATGGGCAAACTCAACAAGTCAGTGGATGTTTGCTGCGCTTCCTCCTCTGCTCATCCTCTTGGTATGGAAGGTATGTATTTAATTTTGGCAAACCAGCACACTTTACGGTGGTGTTAGTTGTCAGGATCATTTGATATGTGCCTCTCCAGCACTCCTCCAGGCATGACTTGCGGATGTGTTTCTTCACATGAACCAATGCGCCATATCTCAAATCATACAAAGAGCTTCTTGCACAGATAACGTTGCAACATCAACCTGGTGAAATATAGAATGTGCCACAACAGCCAAACCCTTGGAGTACTTGAGAACCCAGTCATCTGTGATATTCATAAGAGCAGAAGCCGGGACAGAAGGGATTCTCATGGCTCTCAGCATTAGCACTTCATGTGGAGAAATTCCTGTTCTCTTGCATGGGGTGCTCCAAATGCTCATCACTGCCAAAGGAAGTGCATCAGCCTGAGGGATGTTGAGGCACAGGCTTTAGACAGTTTTGTTTTGATCATCCCTTTTACCCTCCCTACCACTCCTGAAGTTTCTGGTCTTTAACTGCAGTGAAACCTTTGGTCAGTCCCTAGCATCTTGCACAACAACGGCATCCCTTCGTTTTTTTAATGACTCCCTTCATCTGATTCAAGGTGAGCTGGCATTTTTAATCATGGAATCAATTCCAGCAATAGTAGTTAGGCAACTGTCAGGCTGTTACATCTCCTCGTGGGGTGTGCCTCAATCCAATGGTAGAATAAGCAAACAATCACCAATATGTACCTTAATTGATTTCACCGGGGCATCTCCATTAAATCAATCTGGCAATGGTTGAAGGGGCCATCTGGATTCCCTATGTGACTCACAGTCACCACAACCTTCTTGCCTACATTCTGCCTTTCTCAAGTCGCGCAACAGTGGCACAGGTTTTTAGGCATTGCGCAGAAGTGGGGAATATACCAGTACTGCCTAAAGGTCATCACCATCCTATCTTGTCCCAAATTTGTTGGGCCATGCATGTGTCTCACCATGGCAGATAACAGAGTCAGGCAAAACAGGGTTTCCATCACTAGGTACCCAGATGCTGCTAGCATCCTTTATACATCCTGACCTTTCCCATTTTGCCTTTCTGATCTCTGGAGCTTCATGTTTCAGTTCCCTCATCTTGTTAAATATTTGTACAGTGTTCAAGAGCATGTTTGTTAGAAAGTGGATTATTAGTAGGGGCAAATGTATATCTGCAGCTGGCAATAAGGCCACTAATACCGTATAGGGCTCACAATAGGTCTTAGAAAATTATTCCCATGCTCAACTCTTGGTAGCTTGACTGCGAGCAGACAGGCTTAACTTCAAAAACAGGTATGTAAAGCATTTAAAAACACCAATTCAGTAAATAATTAAGACACAATGCACAATAAAATTCAACACCAATTTATATAAAAATAGGAAATATTTTCTCTTTAAATGACACCAAAACAACAAACATCTAATGTAGTGAACTGGAGATATGAATTTTTAAAGATGTAGTATTATATAGCAGATAGAAACCTATAGCGCCTTACCGGGACATCTGGTCGCGATAGACAGGGTCAAAGTCAAAGTTTCAGGACGACCGCGATAGAGCCCTGCGCGGCTACCCCTCACGGTAGGTCTTGGTCAAAGTTTTTACCTTCTGACTTATCTGGAGATTTTCTTCTCGGGGTGTCTCGAAGTTCACAGCCAGTCCTGATTCGGTGCGGGTTCGCTGCATTGCCGTGCGGTGAGCTCATGGTCAAACTTCAGCTAGACAAACCACGGATCAAGGCTGACTTGCATTTGAAGGCAGGCGGCTTGACTCCCGCGGTTGCTCCCGGTCACATTTTTTTCGTTCGGACTTAGAAACTTTTACGGAGCTTTGTCTCATGGGGTCCCTCGATGATCTTCACCAGTCCGGATTCTATGAGGGGTCACCAGACTCGTATTTCGCCTACTCCCAGTCAAACTCTGGAAGTTAGACCTACGGAGTTTTCAACGGGGCGAACCTGGACGGCAGGCCAGCTCACGGTTGAAGGCAGGCAGCTTGGCCGGCCAGGTTGAGTCTTTCCACTTATGGAGCTTTTTCCTAAAGTTGCACCAAACTTCTCCAAACTGTTGGAGCTTCTTCCTGAAGTTCACCAAAGGAGCTCCAAGATGGTCCTTGAAAGTTAAGGACTTCAGCTCCCACAATCCACTTGCACAAACCCATACAAATCCACTGATAGTGCTCCAGGTTGAGGAATCTTTTTTTTTATAACAATTGTTTTTAGAGAAAATAAAAACAGCAGCAGCAAAGACAGTACATAAGCAGATTCAGCTGTTGATACATACATTCAAGTACGAGTAAAGTGTGCATTATCTTTCAAGAGCATTAACAGTAACATCGAGCAATATAATGGTCAGTGAGAGTCACCGCTGCTGCACATGTTTTGTTGGCACGGGGAATTATGTCGTCAAGTCTGTGTCCGCTCCCTTCAGATTTGCGTTTCTCTCTCGTCCAAGTTCCACCGTGGGAGAGATACAAATATCTCCCCTATATTTATTGCAACGCCCCCACTTTTGATCCCATTTTCGAGGGCAGCCTCTACCTTTATATATAGTTTGCTCCGCTACCATAGCATGGTCCATGTCCTTAGGCCAATCCCGCAGCCGTGGTAAAGTATCCACCCACCACTTCTGGGCAATATTTCTTTTCGCTGTGCTCCATCGCATGGTGGCCCATGATTGTTCGGTTTGAGTGAGGTCCATTGCCTCCCAGATATTAAGGAGGCATAGGCGGGGAGTTGGATGTATGGGTTTATCACAAGATCTAGTCATTTTTCGGGTAACTTTAACCCAGTATCGCTGTATGTGGGGGCATTCCCATATGATGTGTATGAATGTGCCAAATTGATTGCAATGACGAAGACAGTTTGTGTCTGGTCTCCTGCCCAATCTAAATAGCAGTTTAGCATCAAAATATACACAGTGTAGGATCTTAACCTTGACCAGCTGGAGTCGCATTGGGATGGCCACTTTGCGGGGGAAAGCTAGCGCTTCAAGCCAGTCCTCATCTCTGATAGCTCCCAGATCCCTCTCCCAATTGGCACGCAATTTCAGCATTGGATCGGGCTGGTTGTTGATGAGTTTCTTGTATGTTAGGGAGATAGCCTTGCTGTCCATTGGGTCCAGCAACAACCTGTCCTTTAAAGGAGAGGATTCTGGGAAGGAGTGGTCTGTAGGAAGGGCGCAGTCTATGGCATGACTAATCTGAAGATACCGGAAGTGTTCTGATGGTGCGAGCTGATATTTAAGTTGGAGTTCTGCAAATGAGGCCTTCTTGCCCTTAATCCACATATCCCCCACCTTGCAGATGCCGATCATGTCCCACTTATCGAATCCTGCACAAGCACTGAGGCATCCCAGGATGTGGGGCTCCCACAGGGGGGGTCACTTTTGCCAGGCGCCCCCGCCATCCCATACTCCGTTGGACCCCATGCCACACTTCTACTGTACAGGTCGTAGGGGCGGTCAAACCTAGTTTTTTGGGGTTTGAATATAGTGCTCTGTTGTAGCCACCCTTCCCCATTAACCACAGATCAGTGTGGAAGCTTGGGTCGGAATGGGATCCAAATGCCCATCTGTTAATGACAACTAATTGAGACACCTGGTAAGACAGAAGCATGTCCGGCAACCCAATGCCTCCATCGTACCAACACATAGCGAGCTTGAGTATGGCTATCCGAGGTGACCCATTATCCCATAATAAATTTCTGACTGTTGAGTCCATCTGTGAAAAGTAGATATTAGCATTATAAACAGATTTCATTGTAATTGGAACAATACCTTTGTTAAACCTATCATATGCCAATTGCTAAAATAGTTAATTCCCAGTTCAGCCATAATCTATCTCGTTTAGCATTGGAAAAAGTGAGTGTAACCTGATATATTTTGTATCCACGAATAAAAAATATGCATATCTGATTCCCATTAATAAAGTGCTTGGAACCCTAATGTGTATAAAAATATCAGAAATTATAAGACCAATAAAGTGCCATATTCATGATAAAGATAGATAATTAGAAAATAACAGTATTTGCAAAATTCATAGCAGTTGGTACAATGTAACATTATCACATGCCAATTGCTAAAATAGTTAATTTCCAGTACTGCCATATTCTGTTCAGTTTGGCAACAGAGCCTACCCTTTTTGCATAAATGTTTTCCCGTTTGAGAACTCTTTACATTTTAGTAAACCGTTGGGAAACTGTCGGAATCACCTCAGATTTCCAATTGGCTAAGATACGTGATCTTGCTACTAATGTTCCAATGAAAATGAATTGGCGTTGACCCAGAATTAGGTCTTCACCTACATCTGCTGTGCCAAAGAGAGCGGCTAGAGGACCGGGAAGGAGGTTGATTGCAATTTTTTTTACTAATTTCTAACAAGACATCTTGCCAGAAGTCCATTAAGTGGCTACATGTCAACACAGCATGGAGCCAATCCTCAGTTGCAAGTCCACGTCTAAAGCATCTAGGATCGACAGTGGGAAACATTTTGTGGAGTCTATCAGGGGTATAGTAGACCATCCATTTGCTGAACCATGCCATCCTTCTTAAATTAGTAGCCCTTACTGTCTTTGAGCTCATTTTGTTGTAATTCTACCATTGCTGAAGATTAAAGCTACAGCCCGTAGCAGAGACCACCCTCTCAAGATGATCTAAAATCACCTGTTTATTCTCCACAGATTTAAATGATCAATACCAATTGCCTATCCCTTTAATTTTTATACAAAATGTGCCTTCCCAAGGAGTGTGCCTTCACTGTCTTCTGTGATGAAAAAAACCAAGCCAAACTGCTTAATCCATGCATAGCTGAACATCAGAAGGCTATTTATATTACTCTTATAATTTAAAACCTGCTGCCAGGATAGAACATTCTCGTTTTTATAGAAGTCTTGTAATAAATGAAACCCCAGCTTTGCCCACTGGTCGTAGTTCTGAAGAGACCACTGAAGCCCCAGAGGAATACATTCTTCTAGTTTCATCTGGGGATGGAGCCACGGGATTCCATATACTTCCCAAATGTTTTGGAAATGTGAAGTGATAACTCTAGGAGTCTTATAGCGTGACTTTTGTGGAAGTTTAGGTATGCGTAAGAAAGGAGCGAGGCCAATCTCGGATTCCTTGAGCATTATGGTAAGAAAAAAATTGGCATCAAGCATGTCCCCTGAATTATTATATTTCAATGAATTAATAAGTGAGGCTTGACAGTATAGCTGTAGATCCAGTAGGACAAGGCCTTTGTCTTCCACTTCTGATTGTGATCTTTTTTTGATGCCAAATAAAATGTCTAAATTCTGAGTAAATGGAGTCAAAGACGTATTTGGGAACCTTAATCATTATGTTAGAAAAAATAAATAATAATAATGGGTTAATATTCATCTTAATGAGAGTGACTCGTCCCATAATTGATATAGGAAGATTTTCCCATTGTTTAAACAAATTACGCATTTTATTTAATGTGGAAATGAAATTTAGCAGATATAAGTCCTCAATTCGAGTGGTCATAAAAATCCCCAGGTACCTTATTGGCTTAGTTGTTGAGTAGTGCTCCTGCATTGCGGGGGCAGAATATCTAAAGAGAAATTAAAAAGTAGCACTTCAGATTTAGAGTGATTTATTTTGTATCCTTCGATATCTGTAACATCCCTTATTTTGACAAGAGCTCTCGCAAAATTATCTCTGTCTGCTGCTAGGTAGAGAGCCATATTGTCTGCAAATTGTTTAAGTTTGGCTGATCCAGGTAAGGGGCGGCAATCGCGTGATCCTTCCTAATAGCGCATTTCACAGTCTCAAAGAAAAGGTAAAATAGCACAGGAGATCGGTGACAGCCTTGATGCATCCCTCGGCGAATGGAAATTAGGCCAGCCATGTTCCCATTGATAATTATAGAAGCTTTAGCATTGTGGCACACGTTTTTCACCACCTGGCAGAATTCAGCAGGGATCGCAATTTTGTTTAGGATTGCAAAGAGAACGTTCCATTGCACGCTGTCAAACGCTTTCTCAGCATCTAGCATTATTATTGCTGCTTTGGTGTTTAGTGTTAAAGTAATCAATCGCCTGAATCAAGTAATGGGTGTTGGAAGCCAAAAGCCTATCTTTAAGAAAACCATTTTGGTCACAATGGATGAGAGAAGGAGCGACTTGTGAGAGACTATTTGCAAGAAATTTAGTAAAAAAACTTTATCGGTAGCATTTAGTAGACTAATAAGTCTATATGAATTAACCTCATCCTCTGATTTCCCCTTTTTAACAAAACGAATCACAGCAGCTTGGTTAAATGTTTTGGGAACAAGGTACCCTTCTAGAATCACATTGAATAATGTCACTACGAAAATGTACGGTTGGGGGGTGAAAATCTTATAGACCTCAATAGGAACTCCATCAAGCCCACAGGCTTTGGCTGCCGGGGACAGATTCACCGCCGGGATATCTTCTTCAGATGAAACGGCTGCACACAAAAACTCTCGCTGGTCAGTTGGTAATGTGGGGATATTTATCCTGCCTAACCAATCTAGAGCAGCCTCCGGGATGGTGCTATGCATCTCGGAGTAGAGCTCCTTGTAATGATTAAGAAAGACCTCTGAAATCTCAGAGGGATGTGAAGTAGATCTCGAAGTAACTGGGTCTATTATTCTTTTTATGCAATTGGCATTAGATCTCCCCATAGCAGACCAAGCCAGGTACCTGCCTATGTGATCACTTTGTTCGTATCTTTTTTGCAATCCTGAGTCTTGGCTCAAGATTTCCTTAGGTACAAAGAAATCTTGTAGATTGAATTTGGCGCTGGCGAGTTTAACTTTGCCTTCTGGGGTAGGTAGAGCAAGGTATCTTGCTGTTGCCTTGCACAGCTCTTTCTCTAGCTGGAGCCTTTTGTCATTCTCGTTCTCCTAAAGGCAGAGTATGCAATTACTTCCCCTCTGAAGAAGGCTTTTAAAGCATTCCATACTGAAAACGTCAAAGCTGTATTAATATTCAATTTTAGAAATTCCTCTAATGCAAGGCACATATGCGAGACTCACTGTTCCTCAGTGAGGAGGGATTTGTCAAATACCCATCTAGGCGTGATCTTAGTTTGAGTTTTGATTTTGAACTTTACTGAAATTACTGCATGGTCTGTGAAAGGGATTTTCATGTATCTCAGACTTGGTTTTTAAGACAATATGTGAATCAGGAAAAAATCAATCCGAGAGGAGTAAAATCTTCCTGAATGGCATTTATATTGTCTCTTGACTGGAAATTCATCCCTCCAGCAGTCAAACAATGCAAAATCGCATTTTAGGTCTTGGTATAGCCTTCTCGACGTAGGTTTTGTCTGTGTTTTATAAGCCCGGAAACAATCCATAGTCGGGTTGATCAATTGATTAAAATCACCACCTAACACAAAATGCCCAGAATGAACAGTTGCAAAATCGTACAGAGACTGTAGTGTTGCAGGTGAAATCTCAATTGGGCCGAAATAGCCCACAAAATTAAAGAGCTGGTCTGAGATCTTCATCTGCACCCAAAGCCACCTGGCACTATGATCTCCATGCACCCGTGACCCTGCCTCCCCCTTCTACCCCCACCCTCCCGTGACCCCTCACCCCACCATCCCATGGGCCCCCTTGGCTCCGGAAACTCTGCCTGTCTGGGGCTCCCTGGGTGGCCACCCTCCCCCTTGAAGTTGATTACTCACCCTGCCTTCCCCCCACTCCGTGCCCCTTCCAACCCTCCTCCTTTTCCCTAAGTTGGGTTGCTGTGACATGGCACCCAAGGCGGTGAGCGGGCGACTGACGATGGCTAGTGACAAAACAAAAATGGGAGACTAGAGAAGAAAACGACAGAAGAAAAATACTATACACATATATCCTGCATCATTCTTGACCAGGAGTTTAATTTAGGTGCAAAGCTAACCACCATTTCTACCTCCTGCATTCTGTAGGGACTATAGAAACTCCTGCGACGTCTCATCTGAATGGAAATCACAGGCACAACCCTTCTTCAAAACTTTCAGTGTGGATTGCTGGATAATGCCCGCCTGGCCCCCTAGTTGCTGAAAAGAGCTAAACATGCCTCTGTACTCCTTCCTAAGCCATGCTAAAGAGACAGACATGCCTGAGAATACTTTAAATTTTAAATTATCGGAAGTCTGGTATACTTTATCCTGGATGGCACATGCTAAGATCTTATCCTTAATTCTAAAGTCACCAAAGTTTGCGATAATAGTTCTTAAATGTTCTGCATTGGGATGCTGTACTTTAGGGACATGATGGACCCGAGTGATAGTAAGGTTGGTCTTCTGTGTTGCGACTTCAGGGCATATATGTTTAGATATAAGGTCAGAAACGACTTCTACTACTGGTCGGCCATTTTTGCTGCCTTCCGGAACCTCTATTATACAAAGATTGCATCTTCGCGATCGATGTTCTGCGTCATCCACCTTGATTTGCATGCTGATGAGCTCCGATTGTAATTGACTTGGTTGGTTTGCAGAGTCATCTTGTCTTCGAGGTCCGATACGTGTTGTTCTGTATACGTGATGCGTGATTAAAGTTGCTGAATATAAGATTGATAGAGCCCAGCTGAGCTTCAGTTTTCTGTTGTGCTTCTTCCTGGGACAGTTTCATGCTTTTGAGTTCCGCCAGAATTTGTTGTAGCAGGATGTGCAAGGTATCCCCTAGCCCCACTGTGGTCTCAGGAATTCTGGGTAAAGGAGCAGTTTTTGGAGCCAAAAGACTTAGGGGAGCGGTCATGGCTAAAGTTTCATTCGGGGCCTCAGCAGCAGTGGTGAACAGAGGTATTGGGAAACAAGTTTCTCATAACCTCCCCTCATGCAGTTATGCCCACACCTGATAAATAGTGCACCCTGCCTTAAGGCTTGTAAGGCCTACAAGAGTGGTGACTTACCTATACCTTAGGCAGTCCTACTTGATATGGCAGACACGCAGTGTGCCAGGTCGACTTTGTCATTCTTCTCTGCACCAAGGCCTGCAGGCTGCAGTAGCAGTTTGCATAGCCTTGGCGAGGAGTTCCTAGGGGACCTCAGTCCCAATTCCCTAGGTACCAGGGGTATCATTTACTAGAGACTTCCAGGGGGGCATGAAGATGTGCCAATCACGGTACAGTTTTAGGGATTGAGCTCTGGCACAGGGAATTCTATTGGTAGGGACCCTTTGCTCTTTCAATTGGAAACCACATAATTTTCTAGGTAAAAAGTGGGGGGCTAACCATGTCAAAAGAGGAACTTTCTCACATGTCTGAGTTGTGTTCATTTGGTGGAAGTAGGCCCACTAGAAAACCTAGATGGAAAACAGTCTGTAAACACAGGTGACTCTAACTGTGGGAAAAGCTTCCGCCTGTGTTCTGCAGACTCTGTCATCCTAACGGTACCTGCAAGAAATAGAGCTGCATCGAATAGGCCTGATTTCATGGGAGAGAGGAAATTACATTATCAGACACCATGAATGTGTTAATAAGGATTTTAAGTTCTACACTATCATTGTTTAAGAAATTGATAGCTGGCTCTGTCATATTTCAACTGTACTGTCCCAGATTTCACAGGCTCTGAACTAATTCAGCGTCTAAAGTCGACTGCACACATAATGCACATTCTAAAGCTGCTGAAAAGATTGTCCTGTAAAATTGGTCATGACTACCATCTCTCCTGGACAGTGCCAAATGTAAGAAAACTTCCTCACTCGTTATGAATTATATTTAGCAACTCATCTCCCACATATCTAGAGTTTCAGCAAATAAAAGAAATAAAATATGGTACCGACATTAAGAACATACCTTTTGTCATGAAATATATCTGGCTTCTTTGCTAAATTGGAAGATCCAGACTGGTTAACGTTGTAAATGAGGCAGATTTATGTTTCGTCCAGAAGACGAGGGCACTTAAAGATGGGATTTCCACATTCTGCCAAAAAGGGGAACCAGAGAATGACCAATGGCAGGGTTCCTAGTCTTCATTTCAACTAAATTGCAAGTAACTATACAGTGGCTTCCTGTCTATGACATGCCTTTGAACGCCTTGCATGTGTGATTAACCCAAGGCGACATGGATATCATAAATGTGTACTTTCATCAGGTTACAAGCATGATAGCAATGGAAAATGCTGCTGGCTCAGCTAGGAAAGATCAAATGTATATAGTCTACCATGGACTGATAGTAGGTGGTGATTTCAACACCCTCCCCCTAAAAGAATTAATAGAATATGCATGTTTGTAAGAAAATGAAAGTTAGGTTCTTCCAGAACCAACTATCCCTGTGAACCGAAAAACAAATGAAGTAAAACGTTATATCTCCCTGTTGTTGAACACTGGCATGGGATTTTTAAGTGGCCGCTCCATCTCTGATTACGTGGCAAATTGTGCATTTAAGCTGGGAAGCAACGAAAGCCTGATAAACAGTGTTATAATTAACTGAGCGGTATGGATTAGAATGATGGATTTAGATGTAAGGTGCAGGCTGAGAGTGACTATGACCCGTTATTAGTATTAGCATTTGAATCTTTTAAGGATAACACGCCATACAAGGATACACCAAAATATATATTGGACTTATTAAAACGTTCAAACAAAAGGTCCATAAGATGGAATACAAAATATGCTACCAATTGCCCAGCCATAATGGTAGTATTAGTCAACTGCATAAAATCAATTATAGAAGCTGAGCAGGGTGAATAAAAGTCAGTTCTTGTCTCTTTTAACATGATTATGAGCAAAGCTGTAGCTGCCTGGATAACAATAAAACTGTCCAGCCTTTTAAAAAGGGAAATAAGGGTGTTATTTATTTCTTGGTGGTAAGGATACTTCTTCGCAATGGTGATGAAGTATCCTTAGCATCAAGAATGGTCCGCCCACCGTATTTACATGCGGGTGGACCTTAAGGTTAATCACGGTGGAGGCTACTCTGTATCCGCTGTGATTAATCCCCTCCGATACCCTGGGGTGTCAGGGTGACATAATCTCCTATGCCGACGACACTCAACTGATCCTCTCCCTCACCAAGGACCCCCTCACTGCCAAATCCAACTTCCACGAAGGAATGAAAGCCATCCCCGACTAGATGAAGTGCAGCCGACTTAAGCTGAACACAGACAAGATGGAGATCCTCATCCCCGGCTCCAACCCATCAGCCTGGGACGACTCCTGGTGGCCCTCGTCACTAGGGGCACCCCCAACACCAACCGTCCACGCACGCAACCTGGGAGTCATCCTCGACTCAGCGCTCACCATGACCAAGCAAGTAAATGCAGTCTCCTCTTCCTGGTTCAACACCCTCCGCATGCTCCGCAAGATCTACAGGTGGATCCCGACAGACACGAGAAGAACAGTCACCCAGGCCCTCGTCAGCAGCAGACTCGACTACGGAAACACCCTCTACGCAGGAGCCCCGACCAAGCTCATCAAACGACTGCAAAGAATCCAAAACGCCTCTGCACGCCTGATCCTCGACATTCCACGCCACAGCCACATCACCCCCACCTGAAAAACCTGCACTGGCTCCCCGTCGACAAGAGAATCTCCTTCAAACTCCTGATCCACGCAAACAAGGCACTCCACAAGACCGGCCCAGCCTACCTCAACAGTCGACTCTCCTTCTTCGCTCCCAACCATCACCTCTGCTCCGCCGACCTCTCTCTGGCCACCGTCCTGCGTATCCGGAGGACCACCACCGAAGGCAGATCCTTCTCCCACAGCGACAGACCCAAGACCTGCTGAGCTTCAGGAGATGACTCAAGACCTGGCTATTCGACTAGTAGCGGCAACCCCCCTCCCCTCCCTCAGCGCCTTGAGACCCTCGTGGGTAAGTAGTGCGCTTTACAAATCTTGTGATTGATTGATTGATTGACCATCAGAGAAATGGCTACATGTCCGTCCAACCAATTTAGATGAGCTGACATGTAGATATTTTTTATTGTTCATAATGCTCCCCCACCATGGAAGAAGACTCCCATGGCAGGAGGAGTATTGCTCTCTTTCTTTTCGAAAAGAAAATCCTGTTTTGGGATTTTCTTTTTGAAAAGAGAAGATGAGTACTGTTTGCTGCAGCAAACAGTAAAATGCATTGGCAAAGTCCTCTGCCAGGCCATGGGAGAATACTTGGTTCACCAGGAAAATAAATGAGGCCCTAACTTCTTAGATTAGTTTGATGCAGAAAGTTAGGCATCTTAAAAAAGTCTGCATTAATTAATCAGTAGTGTTGAAATATAATTCTTGAATTTGAGAAGAAATGATATGAAAATATTATTAGAGAAAAACAGCAGCATAAGTTAGACTTTTCTCCAAATTTGTTGATGCTGGAAAATAGGATGACACCAGATGCTTTTGGAATATGATATCGTCCAGCTGCAATGACCAAAATCAGTAGACAAAACACTATATTAGAGCAAATGTGTGTGCTCTCCTCTTTACATTCATGTACAGTCAAGAAGACAATACATATTGGATTCCTGTTTCCGCAAGTTTCCTGTTCTGGAGTTTCTGTTGCAGCAGCAGCGAGGCAAGGAGGAGCGCGAGAGCACTGGAGGCTGTGAGGGGGTGCGGGGCGGTGCGTGGAGGTGCGGCGAGGTGAGGCAGTGACTCCTCCGACCGGAAGCTCTCAGCATTCCTGCCCGGCCCAGCCGTGCATGCCGCATAACACGCAGCAGGCACCAGGGAGGTTGGGGAGGGCCGTAAATGCCAGCTTTACCTGCAGGCTTCATCAGCAAAACACTGGCGACCCCCTACAACAGTGTCATCATCTCTCGCTCACTCCCCCAAGCATGTTGGAAGACTGAATGGGTCAAAGGAGACCCGCAGGTGGCAACAAAAATGAATGGAGGGTCCTGTTATTCACCCCCGATGAGGCAGCTGATTAGAGCAACTCAAGGTCCTTAAACTCTAGCCGAGCCTGCGAGTAACAGGCCTGTACAACCCTGCACCACAATCTCTGCACAATCCCTGTCCTGGCAAAAAGGCAACAAGGTAGCAAGGCAACAGAGCATCAAGGCAAGGCCATAAGCACTTAGGAGAGCAGGCAGTATGGACCCACTGCTTTGGTTGAGTCCCATGTCTGCAGTAGCAGCCCTCCTAGGGCAGGAGCGGCTTGCGGCCCAGGTGCACTCCCCCTGCTTCATCCACCTCCCCTCTTAACCTAGCGAGTCCTCCAGTATCTAAGTCCTTCAAGTGCCCAGTAGTATGCTTGTGCCCCTCTCTGGCCTCTCAGGCCTAGGTCCAGGTTAGGAGTGGCGGCACCACCAGGGAAAGCGACCCCCATGACATCTCAGCCGGTTGGTCCCCCAACCAACCCAGCTCGCACCTCAACCTAGAGCAAAACAAGAAACATTTGAATATTGGAACCCGATGCAGAACTACTCATCATCTGGGGATTTCGGCCGGTCCAGATGGTCTAGATCATGCCTGTAGCAGGCTGCACTAGCAAGTAATAGGTGTGGACGTCGGACCACGCACGGACAAGATAAGGAGAATCGGCCGCTGCTGACGGTGTTGGTGAGGGTCAATGACCGCTTTAATCTGGCACACCATAAGCAGAAAGTAAGAAAGCAAGTGGGGGCCTTACTTCGAATGAGACAACAGTCTGGCCTTGGATCTAACCTACATGGTCCATTTCATGCGTGCCCCCATTGCCGCAGGCGAACACGGAGCTGGCCCCCAGCAGCTCTGCCCCAAGCCCTCTTGACTGCTGCAACACTCGCGTAACAGCCTCTTTGAAGCACTAAACAGGAGCACGTAGATCTGAACCCCATCTTTTACTTCATGCACAGAAGGAAACAAACCACACGCTTGAGGGAGGAAAGTTACTCCAGCCCCAGCTACCACTCAGCACACCCAGGTTCCACCCAGGTGCACCCTGTCCCCAAGTTATCCTCCAAGGCTACCTCAACAAGCCTCATTAGGCAGTTTCACCTACCCCCTTCCAACAGCGGGATTGATGGAGCAAGAATTCGCACGTAAAGCATCTTGCTTGTAATCATGAACCTCAAATAACCCTAATAGCATTAATCAACTTGTTTGTCTTACTAATTATCCCTTTATTCTGACATATGGGGTGTCCCAGAGAAGCTTGCCTATGTGTTTTCTAATCGTAATACGCTTGCAGATTAAAATGGCTGCTGCTACGCGGGAATTTCTTCTGCGCATGCGTCGGTCACACCCATGTGACGTGACGTACTCGCAGTTCTGGTGGGAAATCTTTTGCACTTGCGCAGTAGTATTAAAATGGCTGCTTTGTGTTCTCACATGCCTGCAAGCTTGCATCGCTGCTTTCGCTATGCTGTTTGTTCCGCATTAATCCTAATGCTATAGTTATTATAAAGTAATGGGAGTAGTATAAGGATTCATGGTATACAGTGCAGTTATTTTTTTTGTGTTTTAAAACGGTTTCTATTTGCTTTTCATGTATCGTAAACCTTGGGCATGAGGGACGGGAATACTCCATATTTAACTGCCTTTCTGCGCATGACAGTTTTCCGACAGAGGATGAACTCTGTGACATTGAACACGCGCCAACTCAGAGGTCTCAGCCAAGATGTGCCTGGGAAAAGGCACCTTCACCTAGTAGAAGAAGCTGAATTTGTACTAAATGTATTACATTGTAATAATTGTTAAATTCACCATTGTTATGTGTAAGGAACATGTCATGGGAACCCGAAATTCAATGAGGGGCTTGAGAAAGTCAAATCCTAGGAGGTGTGATGACCTGTCCTTTCTTTTGTCCAATCGAAATTGGGGATCCTTACACTTGCAACATTTGGGGGGTGGAACACTGACCCGAAAACAGTATAACTAGCCTAGGTTTAGCCTAGGTTTAGCTAAAGAATTTGTCCGACTTGTCCGAATAGCTGACCTGTCACTGACCCAACGCACTCAATAGCTGATCGAGAAACAGAGGTGCTGCGGAGCACTCTGTCAGACCGACTCACAGACCCATTCGGGGTTTTGAGAACCTTAAGTGCTGGCGAAGCACTTTGCTGGGGGATTCGAGAACCCAATCGGGGTTTTGACTGATAGCTGCAGAGAGGGTGTAGCGCAGGCGTTACAACTGAACTGCGGGTGCTGGTCTTACCTGGTGATCCTGTCCTGATCCTAATCTGGTTTTCCTGTCCTGGGTTTCCATTCTGCACCTGCTGGCCTACTGGCGACTGTATTCCTTGGGGTTTCTTCTGTCCTTAACTGACCCGTGACCAGGGTTGGTCTCCACACCATTCTAGGTAAATATAAATCTGAGGGAACCCATTTTGCGTCCTTTATCTCCTTGCTTTTAATAAAATCGTACTTGCACATTGTTCCTTTTTCTTATCCTCCCTGTGCTGACCAATAATAAAATTCTACATTTTGGTTTGTTTACTAGCATGTTCCCTTTTTCCCCATCCTTTTAAGAAAATCCTGACATACAGTTCATGAAATATAGATGTACCTTTTCTTTACCTTTCCTTTAGTAAATTTTACTCAGAATTATTAGCGTGTGCCAATTTCCCTATAGCCCCACGGTTATTCCAAAACCCTCTAAGTCTTCGAAGAATACTCCAACTGTGATATTTTAGCATGTTCCTTATTTCCCCATCCTTTAGTCACTCCATATCAAGTCTAAACTCTGAAATGTCTTACCAGTATGTTCCCTGTTCTTACCATCCCTTTAGACTTCTAAATGGTTGGCCTTATTCTATTCTTACATGGATATACACTTTTTATGATCTTGGTTATTGATAGCTTACTCACTGTAAATTTCATGTTTTCTGACTTTGAAAAAGATTAGATAAAGGTTTTCAAAACTTCCCGTGTCTCTGGTTATTATAAAGAGTGCAAACATATTATAAATGTTATTGTATTTTGTGACTGCTTATCTTTTACAGCTAGCTCCCTGATCCATTGAGATCATAGGTACCCGTGACAAGGATTGGTAAGTCGGGTACATTGGTAATAAATAGGAAGGAACAGGGTTGCTGGTAGTAGAGTGTAGTTTACCCGATTAATAGATATGGTGCATTGAAATTTATGGGCCCAAGTGTGCATATGGTAAAGTTGTTGGTCGGGTGACCTGCGCGCTCGGTCAGTAATTTTCTGGTAGCAGAGGTGATGGTTAGGGACTTTTTAAAGGTAGATAGGACTAGTTAAGATAGGTAGATAGGTAAACTGCTGCTAACTGTGAAGATTTTATTGCTGCTAAAAGTATTGATCGATCAAATGAAAATTGTGTTTATTTTGAAATTGCTTTGAAATGTTATGAAATGTTTTAAATTGTTTTTGAAATGCTGCTATATTGATTTAAATGTTCTAACAAAACTCGTTGGTGTTTGTTATATGTTTGTCTGGAATCCCCGGGGGCAGAATAGCGGGTGGTGAGGAGAATCCACCTCGCAGTGAGGTCAGTTGCTTGAGGAAAATTGGTGCAGGTTAGGCTGAACTGGAAGCACTAATTAGGGTTTTCTGTATAAATGTATGAATAAATGATAGCAAAGAGTTCGCTGGCAAAACTTCTATTGTGATATCACCTAGTAAGGGTCACACGGAAGGAGTAGCAGGTTCATCTGAGCTTGATTGATAGCAAAGGGGTTCACTGGTGAAACTTTTGGCTTAGTATATATCCCAAAGTGGATGAGTCGAAGGAGTAGCAGGTTCTCTAATGCTTGTGTGAAGAGTAGGCAGAAGGGATCTACTTGCAGTATATGAAAAGTAAACGGAAGAGATTTACTTGCAGTGAAACAAATCTTTTCTTTCTAGACACTCGAGTACAATGGCGAATGTGTTTGCGTTGCGAATTAAACAGAGCAATTGCACTTTAAAGAGTAAAAATCGAAGTTTTTCCTTACCTTGTGAAGGAGGGAGTCAGTTGTGGAGCTGCGCTGACGTCACTCAGTGCCGCGCTGGTATTGGACGAGACAGCGAGTGTGTAGCTGAGATAGCATTGTAAAGGAGGGGTGAGCACAGGAGCGTGAGAACTCGTTTTACGAGAAACGGCGCGCACCCATTGGTTGAAACTGTTTGAAATCGAGCATTTAATTGGTTGTAGAAAATTAAAAGACGCATTTGTATTGGAAGTGATTTTGTAAACAAAGTAATTTGCGAAAAGGTATATGTGGTATTCGAATCATCCCGAGTCCCGACCGGATCCTAGATATCAAGGGTTTGTGAGAGATCAGTGGAGAACAGCTAGATATAACATTATGTACGGGAGCAAGAGAAAAATGACCTTAGTAGACAAAGTAAAGAATTACTTCAAGAAGGACAAACCCATCAAAACTAGAGAAGGAGTTATTATTCCACCACCAAATACTCCCGCATCATTTATGATGTTTGATAGAGGTTACCATGCCTGCGTATGGTTAGAAAATTGGGTGGAATATACTAAAGATGATGGAATTTTAGCATTTCCTTTAGAAGGGACATTTAATAGCAGGATTCTGTTCAATTTGAGAACCCGAATGAATGATTTACATCCCAGACCTAGACTGACGCAATATGAAGCCTTAGAAGAATGGGAAATAGAGGCTTTTGAGCGAGACAGACCCAGAAATGACAAAGGGTTAACAAAATATTACCCTAAAGTAAATAGAGAGACCCGAGAAAAAAGAATGAAAGAATGGAGACAGAACATGATGGTAGAAGAATTGTACCCTGTAATAACAGTAGAGGAGCACATGGGAGGGAAAAGGACAGAGAAGACAAAGCATTTAATGACCAGTGGTGATTCAGACGATGATTATCTGGAAGATTTGTTAATGAAGAATCCACCACCTTATAATGAAGGACCAAGATCCTTAAGTGGGAGAGATACATGTCTAAGACCTCCTTATCAGGAGGAATCATGATCCTTAAGTACGGGAAATCCTTTTCTGAAACCTAATTATGGTGAGGGACCAAGTATGACACATCCAACTGCCCCGAGTTTTAGCCCTCCATTAGTTCCGCAAATAGTACATGAAACCACCATGGACAAGGTACTGCAGGATAGAGAACGAGAAGCTTTAGTTAAACAAAGAACAGAACTAATTCAGAGAATTTCCCAATTGAATACCAGTCCTGAAGCCCTGACCATTCCATTAACTATTGGCCCAGTTGTTCCTCTGTACGGGGATAAGCAAGCTAGTCCGAAAACTCCAATTATAACCCCATCAGTAGTACAGCCAAGAAAAAAACCATCGATAGTAGATGATCAGGCAAGTGAATGCGAATCTGTGATTTCCTTGATGGATTTACCGATAAGGGAACCAGAAGGGAGTTCACAGGGAAAGAACACTCCTTTTACTTCACGAGAAGTTCAAATTGAGTCATCTTCAGGTACTAGAAGTGCTACGGTAGTGACTCCTGAAGAAATCGAAAGATGGACCCGGGAATTAGAGAAACCAAATCCTCAGCCAAAGCCATTGGATATATATAAACTGAGAATAGAATTAGAGGAACTGATGGCTGAGAATGTGGGTTTGGACAGACTGAACACCCTTACTGAAGAAGAATTGTTATTTATTTTCAAAAGTATCACCCATAATACCCGAGTGTTCCATGAGAAATTAATGGACACTGCAGCTAGCATGGGAATTGACATTGGTAACTCTAAAGTCTTGCAAAAACCCTATAAAGCGCAATTCTCTGACAAGGATTTAGAAAACATGAATGTGTCAGGGAAAAAGGTGCAGATAAGAGAATTGTTAAACCTGTTACAAAAATGGGAAGAATTAGAAAAATGGAAAGCCAGGTGGGCAAAGAAAAAAGAGGAAATTAGATTCAAACAAATGGCTTCTGAGTATGTCTTAATAGAAACAGACAAGGCAGAAAAATTATATCCTATGCGAGAAGTGCCAGGTGGAGGATATGTACATGTTCCATGATCCCGACAGGATATTGTGTCTTTTACAAATGACTTCCCGAAATTAGGAGAAAAACCTGTAGACTGGTACAGACAGGTCGAGAGATTTGTGAAAGTTCAGAAATGTCTCCTGAAAGATCTAGATGGTTTCTTTGACATTGTAGTTCCCGTAGATTTGTGGACAGAATGTAAAATTGCTGTTGATTGGCCTAGTGAAGAGTTCCCTAGAGACCCAAAGACAGGGGCCCCTTCAGGGGACGTCATGAAGAAGTACAACCAGGTAATGTTGTATCTGAAAGGAAAGGTGCCTGCAAAAGAAACTGATTGGATCCGAATAGATAGAACTACCCAGAATCGAGATGAAACTGTGCATTCTTACTATGAACGACTGTTACAGGTGTTCAAGACATACAGTGGTCTGGATTACATTGAAATGAAGGACATGACTCACTTCATTTATCGATTTGTGTTAGGGTTAAGGCCTGAAATCTCACAGTGGATCAAAGACAATAAAATCTGCTGGCAAGCAAAACCAATTGATGAAGTCCTGAAGTATGCTAAATATTGCGAGGATGAGCTGGCAGACAAACGGAAAGAGTTAAAGGAAAAGGTCATGTAGGCACAGGTAAAACTAGCAGAACACCAGGAACAGCAGTTAAGTAAAATGACTAATAATCAGAGTCCAGGCCCCGGGGGTGGGGGTAAGCCCAGAGTAAAAATGAGCCGAGAAGAGGCACGAAAAAGGTTTCCCTGTCACGGGTGCGGAAAGTTAGGTCACTGGAGAGACGCGTGTAAGGCTGTACAGAATGGTAATGTGCAAATTAATGATTTAAATCCACAGACGCAGAATGAAACTCCACGGAAGACCCAGCAGCAGGTAAAACAAAATCAGTTGCCTCGTGCACCTAGGCCAAATTACAGGAGCAAAGCACCACAGAGTGAAGACACTGATGGTTGAGAAGGAAGGGAGGATAGAAATGCAGCAACTTCACAATTTCTGCTGAATGACACATTTCTCGGTGATGACACCTACTGACGGTGCCTGAGGGGGGAGGACGAGGAGTGCGTGCTTGGCGCCTCCTTGCCGGTGGACCAGTCAGGGCCATACATTGAAGGAAAGGTTGAAGGAAATGACGTCACCTTTCTTTTGGACACTGGTGCTACCCGTTCTACTGTAAGAACAGCAGACGTTCCAAACCTACCCCTCTCGGGAGAAGCGATCCAAGTAGTGGGGGTTTCTAATCAGCTAATTAGCATCCCAGTTACAGAACCTATGGAGATTACAATTGGGAATTTTAAAGAGATGCATAGATTTGTTGTGTGTGATTCCAGTCCTGTAAACCTGCTAGGACAAGATTTGTTGTGCAAAATGAACTGCACTATCTTTTGCACTCCAAATGGCGTTGAAATTCAGACCCCAGATGAAGACGGAATTTATAAATTAATGTTAGCAAGACCCGACTCAGAAATTAAAAGACTGACAATACAGGACTTACCTGAAGAACTCCAAGAGACAGTGAAGTCAGAGGTATGGGATTTTACTGGAAAAGATGTAGGATCAATGGCAAATGTTGACCCCATAAAAATAGCCATAAAAGATTATGCAGTCTACCCAAATACCAAGCAGTATAAAATGAGTGCAGAAGTGAAAGCAGGAGTTGCCATTGAAATAAAAAGATTGCTAGAAGCAGGAATTTTGCAAGAAGTGTTGAGCAGTCCTTGTATCTCACCGATAATTGGCATAAAGAAACCTAGTGGTAAGTACAGGGTAGTACAGGACCTGCGCAAGGTTAACAAAATTGTCGTTCCTTGTTGTCCTGTTGTGCCAAACCCTGCAGTAATTCTATACCAAATACCATGGAATGCTGGATGGTTTACCGTCATTGACCTATGTCATGCATTCTTTTCAATCCCATTGCATCCAGACAGCAAATTTATTTTCTCATTTGAATTCGACAGTCATGTCTACGTCTGGAATCGTGTTCCTCAACGGTACACAGAAAGCCCTTCGATTTTTAATCAGATTCTGAAAAAATGCCTTGAAACCCTAGTATTGCCCGGAAAATCAGTCCTGGTTCAATATATAGAAGACCTCTTGGTGGCGTCAAAGAGCAGAAAAGACTGTGTTACTGACACCATTGCCTTGCTGAACCATTTAGGTGAAGGTGGACATAAAGTGTCACCAGAAAAGCTGCAATTCTGTACCACATCAGTAAAATATCTGGGGCACCAGATAGAGAGAGGTATCAGGAAAGTTACCACAGAAAGAATTAGAATAATTCGAAACATGGAATTGCCCAATACCCAGAAAGAAATAAGAATGTTCCTAGGAGTTGTAGGATACTGTAGGCAGTGGATTGTGGGATTTGCAGTCCTAGCAAGATCATTGATAAAAATGACAAAGAAAGGAGCAAAAGATCCCGTGGAATGGGATGACGGAAGCATGACTGCTTTTGTAAAACTGAGAGAGTGTCTGTGTACGGCTCCTGCATTAGGAATGGCTGACTATTCAAAAGACTTTGCACTGTTCTGTGACACACGAGATAATTGTGCACTTTCAGTCCTGACCTAAATTCATGGTTTGACTCGACGTCCCGTGGCATACTTTTCTTCCACATTGGACCCGGTAGCAGCTGGATTACCTGGATGCTTGAAAGCTGTAGCTGCAACATGCACGAGTCTTGAACAGAGCGAGTCCATTGTAATGGGACATCCAGTAACTGTGTATGTTCCACATTCTGTTGTAATTTTACTGACAAGAACAAAGACTCAGTATCTCACACCAAGTCGGCTGACTAAGTATGAGAGAATCCTTGTAGGTGCAGGAAACGTGACAATTGCCCGATGTAATATTCTGAATCCAGCTACCTTATTGCCTAGCTCATTCGCAGCAGAAGTGAGGGAGGAAATTGAACATGATTGCATTGATTTGACTGAGTTTAGTACAAAACCACGCCCAGACATAAAAGGAAACCCTTTAATTAATGAGGATTATGAGCTGTTTGTAGACGGCTCATGCATGAGACATGAGGAAGGTGGCCTAAGTGCTGCCTACTCAGTGTGTACTCTAGGAGGTCCAGTGGAAGCATCCTATTTACATGGAGTCAAGTCTGCACAAATAGCTGAATTGGTTGCATTGGCAAAAGCCTGCAAATTTGGGAGGAACTCAAAGATAACCATATATACTGATAGACAATATGGTTATGGGGTTGTGCATGATTTTGGCCAGTTATGGATGCAAAGGGAGTTCCTGACTTCTTCAGGCACCCTATCAGAAATGGAAAATATGTACAAGATTTACTGGAATCAATCCAGTTACCAAAAGAATTGGCTGTGGTCAAGTGTGCTGCTCACAAATCTGGCGATGACAAAGTGACAGCAGGCAATCGATATGCTGACCAATTAGCCCAACATTGTGCAATATACCGAATAGCAATCAATATAAAGGTTGGGGGAAACAGAAACAGCTGCCAACTTTTGATGCTAGAGGGAGTGAATACATGGGAGGAAGTGAGAGCCTTACAGGAAGCAGCAGAGCCACAGGAAAAACAAAGGTGGAAAAACTTTGGTTGCCAAAGGAGGGTGGAAGATGGTGTCATTGTTTACTTTTATGGTATGCCTGTGTTGCCAGACTGTCTGCTTGCTCCTATGGCTAGGTTAATACATGGAGATACACATTTAGGCAGAGACGCGATGATTCGCATGTTCCGCCAGACATGGCTCAATTCGAAATTCAGAAACATAGCAGAGGCACTCTGCCAGAGGTGTCTGGTTTGTCAGCAATTTAACCCCGGAAAGAAAACTGTAGTGTTACCAGGAAAGATTGGAAAAGCAGAGGGCCCTTTTATTAGACTACAACTTGACTTTATTCAGTTACCCCCTTGTCGAGGAATGAAATACCTACTTGTCATTGTCTGCCTGTTTTCAAAATGGGTGGAAGCTTACCCTGCACGTAGAAATTACAGCATCACAGTAGCTAAACTATTACTTAGGGAACTTATACTTCGGTACGGTTTCCCTGTCACGATTGAATCTGACAGAGAAGGTCATTTCCAAAATGAAATAATTAAGCAGATTTGTGAAGCATTCAAAATCACGCAAAAACTGCACTGTGCATATCGCCCAGAGGCTTCTGGAGTGGTCGAACAACTGAATGGCACAATTAAAGCAAGATTGGAAAAGATGTGTGAATACACTCAGTTGGAATGGCCTGATGCTTTGCCACTTGTGTTGATGGGACTCAGAAGTATTCCAGACCGCAACACGGGCTTGAGCCCCCATGAAATACTAATGGGAAGAGCAATGCGGCAAGAATGAGTGCCAGGATACAAACTGATAAGCATATCTGATGATTTGGTGCAAGAATACTGTAAAGAGCTGGCTGACCAAGTGCGTTCTATCTCTCACCAGGTTGGGGGAGGCGCCGCCGCCAGGCCAACGACTCCAGCACATGACCTGAATCCAGGTGACTGGGTCGTAATAAAGAAACATACTCGGAAAAGTTGCCTTGCACCGAGGTGGGGAAAGCCACAACAGGTGATCGTAGTAACCACCACAGCTGTGAAGTGTGCAGGAGTACCTCGCTGGATCCATGCCAGCCATACGAAGAGAGTGACTGAACCTGAAGAAACTGAGGCTGAAGTTTGTGCAGCTGAGGGGTCCCAAGACATCGGTCCTGAAGTAGCTGAAGAAGAACAACCGAGCTCCAGTCAAGATGATTGGGTCCCAATAATCGACCTGACTATCGACCCTATACAAACCAGAAGACAAATCTATTTAGATAGACAGTGGGATAGTGAGGATGAGACAGGTATAGAAGAAGGTACTCAGATCATCGAAATCCAAGTCAAATCTGATTCTGAGGAGGACCAGATAGGGAAAGAACAGGTAATTGACACTCCACCAAGAACACCTGAGCCAGAAGAGGGACATATAGAAACTAGGGCGGAAGTTCAAGCGGAAGAAAATCAAGAGTTCGAAGAGCTTGAACAGGAACAGATAGGAGTAGACCATTGTGTTCAGGAAGAAGAAATCAAAACAGATCAAAGCCAAATTCAGCATATACCTGAACCAGGCCAGTTCAGGGACCAGGCAGAAGAAACAGATGAAAGACCTGGACCTAGTCAGTTAGGGAGCAATACTGAAGACGAACTTGATCCCAATGTGCCACAACTGAACGAAAACAAAAGAGTGTTTGAAGAAGGCCAAGACGCAGTGCCAGTTAAAAGACTCAGAAAAGGTGACTCAGTACCTAGATTTGTTTAAAGACTGAGACTGCGTCTAAAGACAATAAACGAGGAGCCTGAACAGATAAATGAGGTCTCAAGTCAAACTGACCCAGCAGTAGCAAAGCCTAAGAGAAGAAGTGCTCGTATAAAGAAACTGAATAACAAGTACCAGAGTCCTGAGTGGACTTACTTTGTACTGGAAGAATTTGAGAATTTGGAAATAAGTGACGAAAGTGATGAAGAATTGATTACTGACCAGGCCGAAGGAGAAGCGGAACCAACCTGAAAAGTTGCTCGAGTAAGCAAGCTGTGCAGAGTTACAAAGAGGGGTTGAAGCTTCTTTTGAGCCAAAATGCCTGATTCTACTGTGAATGGGAGACCGAGACAAAGTTGTTTAAAAACATGCTGCCAAGTATGTTTATGTAGTGTAGCAACAGTATTGATACTTAAATAGGACTAACAATAGCTATTCCTTCTATGATGAGTAAAGACCCGAGTTTGTACCCGAATAATCACTTACCTGAAGACACTGTAGAATCACACACTAGAAATACACCACAAAGAGTAGATACACTAGACAAGCCACTTAGCCTGAAGCAAACAAAGTTAGATTTAGAAGCACCAGATGAGGAAGGATTACATTTCAATAAGATCAAGAACAAAACTCATTTAAATGTTTTTGCAAACCTGTTAGTACATTATGTAGAAGCTATGGAAATAGATGATTGTTATGTCTGCATGAAGCTACCCACTTCAGTAGATGAAGGTGTGACGTACCACCACTTGCCCTTAACCTATGGAATTTCCTGTAGTATTCTAACTAGTTTATTTTATAGAAGAGGACCTTTACAGTATTATTATTCAAACGTTGATGTGACATTTTCTGAACTTCCTGTCCGAAGAAACCTGAACCCTGTACATACAACTAGAGATGTAGCAAAATACATGAGTGATTATTTTCTAACTGTAGGTAAAATAAATATAGATGACGCACACAAAGACAGCTTAACATGTTCATTACACGAAAAGGAGAAAATGTTTCTAAATATGGTAGAGAAAAGAAGAGAGAGTTTCCAAAAGAAAGCAAAAGACAAAAATCAGAAAATTCCCAAGTGGGCTGAAAGCATAGAGAGCACCTCAAATGGTGGGGCTAATGCTGCAATGTTGCTGGATTTCGAAAAGAAAGGGAAACTTTGTCTTGACAGAGAAAGAACGAGTTATTATAACAATATATTCATTGGTTCCAGTGAATGCAAACACAATTACAAGGTAATTGGGGGTTGGGGTTTCAAAGATAGGTCAGAGCCTGTGTTTCCTGGAATTTATTATATATGTGGGAACAAGGCTTATTTCACATTGCCCGACCATTGGTACGGGAGTTGTTACTTTGGTATTGTCTTCCCAAAGATATACCATGTGGGAAAAATCACTGGAAGCACTGAAAAATCTAATGAATTAGTACGTACAAAAAGAGAAAGCGTGGGTGAAATAGTAGGTGATATATTTAGTGCAATGATACCTACAGTGGGAATGGCTTGAACACACACAGAATTTGCAAATTGTCGACAGTAGTGGATCGGTTATCTACTGACACTGCTGGAGGTTTCCTGATGGTCAATACCGAAATGGTTGCGATCAGATCAATGGTTTTACAAAATCGTCTTGCTCTTGATACGTTATTGGCAAAAGAGGGCGGAGTCTGCAGAATGTTGAAAGCACAACATTGTTGCACTTACATACCTGACAAAAGTATGGAAATCAAAGGGTATGTGAGGAACATTACAAATTTGGAAAAAGAGCTCAAACCACTTGAGGTTGACAGTGCATGGAAGAGACTTACTGATGGTCTCTCTGCTGTAGGTCATTGGTTTTCTAACCCAGGTAAAAGTCTTTTGAGTAAAATACTGATGCCAATTGCGGGAATAGGTATAGCAGTATTCACTATAATAATCTGCTGCAAATGTCGAAAACACCAAAAGAAATACACTGCGAACAAGAGAGGAGTGAAACGAAATGTTGATGAGCTTGAATTAGAAGAATTAAATAATCAGATTTATAAAAGGGTGAAAAATTCTCACCCTAATAAAGAGACTGAGAAAAAGCTGAATAGAATGTTTGAAGAGATTGAACTGGGGAAAATGTGAAAAGTTGGCATCTGGTTCTATTAATTTGTGATGATATAAAATATCATCAAAGAGGGGATTGATGGAGCAAGAATTTGCACGTAAAGCGTCTTGCTTGATTGATTGATTGATTGAAGATAATTTATATTGCGCGAGTAAAAACCCGAAGGTATCAAGGCGCCTAACAAAACAAATCAGAAAAGGCAGAACACAACTACAGGTATGCGCGCACAAAGAGACGGGTCTTCAGGGCGTTTCTAAATAACTGCAGGGTGGGAAGGGACCTCAATTCCACAGGGAGAGCATTCCACCACTTAGGAGCCAGATTGGAGAAGGCTTTGCCACCCCATCTGGTTCTCCGGATACGAGGGACAGATAAAAGGAGTTTGTTAGAGGAACGTAAGTTCCTACAAGGACAGTAGCGGGACAAAATGGATCCAATTCCATTAAGGCTGCTTTTTGCTAAGGCCTTATAGATCATGCACATGGTCTTAAAAAAAAATACGATCCTCTATAGGAAGCCAATGGAGCAATTTTCTGGCGGAGGTAGCCGAAGTTCGCCGGGGTAGATCCAGAACGAACCTAGCCGCTGCATTCTGGACTACCTGCAAGCGCTGCAGCAGACTTTTATTCAGTCCCGCATACAGCGCATTGCAGTAGTCCAATCGAGAACCAACAAGGGCAACAGCAAGTTGTTTCCTTGCCTGCTGTGAAAGATAGTGCCTGATCTTCCTCAGTATGCGAATGATGCCCCAACAGGTAGAGATAGTCCTATTAACCTGTTGACACATACTGAGGGTGGGATCAATCACGACCCCAAGGTTTTTAGCAAAAGAAGCAGGGACAGGACAGGCTCCCAGTGAGTCTGGCCACCAATCGGCTGACCATACCTCCTCCTTTCCTCCAAACACCATCACCTCAGTCTTTTCCCCATTCAGTTTCAACGAATTGTGAATCATCCATTGACCGACTGCCTCCATGCAAGATCTAAAGTTGGAGGCAGTCGAAGTAACTGACTGGGAGAGAGAGGATCTGCGTGTCATCCGCATAGGAAACTACCTCCATCCCAAAAGATCTAATTAGTCTAGCAAAAGGAGTCACATAAATGTTAAAAAGGGTCGGACTTAGCGCCGACCCCTGAGGGACCCCACATTGCATAGACAGGGATGGAGATAGAAATTTGCCCAGCTGCACTCTTTGCTCTCGTTGGTTGAGGAAAGAGGTGAGTAGTGCCAGTGCCGCCCCCTGGACCCCGATCTCCCTCAGGCGAGATGTTAGAACTGAGGGAGAAAGGGTGTCGAAGGCAGCAGTAAGGTCTAAAAGGATCAGGAGGGAGGTCTGTCCCCCATCCACACGCGTGCGGATATTATCCAGTACTATGGTGAGGGCAGACTCGGTGCTATGTTCCCTCCTGAATCCATGCTGGGAGAGATCCAGACAGCCCGAGCTTTCCACGAAGGCAGCGAGATGTTTATTCAGATGTGTTTCTAACATCTTCGCAGGGGCTGGGAGCAGTGAGATGGGGCGGAAGTTCTTTAATACCCCAGGATCAAGAGAAGGTTTCTTGAGTAAAGGTTTTACTACTGCATTTTTCCACTGCTGAGGAAAAATGCCATCCCTCAAGGCCTTGTTCATGATGTCAACAAGGGGAGGCAGGAGGGATTCTCTACACTGCTTAAGGATCTTGAGCGGGCAAACATCTAAAGGGGAGCCGGATTTTATTTTATTAAGGAGGATCTCTACATCCTGTAGAGAGAGAGGAGGGAAAAAAATCCAGACATCCCGGCAGGAGTTTCTCCGAGAGAACAGGGTCCGAGTTAACAGGGACAGAAGGCTCGGTAGTAAAAGGTCTCTGTAACTCCAAGGCGGTATAAATGTCCGAGATCTTAGTCTGGAAAAAGGAAGCTATGTTATCACAGAGCTCCTGTGACGCAATAACCGGGTCCGGGATCTGAAGGGTGGTGAGGGAATCCACTATCCTAAAGAGCTCTTTAGGGGAGGAGAGTGAAGTGGTAAGGGCCGTGAAGTATTTCTGTTTTATCCTTATTACTTCCAGCTTGTAATTCCTTATCAGGATCTTATGGGCTTCCTTGTCCCTTGAATCCCAGCTGGTGTGCCATAAACGCTCCTGTCTCCTAGCTTCCTGTCGAAGGAGTCTTAAATGCTCCGAGAACCACGGGGCTGATGGTCTTTTCCTGGCTGAATAGCACAACCGTATGGGAGCCAGTACTTCCAGAGCCTCTGTGACGGTCTTTTCATATTGTAGGACCGCCGACTGGACATTGTCCCCCTGGGAAGTAGACAGGCTAGATATCCAAGGTACGAAGGAGCTTTCCGTGATGTTCTTAAAGTTCCTGCGTAGTTCCCTTTTACTAAGAATATTTCTGGTTCCATCCAAGGTCGGGCAAGACACATTGAATGGTACGGCCAGATGATCTGACCATGAGAGAAAGAAGGGATCTTTTGCCGTCAGCCTCCGATCATTAGAAAAGATCCCATCGAGCGTATGGCCTGCTCGATGGGTGGCCCCTTTCACCAATTGAGTGAGTCCACAAGCTGACATAACATCCAGCAGGGAGAGAGTATCATGGGTCTCCAGCAACTCCAGATGAAAATTAAAATCTCCCAAAACAGTTAAGTTATCATGACCAAAATAAGGTTCTAGGACATGGAGCATCTGCTGTCCAAAGTCTGCTCTGGGGCCAGGTGGACGATAAACCAGAATCCCATTAAATGCAAACTTATGGAGGCCTTTCAGAGAAAAATATAGTACTTGAAAACTGTCCTTAGGGTCAGAGACTGGTGTAATATGGCAATGAAAGCTGTCCTTATAAAGAATCGCTAACCCACCTCCTACACGGCCCAGTCTGTCCTGCCGTGCCAGGCAGTACCCTTCAGGAACAGCTTCAACAAGGTCAGGACCAGAGGAGTCCTTTGCCCATGTTTCCGTGACAAAGACCCACGAAGGTTTCCTGTCGAGTACGAGCTCCTTAAAAGCAATGTTGTTTTTAATAAGCGAGCGAGCATTGATAAGAATGCAATCTTCTTGCAATGCATTGGCTCCTAAAACAACCTGAGATTCTGATCGATGGGTGGAAGGAGGTAGGCTAGGGCCTCCAGGGCCTGCCGGAAAGCAGCCGCAACGTGGAGATAGTAGGAGATCATCCGGGGAGCTTTTGTGAAAACACGAAAGTCCCAGAGGCTTAAGCCTCAACATCTCCTGTAACGAGTACCTAAAGGGCGGGGGGCCAACCTTATCGTGACTAGCCGTCCGACCGTCTCGCCCGTCCTCAGCGCGGACGGGCGCAGACGGGCTGGACTCTGGCGTCACTGCGGCGTACACGCTGCGCGTACACGCTGCGCGCCATAAGGTCCAGTTAATATAGGGCTCTAGCGAGTCCACCTGACTGCTAGAGCGCGGAGTAGTGCAGCGCTTCCCTAGCACCCACCCAAGATGGCGCCCACCAATTTCAAAGCGCGAGGGTCCGGGCCGCCTGAATAGCGGTGAGGTCACAAATTATGGTGCGGCAATGCGGGCGGTGATTAAGAACAGGGAAAAACTGTGGCCTAAAATAACAACAAAATTAGAAGACAAAAACAGGTAAGTTAAAAGCGCTAAAAAAGCGTCTGAATACGAGCGCAATGCGAAGTTTGTAGACAGCCAGCAAGGTACGGTCCTACCTCGAGCCTTGTAATATAGAGAATGCCAGGAACTGCCTCTAGCCAGTCCACCTGACTGCTAGAGCGCGGAGTAGTGCAGCGCTTCCCTAGCACCCACCCAAGATGGCACCCACCAATTTCAAAGCGCGAGGGTCCGGGCCGCCTGAATAGCGGTGAGGTCACAAATTATGGTGCGGCAATGCGGGCGGTGTAATCATGAACCTCAAATAACCTTAATAGTATTAATCAACTTGTTTGTCTTACTAATTATCCCTTTATTCTGACATATGGGGTGTCCCAGAGAAGCTTGCCTATGTGTTTTCTTATCGTAATACGCTTGCAGATTAAAATGGCTGCTGCTACGCGGGAATTTCTTTTGCGCATGCGGCGGTCACACCCATGTGACGTGACGTACTCGCAGTTCTGGTGGGAAATCTTTTGCACTTGCTCAGTAGTATTAAAATGGCTGCTTTGTGTTCTCACATGCCTGCAAGCTTGCATCGCTGCTTTCGCTATGCTGTTTGTTCTGCATTAATCCTAATGCTATAGTTATTATAAAGTAATGGGAGTAGTATAAGGATTCATGGTATACAGTGCAGTTATTTATTTCTGTGTTTTAAAACTGTTTCTATTTGCTTTTCATGTATCGTAAACCTTAGGCATGAGGGACGGGAATACTCCATATTGAACTGCCTTTCTGCGAATGACAGTTTTCCGCCAGAGGATGAACTCTGTGACATTGAAAACGCGCCAACTCAGAGGTCTCAGCCAAGATGTGCCTGGGAAAAGGCACCTTCACCTAGTAGAAGAAGCTGAATTTGTACTAAATGTATTACATTGTAATAATTGTTAAATTCACCATTGTTATGTGTAAGGAACATGTCATGGGAACCCGAAATTCAATGGGCGGGTATGAAAGATTCAAACGAGGGGCTTGAGAAAGTCAAATCCTGGTGATCCTGTCCTGATCCTAATCTGGTTTTCCTGTCCTGGGTTTCCATTCTGCACCTGCTGGCCTTCTGGCAACTGTATTCCTTGGGGTTTCACCTGTCCTTATCTGACCCGTGACCAGGGTTGGTCTCCACACCGTTCTAGGTAAATATAAATCTGAGGGAACCCATTTTGTGTCCTTTATCTCCTTGCTTCTAAGAAAATCGTACTTGCACATTGTTCCTTTTTCTTATCCTCCCTGTGCTGACCAATAATAAAGTTCTACATTTTGGTTTGTTTACTAGCATGTTCCCTTTTTCCCCATCCTTTTAAGAAAATCCGGACATACAGTTCATGAAATATAGATGTACCTTTTCTTTACCTTTCCTTTAGTAAATTTTACTCAGAAATATTAGCGTGTTCCAATTTTCCCCTTCCCTATAGCCACACGGTTATTCCAAGACCCTCTAAGTCTTCGAAGAATACTCCAACTGTGATATTTTAGCGTGTTCCTTATTTTCCCGTCCTTTACTCACTCCATATCAAGTCTAAACTCTGAAATTTCTTACTAGTATGTTCCCTCTTCTTACCTTCCCTTTAGACTTCTAAATGTTTGGCCTTATTCTATTCTTACATGGATATACACTTTTTATGATCTTGGTTATTGATAGCTTACTCACTGTAAATTTCATGTTTTCTGACTTTGAAGAAGATTAGATAAAGGTTTTCAAAACTTCCCGTGTCTCTGGTTATTATAAAGAGTGCAAACATTATAAATGTTATTGTATTTTGTGACTGCTTATCTTTTATAGCTAGCTCCCTGATCCATTGAGATCATAGGTACCCGTGACAAGGATTGGTAAGTCGGGTACATTGGTAATAAATAGGAAGGAACAGGGTTGCTGGTAGTAGAGTGTAGGTTACCCGATTAATAGATATGGTGAATTGAAATTTATGGGCCCAAGTGTGCATATGGTAAAGTTGTTGGTCGGTTGACCTGCACGCTCTATCAGGATCTTACCTGTTATATCCGTTGCCGGCAACCCATAAGGCACAGAAGTAGTATTTCTCTTGGCTGGCCCATGTGAGAGCTCAGTCACATAAAACCCCTCCACACCAACTGTGAAGCGTAGGTGTAACTCATGTCCTTGGCTGCATGGTGCACCCGGTAATGAAACACCAAAACTTTGGCAGTCCTTAACCCCCCCGGAGCCCCTGAAGTCGGAATCAACTAACCTTAGTAAAGCAGTGAATACTGGAAAGCTCCTGAATAACACACACGAAATCACTACCCAAATACACCATTACTCTCCCAGCTTTTTAGGACCCAACTTGGGCTGAGCCTCCCAGACCTACCTCGTCCATGATCAGTGTAACTGGACAAAACCATGACTTTGGACACCTCTCCGCCTCCTTCTTTCAGAACCTGGAGTTCAAAATAGAAAGAATGCTGGAGCTCTCCCCAAAGTTGTTTTTAGAACACCAGAAGCAACAAGGGAATCCACTCTCAGACACACAAGACACCAACAGAATGGAGGATACACATTTAACCGCCATCAGTGCAGTACAAAACTTCATAGCCAGATCACATGTATGGCAGTCCACAAAAATTGAGTCATAAATAGATCCTCTCCAGTCGATTGCAAAGTGCCTAGTGAACTTCAGCACCAAGATGCACCTTATTGAAAATAAAACTCAAGGCAGCTTTGATGACAATACATGCTCCTGTTCATGCGCAGCCATTGTAAACAGAAGGGCAACTCTTCCTGAGGTTTTAAGCAAACTTGTCACCACAGTCAGGGGCAAAGCTGGCATCCCAGCACCAAGCAGCTCAACTGACCACTGCAATCAAATCTTGGAGGCATCAAATGCAGAGGGGCCACTCTTGAGCTTAGTCATAAATCTAACCAACGGCCCTCAGCCAAACCTAGGCACTCGCTGCCGTCTGGGACAACCCACTTCCCTTTCCAACGGTACCCAGTCCCAGGGCCGCCGCCCAGCATAGCTGTAAGGACAACATCAAGGCTCAATCTAGTCCCACGCCGTCAGGAGCATCTCTTTCCAGAAGGGCTAAGAAAAAGCTAAGAATGCAGCACAAAAAAGCCACCAAAACTAAAAGAGCAGCACTGCTGTCAACCACCCAGAACCGGTACGCCTCGGTTGCAAATGATCACACCCACTGAATCCAATTTTCACTTCAAAACTGGACTCAAATAATCAACTAACAACCAAGGATGCATGATCTGTTCCCAAGTCTCCCCTTACCCGTAGGAACACACAGGAAGGTCAGACTCCCAGTATGGCAAGCTTGGTCCCCAAGACCACCCCCCTTAACTGAATTGTAAGAAGAGGGTGCACCCAGTTCACTCTTCCAACAAGCCAAGCACCGACTCTAGCGAGGAAACTGTATAGGCCCCCTTCAACACGCTCTCATTACTCTACAGTCAGCCGTATGTTCCGGCAACATTGGGTTCTAACCAAAATTCACACTTTGCGTCAGAGTCGTTGGGCACTGCACCACCAAGTCTCATCCAAGTATACAGCCCGGAAATGGCAGTGCCAAGGGCTGCAAAGGAGAAGACGTGCGCTCAGGAGGTAGTGCTTACCCCCAGATACCACATTAAAGGACCATATGACATATTAAACAGGGGTAACATACTTCATCTATTCAAACACATACCTTCTCTGGGCCACACACACGACCTAACCTTTCAGAAGACACTCGTGGGGAGTCAACTCTGATAGGATTTCACCTACAACATCAAGTCTCAGTGCTCAAGGAAGCCCCCCAGTTGGAAGAATGGGGAATAGACATCAATCTCCCCCAATCAGAGTAATACCCTCATGTCCTTTGCACCTCTCCCCAGAAGAAGGGGCGCATTCTGTCTTGTGGCGCACATATAGCACCAACGACGACAGGAGTCTCCAAACCAGGCTTAATATCTCCAAGGCACTCAGAATAACATGCACACATGATCTAAGGGCTGTGCATCTCCGGTCCCCCAGGGCAGACATTGCAGCAGGCTCAAGTCCCACCTGATGGCATTCCTAACACCAACTTCAGAGGGACGCAAAACAAATGCTCTAGGGCAGAAGGCCTCTACCAACAATTGGCAATCATCTCCTCGAACGTAGCAGGCATTAAAAACTCACTGAAAATAATTCAGCCCTCGATTATCTTTGCAGTAGCTACATATAATGCCTGCAGGAGACGTGGACTAATGCAACCACTCCAGTTGCAGGGTATAATAAATTTCACATCGTAGCCACAAAAGCAACATATTTGGCCTCCTTCTGGGAGGCTTTCAATTTTCATCAAGCACGCCTGAAAAATACAGGCCACTGAAATACCCACCAACTTGCATGCCCTTCAAGCTCCGCTCATCAAAGACTTAAAGTTCAACTCTTGAACCCTTCAACTGTTGCTAACTAACTGCTATCTCAACCCTGCACAGCATCAGAAGAAACAGGATGTGCACTCCCTGGTAAACATGATTGATGGGTTGCTGAATAAATATGACTCCTACCAGCCAATAACTGTTGGGTATTTTAATACCAGGATCTTGAACAAGCATCTAACTCCTCCAGACTGACCGCTGATGCCCGCACCTCACGCTCTTTTTAACAACATAATAATCTCCGCACATTTCTTAAAAGCAGCTTGCTATCCCCATTGGAAAACCAATCCCCCTTTCAGGAATATTTTCACCTTTGACTATATCTCTGTCAGCGAAGCACTGGCACCCAAGCTTCAAGATTTTGAACTCAATGACTGGGATGAAAGTGACCAGAGACCCTTGCATGCAATTTTGCAACTAGTATCTAAGGGCTCTCAATCACTATCGTCGCACGGGGACCCAACCGGGGAAGAGCACTACAAGATCCTTCTCAGAATCAAATGGTCCGTGAATCTTGGAGGTAAACTTTCAGCTTGGATCTAAAAAAGAGTCAGCAGCCATGAAGTCACTCAGCACAACAATCCCACTGGGGCACTGGGAGGAATTTGTTAAAGACCTCCAATAGGGTCTGGGGAATGGCGCATGGAAACCCAGAGAAGGGACTCCACCGTGCAAATAATTGCCCCATTTGGCACAAAGGAGCTGTCCGCCAGCAAGTGCACTCTCCAAGGGGCCCTGGCAGCCAGAAGAAGAGGCTGCAAAATATAATCTGGCCAAACAATCATTGCACTCAGAGCAGCTCACAAGCAGATAGTATGGCAACACTGAAAGGAACAGATTCAAGAGTGGCTTAGGATCTTCTCCCTCTTAAAGGAAAATATCCACTCTCATCTCTGGAAGGACATAAACCGCCTCTGTCACTGAGCTCAGACTAAGAAGAATGATGTGGCAGAAAGGGTCGGGATCATCTACGTCAAGCAGCTATATACAATCAACCAGGCTGCAGGAATAATATCTACCCCACTCCACATTCCCTGGCGTCCCGGATCAACAAGGCATCCTCACCACAGAGGCAGCAATAACGGTCACCTTCAAGAAAATGAGGAACAATGGTGTGCCAGGGCTGAGTGGGAACCCTGCCTCTGAGTTCAAATCTGCACAAGGTTTCTGGGTTAGGATCCTTACTCCACTTTGTAACCACTCTTTTGCCAATGCCACGACACTAACCTCATGGAAGGGTATCTATTCTCTTCCCAATTCACAAAAAGGAAGAAAACTCCAAGCCTACAAATTATTGGCTCATTGCCTCCTTGATCTGGAAGCTAAAGCTTTTTCCTGCATCCTTCTGGAGGAGTTGGAAACTTGTGAGACAGAAATAAGAATCCTTCCCTTTTTTTAATTTGGATTCAGGCCTGAATGTTCCACGATGGACAACATTATAGCACTGGCGCACTTATCCCATCAAACCATATGGAGCAAGCAACCTCCATTGTTCTGCTGCTTCGTTGTCTATAGCTCCGCTTTCGATAGGGTGGACCGGGGAAGGCTGCGGGTGAACCTAACGGCATGGAGTATTCACCCCTTGCTCCTCAAGGGGATAACATTCTTATATCAGGAGACATGGGTCCAGATAAAAACAAGCCCCACCACAGCTACAGCCAAGGTTTCTATCAATAACAGGTTCAAACAGGTCTGCGTGTTGACCCACCTCTATTTTAACCTCTACACTGCATACGTCTGGATACTGCATTGGAAGGCACCAGCTTAATCACACCAAGGTTGGGCTCAGTGCGCCTTCCAATTTTGCAGTATGCAAATGATATTCCAATCATGGTCCACCCCAGAGTTGGCTTATAGAGAGCCTTCAATGCCCTCCACTGCTACGATCAGGAGAACAAACTCCAGGTGAACCAGGGAAAACGTAGGTTATCGCTGTTGGCAAACACCCACACAAACAACAACTCCACTGGCATCTATGAGACTTGCAGATTTCAACAACTCCAACCTATAGTTACTTAGGCGTCTGGTTCATGGAAGGGGACAAACTGGCTGCCCACCTAAGGCACCACAGAAACAAGTGCACCAGAGCAATTTGCAGCTTGAAACGCCTAAGCAACCGCCTAAAGTGCCCAACAGCTGACCTAATGCTGAAAGTTCGGAGGGCAAAATTGATTCCAGCTCTAAACTATGGCCACCTAGCCTTTCCCGGTGCCTTCGACATGCAACTCAAGAACTCTCAGATCTCTGTATATAAGAAAATCTTTGTTGCTCGGCAGGCCAGAAGAACAAGGCTGAGATTGGAGCTGTGACTCACGAGCCCAGACCTCATATGTCAGGGCCTAGTCAAATACCACATTAGGGTCCTGCGGGCCCCAGAGCTCACCCTTAAATCTCATCTTAAATCAGTCTTCTGAGAGGAGGCTATGCCTTGCTAAACATAGTTAGCTGAGCCAAGCAGATGGGTGAACATCGAGGCTGCTATCTTGCACATTCGGGAGATACCAAATTCAGTTTGGAAAAAAGCAAACCTCATCCGAGTCACTGGATGCCTCCTTCACCCCGGTGAAGGCCCAGCCTTACTTCCAACAAGCGATCTAGGCCAAGTCTTGCATGAAAATTCTCTTCATGAGGCCCACCGCACTGCCAATTTCAGACTTTAAACCCAGCTGGGCGAGGCAGGGTGAGGCAACCACATGCAGCTCATGCAATTATCACAGAGAATCGTGGCTCCAACTGTTCTGCTGTTGCTCCAAGCTTGCTGGTGATCGCCACCGTCTGCTACTTCTACTGTTCCGGGCTAACAACGCCAGACGTTGTAGAGAGACATCGGATCTGTGCATCTCTGATAACTCGCCTAATGACCTAGCCAGACTGGGGAAATTTACAAACTCTATTCGATTCACACTCCTCAATGCCTCTACAGGGTGACAGTGGCATTGTGGAAGTGTGTTCCAGGCTCTCTTTCCATCCCATAGGGGCCAGAGTCAGCCCCTACTCACCATCCCAAGGGCCACACGAAAAGTCCTTTTAGCCCCTGTGGACTTGCGCAACACAAGATGGCCGGTTCACACCTTTTGTCCCAATGCACCAATTCTGTGGGCTTTAATTTAGTGAGGCTGGGAAACAAAACCAGCCTAGATAAACATCCACACCCCCATCCCCTAAGCATTTTGACTCCCAAAACAACCCATGGGTTAATTAGCCGGGACTAAGGAGCTACTAATAACTCTCTAATTATCAACCCAAGACTCCCTAGTGTGCTGAGTCCGGTCGCTGTGACCGCACACGCCCAACAAAAGCCCCTGCACTTTCCCTCCTTCTCCAATAACTCTGGTTGTCATGCCCCCAGCACAAATCTGTTACAAGTCTATGAATTTACTTTTATCTATTTTTTTATTTTTATAATGTTCAACTTTCCACGTAGAGCATTGCACTCCTTTTAGAAATATCAGAGATTGCATTTTATATCTTTCTACAAATTTATAACGATAATAGTTGGTTATTGTTCTGTGAAATTGTAGTGCATGGCCATTAATATATACTGATTTTAATTAATCGAACATGAATAAATAAACTTGAAACTTGAATACATATTGGCCACGCAGTACAACCAAGAGCCTGATACAGCTTTCCGTACTCTAGAAAGTACTAGCCTAGGCAATATGGAAGTGGTAACCAGTCTGGGTATTCACCATCCTAACTTCGCAAGAGCAATAAGAGAAGAAAGGAGCATTCCAACAAAGCTCCAGGCCCAGATCTGGTCTAAGATTTCTTTTAGCAGATCCAAAATAGTGTGCCGATATCCTTACAAATGTATATAACGCACCAGTTATGTCAAATTCTATTCCAATGTCTTGACATGCTGGCATTTGAGTCGCATTGCACACAAAAGGAAGCAACAGTAGCCCGGCAATTACATGCCCATTTCCTTGTTGGACAGGGAGGGAAAATCTTGGGATGGGTTCTCTTAAATCGTTTGCAAGGTTAGAAAGGGGTTTGTAACTATATAACAGATATTTCACTGGGATTTAATGAGTTTAAAAAGTTGTTATAAAGAAAAACCTACTGTACCTGACATTCATTGATTTAATGTCAGCTTTTTAACCGGGTGCAGAACTCAGCTTTGGAAACATTTTTCTAGCAATTGATCCACTCCTGCTAACAGCAATTAGAGGTCTTCTTCACACCACAACTGCATCGAGGGTCTGTTTTGGGTCTAATGTGGAATGCAGTACATCCTTCTCAAATCCATCAGTAATATGCTAAGGTTGTGTACTGGGCCCCTTGTATTTCCATTGATTATAAATTATATTACTGCTTATTTATTGAAATCCAGTTTTGTTGCCCCGAGTTGCTTGGTATCAAGGAATCTGTTCTATTATAAGCAGAGGAGGCAGTCTAGCGCGGTCAACAGCCGCCACGTTCTGCTTCCACACCATATGGATGCTGAAAAAAATATTCAATTGGTAATCTAAGAGCACCTGGAAAACCGTCACCCAAGCCATCATCACAAGCAGACTGGACTATGGAGTCACCCTCTGCGCAGGAATCACCAACCAACTCACAAAAAGACTCAAAACTGTCCACAACGCAGCAGCCAGAACTCCAATGCTGAGCTCACACCACACCTGAGGGAACTTCACTGGCTCCCGATACGTAAGTGCACACAGTTCAAACTTCTCACTCACACATGCAAAGCACTGCACAACACAGGCTATGTCTAAACAACTGCATGCAGTTCCACCAACTCTCCAGGCACCTCAGCTCAGCTAGACTCTCACTAGCACACGTTCCAGAAATACGCAACAGCAGTTCAGGAGGTTGCGCCTCCTCTACATCTCCTAAAGCACACAACGACCTGCAACACTACATTAGATCCTTCTCATCCTTCTTGAAATCTGCAAGAAGTTGAAGACCTGGCCCTTCGACTTACCCCTATCAAGGCTAGTCTCATTCATCTGCTAATAGCCAGGATACCTTTACGGGTTATAGTGCACTATAACCTCCACAAAGCACAGCCTAGCATTCTGTAACCTAACAACATATATTGGCTTATGCATGTGGAAAGACTTTTATGAAATGTTAGTCATGCTGCAATGCATTTCTTAAATTTGGAAATAGAGTAACCACAGCTGTTTTGAAAGTTTACAGGCAGAAAGTGAACTCAACAGCACATTATGAAGCTGAGATAGGATATTTTAAAGTTAAAGAATTCCAAGTAATAGAAATCAATTTTCTTTGCACTTTACTGAAGCTGGGCCAGGGTACCCCGTTAATTCCGCTGTGTTTGGAGTTGGGCATAAAACCAATTTCTGGCCCAATTGCTGCTTAGGCAAGAATCACCTTGCCAAAGTTTATTTAAAATCAGCATTTGAAGTGGTGGCTCTAATAGGTATGAAAAAAGACAACAGTTGGGGAGGGCATGTAAAAACACTGCTTAACAAATGGAATCTGATCCTTCTGTGTAATGAGCCAGGAGAAATTAATATTTAGAGGATTATATCTGTAAAGGAGGCATATTGGCGAAGGAAGTCTATTATTGACATCCAAAAACAAGCTTCTTGACTGCCAATTTTTTGCTGTATTGTAAACGGGTGGGAGCCTTACTTAGATCATCTGCACTCAGAAATGAAGCGCACCTTATGTATAACATATCTAACAAGAGTTTACTACTCACAATGAGATGCACAACTGTCATAATTTTGCACTTGCATGGCAGAGGCTCAATATTGCATGCCCTGTTTTTTTTTTTAGAAAAAGATGACCCACGACAGAACTGACTTCTCTCTTTATTTAATAACAATATAGGGCCAGTTGTAGGTAAATGCATGTTTGCGATTCCTTAATAGCGATTTTTAGGGAATCGATATTAAGGAATCGCAAATGCCATGTAGGTAGGAATCGTAATATTTTTTATGATTCCTTTAATATTCCTTAATTGTGAATCGCAAATTGCGATTCGCAATTAAGGAATACCTTCCCATTCATTCTTATGGGCCACGAGGCCCATAGGAATGAAAAGGAATTGCTCCCGCAATTTGTGAGTCACCAAGAGGCACTCACAAATGGTGGGCGAAATTTCAATGTCTTAGTAAACAGAGAGAGACCCCTTGTTCAAACCAAGGGAATAAGGTACTCTTTACAAGTAAAACAACAACATTTTTCCCTCAGGAAGAAAGTACAATCCCACCTAGACTATTGCTAGATTAGAAATAATCTATTACTCGTCATTACACATACACTTGATGTTAGACAGCTCAAACCATACAAATATAAAATCAATTACTAACTCATATAATTGAAAAATTACAAACAATGTTTTATTCAAATACTAATGTCGCAGAATAAAATTTGATTTCGCATTAAGGAATTAAAATCTCAACAATACATTTCATAAAATCAATTTATAAAAGCATAGCAAAATTATGAAAGACGTAAAACAAACTGTACCCCACATGAAAGAGAAAAAAGAACTTTAGACACTATGAGGCCTATTACGATGGCGGACGGACCTGCGTCCGTCCGCCACCCCCGAGGTGGAGGGACAGTCTGCAGGGGCAGCGGCGGACCCTCTGGTGCAATTAGGATGTGACCGCCACCCTGGCGGTCACATCCCGTATCTTTAACCTTGCACGCTTTGCATTTACATGCACAAAGCGGCAGGCACCGTGAGGTGCCTGCCGCTTTGTGCATGCAACTGCAGGGGGGTACCAAAGGTACCCCCCACGTGCACCCCCACCCCCCTTCACCCCAGAAGCAAAGGACCACATGCTTTTACACGGCGGAAAAACCGCCGCGGAAAAGCATGTTTGAACACGCATCCTAATATGGCTGGCGGTGTCTGATAGACACGGCAACCATATTAGAGCTTTTCTGCCACGTCGGAAGGTGACCGTGGCGGAAAAGCGGCGGACAGTCTTTCCGTCAGCCGATGACCCCCCAGCCATCCTAATGTGGCGGGGGATCTTTTCTTGTGCCGCAGCAACCACATTTGCATCTAATTTGGTTGCATAATCCTAGGAGGAACCCGGTTTTGTAATTGCAAAATCAGGAGTGCATCCAGGCCGTGTCCGTGTATTTGTGTGACAGGATATGGGCTCTAAATAACGAAGCACAGTGTCTAAAGTTCTTTTTTCTCTTTCATGTGGGGGTACAGTTTGTTTTACGTCTTGTGTAATTTTGCAATTTCAAGGGTGCCAGTGTACCAAAAGGACACCCTTTTGCACCCCTGAAATATGCATGTGTGTACATGTGGCGCACATACATGCCCTAATGGCATAAAAGTGTGCCACATGGCACTTAAAAAAAAGCAGAAAAAGTGCTTTTTTTTAAAGGATATCACTAATCACGCGATTCCTTAAGGCTAAAGTGCACTTTCTTTTATGCTACTTACATTGCATTTAAGTAATCGCAATTTGCGATTCCTTAAATGCAAGAGCATTATTTTGCTAGTAGGTTTCAAATTACCTACATTGCTCGCTGCCAAATAGCGATCGCAAATTCGAATTTCAGCATTAGCACTCGCTATTTGGCCACCTACATCTGACCCTCCGTGAGGCATTATTCTGATACTTGATCACTGTGCTATAGGGCCGGTTATATTTTCGTTGTTTTCTTAGTTGCTTCAAATATATTTAGGGCTAGATGTAGGTAATGCCGATTTACCTACTCTTAAATACCGAATTTTACCGATTCGGTATTTAAGAGTAGGTAAATAGGAAGCTTGTCTCCTTTCTGGTGAAGAATTGGCTTGGTAGTTTGGTCTGCCCTGTTCCCATGATGCACTGGGCCAGGGACAGACTAATTTGCATATAGCCAGGTTCTGAGCTGGGATGGGGCAGTGAGCTAAATAACGGTGATGGATCAAGCCCTGATCTTTGGACTGGGTAAGAGTGGTCTGCTTAATTCAGACACTCTGTTCATCACCACCCCCTTTTCTGAATCATTTTGTCCACCATAGCGTGGAAGGGTATACTCAGACATGAGTCCCTTGCTCACTGCTCCATCAGGATTCAAGCAAGCCGGGCCGACGACGCCTGAAATGGCAGAAACCGGTCCCCGGAAGCTTGTCTCCTTTCTGGTGAAGAATTGGCTTGGTAGTTTGGTCTGCCCTGTTCCCATGATGCACTGGGCCAGGGACAGACTAATTTGCATATAGCCAGGTTCTGAGCTGGGATGGGGCAGTGAGCTAAATAACGGTGATGGATCAAGCCCTGATCTTTGGACTGGGTAAGAGTGGTCTGCTTAATTCAGACACTCTGTTCATCACCACCCCCTTTTCTGAATCATTTTGTCCACCATAAGCGTGGAAGGGTATACTCAGACTTGAGTCCCTTGCTCACTGCTCCATCAGGATTCAAGCAAGCCGGGCCGACGACGCCTGAAATGGCAGAAACCGGTCCCCGGAAGCTTGTCTCCTTTCTGGTGAAGAATTGGCTTGGTAGTTTGGTCTGCCCTGTTCCCATGATGCACTGGGCCAGGGACAGACTAATTTGCATATAGCCAGGTTCTGAGCTGGGATGGGGCAGTGAGCTAAATAACGGTGATGGATCAAGCCCTGATCTTTGGACTGGGTAAGAGTGGTCTGCTTAATTCAGACACTCTGTTCATCACCACCCCCTTTTCTGAATCATTTTGTCCACCATAAGCGTGGAAGGGTATACTCAGACGTGAGTCCCTTGCTCACTGCTCCATCAGGATTCAAGCAAGCCGGGCCGACGACGCCTGAAATGGCAGAAACCGGTCCCCGGAAGCTTGTCTCCTTTCTGGTGAAGAATTGGCTTGGTAGTTTGGTCTGCCCTGTTCCCATGATGCACTGGGCCAGGGACAGAATAATTTGCATATAGCCAGGTTCTGAGCTGGGATGGGGCAGTGAGCTAAATAACGGTGATGGATCAAGCCCTGATCTTTGGACTGGGTAAGAGTGGTCTGCTTAATTCAGACACTCTGTTCATCACCACCCCCTTTTCTGAATCATTTTGTCCACCATAAGCGTGGAAGGGTATACTCAGACATGAGTCCCTTGCTCACTGCTCCATCAGGATTCAAGCAAGCCGGGCCGACGACGCCTGAAATGGCAGAAACCGGTCCCCGGAAGCTTGTCTCCTTTCTGGTGAAGAATTGGCTTGGTAGTTTGGTCTGCCGTGTTCCCATGATGCACTGGGCCAGGGACAGACTAATTTGCATATAGCCAGGTTCTGAGCTGGGATGGGGCAGTGAGCTAAATAACGGTGATGGATCAAGCCCTGATCTTTGGACTGGGTAAGAGTGGTCTGCTTATTTCAGACACTCTGTTCATCACCACCCCCTTTTCTGAATCATTTTGTCCACCATAAGCGTGGAAGGGTATACTCAGACATGAGTCCCTTGCTCACTGCTCCATCAGGATTCAAGCAAGCCGGGCCGACGACGCCTGAAATGGCAGAAACCGGTCCCCGGAAGCTTGTCTCCTTTCTGGTGAAGAATTGGCTTGGTAGTTTGGTCTGCCCTGTTCCCATGATGCACTGGGCCAGGGACAGACTAATTTGCATATAGCCAGGTTCTGAGCTGGGATGGGGCAGTGAGCTAAATAACGGTGATGGATCAAGCCCTGATCTTTGGACTGGGTAAGAGTGGTCTGCTTAATTCAGACACTCTGTTCATCACCACCCCCTTTTCTGAATCATTTTGTCCACCATAAGCGTGGAAGGGTATACTCAGACATGAGTCCCTTGCTCACTGCTCCATCAGGATTCAAGCAAGCCGGGCCGACGACGCCTGAAATGGCAGAAACCGGTCCCCGGAAGCTTGTCTCCTTTCTGGTGAAGAATTGGCTTGGTAGTTTGGTCTGCCCTGTTCCCATGATGCACTGGGCCAGGGACAGACTAATTTGCATATAGCCAGGTTCTGAGCTGGGATGGGGCAGTGAGCTAAATAACGGTGATGGATCAAGCCCTGATCTTTGGACATGGTAAGAGTGGTCTGCCTATTCAGACACTCTGTTCATCACCACCCCCTTTTCTGAATCATCGGTAAATAGGAAGGAGGCAGATGTAGGTCATTTTAAATTCAGAATTACCGAATCTGTAACATTCGGTATTTATCGATTCTGTAAATACAGAATCGGTATTTCCCATTGATTCCTATGGGCTTTGAAGGCCATAGGAATCAATGGGAAATACCGATTCTGTATTTACAGAATCAGTAAATACCGAATCCTGCAAGGGTGCAGGGGGTGTCACTTTGACACCCTCTAGCACCCGAAGTACAGGCTTGTGTGACATGTGGCACACATACATGCCCTAAGGGCATGTCTGTGTGTCACATTGCACAGGTGTGCATGCACAGATGTGCATGCACACCTGAATTCGGTATTTTACCACACAATAGGATTGTGTGGTAAAATACCGACTCTTAAGGGCCTGTGGCACTGTAAACTGTGCCACCTACATTTGGAATTACAGAATCGGTATATTTACCGATTCGGTAATTTACAAAAGCGGTAATTTTACTGAATCGGTAAATATACCGATTCTGTAATTTTCAGCCCCCTACATCTGAAAACCCCAATACCGGTCAGAAACGGCCAAAATCGGCCGTTTCCGACCGGTATTAGGGCTCCTACATCTGGCCCATAGTCTGTAGGGCTTATCCTAAGGAAAGACCCGTAATGTATTTTTGTCTTTAAGATTGGGGGACAGTGTTTTAAGTATTTTCTATGTTTTTAATCAATTATACCGTTGGTTGAAACTGTATATTCATTAGTGCGTATTGTGTAGTTGTTATACATAGTAATTTATTATGTTATGACTAAAAGCTGAAAACATGAACAACTTTATGACCAAACCGTAGAACTTTCGCCCATATGTTCCTACGGTTGGCAGGTTGAACACACATATTCCATAAACACCCTGTAGCAGAAAGCAAACGTAGCTGGCAATTTATTTTTTGTGCTTATGTGAGACATCTACATATTTTCGGTGTCATTTTGTGCCCTTTCATTGCCTTAACTGTGACAGAGTATTTAGATACATTTCACAAATTACCTCCTTTTATGAACAGCTTAATTGTGAACAAACAGCCTTAAAACAGCAGCAAAACCCATGGTGCAACAAACCAACTTCCCTTGTCTAACATGAGCACTGGGGAAACGTTTGTTGCAGCACAAAAAAACAGTGAGCAAGTCCATTAAGCCCATTTGTTATCTTGCATTGGGAAAGGTCCAGTGTGGAGTGGGATGCCTTGAGCTACCCTGGCAGCATTCTCTTCTGTGGCCCTGCACAATGTGAATGTCAGGTGTGCAGAAGTTCCTATCGGAGTGCGTAATTTGTATAAAAGAGAGATTGAGACAGAAGTACTGCGTAACATAAGGATAAAGACATAGCCCAGATTTAGAAATCAGTGTATCTCTAATGGTACTAACAAGAAGGTATGTAATCAATGCAGAGAAGGAGCCCCCAACCAGCGAGTGAGCATCTGGCCCTATAGCTTTTAATATAACCAACCAAATAAGCATGTGTGCGCTACATGGCACTTTGAAAAAAAAGCATTTTTGTGCATTTTTCAAAATTTGTACATGGTTACCATTGACTTGAAGCTGATGGTAATAGCATTTTCCTAAATGCACAGTTTGCATTAAAAAAAGGATTGGTGCATGTTAAGGGAATCATAATTAGTGAGTCCCTATTTGTAGTCGCAATTTTAGATAATCACAATTTTTGCGAAACATCATGAAAGGCTATTTTGCATTCGCAAACGGCCAAATTTTGTGATTTACCATCATCATCAAAGAGGCTTTATTCGAGTATTTCTCATAAAAGCACAATACATACATAAATGTAAAACATCATTAAATAGTTGCCTCAATCAGATAGGAATCAATTACATTACATAAAAAGCGTACGAAAAATACATATGATTAAAATTGACACACTACATCAAATGAGTTCAGTAAAACAATCCCTATATAAGCAGTCTCTCGACTATGGCTTTCTGCCTAATACACCATGCCCACCCCAGAAATTTAGCTATTGCTATGGCGAGTGGCAAACAAGTGCTGGTGCAAATGATTCTCAGAGCTACTAAGCCACTAGCGGTACCTAGATTTTTACAGACAGGTATTAGCCAAATTCGCCTTGGGACGACATAGGCTTGCCAAGAGGATAAAAAGTGCCCAATAGTTTCCTTTGAAGATCCACAGGCGGGGCAGGTAGTATTAGATGAACCCCTCCACCTACCAGTTAGGGACCTGAGAGGGAGAGCACCTATCCTCATTTGAAATAGAAGCTTCCTGTCCCCTGGCTTGGTTATGTTGTCCCAATAGAGTTCTTGGTTAGGGGAGGTTTTAGCTTCCAAGAAGCGACCTGTCATAGATCCGGCATCAGTCTTTCTCCAATCCCGCTTGGCCACATAGTCCCAATATAGCTCCTTTAATGTTTTTTTACTAGGAAAAAGTGCACCTGACGGGTTATCCCAAAGGAATTGGAGGCCCAGCACACATAACATGGTTCTAAGATCTTTGAACCGTTTTATCCGGTGAAATACATCAGCGTCGATCATCGCTAAAAAGCCCTCAGCATAATGTTTGAGCTCTGGAGTATTCCAGAGCCGCCTCCAATACAAGATCGGGCGTAGCTTCGCCAAATCTTCCACAGCCTTTCTGCCCAACTCATATCTAAGGGGGAGGAGAGGGGTACTTTTGGGAAGACCAGTAATTGCCCTAAGAAACTTATTTTCGGACTTCTGTATTGAATAGAGCTTCCCAAAACCCCACAGCTCAGCCCCATTCAATGCTGAGCCAAGGGCTTTCGCTTCGTAAACCTGTAGTGCTGGCGTAATTGGTTTAGATTTTGATTTTCTATGCTCTGCCCCAAGGGCTCCAGCTAATTGTCTGTGCCTTAGTGTCGCAAGATCAATATGCTGGGACCATTTTAGATCGTTAGTTACATAAATACCAAGATAGGTAAAAGCTTTGACTACCTCTAAGGGACGATGGTTCTTGGACACCCTGGATCGGAAACTACGATGGGGGTTAAAAATCATTAGCTTGGTTTTGGCCACATTAACTTCTAGACCATGCTCCCCACAAAATTCCTCAAAAATATAGAGAGCACGCTGCAGGCCACTCGGGATCTTTGATAAGATAAGGGTGTCATCTGCGAACATTAAAATTGGCACCTTAATGTCCGCCAACGAGGGAGCATCTACATTAACAAACAACATTCTTGCTACTACCCCGTTAATAAACAATGAAAAGAGCAAGGGGGCCATCGCACACCCTTGCCGAACGCCCCGCTTGACCGGGAAGTCGGCGGTGACCTCACCCTGTCTACCCCACTGTATCTTCGCGAAGTTCGCCTTGTGCAACCTCATAACCAAAGTCAATAGTTCCACCGGTACTCCCAGGCTCCACAGCACTAACCACAGTTTAGTCCTGGGGACCAGGTCGAAGGCAGCCCGCAGATCCACAAAAGCGGCATACAGGCTGCCCTCGCCTAGCACCACAGTTCGCCACCGTAGCAAGGTAAAGCGGAACACCTGATCCACCGTACTAGTGGCCTTCCGGAACCCAGCCTGATAGGGGGATAATGCATTGTTCTCGTCAACCCAGTCCATAAGCTTGTTCACCACCATCCTCCCCACCACCTTTTGAATGGTGGCAATCAAGCTTATGGGTCTGTAATTACCAGGCAAACCCCGATCGCCTTTCTTGTATACGGGAATAATAATTGCACCCTTCCAGGATGACGGAACCAATACTCCCTGGGCAACAGCGTTAACAAAAAGAAAAATATATTTACCCCAGCGTTCCCTATCGTTAATAAAAAGATCCGGCGGGACCCCATCCAAGCCAGGAGCTCTTCCTCTAGACACTACACTTAGGGCCAACAACACCTCTCCATAACTAAAGAAGTTATCTTTGGGGTACACAGCCTTAAAACCATCCATCTCAGAGCCAGGGTGAGTATCAGCATATTGTGGCTTAAAATAATTGACCCAATCCTCCTCCGGGACATTATTATCGGGGCAATCGGGTAGACCACCTATACCCCATTTAACAATGTTCCAGAAAAGCCTGGAATCTTTAGTCCTACTTGCCTCCCTTAGTTCACTCCAATGCTGCTCATCCCACATTTTTTTTGCTGTGGTTACACTATCTTTGTAGTTCGTTCTGGCACTACGAATAGCCACCTGTTCCCTACTCTTAATAGCTGTGCCCAGAGCTAGCCTGGCTTTCCTACACTGCGCGTTGTACCACTTCACAGGTCTAATAGGTGCCCTATTGGTTTTCCTATCCGGTTTCTGAAAGTGGGATTTAATAGCACAAAAGAGATTATCATGTATAGCTGTTATTTCATTTGACCCTGGCTCGACTATATTAGCCTGCTCCAGGGCAATTATCGCCCTGTCCACCTCTATGTTTATACTAGCTATAGACTGTTGGTTAGCCAAAACACTAGGCCATTTTAGCCGACGCATGTCGTTGGTAGGGACAGGCAAGGGGACACCATCCCACTCTATAATTGGATTCCCTTTTGAAAATGGCCACCATTTGTGCACTACGCACAGAGGGTCGTGGTCACTTTCGAACCTATGCTTAACTTCCATATCACAGACTAGCTTCCATAGATTAAGGCTACACAGAACGTAATCTATCCTGCTCCTATTTCGTCCATTATCAAAGGTACAAGCCCCCCCATTGTCACTCTTTGTTCGCCCATTTAGAGTCCTGCGGCCCCTTTCAAGACAGATGGCATTTAAACAAATAATGTCCTCAGACCAACGTTTAACAGGGTCTAAATTTGTTTTGGGATCTCCCCATTGCCTATCCTCTTCCGCCCCAACGAGATTGTCGTAAATGTCCAGGGGTTCGAACGTGCGGTTAAAATCACCGGCAATTATGATATTATTATCCAGGGAATGGGTTTCAAGTAAGGTAACCAAAGCCGCTAGAACTTCTGATTTCCCCCCATTATTACCCCTGGCATATACATTGTATATATCAAGACACCCTGATAGGCCCATATCTACTTTTATAAGTTGGATATCCTTGCTACCAGATTCAACCACTTTAACGGAAAAAGGCAAACATTGGCATACCCATATAGTCAGGCCTCCCTTTGGACGACCCTTTCGGCCTTTCGTTGCAGGAACCGAATAGTTCAGATACCCTTGGATAAAGGAAGGCTCGCACATCCATGTCTCTTGGAACATACACACATCAAAACTGTTTACAAAATCTACCCATTCTTGTGGCTCCAGTTTATGACGCATGCCAGCTATGTTCCAAGACACCAGACTTCCCACACCCTCCATATCATTTTTTACTGGTTCCCCAGGAGTGCCTGCCAGGGGTACATCTGGATCAATAGCATTGCCAACTACATCTACTGGATTAATATTACCCTTCATCGTAGGCACCCCATTAAGAGGGTGGTCATGGGGGGATTGGAGTCATGCTCCGAATTGTGGCCAACTTGTTTAGAACCAAGTCAGTCGCAATCATTGAGCCCCGACAGGGCATTGAATCTATTTGTAATTTCAGCTTCGCCTCTGTCCCTTAAATCTCCCCCAGGCCAAGGTCCAGTTGGTGTCAAATGAGTTATATGCCGCAACCCCTGTCCTCCCATAGGGCGAGTTTGGTTGTTAAAATTCCTCGGTATGGGTATGTGTGGGTGCTCCCTGAGTACCAGGTCTATAAAAGAACCCGAGGGGCAACATTTCAATAACCTGCCCCTCACTAATGAGTTCTGTTCTGTTTCCCATAGAATCCTGGAAACTGCATTCGAGTTATTAAAATTTATGACTATGCAGTCCCCCTCTCTAGTCTTCCTTGAGCGAACCACCCATCCTACTCTACGAACCATGAGAATATCGCGTCCTACTTCTTGGCCCTCTTCCAGATTCTTTGAAAACCAATGTGTGACCTTAGACTATAATTGGTAGTATCCCTCTATTAAACCAGCACGAAGAGGGGGAACATTAGTCATGACCACCACCAAAGGAGGGGGGTAAGTCTAGTATAAATTGGTTTCCTGTGACTAAATCCAATTTTTTAGGGGGCAAATGCCCAGATGCCAGTCTCAGTGGTTCTGCACGAGCCTCCTGATATAGTTGCAATGCCCCAATGTGGCCCTTGTTAGTCTCATAGCATAAGTTTTTGTCACCTAGCTTTATCAGACTTGCATCATTGTGTACCACTAATCTTTTTCCATTCTGCAGGGGAGATTTACAAATAGTGGGTAATTGGTCACCTCTAGCGACCACCTGTTCGGGAGTAACTTTAAGGTCTTGGACCTTCCTCCTTTCGCCAACTAAAAAGTGTAGCATTTGAGAATTATCCTTAACTGCTATTTCCAATTTATCCAAACTGACAGTGACTAATCTCAATCTCTCAATGATAGGGAGTAATAAGGATCGAATCAAATGTTCAACCTGCCCCACCGGAGACCCATCACCATGCGCATCAGAAGGAAGTTTTAGTGTGGAATTAGAATGCAGTGGATTATCAGACTCTGGAGAGATCCCCACACCCATTGACTTATACCCCTTTTTGGCTGACTTTGAGATTTTAGCTCTTTTACATTTCGGCCCGCCCCCTCTTCTTTTCCTTTTACCTGTCACTCTATTACATGAGGGCGGTGAATCAACTACCAAACAGACAGGAGTGCTATGGGGCGATGATATACAAGTGGGAATTTCTACTAGATCAGCACTTACTCTCTGTATGTATGAATTATTTTCCTCAAGGATATTCGCAAGAGAGTCCAGTTCAATACTGGACTCGGGCAGACCCAAATCACTTAACCGTTGGCTGATACGATTCTCGGGCGTGGTGCAATGCTGAATCGCACCCAGGGAAGACCGTTTCAAGAACATTTCAGTTGATAATCTTTTCTCAACAGCACTTATCTGGTGATCCAATGCAACAGAGACCCGCGTAAAGTAACTATCCAGAGTACTCAAAATGCTTCCGGTGATAGATTTCTCACCATCCTTACCCCCCTTTGCCGGCTGTACCGCCATGACACCTATGAACAATATTATATGTTAAACACAACGAAAACCTTAATACAAAACCCTTAAAGGTCAAAGTTATGATACGACAGACGATTAAAAACTAAGGGGGACGGCCCAGCCCAGCCTCAACCGGCCTCGAACGGCCTTAGACGGCCCGGCCTTAGACGTCCCGCCCTTTGCCCGGGCATCGCCCGCGCGCGTCTTGCGTGCACGTTGTGGCTACTTGCAGAAATAGTCAACGATGAGGGAGGGGTCGGGAAGAGGACCAGTGGCGGCCGATCAGCGCCGCTCAGGACGCTGGTCCTCGCAGTCCCGCCTCAGCCCGGAGAGGACCACAGACCAGGTGCAGGCTCCAACAACGCTCCGTGAGCCCAGTAGAAACAGCTCTCCCTCTCGGACTCGAAGACGAGCGGCTCCCGCGAAGCGGGGGCCGCGAGATGTGGGCAGAAAACACAGGTACGAACTCCTCGTTTTCTGAATAGTACAGGTCTTGCCGACATCGTTTGCGAATGCAAAATGTTTGAAACGTGTGGCACATAGTGTTTTTCTGGAGGGAGTTTCCTGTGAGAGACGAGCTGAGACTCCTGTGTTTCTCTTCCCTTCTCTATACTTCTTTCCCCATATTCCCCTGAAGAGATTACCTTAAGGAGGTAGTTCTCATTCTCCACCCTGTTCCTAGTCTCTTTGTCTTGAAGACTGGAGGATTATCGTTGGAGTTTCTCTCACCTCAAACCCACATCCACTTCAGAATTGTGACAGATTGCTCAGCCCACCTTGTAGCATGAGCTCCAAAGATAATCCTCTTCTTTCAATGGCACACTGTAGGAAGCTGGTTCTGTATATATTACACCAAAGTGAGGTATAGTGTGCCCAGAGTCCAGTGAAACCCCAAAGGTAGGCAGAGGTAAAAGCAGATAGACCCTACACTCTATTTGTGGTAGTGTGGTCGAGCAGTGTGGCTGTATCAGATGACAGTGTTAAGCATTTGTTGCACACACTCAGTCAGCAAATGATTCCACACACTCAAGGACTGCACTTCAGACCAATTGTTTTTGTATAACAATATTCTTTTAGTTATTTTATTTTCAAGAACCAAGCAAGCATGGCACAGGTAAGCGATAAATACTTTACAGAAGTAATGCAGTTGTAACACAGTTTGGATTGTAATTGTATATGCACTTTTTTTTGACTGCAGTACTGTTACTGAAAATGCAATGCTTTGGAAATACAGTACATATACTTTTTATAGGCTTTTTAGTAAAATGACCAGTAGATTACTTTTCTCATACAGTGCAGTATACCTGGATACTGCACTGGGACATTTCCTGTAAACAGGTGAGGAAAAGCGTTTTTGTTATTTAGTACAATTTTAAAAGGATTTCTTAGATTTTCCAACTGCAACTTTTGATAGAAAAACAGTCAATGTTATCCTATGGAGGAGAATAGTGTTATCGGTTAGCAGGTAAGTACTTTGTTGTGGGATTTGGTATTCGGGGTTAGACTCAGGGGTTCCCCAGGGTCAAGGATGCACTCTTGTTACACCCTTAGCGGCACTAGGGCGGCTGGGTGCAGAGTGCTGAGGCCCAATGTTATCCAATGGCGGTTGGTGGCTGCTGATGAGCAGGCCACAGGGGTGTGGGACCAAAGCTCCTGGAATTAAGCTCAAGGGAAATGAGGGTTTAGGCCAGCACAAAAGATGCACCCTCAGCGGCACTGGGGTTGCCAGGTGCAGAGTGCTGTTTTGGCGTCGGGTGCCCTGTAGCTTTCAATGGGGAGTCTCCGGTTTGCAAACACACTGCAGGCACGGGGACGAAGGTCTTCTGGGTGTGACCCCCACTTGGAGAGGTAAGTTGGGATGTTGGTAGTTGATTAGGCATTGTTGGTTGGGCCACCCAAAGCCTTGGGGCCTCGGGTGCAGGGATGTCTTTTAGGATCAGATCTCCTTACCAGCTCCTGGTCGCGGTTGGGGAGACCTTCCGGTTTGAGGCCCCAGGCGTAGGCTGGGGGCTTGAGGCAGGTCAGGGGTCACTAGACCTTGGGTCAGGATAACCGGGGAGACCTCCTCTTGGTGTTGAGCCACTCGAACTTGGGCCGTGGGCGTCGGGTGCAGAGTGGGGCAGACCCGCGGATCCTTGCGGAGCTGGAGTCTGTGTTGAACAAATCCAGTGTTCGTGGGCAAAAAGAATCTTTGTGATGGAAGGCAGGCAGGTCCTTCGGGTTTCTTGAGGTTTCTAGCTGCAGGACACACCGGGATTTCCCTGGAGCAGGTTCAAGGTGGGGACAGACCAGTAGAGCTGGGGCCAAGTCAGTGAGCGTCCTCCTTTTGTTAGCTTCGGCACTGCTCTTCGGTCCTTCTTCTTTTCTTCTTCTGTTTTCATGTCTGAAGAAGCAAGGTTCAGGGGGCCCCTGAATACTAGATTTAGGGGTGTTACAGGTAGGTGAAAGGTTGGGACCAATGCGTCCCTTCCCTGGGGCGGGTACATTCCCTATAATGCCACCCTCCAGTGGAAGGGGGCATATACCTCTCCGTGGTTGTCTGGGTCCCCCATCTGCAAGATGGGGGGGACTGACAGTTGTGCTTCACCTCGCCTCCCCACCTGAGGGATGGAGTTGGCAGAGGTGGGCACACTTCTCTTCCTCACTTGTTTTTCCGACCGGTTCTCCTGCCCAATATGGGGGTCAGAATCAGTGGGGACCAGTTGCTGAAAGCAGCAAGTGGCCTGGGGAAGCTCACAAAGGCGGCAAGCCTTTGAGGTTTCTCCTTCGTGGACCCTGCCCATCCTAGCGGAGGAGTCTTAGCCCTTCGTCCCAGGATGTGCATTGTTTCAGGCCCCCGAGAGCAACAGGCTTTTGACCCAGGGGTCAAGAAACATGGCTGGTGGTGGCAGCTGAAAGCAGCCACTCGGCCTGGACACTAGTGGTAGGCCATTTTTCTGGGGCATCTCTTAGAGGCCCTCTGTGTTCATTTTTCATTAAATCCCACACTGGGATTAGTGTAGGTTTAATGTGCTGAGATGTTTGAAACCAAACTTCTCAGTTTTCAGTGAGCCATTATAGTGCTGTGGAGTTCATAATATGTAAGGAAACAAGGGAACCCAAAGGCAATTTACCAGGGACCTTGGGTAGGTAATTTTTACTAAAGACACTGGTCCCTAGACAATAGGTAGAGAACATTAATGTAATATATGCTAGATAGACAATATGTTCTTTGTCCAGCCGGACAGAGTTTATTTTAGGGATATATTCATTTAAAGAATTAGTGACAAGAATAATTTACAAGTGGAGCGCAACCTGCGACCCATACGGGCAAAACGAGGGGTAGGTGAAAAGGGGTTCAGGCAAGAGGGGTGGCCTGGTTTCTAATATTTGCTAGGCAGCCTTAATTTTTCTATTAGTACCATTGTACATTATATCCACAGTTTTTTAGTTGTACAGTTTGTATCGATGTTTCGATCCCCAACTTAGATGCATGGGATCATCTACAGGACAGTGAATCATAACATGCCTGTGTGCAAACAAAAATCTGTTTGACAATCCTTATATCAAGGAAAATACACATTTACAAATAATGGAAAAAAATGTGGGAGGGAAGAGGAAAAAGAAATGCGGCATATTAGAGACCATTTGCATGTCAAAACCACTTTTTACAATTTACTACATTACATAGCACATATGTGTGGTGGACAGGGGGAGCAGAAGAGGACCGACTGGTGCGGAGAGGGAATTGGATGAAGACTCATATAGCAAAATAGAATTTTGTGAGCATGCCGCAATTATAAGACGTGGAGAAGACGGGAAGATAATTCATTGTGATAACAATACAGCCAACTAGGATTAATTTTGGCATGGGGCGATTCACTAAAGGGATGGTAAGAAGCTGCATTAGCGAAAACAATGAAATGAGCGTGTCGACTAGTTGGCCTAGAAATGATAAGGACTAACCATTAGATGTGGCCGTTCCACGAGTAAGACAATGAGCACAAATGTGTGGAGCGAGTTTTAAAAAAAAAAAGGTGAACTAAGGTCACGTCAGGAGTGAACATGTCGCCAACATAGTTGAAATAATTACCAGAGAGGGCTGTGCACCTCCCTCTTAAGAACGGGGTGATCCTGGATGCGAGCGGATCGAGTTCATTAATGGTTAAAACGGGAAATGTACCTGCGGGTAGAGGCTCACATAAGTATAATAAAAAAACGGGGTTGCCGATAATCAAGACAATAGGGGGTTCTGCGTCTTACTCGGTGTGAGCCAATGCAGTTTAGGGTCCTATTTCATCAGTAGAGAATTTATGCCGTCGCGGAATGGCGAGTGCGGCGTGGTTTAGCAAGGCATCAGTGGGGTATCCATGGTGCTGGGAGTCAGTCACTTTAATTCAAAATAGCCGTTGTGGATTGCGAGATCGGCCGGTTGCCTGGGGAATGAGGAGGAATGATTAGTGAGCCGCATGGGGGGCCGCACATCGTGTAGGGAGGCTATTCTGAAATTGGACTTACCGAGTAGATACTCGAAGGACAGTTTAGCGCGGCTCCAGCAGGGTATCCATGGCACCGTAGGAGTGAGTCAATCATTTAAGGAAGTTAACCAATGTCATGTGATAGGGACGCACGTGATTGGTGGCATGAAAATGGAAGAAAGCACTAAGGTGGTGAATGAAGCGGCCATTTTAAGATTTTATAGAGATATAGTGAATTATATAGTAAAAAGAAGAAAAGCCGGAAGAAAAGATCTAGAAGAGGGTGCAAACTATGCATGGTGAATTAAAAATAGCCAAAGGGGCACTTTACAGTTATATTTCATTTAAACATTTGTTGTATAGCTGGGGGGAATACTGTAAAATGCAAAACCAAATAGACATTACATTTGAATTAGATGTAAGGGAAACCATATCTTGGAGTAGTTACAGTATAAAGTAAGTGTTCTGGTCAAAATGTGAATACATCTTATTTAGTTGTGAGGGCACAATATTTCTAGGCAAGATACAGTGTCTAAATTGGCAATATTTTCATCAGATTTTGAACAGGTGACAGTCAAGCAGAAGGACTACTGTCTTAGTTTTCACAACAGTGAGGTCCAATCCTCAAGGTAGTTGAGGCCGTTGCGATAACTGTTCGTTCTTAGTATCCAGTTTAGTTCTTCTCTATTTAGCAATTGTGAAATGTCACCTCCCCTCGGAGGGGGTTTGATTGCCGTGATGATTGTCCATGTGAACTCAAGCTCATTGTGTCCAAACTCCTGGAAGTGATCCACCAGTGGGGCGTTTGAAGTGCCGCAGCGGATCCTGCTGCGGTGTTGTCCAATCCGTAGCTTGGCCTTTTGGGTGGTTTGACCGACATATATTTTCATACATGGACAAAAGATGGCATATATTACATTTGCAGAATTACAGTTAGTGAAATGCCTTCTTTCGAATTTTAGATTGTCATAAGTGAATACTTTGCCCTCAATGGTGGTACCGCATGCAGTACAATCCCCACATTTTGCATGGCCTACAAGGGTAGGGAGGCCCCATAAGTCATTTAAGGTGCCCCTCGAGGTGGGAGACGGAAGAGCTGCCCTTACAAGATGGTCTTTGATGTTTTTTGCTCTTTTAAAGGCAAATATGGGGCGTTCAATGTCAAGTACACCTGCATTCAGAACTTTCCAATGTTTCAGTATACTCTTTCATATGGAATTTGATGCAGGGGAGAAGGTTGTGACACATACAAGTCTATCCTGGGGTTTCTTGGGTCTGGGTTCCAAGAGGACGTCACGGGGGCAGTACCAGGCCCTTTTTAAGGACCATCGCACAAGTTTGCGTGGGTAACCACGGTTACAGAGCTTATCACTCAGTGTCCTAGCCTCAATAAAGTAATCCTCTTTATGGTAGCAGTACCGCTGAATACCGAGAAATTGAGAATAAGGGAGTGAGTTTTGAAGGGCTTGAGGATGGTGGCTGCTGTAGCTGAGCAGTGTGTTACGCTCAGTAGGTTTGCGATATAGGCTGATGGTGAGAATCTCATTCTGGTGTTTGATTTCAAGGTCAAGGAAGGTGATTGAAACTTTGCTTTCAGATAAGGTGTATCTGAGTCCACCACAGTTGCTATTTAGCCAGTGAAGAAATTGTTTCAGGGACAAACTCCCAGCACCATATACTCTTAATGGCAGCACTGCACTTACAATGTCCAAGAATAGACTTAGGCACTGTAGGGGTACTGGGCTCGTGCACCTGTACCTTCACCACTGGTATAATGCACCCGACTAGAGGGGTGCCTGATGTATGCCTGGGCAGTGGGTTGAAGGCATGGCACACAGGGATGTGTGTCTTGTTGACTCTTTACTTTGTTCTGCACCAAGACATGCAGCCTGAAAAGGCAGTGTGTGAGTATAAAGGTACAGGACCTCTAAGGGTGGCATAATACGTGCTGCCGCCCTTAGAGGCCTTCACTGATCACAGTGCCCTGGGTACCTGTGGTACCATTTACCAGGGGCTGACCTGTGGCCAGAGATGCCAGTAGGGTGTGTGTTTCAATGCAGTTTTAGGGAAAGAACATAGGCCCTGGGTAACTGATTAGCAGGAGCCCAAGGCACACTCAGTCAGAGCACACCAGCAGTTCAGCAAAAAGTGGGGGCAACCATGCAGAAAGAGGGCACTTTCTCACACACACCCAATGATTCAGTAGGGATGTGGAGCTGCTCAACATGAGTGCATCATTCTGCTTACAAAGATAAAAGAAGCTGTTTTTATTGAGGTTGCATTCTTTATTCATTAGGATACTGCTTTGAAAGAAAGACCAGAATCAGAACTCGTTTTTGTCATCGATGGGACTCCTTTAGATACTGTGCTGCAGGAGACTACATTTATCATCTCGGTGATCATCATCTCCCCCATGCTCCCTTTGATTCTAGGGATAACCTGGTTTAGGAAACCTAATCCTCTCATTAACTGGATTTAAGAACAAATAATTCTTAACTCTGAGTATTGCCAACAACAGTGTTGGCCCCGAATCGAAGTACGAGTATCCTAACCCTGGGTATATTTTTCCCTTCAAGAGAAGTCTGCGAATTAATATATCCCACAAATGTATGGGAAATTTAGAGATATTTTCAGTAAACATGGATCTAATACTTTAGCACGCCATCACACTTATGTTCGTGCTAATGATGTACAGCTTTGAACAAAGCAATGGTAACACATAGACAAATATATCCATTCACCTACAAGGATTATGCAATATTGTATAAATACTTGGAAGATCATCTTGATAAGGGACTCGTTTGTCATTCCTTTTTCTCCTGCTAGGGTTCCCATCTTCTTATTCCACTGAGTGAAATACTATTACAGTCTTTAATAGATATCTATTACCACTCCAATCCAATCCAATCCAAAAAGCTTTATTCAACAGTTATGTCATAAAAGCACAATACATAGAATAAAAATATTTTATAACACACTACACAATAAATAGGTGAAGTTTTTAACATTATTAAATATACGTATGGACTGTCGTAGCAAGTGATAAAACATGATTCATATGGATTAAAAGACTGAGACAGATCAAATATGTACGGCAGTTACAGTACATAGGAGTGAATAGAGACAATATTATATGTATTTCTTCCAAGGACCATACACATTAACAAGGTATCAGGTTTTGGTTCATTACAAATTAAAACAATAGCCAACTTCATTTATTTATTTATTTATTTTATTGATTTATTTTAAGGTTTTATAGAGCGCGAACTTGACCCGTGAGGGTATCAGAGTGCCTTACAGGTTCATAGAGTAATACAGAAAAGACGGTTATCACAGGAGAACAGTAGATCGGAGAGCTTTACAGAATCTAAGGATCATATGGTAGGCAGGGTGTCAAAAGGGTACTGTGCAATGGAGGGAGGGGGTGCTGGGTACTAGAGGGAAGGGTGAAAACTGTACATCGGATCATTTTACAGATTAGAGGGTCATACAATAGGCAGGATATCGCAGGGGCGCTTTACATTCGGAGACGGAAAAAGAAAACTATACAACAGGGTAATTTACAGAATCGAGGATCATACAATAGGCAGGATATTAGAAGGGTACTAAGTCTCTCGGTGGCTGTGGAGCGGGTTTAGCCAAGGAATTTACCCATGAGGAAGGATTTAGCCTCTTTTTTGAAGCGTGCCAGGGAGGAGATTCTTCTGATGTCGGGAGGGAAGGAGTTCCATATTCTTGGAGCAGTCCCGGTGAAAGCCCGATTGTAGTTTTTCTTTTCTTAAAGCGTGCAGGCCGGAGTAGGAAGGCATTTGCCGAATGTGAGTTTTTGCTTCCTCCAGATATCACAAGCTTCTGTGCTAGATACGTCGGGGAGTTAGAGTGTAAGGCCTTGTGCGTGATGCATGCCAGCTTGAGGTGAATCCTAGCCGCGAGGGGAAGCCAGTTCAACGCTTTCAGGTGAGGAGTGATGTGATCGAATTTTCTAGAGCCTGTAAGTAATCTGGCGGCTGCGTTGAGGCAGGCTTTTAAGGGTGCCAGAGAGACCTTGGGTAAACTGGAGAGGGTGGAGCAACCATATTCCAGCCGAGAGATAACTAATGATTGGACTGCAAGCTTTAGGTCGGGAGCATCTAGAAAGGGTTTCAGTTTCCATAGGTAGCTCAGATGGAATCTGGCAGATTTGGCCATTGAGTTGATGTGGTCTTGCATGTTTAGGTTGTAATCCAGGTAATTCCCAGCGATTTGGCCGAGTCCACAATGGTCGGGGGACAGTTTAAGGCTGTGATAGCTTTGATCCATGTCTGGATCTCAGAGTTACTCTTGGGCGGGGAGATTAGAAGGAACTCAGTTTTATTAGCATTGAGTTTGCGTTGGTTGGAGGAGATCCTTCGGACGGTCAGCTTCAGGGCCTCATTCGAGGTGAGGATCTCCGCAAGAGATGACATTTTTATGTAGATCTGAGTGTCATCAGCATACATATGGAAGGAGATATTTGCAGTGCGAAGGACTTTGGCAAGGGGTTCTAAATAGAGATTAAAAAGGGTGGGGGACAACGTTGATCCTGGGGAGACTCCCACCGTGACCACGGAGGGGGCGGAAAGTTTGCCATTGATTAGGAATCTCTGAGAACGGTTTTGGAGGTAGGAACTAAACCAATCGAGGACTGTGCCATCTAATCCCATCCTAAGTTTGAGTCGTTCGAGTAGCATCTCGTGGTTGACAGTATCGAAGGCCGAGGATAGATCAAGGAGGATTAGGAGACAGGTTTTGTCTTGGTCAAGGGCTTGAAGAGCATCATCGACAATGTGGAGCATGGTGGTTTCAGTGCTACGTCCCGGTCAGAAGCCGGATTGGCAGTCATCGAGTAGATGGAAGTTGTTGATGTGGTGACTTAGCTGTAGTTGAACACACTTTTCCAGCACTTCAGCCAAGAGGGGAATGTTGGAAATTGGTCTAAAGTTATCTGGGGAGGCTGGGTCCAGCGACGGCTTTTTCAGAATGGGGAGGACTTGGCCTGCTTTCAGCGAGGCCGGGATTGATCCCTGCCCGATAGAGGCATTGATTATCGCAGTCCAGCAAGGAATAATGGCTTTGGCAGCGGTCGCAAGACAGTTAGAGGGGAGCGGGTCGTAGAAATGGTTGTTCGGGTTCAAGGTGGAAAGGATATTTGCGACAGAGTCTTCATCGTAGGGTGAGAATTCGGCCCAGTGCGCTAGATTCTTGGGTGAGGTCAGTGTCGGTAGCGATGGAGGAGGTGGAAGGTCAAGGTTCGGTGGGGGGAGTGAGGCAGCCTTGAGTTCGGTACCTAAGGTTTTGATTTTGTTTGCGAATAACGAGGCGACATCCTTGGAGGAGATGAGTGACTTGGGGTTTTCTTTCGCTGTTTTGGCCAGTTTGTTCGATTGGAGTTTGATCATCTCAAAGAGTTTGCGTGGCCTGTTCTGGGCATTTCCTAGTTTCGCTCTGAAAAACTCTTTTTTTGAGTTGAGGATGTTTTTGTTGTAAGCATTTCTGGCCTGGCGAAGAAGTTTTAGGTGATCTGCCGATGGGTGCTGTCTCCAGATACTTTCGGCTTGTCGGAGGGATCTCCTCTCGTCGTTGAAGGAACCAGTGAACCATGGGTTTCTATCTTTGACTTGAGTTCTTTTTAGTTTAAGAGGGGCTAGGTCATCCAGAATGTTCGACATCGTAACAGAGTAGTGATCATTGAGGTCACTGATCGAGGTGATGTGGGGAGGGGTGGGGAGGTCGGATTTGCAGTGGGTCTCGAGTTCATTTAGGTCTGGGTTATTGGTGTCTCTGACCCAGCGTTTTGGGAGCACTGGTTGTGGAGCCCATGTCTTGAGGGTGCCGGGTAGAAGGAAGGTGATTGCATGGTGGTCTGACCAGTCGCAGGGGTCAGTGGATATGAGCTTAACGTTTTCTCCTTAGTGATGATCCAGTCCAGAGTGACCCCTTTCGAGTGGGTTGGTAGTGGGCAAGCTTGGGTCAGGGCTAGATCGGTCATGAGGTCTTTAATGGCGTTGACATGAGGATCCTTAAGGTTGTTCCAGTGCAGGTTGAAGTCACTGAGGAAGATGTCTTTGGTGTTGGGGGAGTTCTTAGCCGTGATAATTTCCATGAGGTAGTCAGTGAATTGATCGTCATTGCCTGGGGGGTGGTAAAAAGAGTGCAGGTTGCATAGGTATGTGGTGTTACTGCAGATTGAGAGGGCTAGATATTCGCAGGAATCAGTGGCATCCGTGACAAGGAGGTTAGAGCGATAGATGCAGGCGATTCCGCCACCTTTTTTGTTAAGTGGTCTGTCTAGTCTGGCAATGCTAAAATGGGGGGGACTAAGGGGTCGAGGCATGGGGATGATGCATCATTAAGCCATGATTCAGTTAGGATGGCTAGGTCGGTGTTATTGTTCTGAATGAGAGCAGCGACATCGGCGGCATGCTTTACTGCAGAGCGGCAGTTGATTAAGAGACCCGTCAGACCAGGGAGGGAGGTGGTAGTGGGAATCGGGGCAGACAGTGGTACGGGTGCAAGATTGCTTCTGACCGCCCTTCTATTACAGAGGGGGGCCGATCTGTGTCGGTCGATAGCGACTGTGCAGATGGGGTGTGCGGCACTCGCATCTGGTGGACAGGGAGAGATAGGGGCTGCATTGAGGTCCTTGAGAATATCCTGGATTTCCTTTTCAGTGAGGTTGAGGGAATTGGTTGTGAAGAGGCAAAAGTTGTAGGAGCGGGCGAGGTCAAGGATTTCCTCCTCCGATAGACAGCTAGTGTGCTTGTGAGGGCAAAGATGCCTTAAGGATGTCGGTAGCGGGCGTTTGTGAAGTTCTGGGATGGGAGGGGAGACAGCTGAGGCATGAGGTTTGCGAAGGAGAGTTCGGCGAGGTGGAGGAGGTTTGTTAGGTCGAGGATGGAGGAGTGGAAGCTCTGAATTATTTTGGAGGCTCTGGAGTGTAGAGAGTGGATGTATGTGGAGGGGGTTAGAGAGTTAGGGTGGATTGTGCTAGGAGTCATGGTGGATTGGGTGGTAGGGTGGATTGTGCTAGGAGTCATGGAAGGGGAGGTTTGAATGTTAGCGGGGCTGGCTTGACCTGCTGCAGAGGAAGTCGCTAAGGAGGGGGGGTGTTGGAGGACAAGGGTGGACTGTGTTGGGAGTCATAGAAGGGGTGACTTGAGTGTTAGCAGGGCTGGCTTGACCTGTCACAGCAAAAGTCGCTGAGGACGTGGTGGTCTTAGAGTCCGAATGGGGAGCCTGGGGGGAGGGGACCGAGGGTCCAGGGTTTATTTTGTTCGGGGGGTTGTAGGAAGACTGATGGGGTGGAGGTGTGCTGTGAAGGAAACAGTGGATTCCGAGGGAGGAGCATGGAGGGGGAAATCACGGGTCTCTGGTCCATGGCGATAGGGAGGTTGATAGGAGTAGTGAGGGGATTAGTGTGTTCTATTTTGGGCAGGGGGGACGGGTACCGTCAGGCCGGATGTTGGTCGGCGTCCCAGTGTCATGCACATGGTTTCGGAGAGTGGAATAAAGATCTGAAAATTTGTCGAGGTTTTTAGTTGAGGCTTGGATCAGTACAATGCCGCTTTTGTAGAGGGTGATGGTGAGGTCAGCTCGTAGGGTTGCTGAGGGCCCTATTGAGAGCTTAGTGCCGTAGGGAATGTTCCTGGAAAAGCGTACATTAAGGAATAGAGAAAAGGTATTGCGCCAGGCGGGGATTCTTCTGGAGTAGAAAACGAGGTCATTGATGATGGTGCCTTTGTCCGCACAGAAACGTAGGTTCGAGATCAGTGCCTCGGGATGGTTTTTCAGGGTGAGGTGTTTGAAGGCTTTTGTGGCGGTTTTTGAGAGATTTGGGGGGTAGACCAGAGTGTAAGTGTTTGTCCCAGAGGAGGTCAGACCCGGGCCCATCATGTTGGCTTCGGAAGGGCACACTCGTAAGAAGCCGGATCAGTGAGCAATAGTTTATATGGCCATAATCGTTAGGAAAGTGGTGCTTGAAGGGGATAACAGATTGTCATGGTTGATTGTTGTGGGTTAATACAGACAGTCAGTGCCACTTCAAGATGGCCGCCCCAGATTGTAAGAAACTTCGTATGTACAGTCGCCATGGTGACACTAATCATTCTTCAGTTTGCGCGGAGTGAACATAATCTAATGACCCACGACCAGCTCAAGAATTTAGCAATTGCAGTAACAATACACAGTGATATGTCTGTGCGCAGTATTCTTAGTGCATCAGTACACCTTCTAGTGTCCAGTAACCTACAAATTGGCTTGAGCCACACGCGACGGGGGCGGCATATGCTGAATAAACAAACAACAGATGTGCCAGTGTCTCCAGCTGGTCCAGACACAGGGGACACTTGCTGTTGCCAGTTGAGACCCATTTTGCTGTATATGATCTTATTGGCAGTGTATCCACCCTGAATTGGAAGTACAGCTTCCGATCATACAGTTTGGTTATTAAATCCCAATACTGCTCTAGATGTGGCCGGAATTTGACTTCCAAAAATCCTCCAGTTAAAGAAGACGTGTCACTGTTTCTGTGAATATTAGAAAACACCGATTTCCAGTATTTTTCTTTCAGGAACTCCTTTGGAGGAAATGATACGTGGGAAGGATTAACCCAAAAGGCGGCCATGCCGATACTGACTAGGGAAGCTCTAACCTCACATAACCATCTAATTTTGTGATAGCAATCTGCTTAAATTAGATCATTGAGTCCGGCAGCGTAGGATGCCAGATCTGGCGTGCACCAAATTCTGTGGCAGTATAATATTGGGCGTAGTATGGGAATATCGACCAGTGTTTTTCTGCCTAACTCATATATCATAGGAAAGGTTCTCATACCCCCAGAGCTCTCCCCTATATAGGACAGAGCTCACAACTTTCATACTGTAAATCTGGAGCACAGGGCTAACTGGCTTTGTGAGGGAGGTATTAAACTCAGTGTGTAGGTCTCCTGATGGTTGCCAATGTTTTAATGTGGCCCTATCAAGTTGATGATTCCACCTCAAGTCGTTTTGCAAGATAACCCCCAGTTAGGTAAAATCCCTAACTTGCTCCCGGGGATGGTTGTTCATGCATATGCCACCTCTAAATGTTTTGTGCTGATTAAAGGTCATGAACTTTGTTTTGGATACATTGATTTCCAGGCCCCTTCTTTGTAGAAACAGACGTATATTTCTTAGCCATTGGTACCATATTATTTCAAAAGATGTCCTGAAATTCAACAAATTGTTCAAATGGCCTATTATTCAAGCACTTCAAAGGTACCTGAGTGCAATTACACAATCTGTAACAGGGAGCTGCTGGCAATCAAAGAAGTGTTTGCTTACTGGAAACAATATTAGAAGGAGTCAGAACATCCTGTAACTGTATGGAATGACCACAAGAATGTAAGCTTTCTAAAGGCAATGAAATGTGCAGATTTAGGACATGCAAGATGGTCTTTATTTTCTCACAGTTTCTATATATTGTGACCTATTGGCCAGGTACTTGACAAGGGAAACCAGGTGCACTGTCAGTTGAGGGAAAAAACTCTCTACCAGATGCCCATCTACTATGGCTTCTTAACAGAGTCCAAGATAATCTGAAGCAATGAATCTTGAACATTTTAACAAGGCACACGACTAGGTGGATTTCAAGGAATGGACGCAGGCAGATCAAAGAGGAAGAAAAGAACACCAAGGGCTCCTATTTCCGAATACGGTGTTAATTCCTGAGAAAAAGATACAAGAGACCTTTTTACAGCTTTGCAGGATTAATACTTGTTCTGGACATACAGGTATTAAAAACTCAGGACCTAGTAACAATACATCTTTGGGGGCCAGGCATGCAGAAGTTTGTGACTGAATATGTTTCCAATTGCACCATTTGTAGCCAAAATAAGGTTTCTTACAGGAAAGCTTTAGGGATGTTACAACCTTTGTCAAAGTCCAAACAACCATTGTCCCATGTTCTTTATTGTAGAACTCCTCTGCTCTCAAAGTTGTACAGTGAAATTCCTCGGCTCCCAAGGTTGTACAGTACAGTGGGTAAGTGTACAATATTTCACATAACTAGCACATCTTGTTCCTTTGTTGAAATCGCTGACAACTACAGAATTGGATCAACATTTTGTTAAGGAAATAGTCACATTTTGTGGGCTGCCAGAGATAATAGTAACAGACAGAAGAACTCAGTTAATGTCATGCTTTTGGGATAGTTTATTAGAGCAACTTGGCACCATCAACTTCAAGTCATCCAGTTACCATCCACAGATGGATGGGCAGGCGGAGAGGGTCAACCAAACTTGAACAATATCTACGGTGCAATATATGAGAACATCAAGAAAAATGGGTGTCTTGGTCTCATCTAGTTGAGTCTGTATATGACAATTCCTTATATAGCTTCCTGGGACACCCTTCTTTCTTCTGTACTTATGGATTTCGATCCAAGATATGGCATGTTATTTTTCCTTAGCAGTGCATTCTTTGTACAAGAGTTGCTTCAACCCTTATCCTAGATCCACAAATCAGTCATCCGAAATGTATTGGTAGGCAAGTTCTTTTACAAGAAAGTTTCAGACAGATACCGAATTCCTTCATGCTCCTATAAATGTAGGGACTTGGTCTGACTTTGTATAGCACATTTAATTATAATAATAAACAAATTTATAAAGCGCATGGCTACACTAGCTAGTGTGTCCCCGCGCTGTGACAAGAGCCCGTTCCAGGCAGTAAGGTAAGGCAGAAAGTTGTCAAACAGGAGAGTTACCAGATGGGAAAAGCCATGTCTTGAGCTTTCTCTGGAAAATAGTCTCCGATGATTCCAGCCGGAGCCCTATCGGAAGTTTATTCCAGTGTGTGGCCACTAAGAAGCTAAAGGAGCGCCCGCCCATCCTAGCTCTTCTGATGGTCGGAATGCTGACCTGACCAGTCCCACTAGATCTTAAACCCCAAATGGGGACATACGGGGTGAGAAGGTCATGCGGATAGGCGGGGTCCTTCTTCTGCAGAATGTGGTGACTAACACACATAGCTTTAAAAAGAACACGTTCCCTCACCTGGAGCCAATGCAGGGAAGCCAGGGCCTTACTGAATGAGGCTCCCCTCGGAAGCATTAGGACGAGACGCGCAGCCGAATTCTGGATACGCTGGAGTCTCTGAACACATTTAGTATTTGCTCCTAGGTAAAGAACATACCCGTAGTCCGAATGAGATGTCACAAGGGCGTGGACCATTGTTTTCCTCGCTGACACAGGGTTGTACATCTAAAGGTCTTCCGGAGACTGCGCAGGACCCCAAAACAGTTTTCCGTCACTCGCCTGGTATGAGTTTCAGAAGAAGGTTTGGTATCCAGCCACATCCCCAGGTTCTTTACCTGATTCTTAGAAGATGGGGTTGGACCCAGCGTCTGAGGCCACCATGCAGAGGACCAAATTGAGGGAGCCTTACCTATCACTAGAACCTCTGTTTTATTGCCATTAAGTTTAAGGCAATTAAAGGCCATCCATGGCGCCAATTCTTGAAGAGACGTTGAGAAATGTATGGCTGGCTCCTCAGAGTCTTGAGTAAGAGTCACCACAAGTTGTGTGTCGTCAGCGTATGACACCACACTGACTCCAAACTTCCCTACCATCTCTGCCAGGGGGGTAATGTAGAGATTAAAGAGAGTCGGGCTACGTATGGAGCCCTGAGGGACCCCTTGGTCCAGCTTGATGCTTTTGGAGAGGAAAGGTTTCTGCGACACCTGAAAACTGCGGTCAAGTAGGAAGGAACTTAACCATCTCATCTCCCTACCAGCCATGCCTCCTTCCCTAAGGCGCTGAAGTAGCGTATGATGGGCAACAGTGTCAAATGCGGCACTGAGATCTAAAAGGACTAGACCAACCGTCTGTCCCGCATCTACATGTCTAAGGATAGTTTCAGTAGATAGGAGCAGTGCCGATTCAGATCCGAAGTTCTCCCCTTTATTTGTGGGGTTGCAGCAGTTAGACTCAAGTGACCCCTCTCATGGGAGATGTACCTTGTCCTTCATATTTCCAAGATCAAACCAGGTAAAGAAAAGGAAATAAAGTATCCACCCCAGCAATCAAAATAAGGTGGCAATTTGAGATTGTCTCTAGCCTAGATTCTAGAATAAGAAGAGATCAGCTCTATACTCAGTTGCTTGGAAGGGAACCTGATAGACCTTGGGAGCTGGCCTTCATGCCTGTCTCTAGACTGGTGAAGGCATTCATGCATGCTCCCTCACAAGTAAGCCAGGTGGAGAGGGAGTTATTCTAGGAGGTGGAGGGGTGCAGAGAGGATTATATAATGGAAGCTTAAGGGATGGAAGAGACAGCATGTAAAGATAAGGGGTACAGTGGCAAAAAGTGTAATGGAAGGGAAATGCAAGAGAGAGCTGGAAGGGTAAAACAACAAAGGTGCGAGAGCCCAATGATGAACACCTATGGGAACCATGAGAATTGCTCAACAAAAATGTTCAGGTGCTGATCATTTTTATGCTTCCCCTCAAGGGTTGCCCTCGTGAACTTGCTATGCTGATTGGCTTTATTTTCCCTCTGCCCCTCAAGGCTCTCTTCCTACACAGTCACACTCCACAGACTAGTATTCAATGCTTCCCAGGTCTTCCAGCTATAATGTTGTCTTTGAGCAAGCTCAGCTGTGTTATTTGTATTTGCCAAATTAAACTTCTTACCAGAATTCCTCAACTTCAGTTTCTTTGCAGTTCCTTAACTCTTGCGACTTGGTGCCCCTGAGCCCGGTTGAGTTTCCTGGTCCCTCTTGGGATTGTTACGTGCTATCGTCATCGGACCAGGGGGTGAAACTTACTCATGGGAAAGGGGATTGAGGTGTATGTATGATCAGTGCCACCAGCCCCAAATTTAAAGAGTCACCCTCTAGAGAAGAAGGACAAATATCCTGAAACACATGTCTAGAGATACACAAAACTAGCTTCATCGACAATACGAATACTAAAGACTTGCAACTAAAGTGAGGGTTGTTATGCACTGCATTTATCACAGTGCACATGGATGAATTGTGTGCTGACATTCCAGGCAGTGTGCTCCTTCTTCCACTTTTGTGATCAGCCCTTGTTGATTTATTGGGCCGATGAGCTCAGTGGAATGCATCCGAATCAAGGATTGGTACAGAAACCTAAGAAGACTGTGCACAGCATTGCCAGCCCCCACACATTTAAAGTATTACTCTCTATTGAAGAAGGACAAATATCCTAAAACACTTACCTATAGATACACAGCACTGGCTGCACCAAAAATGGCGAATACTAAGGACTTTCAAACTGAAGTGTTACCATGCACTACATTTACCACAGTGCATTTGGGAAATTGTGTGCTGGTATACCATGCACTGTGCTTCGTCTCCCTTTTGTCACTTTCTACAAACCGCTCGGCATCTAGGTTTCTAATGTCACTAGAACCCATCGATTGTGCTATTGTAACATATTGCATGGTTAGCCATTCAGTATCTCCTCTTTTCTGCCAACATAACCGAAATTATGTATCTACTACGTTTTGGATGAAACATTCATTATAATGAATTAAAAGCCGAATAAACTATTATTCTAGCTTTGCGACTACCTACTTTGCAAACTAGGTAGGCTAGCATAACACTTCTTGCTGATGAATTATTACAATTCACAGTCGAAACATAAGTGGGCAAGAGAGGCACAGATTTTGTTCTCGCTGTTCACCCTTTTGTAAATATTGCGTTATCTCCAAAAGATAGAACGACGGTGACATCTAGTGGAAGAAAAACATATACACTGTCAGCAAACAAAATTTAGTTGGCTGCTCTGCTATATACCTCAGGTGCCACGTAACAGTAATTTTTAGGTCTCGCCTGTCGATGCGCATGCGCATCGAGCAAGCGAGACTATAGGGGCTCATCCACACTTTATCTAACTTGCAAGGAATCGTGGCGATTCCTTGCAGTGCCCGTGACTTTTAAGCTCAATGCGCATGTGCATTGAGCTTAAAAGCGCGTGCACAGCCGCCCGCATTCCTCCGACACCTTTGAAGTGAAGCTTAGCTTCACTTCAAAGGCCCGGCTTGTTCACACCCACATGCCGCTCTGCCCCGCTCCGCCCCCTCCCCTGAGTCATCCTGCCTGCCCAGACTTCTCCTCCCCCCTACTTACATCCCGCTTTCACTTGTTTTGTGACTTCACACTTGCCCCTGTCCCTTCAAGGCAGCCCAGCTTCTCCCAGCAGGCAGCCCACCCCCTCCCTCTGCACCCACGTGAACAGCCCCGGGCCTGGCTGCGTCCTTCCTTGTAATACTTTCGAAGTTCAGTAGCCAGCTTGCCACTGCAATGCTTCAAAACCTTCACATGGCTCTCAAGTTACCATCCGTTGCATACTTGTTGTTATTTTTTATGCGGTTATATAGCGCGAACGTGGCCCAATGGCGTTAAAGCGCTATACATTGTGGGGTTCAGAGTTTCACGAGAATAGAAATTACGCCTTTGCAAATAGACATGAGATCTTTTAGGGAAGCATGGTTAGATGTGCAAATTATAACAAGGAGGGCATTCGAAACGGAAAATATGCAGTTGTAAAATAATTGTAAACCAGACAATTGAGAGTGGGCTCTTGAAAAGACAATATTCAATGGATAACCAGTGGCGCACGAGAACATGGACATCTGTCCGTGGAGAAGAAGTGAGACCACCAATGAGTGAGGGTAAGAATACATGTGTATTTAAAAAAGTAGCTTATGGTGATAGGAACATTTTGTGGGCTAAAGAAAAAGGTGGAAGAAGCAACACATGTTGGTTATACTCCAGCAGCAAAGTAGAAGAAAGGAAGATATAAGATGGAGTAACCATACAAACGTGTTTTGCGAATAAGACAGGCTGTGACTGACATATCTGTTATTTTTTTAGATGATGTAGACATACAATCTAACCTTCTTTTGGTCAGCCACATTGTGGGGTTGAACTCAAACCACAAACAGAAATGATTATTTTTTGGGAGGAAAATTTACAAACTTTACTTATAACTGATGGTTGTATAAATCATTATTTAAAATTTCAGAGTAATTTAGGGCTCGATGTACGAAACTTTTCTGCGGTCAGATAGTCTGCGATTCCCGACACCATAGAGTTTTCAACCTCATAAGAGTGTGTTGCAATCTACTAAATGTATGTTCAAAGCCTTTCAAACTCGCTATGTGCCTTTTGTGACTCATTCTGAATTGCAAGTAGTAATGATTCAGAATGCAGGGATTTGTGACTGGTTTTGGCGTTGCAAACTATCATTCAGTTAACAATCCTCAAAGGTAGTGACTCATCAACAAAGTGGGAACTGTCCCTGTGAGATACCGTCCACCTTGTGAACCCTGGCAGGAAGCCTCGTGGGTGAAGACTGTGGTCCACTGCATGCTCCCTATTATGTAACTTCCTGGATGCAATTTTTTTTAAGCAGTCCCTGTCCCTTTAAGGGATAAGGACAGATTTAAGAATCAGCATTTGCAAAGCCTTTAGGTCTTGCCTACGTGAGAGCTATTGGCTTTGGCAATGTGTTTCACTCATGTTGTAGACCAGCATGGCTGCTGTTCAAAATTGTTAAAAGTAACCCTGGGCAAAGCACTACGCTATGCTCGCGTAGTTTGCGAAGTTTCCGCTACTTCGCACTACACTAATTGCACGTAGCACAGTGCAAACACGCGTAGCGTAGCGCCGTGGTCATTTTTTGCTTGCTCGCGGTCCTCAACGTCAAGTTGGCGACCGCGAGTAAGCAAAATGACATCCCGGCGAGACTTGTTCCTCGTTCGCGATCAGCAACATCAAGTTGCCGATCGCGAGCGTTGAAAATAAACCTCCCGGTTAGATTCTCAACGCGGGGAGGTCAGGTTTCTCATTGCGAGTGGTCGCGTATGCTCGCGACCGCTCGCGATGACAAAGTACCATACAAACGTGTTTTGCAAATAAGATAGGCTGTGACTGACACATCTGTTATTTTTTTTAGATGATGTAGACATACAAGCTAACCTTCTTTTGGTCAGCTACATTGTGGGGTTGAACTCAAACCACAAACAGAAACGATTATTTTTTGGGGGAAAAATTCACAAAGTTGACTTATAACTGATGGTTGTATGAATCATTATCTAATATTTCAGAGTAATTTAGGGCTCGATGTACGAAACTCTTCCGGGTCAGATAGTCTGTGATTCCCGACACCATAGAGTTTTCAACCTCATAAGAGCGTGTTGCAATCCACTAAATGTATGTTCAAAGCCTTTCCAACTGGCTAAGTGCCTTTTGTGACTCATTCTGAATTGCAAGTAGTAGGGATTCAGAATGCAGGGATTTGTGACGGGTTTTGGCATTGCAAACTATCATTCAGTTACCAATCCTTAGAGGTAGTGACTCATCAGCAAAGTGGAAACTGTCAGTGTGAGATACCGTCCACCTTGTGAACCCTGGAAGGAAGCCTCGTGGGAGAAGACCGTGGTCCACTGCATGCTCCCTCCTATGTAACTTCCTGTATGTAATTTTTTTTTAAGCAGTCCCTGTCCCTTGAAGGGATAAGGACAGATTTTAAAATTAGCATTGGCAAAGCCTTTAGGTCTTGCCTACGTGAGAGCTATTGGCTTTGGCAATGTGTTTTACTCATGTTGTAGACCAGCATGGCTGCTGTTCAGCATTGTTAAAAGTAACCCTGGACAAAGCACTACGCTACGCTTGCGTAGTTTCTGCTACTTCGCACTACACGAATTGTACGTAGCACAGTGCAAACGCACGTAGCGTAGTGCCGCGGTCATTTTTTGCTTGCTTGTGGTCCTCAACGTCAAGTTAGCGACCGCAAGCAAGCAAAATGACATCCCGGCGAGACTTTTTCCTCGTTCGCGATCAGCAACATCAAGTTGCTGATCGTGAGCGTGGAAAATAAACCTCCCGGAGAGCTTCTCAACGCGGGGAGGTCAGGTTTCTCTTTGCGAGTGGTTGCGTATGTTCGCGCCTGCTCGTGATGAGAAACTACCAGTCCGCGTTGAGAAAGTTGCCGCTCGAGTAAAAATCTACTCGAGCTGCCGAAAACTACAGCTCGCACGGTGCAAGATGCTGTTTTAAATGATTGCACAGTGCCAGATGCTTGTCCGCACTGTGCAATCATTAAAAACGGCATCTTGCACCGTGCGAACAGGCTACTACGAAGTTCGAGTAGTGCTACGCGTAGCTTGCGTAGTGTGAAGTGCACTTTGCATAGCGTCGCGTTGCGATACTTCGCGAACTACGCCCAGCCCTAGCTAAAAGTTAGTGGCATAGAGGAAAGTGGCGTTGTATGGGTATTGTAGGGTGGAGTGCCATAAAGTGGAGCAGTGTGGAGTGGCTTAAAGCGGTGTAGAGAGGAGTGATGTAGAGTGAAGTGGCATAGAGTGGTGTAGAGTGTCGTAGAGTGGAGGGGTGTACAATGCTATTGAGTGGAAAGGCGTAGAGTGGAGTGGAGTATTGTGCAGTGGCGTAGAGTGGAGTGTTGTAGAGTGAAATAGTGTCACAGTGTGGAGTTGAGTGGGGTGGCGAAGAGTGGAGTACAGTGATATAGAGTGGAGTGTCGTTGAGGGCTGGAATGGAATATCGCAGAGTGGAGTGGCATAGAGTGCAATAGAGTGCGATAGAGTGGAGAGCAGTGGCATGGAGTGTCGTAGAGTGGAGTTGGGTAAGGTGGAGTGAAGTGGCATAGTGTGGAGTACAAAGGTGTAGATTGGAGTGGAGTAGAATGGAGTGGCATAAAGTATCACAGAGTGAGGTAGAGTGGAACGGCGTGGAGTGCCATACAGTGGAGTGTTGTAGAGTGAAGTAGTGTCGTAGAGTGGAGTGGCATAGAGTGGAATACATTGGCGTAGAGTGGAATACATTGGAGTATAGTGTCATAGAGTGGTTGGAGTAGATTGTCGTAGAGTGGACTGGCATAGAATGTAGTAGAATGTGATAGAGTGGAGTGCAGTAATGTGAAGTGTTTTTGAGTGGAGTGGCATATAGTGGAGTGGCAAAGAGTGGAGGCACGTGGTGTAGAGAGGCGTTGAGTGGAGTAGAGTGTTGTAGATTGAAGGGGCATAGATTGGAGGGGTGTAGAGTGGAGAGGCATGGATTGTTGCAGAGTATGATAGAGGGGAGTGGCATGGAGTGTCCGAGAGTATGGGAGAGTGGAGTGACATTCAGTTGAGTGATGCAGAGTGGAGTGGCATAGAGTGGAGTCAAGTGAAGTGGCATATAGTGGAGTGGCATAAAGTGGAGTGTCACACAGTAGAATATTGTAGAGTGGAGTGACATAGAGTGCAGTAGAGTGGTGTAGAGTGGATTGTTGTAGAGTGGAGTGATTGCCATGTAGCAGAATATTGTAGGGTGGAGTGGTATTAAGTGGATTAGTGGCATGAAGTGGTAGAGTGTTGTAGAGTAGTTTGGAGTGGAGTAGAGTGGAGTGGCACTGAGTGGAGTGGCGCAATATGGAGTAAAATGGCTTGAAGCTGCATTGTATGGAGTGTCATAGAGGGGAGTAGAGTGTCGTAGAGTGGAGTGTTGTAGAGTGATGTGGTATGGAGTGACATAGAGTGAAATTGCCTGGAGTGTCAGAGTGAACTGGTGTGGAGTGTCTGAGAGTGAAGTGGCGTGGAGTGGCATAGAGTGGAAAAGAGTGGAGTAGAGTGTCATAGAGTGGAGTGTCATAGAGTGGAGTAGAGAGCCATAGAGTGACGTAGAGTGGAGGTGTGTAGCGGGGAGTACAGTGTCCTATAGTGGAGTGGTGTAAAGCGGAGTGGCACAGAGTAGAGTAAAGTGGCATGGAGTGGCCTAGAGTGTCATAGAGTAGAGTGGCGTAGAGTGCCATAGAATGGAGTAGCATAGAGTGTCATAAAGTGAAGTATAGTGTTGTGGAGTTTGCATAGAGTGGAGTGGAGTAGAGAGGAGTACATTATCTTAGAGTGGTGTGTCGTGGAGTGGCATATAGTAGCATAGAGTAGTGTGGAGTAGACTGGAGCGGCATAGTGGGGAGCGGGATAGACTGGAGTGGCATAGAGTGTTGTACAGTGGAAAAGAGTGTTGTCGATTGGTGTAGAGTGGAGTAAAGTGTTAGAGTGGAGTGACGTGGAGTGGCATAGAGTGGAGTAGAATGGAGTAGCATAGTGTGAAATGGAAAAGTGTAGAGTGGAGTGGCAAAGTGGCATAGAGTGGAGTTGTGAGGAGTGGAGTAAAGGGTCACTCAGTGTAGCAACATAGAGAGTAGTGGTGTGGAGTGGTAGAGTGGAGTATTGTGGAGTAGAGTGGCATGGAGTAGAGTGGCATAGAGGGGAGTAGTGTGTTGTAGAGTGGGGTGGCATAGAGTGCATAGAGTGCCATAGAGTGGAGTGGCATAGATGGAGTAGCGTACAGTGAAGTGGCCTAGAGTGGCATAGAGTGAAGTAGAATGTCAAAGTGGAGGGGCATGGAGTGGCATAAAGTGAAGAATAGTGTCGTAGAGTGGAGTGGCGTTGAGCCTTGTACAGTGGAGTAGAGTGTTGTAGAGTGAATTTGCATAAAGTGGAGTATGCATTGTGCGGTACCGCACTACCATAACAGGAACACATTTTCAATTGAAATGACCACTACATTTGCACGACATACAGTTTAACTGATAACACTACTGTACAGTGCACAAACTATAATTTGTGGAAATTGGCTTCACCTAGTGTATTGATTTGTTTTGATCCTATTCAAATATTTGTTTCCACCACACTTATTGTATTACTAACTATAACAAGCATTTGCAATGCAATAGGTCTCGCTTTTGCAAGTGTTTAAGCTATTCACATTGTAAATAACAGTGCCTTTTATTTATCTGCTTTAATAATTAACACATAAATAAAAGGCATTGTCATTTACAATGCTAATAGCTCAAACTTGTGTAATTGCCAGATCTTCTACATTTCCAAGAAGCAACCGCCATTGTCACAGGCTGATTTGTAAGTGAAAGCGCGCATGGTGTGCTGAATGTTGCAGGAAAGCATGGTGTGTCTGCAGTAGGAGAAACTCATTAAAGAAAATAGTGCTTAGAGATTAAATAAAGCGATACAAAAGGGGATGATGGACGGAGCGTTTGAGCAAATCAAACACTCACCCCCAGTCAACTGATCTGGGTTTAATCCATCACCATTCTTTAGCTCACTCGGCCACCCCAGTTCAGACATGGCAATATGCAAATCAGTCTGACCCTGTGCCTCATGGGAACAGTCCAGCCCGAACTGCCAAGCCATGTCTTCCTTGGACCGGAAACAAGCATCCTGGGACCGGTTTCGGATTCATAATCCTCATCAGCCAGGCTATCTTGAATCCAGTGGCCAAGTGAGCAAGGGACTCACGTCTGAGCATACCCTGCCACACTTAGGGCGAACAAAGCGATACAAAAGGGGATGATGGACGGAGCGTTTAAGCAAATCAAACACTCACCCCCAGTCAACTGATCTGGGTTTAATCCATCACCATTCTTTAGCTCACTCGGCCACCCCAGTTCAGACATGGCAATATACAAATCAGTCTGACCCTGTGCCTCATGGGAACAGTCCAGCCCGAACTGCCATGCCATGTCTTCCTTGGACCGGAAACAAGCATACTGGGACCGGTTTTGGATTCATAATCCTCATCAGCCAGGCTATCTTGAATCCAGTGGCCAAGGGAGCAAGAGACTCACGTCTGAGCATACCCTGCCACACTTAGGGCGAACAAAGCGATACAAAAGGGGATGATGGACGGAGCGTTTGAGCAAATCAAATACTCACCCCCAGTCAACTGATCTGTTGTTCGCCCTAAGTGTGGCAGGGTATGCTCAGACGTGAGTCCCTTGCTCACTTGGCAACTGGATTCAAGATAGCCTGGCTGATGAGGATTATGAATCCGAAACCGGTCCCAGGATGCTTGTTTCCGGTCCAGGGAAGACATGGCTTGGCAGTTCGGGCTGGACTGTTCCCATGAGGCACAGGGTCAGACTGATTTGCATATAGCCATGTCTGAACTGGGGTGGCCGAGTGAGCTAAAGAATGGTGATGGATTAAACCCAGATCAGTTGACTGGGGGTGAGTGTTTGATTTGCTCAAACGCTCCGTCCATCATCCCCTTTTGTATCGCTTTGTTCGCCCTAAGTGTGGCAGGGTATGCTCAGACGTGAGTCCCTTGCTCACTTGGCCACTGGATTCAAGATAGCCTGGCTGATGAGGATTATGAATCCGAAACCGGTCCCAGGATGCTTGTTTCCGGTCCAGGGAAGACATGGCTTGGCAGTGCGGGCTGGACTGTTCCCATGAGGCACAGGGTCAGACTGATTTGCATATAGCCATGTCTGAACTGGGGTGGCCGAGTGAGCTAAAGAATGGTGATGGATTAAACCCAGATCAGTTGACTGGGGGTGAGTGTTTGATTTGCTCAAACGCTCCGTCCATCATCCCCTTTTGTATCGCTTTGTTCGCCCTAAGTGTGGCAGGGTATGCTCAGACGTGAGTCCCTTGCTCACTTGGCCACTGGATTCAAGATAGCCTGGCTGATGAGGATTATGAATCCGAAAACGGTCCCTTGATGCTTGTTTCCGGTCCAGGGAAGACATGGCTTGGCAGTTCGGGCTGGACTGTTCCCATGAGGCACAGGGTCAGACTGATTTGCATATAGCCATGTCTGAACTGGGGTGGCCGAGTGAGCTAAAGAATGGTGATGGTTAAACCCAGATCAGTTGACTGGGGGTGAGTGTTTGATTTGCTCAAACGCTCCGTCCATCATCCCCCTTTGTATCGCTTAGAAATTAAATAAGACATACTGTGTAACAACAGAAGTGAATGGTCAGTCCTCATGGGAGGTTACAAATGAAGACAAGGTGGTACTAAGGAGGGACTAACAAGCCTATTAATGAATTGGAAGCCAGCATTTACAAAGGACAATGACATAAGCCAATGAATAATATGGGTGGAGAGTGGGTGGAGCTTCAAGTCCATACCCAAATACAGCAAAGCTGCCCACACTCGATCTCAAAACAATTTCTTCATTTGTGCTTGCCTAATTCTGATGTATTCAGAAATATTTGTGCAGTTCATTTACAGGCATTTGCAATATGTTGTGTGCCAGAAAAAAATAACATCCTACAGCCTTTTGCACATTCCTTTACCTAGCAAGAATGTAAAATAAATCCTCTCACTTTGCAGTCAAAGAAAGAAAAGTCAACACCAGGCTCTCTGGAAGACGGGAGCCTAACATTTGACCTCTGTCTTTAGATGCACAGCAAATGGGACAAGATAAAAACACAATATAAAGGCCTGTTTATTGCTCATTCATTTCTGAAATTTAGCATGGTTATTTTGGGGATGTTTCAGCACCACCTCACCTCCCCATAAAATTGAGGAAGTGAATTTTAAGTTATGCTGTTACTAAAGAGCACTGACCAAAACAAACAAGCATGTAGACAGAACATTGTTCCTCACAGGCATGCAAGATTGATGATCAAAGTGGCAAAGATAAGCAAAAACAGTCAAGCAGAAAGGTGGCAGGAAACCGCTTCAAAGAAATACAGCACGTTTAGTGTTCCTGAACTAGCATACAAGGGAGACCCCTGAAAACACATGTTCTCTGTGGAGTGCCTCACGAAAAAGAATAAAATAGCTCCCAGAAAGCTAGCACTCATGGAAGGATATAAGAAAGCAGTCACAGAAGTGGAAAACAGGCTATACTCCACAGGGAGGACAAAGACATGCTATCCTTCAGGAAAAAATTAAAAACTACTCTGTTTAGGCAAGCATGGTGTAGCCTGTAGGCGCTGTGGTAATATCAAGTAAAGGCTGAACCTCCACTACGTAATTCTGGACAAACAGCGCTTAGAGACCCCGGTGGTTATAACGCGCTATACAAATTAAATAAATAAATAAACATGCTGGACAGCCTTAAAGAAATAAAGCCAGCAAATAAAAAGCAAGCAACTGTGAGTTAAAGAACACAAAGCCAATGGTAAGCAATGGGCGGAATACATTCCCTGTGAAGCTTTCAGAATGCCCCCATGAAGTCTTTCACAGCTGGTAGGCTTCAACCGAAAACTTTTTACATCCAGAGAAGGTGGTCTGGTGTTCCTCACAATCCTCAAGTCTTTGTCCACAGGCATACACAAGGAATAGGAAAATGCCTTCTTTCTCATGAATACTGATGTGATAGGGGATTTTGCTACTTCATGCGAATGTACATTTTATGATGCAACTGATTAGTACATCAATTGCATTACAAAATGCAGCCCCGTTCTCAAACCAGTCAGTGTGAAAATAGCACCTACTGGTTTGGAAACAGTGCTTTGTATATCAGGCCCTTACTGAGCCAACCCTGGAGCCAATCCTGGAAAAATGTGCTAATTAAATCTTATATAAGAACGATGGGCTTTGATTTAGCCTTAGATGTTCAAAACAAATTTTAGAAATCACAGATAACATGCATTTCGTGGTAACTCTGTGGAGTGTAAAGCATAATCTTTAAACAGGAGTGTGTTTGTAGGGATCAGAATTTTGATTTGTGCTATAATTATAAAACCCACAGAATAGCCCCATGGCATTTTTGTCAGGAAAAAAACAGGTGAATTATAGTGGCAGAAAATGCCCAGAAAACATGTAACGTGTAGATTTCGGTGCCACATCATATGTTATGTATCAAACTAAGGTAAATACAACAAACACCCAGTCCTTAGTCTTGTTTCTCTAAATGCTTGACCCTAAAACTTATTTCTGTTGCACCTCTTCATCTAACACAAACAGAAGAACTATTGATAGGAGTTTTAAAGATATGAGCTTGCCAGCATCCGCTCTCACATGACAGTTTAAATACATAAGCGACAGATTAAATCACAGTAAAACAACCATATCTTACTACATGGAGTAGGGTAATGCTTCTATTTGTCTCATTAGCACAGTACAAACCTTTCTGTTATTGTAGCTGGGGAAAAAGTACATTTGGTGTCAGAACTAAAGGCAAGCTGTATGCATGTTCAAAGTTTTCTTTACACCAACAAATCTATGTAATCAATTATTTGAAATAAAGATTCTTAAACACCTCTCCCCCAGAGCAGTATGTGTTTTGACTTTTAATTCCAGACTGTTCGTAGCCATGCAAACTTTAGTAGTCACGAATCCCCAAGCCAACTTCACTCCAAGGGTTGAAGTGTCCAATCCTGCCATCTGCATTCTCACTTCAATTATCTAGGCCATTAAGTTGATGCCATTGGAGTGTGAGACTTCTTGAAGTAAATCAACAAATACCCTTTAAACTACTGAGAGAGCCCTTTAGTTTCCCACTCCTACTCTTTGGACAGTTGAGTGGCATTTTGCCTTTGTATTTGACTTTGTTCACCTAATAATATTGAAACCACTTCCTTTCAGGAATGCAGCCTAGTGTTGTACTCCCACTTACTCCCTTTTTACAGAATACAAGATAGAGAAGCATTGTACTGGGCTCAAAGCAATGTTGTGATGAATGAGGTGCTACCTACCCTACCACCCGCCTGGGACCCACCTGGAACTTGACACTTGTAGAAGGCCGGCTGGACATGATGAGACACAGAAAAAATAGTGTGAAAAAGTTATACACTGATCTATCCTTTTGTGTACCATGCAAGTAAAACTCAAGCTACTTGACGACGGGAGCATGGGGACTTTGAACCTAGGCAGGAATCCCACTATACTGCAGCTCACACTACTATCTGTCATCAGGAAAATGTCAGGAGGCTTGTCAGGAACTATGGCTTACCATTTAATGCTTGGCAGGAGCAGGGAAGACATATTCCAAACCTGCTTTCACTGAGTTCATTTCAGGAAGCAAAGGCTGGCAGTCCTCTTATTGTGTCGGTGCTGTCTTTATAGATCTAGGACTCATTGGGGCCAATAGTCTCATCACCAGGTGCTGGAAATCTTCAGAACCCCCGCCACATGCAGTCTGGTACCAATCCTTGTTGTGCTGGGACCAGGCGGAAAGAGTGGCACTGAGACTTGAAGACATAGGGCCTCATTCATGAGAAGTGACGCATCGCTGCGTGAAAGCAGCGATGCGTCACTTCTCAGTGCGCCCTCCTTGTGACATGATTGATGCATCATATTTACTGTATGACGCATCATGTCGCAAGGAGTTACAGATACGTCAGTATTTCTGATGTATCTGTACGGTGCAAAAAGTGACGCATTGCTGGAGTGTGTCACAAAAGTGACGCAACTCCAGCAATGTGTCCTTCACATGGGCCAAGCCCCATGTGAAAAGGCTTGCGTTAGTCTTAGGCAGGCATAAGATATTGACGCATTTGCACCATAGAAGTGGTGTGGTGAAATCTGGTAGATTTCACTGCGTCACTTCTACCTGGCTTACTTACATGGGAATGCCCACCCTGCATACATTATACCTGATGCAGGTATAATGTAGCGCAGGGGTTTACAAAGTGACGCATCTGCTTAGATGCGTCACTTTGTAAATAGGGTGCAACAGGAGGCATGTTTTACGCCGCTGATGCTTCACAAAAAGTGACGCAACGGAAGCGCAAAACTAACGCAAGGCCTCATAAATAGGGCCCTCAGTGGGGCTACAATACAGGCGCAGCTGTCAGCAGCAGCTTGGGATGCGATACTTCAAGATCTCCGCTAATCCTGGTGGGGACATGAGGAACCCCAGACAGCCCCCCAAGAGGTAGATTAGACACGAGGGCAAATAACTGATGCTGAGTGGGCGAACACCAACACATAAATCTACAAAGCGCCCTAAATGGCATGCACCTCACATGCACACCCAGGTCACCATATAATTCCCTACAGAATATGGACAGGCACCACACAATTCTAACACATAGACTGCGCAGGCGCAGAGGTGACATGTAACACTGGAGGGCAGTGACACACAGCATTGAGTGGCAGTTAACCCCCTACCCTGTTGATCGTAACAATCTTATACATAGTTTTAACTCCCTGTTTCTTAATATCCCACTATGCCCAATATGCCGAATGAAAACTGTAAGCGGTAAACTAAATGTTCCATGTGTATAGGAATTTTAAATTGAGTCTTCTCTTCTGCACTGTGTACATGCGATTGGGCATTGTGAGATTTGTATTGATAAAAGAAAAAAACAATAAACACATTTTTTTTTTGGAAAACCTTTATTGTTACTTCAAACGATTACAAGTATGGGCCTACAACCTCCAGGGCCGGCCGCTAATCAGTTTCCACAACAGCGAGTCAGTTATGACACAACTCAGCAGCCCATGGGTCGGAAGCACCATAGATTCGGTTAAGAACGTGTTATTGAGCGTACCAACCAAAGTACAGGATTAAAAAGGCTCCATTTTATAATATGAAAATGAAGGATCAGGTGCCGTACAATAATACAACATCACACTAAGGGCGGGCAAGGTAGGAAGACAACCACAGTTAGAACGATCGCAATTAGAATAGTGACGCTAAAGCATATGAGTCAGGATAAGCAGGCATACAGTCACAATTCGCACCAATTAAGCGCCCGCCCTTCGATACAGATAGTACTATAGGAAACATTGGCACAGATTAAGAAGGATCAATAATAAACACAAAAGTGAACCCACATCACTGACCCGAAAAATAAAGAAACGAGAGAAAGGCAATAGGAGAAGAACGCAAAAGAGGAAAAGGCCATAGAAACAAATAAAGGCAAAACAAAAAATCCCCAACCCCAACCCCCCACCCTGCACCCCTGCAGGTGACTACGGCCTACCCCCCCATAGCAGCGTGCCTGTCACCCCAATAACTGAAACCCGAAATATAGAGAGGAAAAAGAGATATAAAAAAGGTTACTAGACCCCAACACCAAAAGTAAGAATGGAGGAGGACATTATTGTACGCATTCCCGGACTCTCCCCCCCCCGCCCTAACAAAGGATCTCTCAAAAGTAGAAACCATCGTGCAAAACATAAGAGAAGATTACACTGGAGGAAGCTATAAACCCCGCCCAGTCTCCGATAACCTAATGAAGCAGATCCCGTCACCAATTAAACCATAACAGTAAATCCAAAACAACAGCCTCAGCCTTGTCCCCGTCGATTAAACTGGTGGTCTCCCTCTGGTAAGTAGGACCCTCTCCACAAAGTGTCAAAATATGCATAGAAGTTGCCGAAATACAGTCTGCAAGATGGAGGATAAATGGCGAACCCCAAAGTACATGGCCGGTTCCGACGATACTCCTCCCCGACTGCCAGGCCCGACACTGTTTCCTCCGCCATCTTGGTGAACCAGCTGGGAAGGGGGTGCGACACAATCCAACTCAGTTCACAGTCTCGACCACAAGTTACCAGAATGGGGATAGCAGTTAAAGGGTCCACTGGTAGAGAAACCAAGAAGTCAAACCATTCACTTGATACACAGGTCGCAGCATGATCAATCAGTTCCACTTCCGTAGGGGTAAACACATCTCTGTGCACAGGGTCTAAATGCACCGCTGGGGTGTCTATCGGGAGTGGAGCTGGTCGCCGAGTCCCGTACGATGAATCAGGGTCCGGTCCCGATTGCCTAATTCCGTCTTCTGCCGACATCAGTTTACGGACCCGGGCCTCCATTGTAACTTGAAGTGCCTCGAGGGCTGCAAGCACATACCGCAGTGTCTGGCCGCACTCAGCCCGCCCCGCCAGGTCTCGCACGACATCAGGCATAGTGATCCCCACGGAGAGCCCGCTCACCCCGGGGGAGGATTAGGTGGAGCAGGGATGAACCGTGAGGGACAGATCGTCAACGTGCGTGTCTTGCGCGACGATTCCCCAACCCAAAGGCATTGGCGAGGCAAACACTAGGTCTCCGGGTCAGGGACCTCTGCTATACCGCCTGGGGCGTCACACGTCTCCTCACCCACAATACGAAACCGGGTAGCAGATCGGCAGCAAAGCAGTTCAAAAGATGTTGAAAGTTCCACGAACCGGACCCTGCCGCCCTCACCAGTCCGCTGTTGTTCGACTGGGACCCGGCAGGATCAGCACTCAAGACCCCGGCTGCTAGACTGGGTTAGGCTTCAAGTCAAACCTCGACATTACTCCACTCCGCAATGTCAGAAAAACCTCGGAATTGCTCCATCGGATTGCAGACCAGTTCATAGACACGGATGTGTGGCGGAAAAACAGGATAGACGACAGGATCTGCGAGCTAAAGACGGAGGTCGGGGGATCCGGGAGACTAAGCAGTCATCTTGTTGCTGTCGTAGCTTCTCCCTCTCAACAATAAACAAATTTGAACCCCCCCAAAAAAATGCCGTGCTGTCTGGTGTGAGGCTTCACACGTATGTTGCATGCACTACGCGACAGAGCCCCAGTTGCTACCTGTGTGGTCCATATGTTGGTGACTTGAAGCAATATTAGGGTGTCATGTAAAAAAGTAGCTGTTGTATTCATTATTATTGAGTCCAGAATGTGATTTGCATTCTTTCTTGAATTCTTACTTCTATGTTCTGTACTGGGGTTCCACGGACGGGCGGTTGGGGGATTATCGAGAGTAAGAACCTTGAGTAGAGTGGTTGTTTAAGCTGTCCTCTATCTACCAATAAATACTTCTCAATATCTACTTCGATGTTTTTGTGATAACTATATCAGTAGCTAAACTAGGAGATTGAATTCTGCTTATTTATTTCATGCCAAACGTATGCCGCAAGTGTATTTTCCTCGGCTGATTTAAATCTATGGAACATCTATATGTAAGAACTTTTTGAGGTCAAAGTCTGTTTTGCTAACTCTAATTGTGGCTGCACTGATGAGAAAACATTTGGAAGATTGAAGACTGATTGGTAGGCTTTTGCCATTAGGTAGCCTGATAACATTGCCGCCTTTCCAACCATTACATCACACCCCTACGCAATTGTGGGGAGCAGTTTTGTTGCCATGACCTTCTGTTAGGGCCCTAAAATAGGGCCCTTCAGTGAACTTGCAAGTGCACAGAAACCTGATATCAGGGAAGCAGTGTTGAAATTCATTAAATCCATGTGTGGCAGAAGATACCTCTTGAATCAAAAACCATCCCTATGTATTTATTGTTTCGTTCAATGGTTAATTTGGTCCCGTCACTGCTCCATGATCCCGTTGTTTTTATTGTTTTTCTTAATTTCACTTTTTTTGTTTTCTTATATTTGATTTCAAGTTCATACCGTTTTGCAAAGCAGAGTAGGGCATCCAGAAGCTGGTGCAGACCCACAGGTGTCATGCTCATCAGGAGTAGGTCGTCCGCATATAGGATTTGGGTAAGTGTAGGACCCCCTAATCTAGGAGGATGCACATTTATGAGATCTACTTCTAAAGACAGGCTAGATATATAGCTGTTAAACAAAATTTAAGCTAAAACACATCCTTGCTGTAGGCCGACTGTGGTGTACATTTTATTGGACAGCTTAGTGCCATCTTCCAGCTTAATACAAAGCCAAGTTTTATTTTAAAGGAGTTGGATGGCTCTTCTAATTTTTATGGGGATCCCCATATTGGTATGTTTCTGCCAAAGAAGATCTTGTGGAACCTTATTGAATGTTGCCTTATAATCAATTAAACATGCATAAAGTGTTGATTTAGCTTTAAAGGCTTTTCTATGCAAAGGGTTAAGGCTGCCTACTTTGAAAGTGCGCTGTGGCCAGCTCTGGAACCAATTAGATTCCATGGAAAGGATGCCTGTCTAACTACCCAGGTCTTGTAATACTAGGCTTACAAAGTCCTCGCTGTGAATTTGGTACTCTTTTAAGATGTAGGGATGAAGATTATAGGGGACCACACCAATTTCGACAGTTCTCAATTAATGTGTTCAGAGCAGGTACACCTATTGAGTGGATTGAACCTCTAAAATCCACAATGCCATAGTGATAGAATAGTTGAAAAATAGGTTGTGCTCTTGTGTTATAATATTCAAAGTTCCAAAATAGGAGAAGAGTATTAAAGTCCATAAATCTTCATGTTTGATGTGATAATCACATGTTTCAGCCCTTATGGCGGTCATGCCTGGGGCTTTTTCAAGGCTGATTTTATATTACAGAATGTGAAAAACCAAAACATGTAAAATAAAACATACATCAAGTCAAGTCAGGAACATTTGTATCGCGCACAAATCACATCCGGAGAGTCTCATGGCGCTTGCAGACGGCTCTGACAGGAGAAGCAGGATGATTTAATTTGCAAAAAGCCAAGTCTTCAGCTTCTTTCGAAAACGACTGTGTTCAGGGATAATGCGGAGATAGAGGGGCATTTTATTCCATGAGGTGGGGGCAAGAAAAGAAAATGCGCGACTGTCATTTCTGGAGGTTTGTATTCTCAAGGGCGTCAGCCGGGCCTCATTGCTGGATCTGAGTTCTCTTTGAGGCTGATACCATCTTAGCTTTTTAGACCAATATCTAGGGCCACTTTCATACATGTGTTTGTGGACCAGGCATAGAGTTTTAAAAATAATTTGCTTTTTCCCCGGAAGCCAGTGAAGACTTTTTAGGCAGAGAGCTGATGAGAATCTTCGTGGAAGATTAAGAACCAGCCGAACTGCAGTGTTCTGAAGAACCTGGAGTCTGTTCAGGTAGTGTTCATTTATGGAGGATAAGAGCTCATTCCCGTAGTCCATTCTATTTATGATTAAACCCTGAACTAGGGGTTTCTGGGCCTCAACGGTAATCCACTTAAAGACCTTCCTCAGACTACGCATTAATAACTTGTTATCCATGTAGAAACCCAGGTTCCGGACTGACTCCTTAGGCATTGGACAACTGCCGGATGTACGACATTACAACGCATGCTTTTACATCGCATGCTTTTACAACGCGAGTTTTGCAACGCATACCATTACAACGCATAGTGCTTTGGGGCGCTGGATAGTGAATTATTTAATTTACTATTCCAACTCCAGTCCCCGTGGATAGTAGGGAAGGTGTTGGATAGTAAATTAAATATATTCCCTATCCTAGAGCGCCACCCAGTGCAATGCGTTGTAATGGTTTGCGTTGTAAAAGCTGCGATGTAAAAGCATTGCGTGGTAAAAGTTGCGTTGTAAGTGATGTTTCCCACAACTGCCTAGTTTAGTTGCCCACCAGTCATGAGTCCAATGTTCTGCCGCTTTGCCAAAAAGCATAATTTCTGATTTACTGCCATTTAGCTGAAGATGATTGGCATTCATCCATTTCTCAACATGGATCAGGCAGTTTTTGAAACGTTGTTTGGTTTCATTTGGATCTGGGCCCAGTGTGATTAAAATCTGGGTATCGTCGGAGTAGGACAGATCATCAAAGCCATAGGATCTAATCACTCTAGCCAATGGTGTCATATAGACGTTAAAAAGCGTTGGGCTCAAAATAGAGCCCTGTGGCACGCCCATCTTAACAGGTCTTTCGCCTGCTATATTTCTGTCAATCTGGACAGCTGTTGAGCTATTGGATAGGTAGCTTGAAAACCATTTTAGGGCATTTCCTCTGACACCAATCTCCCACATCCATTATTTCAAACATAGCGCATTTTAATTAATACCTGATGAACAATTGCAGGAAGCTGGCTCTGTACATACTATACCAAAATGAGGTATAGTGTGCACAGAGTGCAGTGGAACCCCAAAGACAGGCAGAGGTAAAAGTAGATAGCACCTTACTCTCTATTTGTGGTAGTGTGGGCTACCAGTAAGGCTTTATCAGAGGGTAGTGTTAATCATTTGTTGTACACACTCAATCAGCAAATGATTGCACACACTCAAAGACTGAACTTCAGACCAATTGGTATTGTATAAAAATATTCTTTTAGTTATTTTATTTCCTATAACCAAGCACAGGTAAGTGATTTATACTTCGCAGTAATAATACAGTTTTGACTTGCAGTTGTATAAATACTTTGGTTTGGATACAGTAGAATTACTGATAATGCAATGATTTTAAATATTGTACATATACTTTGTAATGACTTTTCAATATCAGGTCATTTAAATTACTTTCCAGATTACTTTTCTTACACAGTGTAGTATACCTGGATACTACACTGGGACATTTCCTGTAAACAGGCAAGTACAAGTGTTTTGGGTATTTGAATACAGTTTTAGAAACTGGTATAGATTTTCCAACTCCACACTTTTTCAAAGAAAGCAGTCAATGTTTTCCTATGGGAGAAAATAGTGTTATCGGTTCACAGGTAAGTACTTTGTTGTAGGAGTTTGGTTTCTGGGGCTAGACTCAGGGGTCCACAAGGGTCGAGGATGCACTCTCAAAGCACCCTCGGCCGGCCAGGTGTAGAGTGCCGAGACCCAATGTTATCCAAAGGATGACAGGGGCCTTCGGTTGGTGGCTGCACAAGGCTATGGGAACAAAGCTCCTGTACTCAAGCTCAGGGCAAATGGGGGTTCAAGTTAGCACCAAAGGTACACCCTCAGCAGCACTAGGGTGGCCGGGTGCATGGTGCTGTTTTGTGTCGGGTGCCCTGTTACTTTCAAAGGGGATTCTCCGGTTTACAAACACACTGCAGGCTCAGGGACGAAGGTCTTCTGGGAGTGACTGACCACCACTTGGAGAGGTAAGTTGGGATACTGGGGGTTGGCTAGACACCATCGGTTGGTCAACCCAAGGCCGTGGGGCGTCGGGTGCAGGGGTGTCTTTTAGGGTCAGATCTTCTTACCGGCTCCTGGTCGCGGTTGGGGGGGGGACCCCCCAGATTAAGGCTGCAGGCGTGGGCTGGAGGATTGAGGCAGATCAGGGATCACTGGAACTCAGGTCAAGGTCACTGGGGAGACCTCCTCGTGGTGTTGGGCCACTCAAACTCGGGCCGTGGATGACCAATGCAGACTGGTGCAGACTTGTGGATTTTGCCAGAGCAGTAGTCTGTGGGTGAACAAATACGGTGTTCACGGGAGACAAAGTCTTTTCCTCAGATGGCAGGGCAGGTCCTCAGGATTCTTTAAGTTGCTGGTTTCAGGACATACTGGAGTTTCGCTTCTGCCGGTTTGAGGTGGGGACAGGCCGGTAGGGCTGGGGTCAAGTCTGTGGGAGTCCTCCTCTTCTTTGCTTCGGCACAGCTGTTCGGTCTTTCTTCTTCTTTTCTTCTTGGTCGTTTCTTGTCTGCTTTCTTGGTTCAGGGTTGCCTCCTTAATACGGTATTTAGAGAGCTGTTTTAGGGGTCTCGAGGTCAGTAGCCAATGGGCTACTGACCTTAGGGTGCCTACACCCTTGGTGTGCTTAACCCACATGGCGGAGTGAGCACAGTCCCTAATCCTGATTGGGGAGTGCCTACCATCTGCAAGATGGCGGGCACTGAAGATTGGGCTTCACCTCGCCTCCCCCACCTAAGGGGTGGGTTTGGCAGAGGTGGGCACCCCTTCTCGGCTGGCTAATGTTTCCTGCCTGTCTTCCTGCTGAAAAGGAGGGGAGACTGGAAGGGGGCCTGCTCCTGATAGCAGGAGAGGCTGGGGGTCGCATTACAAAGGCTGCAAGACCTTTGAAGCTTCCCTGCCACAGACAGCTCTTCCTGGCCTGGGGGAGGTGTGAACACCTCTGCCCAGGAAAGGGTTTGTTTCTGGGCTCAGGGAGAGAAGGCTCCCACCCTAGGGGTCCAGAAACATGTCTCGTGGTGGCAGGCTGGTGTGTACCAGTCAGGGAACCCACCAAAGCCTGGTCGTGTTTCAGGGGCAATTTCTAAGATGCCATTCTGAGTGCATTTTTAATTAAATCCCACATTGGCATCAGTGTGGGTTTAATGTGCTGAGAAGTTTGATACCAAACTTTCCAGTTTTCAGTAAAGCCATATTGGGGCTGTGAAGTTTGTAATGACAAACTCCCAGCACCATATACTCTTAATGGCATTACTGCACTTACAGTGTCTAAGAATTGGCTTAGACACTGTAGCTGTACAGGGCTCAGGCATCATCACTGGTATAGTGCACCAAGCCAGAGGGGTGGCTGACCTCTGCCAGAGCAGTGGGTTGTAGGCAAGGCACACAGGTATGTGTGCCATGTCGACTCTTCACTGTGTTCTGCCCCAAAACACGCAGCCTGCAATGGCAGTCTGAGTGTGTAAAGGTACAGGGCCTCTAAGGATAGCACCCATGATACCTTTTACAAGGGACTGACATGTGGCCAGAGAGGTGCAAATTAGGGGTACACGGTACAGTTTGGGGAAAGAACACAGGCCCCGAGCAAATGATTGGCAGGGCCCATGGCACATCAAGTCAAAGTGCATCAGTAGTCTGACAAAAGGTGTGGGGGGGATAACTGCAACAGAAACCCAGATTCCTACAACAATTAGCATAAAACTTAAGGACAAACAAGAAAAGCAAATATACACAAGAAATAGACAGAAAAAGAGAAACATCAGTTAGTTTAAATGAAACATCCTTTAGGGCAAATGGTAGTCCAGTCATATCATTCATATCAAGTGTTGTGCAGGTAGGTGCCAAATATATATATAAATCCTTGATATAATCCAAAAGTCAAAATAATTAGTTTGTTACTGTTGTAGGAGCACTAATCATTTAGAACTTCATGTCCTGCTTTTGAACAAATGTGTGTACATTGTAAAAAAAGGTCCTTTTGGCAAAGTTTACAAACCTAAGAGGAAAGAAAAAGAGTTGTGGTCAGTGTTGTCAGTGATCAAGGCGATAATTCAAAATCTTCTGAGTCTAGTGGTGATCTTGTATATGGAATTGCCTTCACAAGATTTGGAAAACGGTGTAATGTTTACAGACATGACCATGATTAGGACACCTTATTGTCAAGTGAGTGTAGGAAGGGTTGTAATTATGACAGTAGATTCTGCATGTCCATTTAAATTGTTTATAGTGAATGATTGAAGGAACTTCCAGAACAAAGACATTGAACTGAGGAAATCAACAATTAGACCGATGACGTGTGATAGTTAAACCATGGAAGTTGTGGGGGAATTTGAAACCACAGTGTCTTTTAAAGGAAACTTACATCTGCCATGGTGTATGTTGCTAAATATGGATCATATTTTTGGGAATGGTTAGAGCAACCTAATTTAGAGATAATTTTGGATCGAAATAATCCTAAGCAAGTCCTGCTGATGAAAGAGTGTGTAGGTATTTGAGCATTGCATATACCAGATTGGGAAATTATATTTCCTAAGGTGTTTATGGATAGGTTAAGAAAATTAAAGGGGTTCTAGCTTAAAATACTATTCATGGAAGGGATGGAACCAGCTGTACATAAGGTGAGGAAGGTTCCATTAAAGGATAGGCTGAAATTACATAAGGAACTGGACAAGTGATGTGAACAAAACATAATTAAGCCCATTGAACGGTAATAAGGGTTGTCCCCTGTATAGTTTGCACACAAACCTAATGTCAGCTTGCAGCTGTGTATTGATCCTAGGGTCTTAAATTCTAGGATCTGGGTCAATAGATATCCCTTACTTAATGTTACCTAATGCTTTCATTGATTAAGGGGGCTAGGATATTTTCCTCCCTGGACATGGTGTCTGCATATCATAAGATTGTTTTGGATTGTAAATCTCGTCATTTAACTTATTTTATTACTCCTGATGGGGCTTTCCATTTCAAGAGAATGTCATTTGGTTTGGCGTTGATGTCAGCTGTTTTCCAGCACCTGATGGATACTCTCTTTAAGGATGTGGAAGGAGTTACCTGCTTCCAAGAAGATTTGTTGATATTTGCAGAGGATAAGGCCAGCTGTTATAGAAATTTGCCTCATTTGCTTCCTGTTTTGGAAGAGAAGGGGGTTACCTTGAAAGCAGAAAATTGCAAGGGCCAGTTTTGTTGCTGAGGATGAATGGGAGAGATGAGGTTGTGGCTTAATATAGTTGCAGTCTCAGGGGTGCTGAATCATACTCTTCAGTATTGGGGTGAGAGGCATTGGAATGTTGGTGGGATGTTGATCATTTATTCCAGAACTTGTGGGGTTTGGAAATTGTTGTGTGAGTGGATCACACATCTTTAGTCAATATTTTTACCATAAAAGGGACAGGTAAATCTACACTGAGGATTGTAAAGTGGTAATGCAGACTACAGGAATATTGTTATCAGATGGAATATATTCTCGGAGTTAAAATTATCATGGCCGATTGCCTCGTGATTGATGACTACAAAGAAGACAAATCTTCTAAGGAGGATGAGGAAGTGGTCATCAATGAATTGTAGACCAATGCTAAGGAAGTCATTTCTGAAGTTGATTAGTTAATGGCTTTGTAACAGATGGTATTGTTACAGAGGTAATGGAACATGCAAGGAAGGAATGGCAGAGGAATAAATTGTAGGTTGCGGTGTTGGATGCTTATAGGTATGTAGGTCCAGAGCTCCTGGTAGTCAGAAGGTTTCTCTGTATGCCTAAAGTTTTGGTTGTACCCAAATTTCTCATATCCAAAATTGTGAATTTGATATATGAGCGCTTTATTGGAATCTTTACAATAAAGAGAAGAGTGAGAGATTTTTATTGGTGGGCTGGTATGGATAGAGAAGCGGAGCAATTTGTAAGGCAATTGCATGGCTTGCAACAAGACTCCGTTGACTAATCCAAATTCTGTGAGTATTCTGGAAAACATGGTTGGAATTGGCTGTGGCTGTGGATATACTTTGTTCTCTGGGTGTAGGCAATGGTCAAGTCAAATATGGCATTGTGATCATAAATTATTATTCTTGATGGCCATAGGTTGGATGAACAGTTTTCCATCTACCTCGGTCGAAAGTATGTTCGAAATTTTTTTGGGAGGGAAGATGTTCCTGATGAGATTGTGTCAGACAATGGTCCACAGTTTGATTCTCATGAATTTGAGAAATTTCTTGAAAAATTTTGAATTAAACATGTCACCACTTCATTCTATCATCCAAGGAGTAATGGTTTGGTGTAACAGTGTAACAGGGTAATTAAGGAAATCATCCTTAGTTCATGAGTTGAATTGAATGCAGGAAGTAGAAAAGCATCACATGTAATTTGGAAACTGAAGTATCTCCTTTTATTTTGTTAAAAGAAAGATTATCAGGTTCAAAGATGAACAAAATCTGGACGGAGAAGACAATGCCATCAGAGGGAACCATAAAGAAAGTTGGTGCAAGGAGAAGGATAACTCAAGAGAATCATGTTAGGATTGTATCACAGCACCTGAATGTGGAAGAAGGAGATATAGTGAGGATTAGGAAACCCTCAGTTGGGATGGGAAAAGGTTGTCACTTTTCTAGTCCGTAAAGGAGTGAGAAGAGTGGGAACTCATACAGTATCATTAGATGATGGAAAGTGTTGGACTACAGATCTGTGGTTTGAGAGGAATAGGGCCTGGGAGCAAAAAGACACATCACTTGGATGCTCACGGAAGATCGTTTAGAACAAGCTCTCTTCCTGTCTAATTACGGTATTATGAACTAGGAAGAATTGTACAAGGAATGGCATTGTGATGGTAGGAAAGTAGGATTTTGTGGCATGGATACCACCACTTTTTGGCGGGTGTCAGTGTGATTTGACTGTAGTTCACAGGGAACGTGCTAACCAGGACCCTAGTAACAGTGCTCTCCTCTAAATTCTCTGGTAAATACTTTGTACACCCCACAATTGGCATACTAGAGTACCATTGTACGTCCCTAATATATGCTACTGAGGTACCCAGGGCATTGATGCACCAGCAGTCTCCCATGGGCTGCAGCATGCATTATGCTACCCATGGGAGCCTATGTAAACTGCGTCTGCAGAGCTGCCATCGCAGTCTCAGTGAAATGGTGTGGGCACCAGCCTTTATAAGGTATGTAGTGGACACTAGCAAGTTGAGATGTCCAACTACAAAATGGCTGCTTGGAACCTGGTCATGTTTATGTGTTCTGCCCCCCTGCTGATGAGTTTAACTCAGACAGGGGTAGCTGAACAAAGGATTTCCTGTGAAGGAAAGGTGTGACCACCTCTCCTTTAGAATTAGGTAAGGTGGGGGCACTTCCGAGCACCACTATACTGCAGTGAAGGGCATTTTGTGCCCTCCTTACATAAACCAATTCAGTCAAGTTCAGAAGCCCTTGGCTCCCACTCTGGTGAGAAAGTACACAAAGGACAGGGCAGTGTCCACCCCCCTGTCAAGCTCATCCGTAGGGAGGTGCCCAGAGCTCCTTCAGGTGGCCACTTTATTTATTTATTTATTTATTTTAGAAGTTTTCTATAGAGCTGGCCTGACCCTAGGGTATTGGAGCGCTTTACAGAGGATACTCACAGATAATCACCATATACATAGATACTCACAGGTAGTCACCATATACACTAAAGGAGGGAAAACATGTTACAAAGAGTGCACAATAGAAGAGAAACACATTGTAGTGCAGGACAGATTTGACTTCAAGGTTATTCGGAGTTATTGGGCTTGGACAGAGCTAGATGTCTGCTAGCTGTCTCGAGTTATCTCTTCCCTAGGGAGCGGTTGAGGAATAGGGTTTTGAGTTGTCTTTTGAATTCAACAAAGGAGGAAATGGTTCTGATGTGAGGGGGGATGGAGTTCCAGATTTTTGGGGCGCTTCCGGTGAATGATCGATCCGCAGTCTTTATTCTTCTAGTTTTTGGAGGGATGAGTAGGAGAGAGTTTGAACTTCTCAGGTACCTAGAGTGGCCGGCTTTTTTGATTTTTTTCGCCAAGTATTCGGGTTTGCCGGTGTGAAGGGCTTTATGGGTGAGGCAGGCTGTTCTGAAGCTGATCCGCATTTGGACTGGAAGCCACTTAAGTTCTCTGAGTGCGGGTGAGATATGTTCGAATTTCTTAATGGCAGCCGCATGCATCGTTGTCTTGATGGGAGCCAAATGAACTTTAGGCACTCCAGAGAGGATTGTGTTCCCATAGTCCAGTTGAGACAATACTAGTGCTTGTGTGGCCTGTTTGAGATCACTGGGCGGAATGAAGGGTTTTATTTTGTTCAGTAGTCTGAGGTTAAGGAAGGCACCTTTGGCCGAATTCTTGATATGTCTCGTCATGTGCAGTTTTGGGTCTAGGGTGATGCCTAGAGATTTGACAGAGTCTGCTAGAGTGAGATTCCCGTTGAGCGCATCAATGGCTTTCAACCATTCCGCAATTTGGGGGTTCTCTTCCTTATTCGAGATGAGGAGTATCTCAGTCTTGTCGGGATTTAGTTTTAGGTGGTTGCATGTCAGCCAGTCCTGGATGTCTCTCAGTACATCATTGAGTCTTTGAATGTCTTTGAGAGAAGTAGTTTCCAGATAGACCTGGGTGTCATCAGCATAGAGATGGAAGCGTATGTTGGCTTTCCTAAGGAGTTTGGAGAGCGGTTCCATGTAAATGTTAGAGTTGCGGTGATAACACCGAGCCTTGAGGGACACCTTTGTTGACTTTTGGAGGTCTGAGGTGAAGTTTTTTATTTTTATTTTTTGAGTGCAATTGTGCAGAAAGGAGGTGAACCATTTGAGGACTACCTCACCAAGACCAGCTCTTTCTTGGAGGGCCCTTATGAGGAGTTTGTGGTCTACAGTGTCAAAAGCTGCAGAGAGATCCAGGACAATGAGGAGGCAGCATTGGTCAGAGTCAAGTGAACCGTGAATATCGTCGATGATGTTGAGGATCGCGGTTTCTGTGCTACAGCCTTTTCTGAAGCCGGCCTGGTGGGGATCCAGGAGGTTGATGTTGTCCAGGTATTGGGTTAGTTGATGTAATACGCATCTTTCTAGGGTTTTTAAAGAAGGGGGAGGTTCGACACCGGTCTGAAGTTGTTCAGGTTCGTACTATCTAGGCGGGGTTTTTTCAACAGGGGTGTGACTTGACCCATTTTGAGGCAGTCTGGAACGATTCCGTTTTCCAGGGAGCTGTTTATGATTGTGCTCCAGAGAGGCGCTAGGGTGTGTTTCAGTTTTTTGGTCAGTAGGGGAGGAATGGGGTCTAGGACATGAGCTGAGGGTTTGGAGGAGGAGATCAGTCTGACTATCTCAGTTTCCTGAATGGGGTGGAAGCTTAGCCAGGGATTGACGGAGGAACCAGGAGAAAGATAATTCGGTCCAGCCGAGATGCTCTTCGTGGGGTGCGTATTGTTGATGTCCAATGAACGTTCGATTTTCGTGATCTTATCATTGAAGAAGTTGTCGAAGTTATTGCATAGTTCTTTGGAAGCCTGTATGGATGAAGACACTGGCTTGGAGGTTTGTTGTCTAATGATACTATACAGCTCCTTGGGTATGTTTTTGGCACTGTCCAGTGCCGAGCGGAAGAAGCTGGATTTCTTGTTTTTAATGTTTTTGTTGTACTTCCTACAGGCTGATTTGAGTTGATCACGGAGGAGGGAGGTAGGGTTATTTCTCCATTTTCTTTCTTTGGCTCTTAGTTCTCTCCTTTCAGAGTTGAGGTCGGAGTTAAACCAGGATCTTGATGGAGTGGCTCGGCTCTTTTTTAGCTTTAGGGGAGCTAGTTGATAGAGCATGGACAGAAGATTTGCGTTGTAGTGCTCAGGGGGTTCATTTGTGGAGAGGTGATCGTTGGTGTCAGGAAGAAGAGAACCTATCCACTCTTCAAGGATTCACACAGGGATCTGGGAGACGTTTCTCAACCGTTTGGGAGGGTCTTGCATAGGAGTTTGAAAGATCGCTAGTTGATTGATATGAAATAAGATCATGTGGTGATCTGACCAGTCTACTGGGAGTATGTGGTTGATTGTGATAGTGTTTCTTTGAGCGATGATGGCATCCAAGGTGGCTCCTTTGTAGTGAGTCTCCTCAGTGCAGTGCCGGATTAAATTATTGTCACTTAGGAAACTGGATAGTGATTGGATTAGCGGGTTGTTGGTCTCATTCCATCGCAGGTTAAGGTCGCCAAGGATTAGATTGTTGGCATCTCCGAGCACACCATGAGCTATCAGGTCATAGAGGTGTTCCCCGAAAGCAGAGGTGTTACCTGGAGGATAAGAGAGAAGATGGCAGCGTAAAGTTCCATTGTCTTTGGTCTTGATGATGGTTGAGAGGCATTCAAAAGAGTTGTATTTGTATGAGTCTATTTCCGAGATGGCCATGTTGTTTTTATGGATGATAGCTACCCCTCCCCCTCTTTGGTCTTTTCTGTCTTTGTTGATGATTGAAAAACCAGGGGGAACGAGCATGTCTAAGCATGGTGAGGCTAGATCATTGAGCCAGGTCTCCGTGATGAACGCAATGTCAATGTCGTGGGAGAGAATGCCCTCTGCTAGTTCAGTTACATGCAGCGAAGCCGACCTGCAGTTGATGAGCAAGCAATTGGTGAAAAGCTCTTTGTTGTTGGGAGTCTTTTCTATGGGCGCCCTAGGTAGGGTGGTGAGAACGGGTGGTCTAGGGGGTTTTGTGCCGGGAATGTCTCTTCGGGGACCTGTGATCACCTGGATTTTGGATTTGGGGGAGTCAAAGGGGGGTGAGTCATAAGAGGAGGCTAAGCCGGCTGCTTCAGTGTCCGACATGGCTGCTTCAGTTCTAGTGGGTCTTGAGGTGGGGGGTTTGTCACCAGTATATGAGTGTCTCTGGGCCCTAGTTGGAAGGTTTGCGATTTTTGAGGTAGTTTTTGGACAATATTCCGTGTCCAGTCTTGAGGGTCTCTGAGGCAGAGATTTGAGGGTTTCTGAGAGCCAGGAGGAGCTCTTGTGGCTATTGGGGTTGGAAGTGGGGGGAGAATGATGTGGTCTGCGTGCCTTATCCAGGTTGGAGAGGATTTCGGCCAGGCCCCGGGCGATCACGTCTATCTGATTTTCTAGTGTCGCGAGTCGTGTAGCGACAGAGTCATGGGAGGGGGTGGTGAGTCGTGTAGTCACGGAGTCATGTGAGGGGGTGGGGGCAGACTGCGGGGATTCGCTTTGAGTGGTTTAGGTCGGGGTTCTGGAGTGCTGTATCTTGCTCAATGTGTGGAGCAGGTTGTCCTCTTTTGTAAACCCGGGAGGGGGGTGAATTGGGTCATGAAAAGAATTAGAGTTCCTGAGATCAGTGCGCAAACTAGTGAGGCTTGGGACCCCTGTTGGCGGAGCTCATTCCTAATGTTGCGATGTAAGGGTCCGAGCGGGGGGTGGGTTTGTGTTTTCCTTAGGGAGTTGTGGAGTATTGATAGCAGGGGTACTGAGTGTGAGGTGACTTGGGCGTGGACAGTGGGGTTAAAGGGTGGAGTGGATTGTGTTTCCTGTTGGGGCCTATTCACTGTAGCTGAGAATTGGATTACGACAGGTCAGGGTAGGTGTGGGAGAGCGGAACGTAGTTTGAGGAAGAGGGCGTCGAAGGCTTCAAGGTTCTCATTGTTTGCCTAAATGGGGACCGTGCTGTTAGTGTAGATGGTCACGGAAGTGCTCCCTCTTCTTGACGAGCGATTAAGGAGTAAGGCTGTTAATTTGCAGCTGTGTGGTGTAGATATGGTTTTGGCAATGTACAGTTGTGCTCTAAGGGAGGAGATCCAGACTTCTGGTCTCTCAGTGTGAAATATTAGGTCCATTTTAATCGGACCTTTGGAGGAGGAGTGGTAGATGTCTGTAAATAGGGTTTCTTTGTGTTGTCAGATTAGTTTCTGTTTGAGGCTTTGTTTCGTTTTGGCAGACAGGTGGAGGGGGAAGTTCGTAGTGAATGAGTTTAGGCTGTGAGGTTTCAAATGGGTGGTTAGGGATTGGGTGGGGTGAGATGGCGAGTCAAGAGCCATAGTGTGAGCTCTGTGTGCAGAGGGATCAAGCCTCTGAAAGACAGTGTGGGGGAGGAGGGGGGAAAGGCAGATCCGCAGAGAGTGCGCTAGTTGCTGCGATAAAGGTTGTCGTCAGTGTCGGTCTTGGGCCAGTTAAGAGTTAGACTCGGGGCAACACTGGTCGTGTGGTGGCCATCGTAGGGCTAGGCAGGATTCTGAGCGGGATGGTAGCTCCGTGTAGGGCTTGAGCTCTAGTTATCAAAACTACTTTTGATCATGTAGGTGGTTGCTGGGATCCCCTTAAGTATAATCCTTGTCTCTGACGCTAAGTTAGTGGACTTTGATGGTATGCTGTGGCTCTTGGTGTTCTCGGGCAGCCACTCATGTGACCGGGCAGCCTCTGCAGTGGGCGTAGGGTTTCCTGTGGGGCTGCGAGCGCTTGAGAAGGTTCTCAGTTCACTAGGGGCAAAAGGGATCCTGACCCAGGGAGTTATGTGCCTTAAAAGTGTCAGGGTCCTAGGAGCTGAAACAGCACGGTAAGGGATGAGGGAACGCCATCTTAGGGTCAGGCAGAATCACGGGAGAGGATGCACAATTTTCAGGGTTTGGTCACGTTGTAACGCCAGTCTGTTACACTTCTGGGCAGAGCTCAGGGGGTGAGAGGCCTCTGATTGTTAGTCTGGGGGATTTGGGGCTCAACAGGTCCTATATCTGAGTGTTGCTGTCGTGAATGGTGGCCATTTTGGGGTCAACCGGTCTGTGAAGGAGTCTTTCCACGTCTAGGGTCTGCGCTCTTGTTTAGGAGGGAGCCCTCATTTGGTCTGGGAAGCCCTTAAATGTAGACATGGCAACTGGTCTCTTATTTTGTGGTAGGGTTCCAATGGGGCTTTGCACGCTCTAGTCTTTGGTGGCATAGTCAAGTGCGGCTGCCATTTTGAGGCCAGTCATACTGTAATTGTGGTATTTAACTAAGTTGGGATATGAGCCCTCTGCTCAAGCGAGGGCGAACGTCTGGCAAGCTGTTTCTTTTGGGACTGAGAAGGGATCGCAGCCTTAGAATAACTGGTGGAAGGCTTAGCTGCCCGGCGAGCCCTATTCTTTGTTAGAATGGTCGAGTGTGGCGGCAATTTTGAGGCCAGGCGTCTCAGGCTGGGATTTTTCTTGTTGCCGGGTGTGAGGTTTTTAGGAGCACTCAGCTTGATCGTAGCTCCTTTAAGGATTATTGCAGATGTGTGGCCTCTGGGTGTGAGGTCGGGGCGTTGGGGCTGGGCAGCTTTAATTCTTGGTGAGTTGGTCGTGTGTGGAGGCCATTATAAGGTCAGTCATAAATGCAGAATACACACTAAAAATTCGGAAAAGAGCGCTCTGAACGAGCGAGATGCTCGTTTGGCTAACAGACACCTTTGGGGTTGATTAGGTAGTGTGGCCTCAACTAAACTGAGTGGGGGCCAAGTTGTATGGCGAGCCCTATTCCTTAATGGAATGGTCACGCACGGCGGCCATTTTGAGGCCAGTCATCGGATCCTTGTAAGCTTTCTTCATGCCTGGGCTGGGGACTTTACTCAAGTATGAGCACTCGGCTGGGTCACAGTTTCTTTAGTGTTCCTGGGGATGTCTGGCCTCTGATTGAGGGGAAGGGGGCCTTGGTGCTCGGCACCCTTACTCTTTGCTGGAAAGGTCGCACTTGGCGGCCATTTTAGGGTCAGTCGCCCTACCTCAGGTGCTGCTCTGGGACAGAATTGGTGCAAGAATCCTTCCAAGCTCGTGCCCTCCAGCCCTTGCTCAGGAGCGAGACTTCGTCTGGGCTGTGGTTTTGATTGGAGGTTTCATGGGCCCGATGCGGATCCTGGAGTGCTTGCTGTCAGCTGTCGGGCTGCTGGCAGTTCTGGAGTATCGGTGCAGGAAATGGGTCCGTGTCGATGTGGTGAACCCAGTCCGGTCCCGGGAGCCAGGATTCAGAGCTCCCTCTCCTCGGCCACTTGATTCTGCCATGTTGAATCTTGGCCCCTGGGAGCATCTGACTGGCTAGGCCAGCTGTGTAGTGTCCCTGACCCCTTCTGATAGGCTGGTCACCACAGAATAGGTCTTTCCTACTTAAGGGCTCCCCTGAGGGTAGGTCCTTAGATTTGTCACAACATCAACTTCAAGATCCTACTGCCTATCGACTGAAGACTGTTCAAAGACTCTTCTCCTGGTGGACACTGGAACTCTACTGTTCTTTGAGCCAGAACCACAGACAAGACTGCTTTCAGTAAGAAGACACCTGCTGCATCTTTGTCACTGTGCTTCTTCAAGTTCTGCAACTCCGAGGCTGTGCATCCTCCGAGTCACCAAGAACTCAGCCTGAATCCAAGCCAGACAGAATCGCCCTTGAACTGAAACAATCACTTCCCTGCATACACAGGAACCTCTATGTCGACAACCAGTTTGCTGATCCTTTTGTCTCACGGACATCACCCAGCTCTGCAACACAGGTGATAGTTTGTTGGTTTGTTGGTTCACCCCCATAGGTGTTTGGGGTTTCCTACCTCCCTGCCCTGGCCCCAGATTGTCTGGGGTCAAACTAGACTAGTGTCAAACACTTTGTGTGTTTGCTAAGGCAGGGCCTTGTAAATTGCAAATGTGGTATTTTGGCAGAAAGGTAGATTTGGATACAGTCACGCAGATTGTGCTTTTTGTTATTTATCTGTTCAGTAGTTTTTGAGAAATGTAAGAAAATACAGTTAGTGATATCTGTGGCTGCGACAACTTAAAAAAGATAATGAGCTCATGCAGGGAAATGCAGAGCTCTGATTGGCTGCCAACACCTAAACCAGGAACCAGCCATCTTAGGACTCAGCTTCCCAGGGGTAAAGGAAAAATAAAGGTCAGAAATGAGCAGAAAGGCAGAATAAAGGTCTGAAATGAGCAGAAAGAGGTGGAATAAAGGTAAGCAATGAGCAGGAAAACACAAGATAAAGGTGGGAAACGAGCAGAAAAAGGCAGAATAAATGCGAGGAACGAGCATGAAAAGGCAGAGTAAAGGTTATCAATGAACAGAAAGAAGCAAAATAAAGGTCAGTAATGAGCTAAAATAGGTAAAATAAAGGTGAGAAACGAGCTGAAAGAGGCAGAATAAAGGACAGAAACGAGCAGAAAGAGGCAAAATAAAGATGAGAAACGAGCTGACAGAGGCATAGTAAAGGTCAGAAACTAGAAGAAAAGGCAAAATTGAGGTAAACAACGAGCTGAGCAAAAGGCACAATACATGTCAGAAACAAGCAGAAAGAGGCAAAATAAAGGTGTGAAATGAGCTGAAAGAGGCAGGATAAAGATCAGAAACAAGCAGAAAGAAAAATTAGGTCAGAAACAAGCAGAAAGAGGCAAACTAGTGATCAGCAATGAGCAGAAAGAGCCTAAATAAAGGCCAGCATAAAAAGGCAAAACAGTTCCGAAATTAGCAGAATGAGGCAAAATAGAGGTCTGAAATGAGCATAAAGAGGTAAAATAGAGATCAGAAATTAACAGAAAGAGACAAAATAAAGGTCAGACACAAGCAGAAAGAGGCAAAATAGAGATCAGTAACGAGGAGAAATTAGGTAAAACAGAGTTCAGAAACTAGCAGAAAGAGGCAAAATACTGGTCAGCAAAGAGCAAAAAGAGGCAAAATAGAGTCCAGCAAAGAGCAGAAAGAGCCAAAATAGAGTCCAGCACGGAGCAGAAAGAGGCAAAACAGAGATCAGAAATTAGAAGAATGGGGCAAAATAGAGGTCAGAAACTAGCAGAAAGATACAAAATAGAGGTCAGAAATGAGGAGAAAGAGGCCAAATAAAGGTTAGCAATGAGCAAAGAGGCAAAATAAAGATCAGACATTTGCAGACAGAAGCAAAATAGAGGCCAGAAACTAGCAGAAAGAGGCAAAATAAAGGGCAGCAATGAGCAGAAAGAGGCAAAACAGAGATCAGAAATGAGGTGAAAGAAGCAAAATAGTTGTTAGCAAGGAGCAGAAAGAAGCAAAATAAAGGCCAATAAAGAGCAGAAAGAGCCAAAACAGTGATAAAAAACGAGCAGACTGAGTCAAAATAGAAGTTAGAAACTAGCAGAAGGAGGAAAATAGAGGTCAGATATGAGCAGAAAGAGGCAAGATAAAGATCAGAAATTAGAAGAAAGAGACAAAATAAAGGTCAGCAACGAGCAGAAAGAGGTACGTAAAAGGTCAGAACAAGCAGAACCCACTGAGGCACTCATGTACTTACTCACAGAACAACCCAGACACTCTCACAGACACTCACAGACCCAGTCAGACACCCATGTACCCACTTACAGAATCACTCATTCTCTCCCTCACCCACTCATAGATCTACTCAGAGACTCGTGCCCTGACACACAGACCCACTCAGAGACTAACACACCCACTCACAGACTCACTCGGAGACCCATGCACCCACTCACAGACTCACTCAGAGACTCATGTACCTTCTCCCACACCCAGTGAGGCACTAAAACACCCACTCACAGACACTTGTGCACTCACTCACAGACTGACTCACACACTCATGGAGCCACTTGCAAACCCACTCAGGCACTCTCACACCCACTCACAGATCCACTCGGACACTCATACACTCACTGGGACACTCATGCACTCAGTCACACACTCACTCTAAAAAGTTACAGGTTACAGTTATCAAATACAATTAAAAAACCTTAGAAATTCACTGAAAAAACAAAGGTTACAGGGATTGAATAGTTAGGCTCGTGTTTCACTTGTACAAAACCAGTGAAATTCAGCAGTTGTATTTACCTGAGCCAACTATAATGTATGCCCCTGCAATGCACTACTTATGGCTTCACCCATGACATGGTCAGTGACATCACTGATGACATCTCATATGACAACACTGATGACGTCATCTACAAAATCACTCACACACACAGTTCCACCCTATACACCCACTCACAGATCTACTCTGAGACTCATGACCTGACTCACAGACCCACTCAGAGACTCACACACCCACTCAGAGACTCACTCAGAGACTTGTGTGCCTACTCACAGATACGCTCAGAGCCTCACACACCCACTCACAGACTCTCTCAGAGACTCAGGGACCTACTCACAGATCTACTCAGAGACTCATGCACTCACTCACAGACCCACTCTGACACTCATGTACCCACTCACATACCCAGTGAGAAACTCATGCACTCACTCACAGACTGATTCACACACTCATGGAGCCACTCACAAACCCACTCAGGCACTCTCACACCCACTCACCTAAGACACTCACTCAAACATTCATGCACCCACTCAGAAACACATGCACCCACTCACAGATCCACTCAGACACTCACTGGGTCACTCATGCACTCAGTCACACATCACTCTAGATGTTTACAGAGTACAGTTAGGAAATAAAATAAAAAAACCTTAGAAATTCACTTAAAAGCCAAAGGTTACAGGGACGTAATAGTTAGGAAACAGAATTAAAAAAACCTTAGAAATTCACTGAAAAACCAAATGTTACAGGGATGTTATAGTTAGGCTCAGATTTCACTAGTACAAAACCAGTGAAATTCATCAGTTGTATTTACCTGAGCTAACTATAACGTATGCCCCTATAATGCACTGCCTATGGCCTCGCCCATTACATGGTCAGTGACATCAATAATGACATCTCAAATATTATCACTGATAACATCATCTACAGAATCGCTCACACACATTCACACCCCATACAACCTCTTATATACCCACTCACACATCCACACAGCCACTCACTTACTCATTAATAGACCCATAAAAGTACTCACACAACCACTCACTCGCTCTTCTATAAAGCCACTCACTTACCAATGCAGCTACTTATACAACCAGTCACTTATCTATACAGCAACTCACACAGCCACATACTCACTCATACTGCTACTCACACACCCATTGTTGTGTAGTTTAGACAACATAGACTGTGGGATTGTTGTCCAGACTGATTACAGACACCCCCACCGGGTATGTTCACCTGTATACCAAGGAGAGAATAGTTCTTGGCAACTATCAAACATGACAACTCTGTCTCGTCAGGGATCATGGAAACAGTACAGTCATTTTTGCTCAGTCACTCATGCTTACTTCTTCTCAGAGAGATACACAGACTAAACGGGGGGACATTTTTCAATAAGCATTTATTGAACCAGTGTCATTCTAATGTAAAATAGGTGTGCTGAAACAACCATAAGACAGAAACAGATATAAATGGTTGTTAGCCCCAACAGGGTAAACGGATGGTAGAATCCTACCATAGTGCTAAAATAATGAATAAAGGCAAGTATAGAAAATACATGACAGTAGTAATGCGTACTCCTACGATGCAACCCTAACTAGATGTACCTAAGTGTACCCAGCATGTATGAGGGTGTAGAGCCAAGAATCCTTCTAGGATAAAGGCAACCCCATTACCTGAAGTGAGAGACTGTGGAACCCCATCTTCGTCTCAAGATGGACACCCCGCGAGGGATGTTAGCTCACTGCATGCTGGAGTATCTGCATGCAGGAACCTCAGCGCCTCGCATGTGTCAGCATGGAAGTCCTTTTCTCCTCTCCTTGTCTTAGCAGAAATATGGTGTTTATGTGCTCAAAGCGGTACCCTCAGGGGCTATATCTTGTTGTGTCATGTCAGACCATTCACTTAAACAGCCACTCACACACTCACTCACTCACCCATATAGCCTCTCAATAGAGTCACTCACTCACCCATACACACATTCATATACTCACTCATACACCATTACAGCCATTTACTCATCCATACAAGCAGTCACATACCCACACACTCACCTACACATCCATTCACATGTACACTTACCTTACAATACAGCCACTCACACATCAACTCACTTAACCCAGCAGCTGCTCAAACAGCCATTCACTCACCCATACAGCCACTTACACAGCCAGTCAGTCACTCATACAGTCATTCAGATACCCAGTCAATCACTCATACAGTCACTCACACACCCACTAACCCACCCATACAGTCACTCACACAGCCACTTACTCACCCATGCAGCCATAGACATAACCACTCACTCACCAATAAAGCCACTCACACAGTCAATCACTCACCCATACATCTACTCACATACCTATGTCTACACCCATACAGCCACTCACACAGCCATAAAAGCACTCAGACACCCCCTCACACACGGATACTCAGTCACACAGCCACTCATAGAATATATGTTAGAAATAGTATCACTCATTAGTAGTACAGAAAGTAGACTATTTTAGCTTTTCTAGAACCTAGAAAAGTTTAACACTCATAAACTTTTAAAAAACAATCACAATCACTGGATGATGCCATCAGTGGTGTAATAAGTGATGTCATTTGAGATGTCATCCGTGAAGTCATCACTGATGTCAGTGACCATGTCGTGAGTGATGTAATATGTGAGGTCATAAGCAGTGCATTGCGGGGGCATAAATTAGTTATCGTTAGCTCAGGTAATTATAACAGCTGAAATCCACTGGTAGGTATATATATATATATATATATATATATATATATATATTACCTACTGGCGGTCGCCAGTAGGTATATATAGTTAGGATTTTTTCTCTATGGGTTTTTTGAAAATTCTATGTCTAATAACTTTGGCGTTTGTGGACGGAATTGGCTGAAATTTTCAGGAAAATGGCACATTTTGTTTCTGAGCAGCCCCTGAAAATTTTGGGGGGTTTCGTCAAGGGGGGGCCGAGAAAAAAGGGGGGTCCCAAAACGCGTTTTTCCCATGTTAATTTCCATAGGGCGGTTGGCCTCACTTTTAGCCCGAACGGCTGAATGGATTTGCACGAAACTTGGCAAAATTGTAGGGACTGGTAGCCCGATGTGCCTTTTGTAGGTCTCAATATATGTGCTTCAGTGGATTTTGAGAAATTAATGTTCAAAAAAAGATATATATCTGTAACAGCGGACTGGGCAGCGCTCCGCTACGCGTACTTTTCGCGCAACGGAGCTTTGTGAAGCGAAGCTGATTGGTTCTCTGGCGTCTGTCAACATTCCAAACAGTCCGTAGCGGCCGCCATCTTGTCTCTCGGTAGGATCGAGAGACAAGAGGAGGCCAAAGCGAAGGGGCAAATGACCATAAGGGGGAATAGTAGATCCTCGCTGACCCCCTAGGTTTGATGTGGAGGTTTTAAAAGGGCCCCGCGGGGCAAAAAAAATAAATAATAATAATCGAACGGCTGAATGGATTTGCACGAAACTTGGTAAAATATTAGGGACTGGTAGCCCGATGTGCCTTTGCTAGGTCTCAATATATGTGCTCCAGTGGATTTTGAGAAATTAACGTTCAAAAAAAGATATATATCTGTAACAGCGCTCCGCTTCGCGTACTTTTCGCGTTACGGAGCTTTGCGAAGCTGATTGGTTCTCCGGCGTCTGTCAACATTCCAAACAGTCCGTAGCGGCCGCCATCTTGTCTCTCGGTAGGATTGAGAGACAAGAGGAGGTCAAAGCGAAGGGGGAAATGACCATAAGGGGGCATAGTAGATCCTTCCTGACCTCTTAGGTTTGATGTACCATTTTGCCAAGTTTGGTGTAATTCCGTTCAGCCATTCAGGCTGTAGACGTATGTAAATGTCCTATGGAAAATTGCATGGGGAAAACACATTTGAAAGTGTTGAAATTTAGAACCAATTAAAATGTTACTTTGGTTTTGTATTTGTGTGTGATGAAAGTTAATTGGTTATGTATATATGTCAAATGAGAGGAAACCACAGCCATTTTGTGATACTACTGTCTGAGGTACATTTGTGAGGAATTTTTGGTGGTGAATTTCTGGTGTTTGATTTACACAGTACTAACACTTTTCCTACTTTTAAAAAGGTGAGTTGTTAATTTGTAAGGGGAACTATGTTGTACACTTGAAGATAATTTGAAAAATGTTTTCTGTTATTTATTTGCAGTCCTTCTGTTATACTAAATACTTGATAAAGTTAGTTTTATATTATGAATTACTAAAAACGATAAATGAAAGTGATTATTTTTTTCTGCAATTTACAGCAAGCAATTTCAAAATAAAATGGCTCACAATGAAGAGACCGTGGCAATTTCTTTTGAATTGTCCACTACATTGATTGAAATTGAGAGCACCAATAATGAAATATTGTCACAAGGAGGACATGACTTGTATGATTCCATTAGATTGATTGAAATGGACAGCACCAAGAATGTAATATTGTCACAAGGAGATGACTTGAATGATTCCACTACGTTGATTGAAATTGAGAGCAGCAATAATGAAATATTGTCACAAGGAGGAGATGACTTGTATGATTCCATTAGATTGATTGAAATGGACAGCACCAATAATGAAATATTGTCACAAGGAGGAGATGACTTGAATGATTCCACTACATTGATTGAAATTGAGAGCACCAATAATGAAATATTGTCACGAGGAGATGACTTGAATGATTCCACTACATTGATTGAAATTGACAGCACCAATAATGAAATATTGTCAGAAGGAGGAGATGACTTGAATGATTTTTTTGATCAATCTCTTGATGGCGAATTTATCGAGTGTTTGGAGACCATAGAGTTACAAGAATCATTATTGGAGACTTTTCATGAGGACATTGCTGATGAGGACATGTTACTAGTTCTTTCAAATTTAGAAAATTCTGAAGAATAAATTTATATTTAGAAATCAAAAATTGTTTGAGACATTATTCATTTTTATTTTTAATTTATGAGGTTGTAGCGAAGTGATTGTAGTATAAAATGAGACTTATAGTATAGAGTGCAACATTTTTATGTTACATGGTAAGTTTACTCATATTTACTTCCCTTCTGCCACTATATTATCTCCAATGTGTATTTGACATCTCTTCTTCATCTCCGGCCTCCTTTCTCTCACTGTGTGTCTCCGATGCATCTTATCGCTGCTATTTTGTGTAATTACAGAAGAGAGTAAAATAAAATAGTTCGGAACGTGAAAAGGGGGCAAAGTAGAGTACTCCTCACCCCCTAGGCCTTTTTAGGCGGTCCCAAAAGGATCAGTTTCTGATTTCCGGAGAGATTATGGTATGAGTTCCATATACCACAATAACTTGCATTACAACATGCAAGATATCTATCTCCTATTACCAACTTTTGGAGATATTCGCGCTAAGCGCGAATATCTCCAAAAAGTAACACCTGCCCTGAGCAGTTCTTAGCCATGTTATCCAATGGGAGGTGGATAACATGGCTAAGAGCATTAGCTCGGTAATGTATGAATATCGCTGAGTTTTTAGCGATATTCATGCATTGCGGCCGTTTATTATCGCATTTGTGATAAACCTTGATAATAGCAAGGTTTATCTTCGATAATTTCTGATGATGCTTAGCGGTAAAAAATTCGTTGGTAAGCATCGTTAGCGATAAATATCGCTTAACTTTGGTAATATGCCCCAACGTCTGTTAACGTTCGATTCGAAGGAAATGAGGAAGTGTTGAAAAACATTGTCTGCGCCATCTTGCCTTTTTTGAAATGCCACACTTTTGTCGTGCACGGCAGCCATTTTTGATGTCTTGACCAGACCCACTCTCTGCACGCTGTCGATTCGTAGCATGGCTCCTCACCCTCGCAAGCATCTTCCCCAGGCACTGGTCACCCCCGCTCTCTGTCTTATGCATGGGCAATAAACCTCCCCCCATCTGCGCTGCTCTTCCCTGAGAATCACACTGTGCCCGCCCGACACCTCCCTTTCGCCCTATTCACTACCGCACCCTCTGACACTCCTCTTCCTCTGTGTCCGATTGTCCAGGCTATCAGCTAGCCCTGCAGATGTAGTTTATGGCCCCAGCTGTAAAGAATCACCCCTCCTCAAAGGAGTTATAGTAGATCAAGGCCCACACCCGATGAGATCCGTCACACCACACGTGTTCCTACTATCTGAAAACTATCCTGTATTGTGATTGGGGAGGGGACCGAGCCTGAAGCGGAAGATTCCAGGAATCACTCTTTGTACATCAAAGTTTTTACAATTATGTGTCACATTAAAAATATATAGCACTCCAACAAAGTAGTAGGAATATAAAACTTTAATAACATAAATATATACAACAAAACAAAAACAGTAAAAACATTTAAACAACGAAGAGACCGTGGCAATTTCTTTTGAATTATCCAATAGATTTATTGAAATTGACAGCACCAATAATGAAATATTCTTGTCAGTAGCGGTCTGTTGTGCGAATAGTTCCAAGGCAGCAGAACGCGCTGAAATCTAGATGGCACGAAAGTGATGTCTAGCAAGTTGCCGCCCAGCAAATAACGGCGTGGGGCGCCGCGGGGGTGAGTGAGTCCAGTAGGCACCACAGCTATTCTTACCGGCATTGCAGAATTACTGCTGGGGACAATGCCTGTGCTGTAGCAGGGTCACAGCAGAAACAAAAAGGATTCTGTTGAAGATGTTGTTGGTTTTCAATTTGAAAACAGTTCTGGTGTCAACTGCTATGTTATTGTAGTGGTTAATGTTTTGTTTTCTCTAGAAAATGTAAAAGAGGGGGAGGCAGTCCAAAGTTCCGTTAAAAGGGCAAAGGAAAGGATCGGTGGTTTGAACTATCAGTCAAAAAGGGGAGGGGGTGCAACAATTTTTCCTACCGGGTCACACTGTGCTTTCACCGGAACTGAGGTCTGCAGGATTCTAGTAATTCAAAGTGAGGCTGGCGCCGACGTCCCGCGGATACAGTTTCGTCACTCCACGGGTGATCATGGCAGTCATTCCCCATCGGGGGTCGGAGACTCCCGCGGCTCCTCTAGAATCTTCAAGGTCGTGGAGGACTACGGTGGTGGAGTCAACCAGTGACCGGGCCATTTCTTTATGCTGGGCCCGCTCTTGCCAGGTCGACCGCCATTTTGAGAGTTCGGTAGCTACTGGCGATCGCGGGGTCAAATGAGCGGACGGGCTCCACCCTGCCGGGCGAGACGTTGCAGCATGGCCACAGTGGAAGAACCCTTTTCCGGGCGCCTGGAGCGCTGAGGGTGCAGCTGGGAAGCCTCCACCTGGGGAGGCGGGAGAGGCCTGTTCGCACCGTCTCTCCCTCCCAGTGCACCCCACGGCGTCTCGCTTGAGATTTGTTATGGCCGGACCAGGCGATGAGGACGAGGGGGGGGGGGGGGTCGGAGGCATGTGCAAGACATCCCCCCCCAGGGTTGTTGCAGCAATTATACAAGAAAGAAGAAGTGTCCCGTCCGTCTTCGGGCCGGGCTTCCGGTAGATGTCGGCCGGACGCCCCTGGCTCTGGCCCCATGAACGGGTTTCTTGGTTTATTGGCTGCAGCCGGATCCCGTCGGCCTCGGCCCCCCGACCGTTGGTGGCCGGACCGGAAGAGCATGTGGCGGGACTACCTGCAACTCTCAAGGGCCACCGCAGCCGGACTGGGAGAGAGAGGGGAGGGTCGAGGAGACATTTCCCCCCCCCCTGCAACTGTTCAGCGTTGTAAAGGCAATCCCCTGGCCGGGTCCCGCTGGTCTCGGCCTCTCCTCCGGCTACACCCTACGTTAGGATCTCCTGGCCGAGGCGTGGCAGCAGGACCTGCCTTATATGGGCTGCTCCCGGCTGGGCGTAGCCGCAACCCTGCCGCACCTTGGAAGTTTCCAGAGTGGGGGCGGATGTTCTACTGACTTGCATTTTCCCTAGTCTATCGATTTTTTTGGCGTGGCAGGCGGTGGGACAGCGAGGGGTGATTTGGTTTCTCTTACTGTTTTTCTGGTCTCTCACCACTGGCATATTTCTAACGTTTTCTTGTTTCTAGGACATTAATAGGTTTTATCATTACGTTATGTTATCGTTTCTTTGTTCGTTGTTTAATAAAAGTTCATGTTCATCAGTGGCCTACTGATTTTCGATTTCCTATTCTTTTCTTTCCAGGTTGTTTCATGCTAAAGTTTCTGTTAACAGGATACAGTGATCACTTCGTTATTATTGCATATGTCCTTTTCACTAGGGGTGCTCTCTGGTCGGGCCAGATGACGTATGTCTAGTAAATGGTCCGGGTGAAACAGGTGCATCAATCAGTGGGGAGTAGATAGGCATGACAGATTACAACGGGGGAGAAAGGTCCGCATTACGTACCCTTTCACTACTTGCAAAGATTTTCCTACGTTTATTTGCAAACAGGGAATACCTCCAAAAAGAACTAATTCCCAAACAGTCAATGTTCGGACAATCAATCAATCAATGAGGAATGAAATAGGTACGACGTGTTAAAGGCTTGCGTTACCTACCCTTCACTATCTGCAAAGGGAGAGAGAATATTCCTATTCTTCCTCGTTTGCAGGCAGAGAAGATCCTTAAGAGAACCAACTTCGAACAATTCAATGCTCGATTCAAACAATCAACAAGGGGTACTGTGAACACAAATGAACGCCGCTTATGTACATACACATTGCTATTTTCAACAGGTTGTTCCTAATGTTTCTATTTTAGCGAGGTCAAAAAGAGATCCCATTAGTGGCCTACTGATTTTGCTCGATTCCTTTTGTTTTTTTACACGGTTTTTCGCTATCTGCAAAGACTAAACAGAGTATTTTGACTCTGTGCTTGTTTGTAAATAGAGAATGAACCAAAGAGAACAATCAATCAAATGGAGAGAGAAGCAGGCATGACGGATTACAAAGGGGGCAAAGGGCTGCGTTAACTACCCTTCACTATCTGCAAAGAGAGAGTACTCCTAATAGAAATGAGGGGTGGGGGGCAGCATTCAAAGCAGATCAGTGTGCATAAACACGAAAATGTTTTTACTTACCACGTACTTGACATTCGACAGCTTATGATATTTGCTATTAAAAAACCATTGAAATTCACTGAAAAAACCATAGGTTATAGACCATATATAGTTAGGAATTAGCATTTACAAAACCTTGAAAATTCACTGAAAAAACCATAGGTTATAGACCATATATAGTTAGGAATTAGCATTTAAAAAACCTTATTTTACTCACACAAAACCATTGAAATTCCATATATAGTTAGTTGCACTAACTATATATCGCGCACCCGCAATCCACTGCTGATGATGTCACATATTACATCATTCATGACATGGTCAGTGACATCACTGATGACATCACTGATGACATCTCAAATGACATCACTGATGACATCTCACTTGACATCAATGATCACATCACTGATGATATCATTCATGTGATAATACAATGCATCTCCTCACACTGTAATATAACCTCCGTTACACCCAGTGTTAAATAGAGAGTATCATTTTTGAAACCATTGACACACCAATACTAGTTACTACATACGCACTCACTGATTCCTATGTCTACACACACATTCACTCATACAATCATTCATACATACAATCACTCATCTTTACAACACTATCATATGCACTCATACACCTATACAGACACTCACACTCTGCCACTCATCCATGGAGTTACTCACACACCTAGTCAGTCCTGAAAAGAATCAATCACACTTCCATTTTCTCATCTATACAGTTAAACACAGAACACCTTACATTTTTGAAACATATACTAACACATAGTTACTCTCTTATAGAATCACTGATACAAGTACACATTGATCTGCACAGAGTCACACACCTCCCAGCCAGCCATACACACACTCAGTCTCCCATACAAATACTTGTGCAACCAATCAATAACCCATATAGCTACTTATATAGCTACTGATCAACACATGCAGCAGCTTGCACAACAACAGACATACTGATGGACACTTTCAGACAGTTTAGTCACTAACCCGTGCATTCAGTAAGACGCATTTAATCACTCACTCATACAGTCAATCACGCACCTACTAAAACCTTCATTCAGACACTTATACATCCACTCATTCTTCAATATGTAAAACATATTTAAACTTTACAGAAACACATAATCACTGGATGTTGTCATCAGTGATGTCATCAGTGATGTCACTGACCATGTCATGAATGATGTAATATGTGACATCATCAGCAGTGGATTGCGGGTGCGCGATATATAGTTAGTGCAACTAACTATATATGGAATTTCAATGGTTTTGTGTGAGTAAAATAAGGTTTTTTAAATGCTAATTCCTAACTATATATGGTCTATAACCTATGGTTTTTTCAGTGAATATATATATATATATATATCAGTCACCAGTAGGTAGTTATAGTTAGGATCATGTTTCCATAGGGAAAGCATTTTTATAATTTTGGCGTAGTTTGACCAATCTTCAGGAAATTTTTCCCAAAAAGTGTCAAGAAGGGTTCTATTGCTATGGAAAGTTTGGGGGTGATCCGTGCAGTGGGGACCAAGAATTGAGCATGAAATATGGTTGCGTTTGTAGTTAATTCCCATATGAACCATTAGCCACACCTACAACCCAAACCATTGAACAGACTTACACCAAATTTGACAGGGAGGTAGATGCCGGTTCAAGGTAGTGTCTTTTGCTTATTTTCTGTAAATCAATTCAGTAGTTGTTGAGGAAGTTTAAAATGATAGTGATATCTCTGGCTGTGGATATTTCTCCGAGATTTCAGGATAAATTGCGAATGTGCTTGCCAATGGGAATGCTCTGATTGGCTGGATACAACCTGAACAGAAAGTTGCGACTGCCATTTTATCTAGTGGCTGAAAGTTTGTGTGAAACCCCACATAAGGGGTTAGGGTGGAGATACTTTGACCGCACGGATGAGAAATGGGGGTGTTAGTGACACAAGTTATGCGCCCAAAATAGATTTTTTTAATCACGCAAAATATTCGCGATGACACTGCAACCGCCAGCGTGGCCCCCATGTACCATCATGGGGCCATTGTGACTATCAACATCGTAGTGAATATTGGCGGAACTATAAAAAAAAAATCAGTGAATCATTAATACGCATTGTCATAGAGCTAATGAGATTCTGCTAAATGTTTTTATAGAGGTATTTAAATAGTGAGTTATGTACCGTGATGGTTAGAATTAATTATATAGTTATCATTTTTTATGTGGTGTTGTCTATTGAATTCCTGCTTTTGATTTCAGCTTTTGTGTCGTAAGTGCAGGGATCGCGATGAGAAATGTCATCGAGATCTCCGGCCTCACAGCGAAAATGGAAAATAGGTTTTAGAGATGGTTGTTCTAGTGATACACTAGAAAAACATGCGTTTGAAGTGTACAGAAACAGAAACAGAAACAGTAGGACAGAAAAATAGCAAATGCATAAGATCAGCATTGGAGGTACCACAAGTCCAGCAATTAGAGTCAGAGGAAGAGAAGAATCGAGATAGGGAAAGAGGAGAAAGGTATAGTCTATGATACAGAAAAAACAAAGATTGAGTAAGAGAGGCAGAACGAGAAATTTTCAAAAGCTTGGACCAGAGCTTATCCCAGAGAGCAAAAGGCCAGGAACAATCCAGATCCTTTTCCCTAGAGAGCTCCAATTTGGTTTTGACACGGTCAGGATTAGGGGAGGCCAAGAATTTATAAATAAGAGATGCTTTAGGAAGGGAAGAAAGAACCGTAAGAAGAGGAGAAGGGGAGGGTGGTGATGTAGAGGAAGGAAGAGAATAATAACGATCAAGAATTATTTCCATAAGTATAGTAAATTTCTGTAGAAAAGAACGAGGGCAATAAAACAGAAGTTGGAATTGTGGAAAAGAACGAGGGGACACACCATCCAAGAGATGATCTACCCAAATGATACCTTTTAACCTCCAAGATGACCAATAAATAGGTCTGTTGTGAATTATACCATATAGGGGTAAGTAGAAAAGAGTCACGAGAAATGGCTGAGGGAAGGATCAAAGGTTTTAAAAGAGAAGAAGTATGTTTAAACAAAGGAAGAGAGGAATAAGGAGATTTGGAAGAAAAACGCAATAATTCCTCAAAGGAGAAGGGCTGTAATAAAGTCTGCTCAATGTGGAGCCAAAGAGGAGAAAAGGGGGAAGATGCTAACGAAATCCATTGTGAAGCCTGACGTAGAGAGAAGGACTTATGATATAAACAGAAATCTGGGAAATTAACACCACCATTCGATTTAGCTTTGCGAAGAGCTACAAGAGAGATTCTAGATTTCTTATTTTTCCAAAGGAATTTTGAAATAGAAGAATCAATACGTTTGAAATAAAGGAGAGGAATATGCACAGGCAACATGGAAAAGGTATCACTTAGAATAGGAGCAATCATCATTTTAATAGAATCAAGACGACCCCACCAGGAAAGAAAGAGAGGATTCCAGGAGGAAAACAAGTGATCAATTCGAGACAAAACTGCGGACATATTTAATTTAATGGAAGAGGAAATAGAATTGGAGAACCAAATACCAAGATATTTAATCTTCGTAGTGTTTCAAGCAAAACCAGTGGAAGAAAAAAGATGAGGGAGACAAGATTTGGTCAAGGGAAGAATTTCGGTTTTATCAGAATTGATCTTATATCCTGCAAATTCAGAAAGTAAAGGGGGAATAGATAATTCTGGGTTGGAGATAAACAAAAGAATATCATCTGCGTAAGCAGAAAGTTTCAATTGATGATCACCATAGGGGAAGCCAGCGATAGAGGAGTTATTGCGAATGGATGAAAGAAATGGTTTAAGAGCTAAAACAAAAAGCAGTGGGGAAAGAGGGCAGCCTTGACGAACTCCTCTCTGAAGGGTGAAAGAGGAGGAAAATTGACTGTTTACAAGAACAGAGGCTTTGGGTGAAGAATATAACAAGGGGAATAAGAGAAATAATATTGGGACAAAAGCCATGCCACTTTAAGGAAGCAAACAAAAAGGACCAATCTACTCTATCAAAGGCCTTTTCGACATCTACAGAAATAACGGCAAGAGGACTTGACAGAGAGGGGGCCTTATTCAAAACATTAAGAAAGAGGCGGGAATTGTCAGAGGTAAGCCTCCCTTTAATAAAACCACATTGTTATTTACCAATAAGATGAGGCATAAGGGGATCTAAACGTAGAGCAAGTAATTTAGCAAAGAGTTTGTAGTCAACATTAACCAATGAAATTGGACGATAATTTTTACAAAGTTTAGGATCACGACCATCTTTTGGGATAAGGCAAATTGCGGCATCCTGAAAGGAACCAGCTGCTTTACCAGAATAATAAAATGATTGGGAAAAGTGAAAGAAGTTTGGGCAATAAAAGATTGGAAAAATGTAGATAAAATTCAACCGGAAATCCATCAGGGCCAGGAGTTTTACCTTTAGTAAGGGAAGACAAAGCCGAAGACAGTTCATGCAACGAAAGATCATGTTCAAGGGGTGAAAAATTAAGATGAGAAGTAGAGGGCTGGGGAATTTTCTCAAGGTAAGATGTGATAAGAGAGGAAGTCGGAGGAGATTCTGGAGTATATAATTGTCGATAAAATGATTGAAATTGGTCAAGAATATATTTGTCAGTATAAAGAAGGGTATTGTCAGAGAAAAAACAGATTTAATAAGAGTACGTTCTTTACGAGATTTAAGATAATTAGCTAAGAGTTTTCCTTATTTGTTACGGCCACCATAATAGTGCGCACTACTACGGAGGAGAATGGAAGAAGCATTGTCAGTGGTGAGTTTATTGAAAGCAATTTTCGCACGTAAAAGGTCTGGTGGCATACATTTATCTGAAGAGGTATAGAATTGACTCTCCAAGTCTTTGATGTGAGCTAAGCAAGATTTGCGTTTCTGAAGGAGCTGTTTCTTTTTCTTAGAAACAAAGTCAATGATAAAACCCCTTGCAGTGGCTTTAAAGGAATCCCAGAGAATATGAGAGGGAGTATTAGGATCAGAATTAAATTGAAAGAAATAATTAGTGAAAGAGCAAAAGGAGGAAGAGAAATTAGGATTGTTAAGGAGTGCACAATTAAAGCCCCAACGAGAAGATTTAGGGTGAGGTGGAAGCAAGTCAAGGTCAGTAACAATAGGAGCATGGTCCGAGATAACCATAGGTTCGATAGAAGAAGAATAAGTCAGTAAGTTTTGAGATAAGGTTTGAGAAAGAAAAATATAGTCTAGTTGAGAGAAAGAAGCATGAGGAGGAGGGAAAAAAGAATAGTCCAACGTGTTTGGGTGCGTGAGTCTCCAGGAGTCTGCAAGACGTGATTGGGAAATAGTATCCAAAAATTGTTTGTGAGGTTTGTGAGGGATAAAAAGAACTGTGGATTTGCGATCGAGGAATGGATCCATAATCTGATTGCAATCATCTCCTAGAAGGAATAAATCATCTTTGTATTGAATACATTTGCTCGTAATTAAAGGCCAAAAAGAACAATCGGGTTGGGTAGGACCATAAATATTACAAACAGTTAAAGGGATTGAATTAATGAGAAGTTTAGCCAAAATCCATCTACCTTCAGCATCTTTTTCTTCCAATAAAACTTTACATTTCAATTTTTTTTATGAATTAAAATAGCAACACCATTTTTCTTGTTAACAGAAGGGGATAATAAAACTGTACCAACCCAGTTGCTTTTTAGTTTAAGGGATTCAAGTTCAGAAAGATGAGTCTCTTGCAGAAGGACAATATCAGGGGTATAGGAAGACAAATGGGAAAGAACTCTCTGCAGTTTAATGTATTAATAAAACCTTTTACATTCCAAGATATAACTCAGAATTTATAAATGAAAAAGTTGTAATAACATTGCAAAGTATCAAAAAATATGCAAGTACCATATTGCCGAAGAAAGAAAAGAGTAAGGAAGGAAAGAAAGAGCAGCAAACAACTTCAAAAAGAAGGAAATGAAGGAAGAGGATGACAATGAAGAGTCTAGGTAAAATAGAACCAAAGAAAGGAAAAGAGAGTAGGAAGAGGAAAAAGAAACAAATAGCCTTAAGAGAGAAAGAAGAAATGAAAAAGGGGAAAGAAAAGAGGAATAAGGAGAGTGGGAAGAAGCAAAAATAGAAGAGACAGTACATATCCAAAAGGACGACTGAGCACAACATACCTGAAGGGGACAAGCAAATAGGAGAAGGGGCAATGGCGACATCAAACAAGACGAGCCGCTCGAAGGGAGGAGGTCCAAACCAAACCAGGACAAGGAAGTCGGAGGAGAAAAAAAAACTGCACGGGATTAGGGAAAAAACATCAGGAACCTGTATGCGGGTACATGAAAGAGAAAAACAAGTGACAATAGAGAAAACACAATAAAGACAGATATCATAATATAAATAACAAGGGAAAGAAAAACAATATCATACTATATTAAAGAACAACCTTAGGTAAAACAGAACAGAGAAGGAACATGAGGAACAATATCATAACACCATAGAGAAGCTAAAGAACAAATAGAGAAGACAAGTCAATCAATCAGCCAGTAGGTGGAGGAGAAATATCCATGCCACTGTTGGAATTAATCTGGATAAAGTTATTAAGTTCTCCAGGATCCTTAAACGTCCGTGTTCGGTTCTGATGTGTAACCTTGAAGATGCAGGGGTGAAACAAACCATATCGATCACCGAGAGAACATAGTGGAGCACGTAGATTGAGAAATTCTTTTCTTCTGGAAGCAGTAGCATTGGAAACGTCTTGAGAAAGGAACACTCTTTAACCCAACCAAGAAACTTCGCATTTTGACCTAGCCGCAGAAAGAACTGTGAGAAGATCCGTGAATTTCAAGAAAAGAATGATAAATCCTCGTGGTTTCGGCGAAGTAGAGATGCGTGGTCCACGTCTATGAGCTCTTTGGATTGAAAGAGAAGTTGAAGGAGGCATATCTAGATGCTTTGGAAGAAAAGAGGTGAAGAACGTGACAGGATCATCCCCTTCCAAGGATTCAGGAAGACCACAAATGCGAAGATTGTTCCGCCTGTTTCTATTTTCCAAATCCTCTGTATGTTGCTGAAGAGCAAGGACTAATTTCTCCAATGAGGAGATGCGTTGAGCATGAGATGGGATCTCCAAAACCTGTTGCTCCACAGAGGATATTCTACTGTCCACAGAAGACCATTTCTCTTTCAGGAGTTGCATTTCATTGTTGGTATCTTCAACAAATGGGGGAAGAGCCCGAATCTCCTCCAAAATTAGCTCCATGGAAATAGGAGACGTTGGTTTATCCGGAGACGGAGGGTCATGTTTTAGATGCTTGGAGGAGGCAATAGGAGGAGAAGATTTAGAAGGGTTGACTTGTGTGGAGGAAGAGCGATTTGGTGTAGCGCCAGCCATTGGAACTGCAGCAGAAGGTGTAACAGAGGTCGAGGAATTCGGATTTTGAATATTCCGAGATGAAATGAAGATAAATTTTGGCTTCGTAATTTGCCCATAGGATGTTACAGGTGATGACAGTAGAGGCTAGAGTGTTGATATTAAAAGAGAGCATGAGACGTCACATCATAAATAAAGTCAAAGTGAGCTGCGTGGAATAAGAAAATGCCTTACAGCCAACGTGTTCCACACAAATACAAGCAGGTACTAGCAAAACAATACTGGCAAAAATTGAGCGTCAAATCATGCAAGAAAGGACCACTGGTATTGATAATGCTGAAAAACAACTTGAAACACAGACTTTGGAGCAGGAAGCATTCCACGAAGATTTAGTCAGTGAGGAAACATCATGGTAAGAAACCGCTGACAGAAATCCATACATTTCCAGTGGTATAAACACAACAGTCACATTTGAAATTTGTTCCTTTGAACTGTAAAATTTACTGGTCAGCATTTCAAAATGGCGGGAAAGACAGGTTGAGGTAAAGCGCCATAGCATACATGAGATGCAACAAACGCGCAGCCTCAACGTAAGAGGGGCACCATCGATGAAAAGCAGCTGGCAGCAATACACTGAAGAAAGCGCATCCCAAAAGGAACCAGGGGACACGAAAGAGCAAACCTGAAAGGGAGCGCGAAGTCCGCAACTCGTAATTCAGCCGCGGAACTTCACAAAATGGCGGTGGGTAGCACGAAAGTCATGATGTTGAAAATTCATGGAATGCGATGCATTATGAGGGCGAAAATATTCCACCAGAGTCCAGCGATGTTCCGACGTACATGGAGGAGCTTTGGTTCCAAAATAAGGAGGAATAAGTGCAGTTAGAGATCTGAAGGCATCCCAGCGCGGCGGAGCTCCTCACCTAAGCAGCCATCTTGAGTGGCGCCGAGACCACGCCCCCCCTTATTTAATTTTTAAACTTTTACATTATATAAAAATAAAATATATACATATTTCAATAGTTTAAAATAAAAAAAACATTCTATATTTAATTAAAACAAACTATTAAAACAAAATTAAAACGTGCATTTCACAATACAATAAATACAACAGTAGGGAAAATGTTGGATAGCGAAATAATTAAATTTACTATTCCCACTCCAGTGAGTGCAACAGTAGGGAAAGTGTTGGATAGCGGAAAGGTAAAAATTACTATTCCCACTCCAGTGAGTGCAACAGTAGGGAAAGTGCTGGATAGCGAATGGGTAAAAATTACTATTCCCACTTCAGAGAGTGCAACAGTAGGGAAATTGTTGGATAGCAGAGAGGTGACAATTACTATTCCCACTCCAGTGAGTGCAACAGTAAGGAAAGTATTGGATGGCAGAGGGGTAAAAATTACTATTCCTTCTCCAGTGAGTGCAACAGTAGGGAAAGTGCTGGATAGTGTAGGAGTAAAAATACTATTCACACCCCAGTGAGTGCAACAGTAAGGAAAGTATTGGATAGCGGATGGGTAAAAATTACTATTCCCACTTCAGAGAGTGCAACAGTAGGGAAATTGTTGGATAGCAGAGAGGTGACAATTACTATTCCCACTCCAGTGAGTGCAACAGTAAGGAAAGCATTGGATGGCAGAGGGGTAAAAATTACTATTCCTTCTCCAGTGAGTGCAACAGTAGGGAAAGTGCTGGATAGTGTAGGAGTAAAAATACTATTCACACCCCAGTGAGTGCAACAGTAAGGAAAGTATTGGATAGCGGATGGGTAAAAATTACTATTCCCACTCCAATGAGTGCAACAGTAGGGAATGTTTTGGATAGCGGAGGGGTAAAAATTACTATTCTCACTTCAGTGAGTGTAACAGTAGGGAAAGTATTGTATAGCAGAGAAACAAAAATGACTACATTTAAACAATCAATAAAAATTAAATAATCTTAAAAATAAATAAACAATATTTTAAAAATATACTATTAAATATATTAAACATATAAAAGAACACATATTATAATGTTAATTACATATAACAAAAGCGTACAAATATTATATAACATAAATTAATAAATACATTTATAAACAATATTTATTTAAAATGAGCAAATATTAACAAACTAATTATTTAAAACATAAATGCATTTATTTTATTTCCTACCTTATAAGACCACACAAATAAAAAAAAACATTTAAAAAAAATGTTTTTCCATAATTAACATAATTTTTTTTAATGTTTCTTTTTATTAAACAATTCGACACATTTACAGCAAAGTAAATACAAGCAGGCTGTTACCTCCATCACAGAAACAAATCACTTTTTCAAAATAATTAACAGATAGTACCTGAGACAAATCAAGGGGTATCAAGAGCATCCGAGTCCCTCTGACAGCTTGGTGGGAGACAGATGTCACCTCTATATCGGTTCCACACTCCCCAGATCTTGCTCCATTTCCTGGGGCATCCCCTCGCTATGAAGACCGACTTATCTCTGAACATACACCAGTCCAGGTCTTCCTTCCACTTACCCACCTGAGGTGGCTGACCGGCTCCCCACAATTGTGTGATATTACGTTTCGCTATCATGAATGCAAGTGTAGCCCACTGTGTAGTGTATGCATTAAAATCTGAGGGTTCCCAAACATTCAATATACACCTGTGAGCCTTCGGCTGCAGATTTACCCCAGCATGGATCGCAATATGCCATGGATGTCCGCCCAGTACCGTTCCATCTGCTGACAGTTCCACAGTATGTGCATGAACGAGCCCACCTCCCCACATCCCCGGCTGCACTCATCTCTCTTCGCCCTTCCCATACCAACCAGGCCCGGACCCGTAACATAAACCCTGTGCAAGATTTTAAGCTGCACTAGCCGTAGCCTGGCTGGAATTGCTACCACTCATGGGGAGGAGATCGTCTCCTGCCAGACCTCATCATCTAGTTCTAGGCCTTCACCAGTCCACTTCCCTCTTAGTGCCAACAGTGGATCTTCCATATTATTGACTAGCTTCTTGTATATGAGAGATATAGCTTTTTCAGAGAGATGCCCATCAAGTACCCTATCCTCAAGGGGGGAGGCTTCCGGGAGTGACGAGCCACAGGCACCTGAGTTAACAATGCATGATGGATTTGCAGGTAACGAAAACGTTCAGTATCAGCCAATTTATATTGTGCTTGCAGTGCCGAAAACAAATGTATAGTACCCTCCCCCCAGATTTCCTTGGTCCGGGATATCCCTATGATGTCCCATTTATCGAACCCTTTAGACTTCCAGAGGTTACCCAGTTTCTCCGAACTTCACAGTGGCGTGGCAAGCGTCAGTTTATTCTCCCATTGCAAGTGCTTGGTAGCCACATGCCACACTTGTACGCTATGCGCGGTGGGCCCAGTCAGAAGGTATCTATGAGGCCTCGCGTAAAGCGCTCTAGTATAGTCCCCCCAGGAAGTATACACTTGTCCATGGCATAACCGGGGTCATCTGGCTGCCCATAGATCCTGTGATTAATCGCTGCTAATTGAGACGCCCAGTTGTACTTCTTTAAGTCAGGCAGACTAATTCCCCCATCATATCAGTTGAGGGTCAGTTTGGAGAATGTGATACATGGCCTGCCCTCCCATAAAAGCTGCCTCTGGAGATTCTTAATTTCTTTAAAATAGGATGCGGGAACCGGGTCCATCGTGTTTTCACAGCTCATATAGAAAGCGTGGGAGCGCTCTTCCCAGTACACCATGTAGTCTTCTCAGTTTGAGGGCAGTATTTCGATGAGGCATAAAGCCTGATTTATCTGGGTGTATCAGTGTGGTGATTACTTTGATCAGCCGCGTCACCAGTAACTTGGCGAGGACCTTTGGCTCCACATTTAACAGCGATATCGGTCAAACGAGGCACAGTTAGTTCTGGGCTTACCATCCTTATGTATTACCACTATATTCGCCACCCGTTGGTCATATGGCAGCAGCCCCTTCTCCCTACTCTACAGAAACATGGACCGGAAAAAGTGGCCCAGTCTGTTGGAGTTTAGTTTATACAATTCGATAGGGATCCCATTGGGCCTCGTAGATTTACTCGAGTTTACTCCTCGTATCGCCTGTGACCCCTCATCGTCAGTGATAGGGTAATCCAGGTATGCTCTATTTTCATTGGAGAGGGTAGGGAGCTGTATATCTCTGAGCAATTCTGCATTTTCAGCTTCTGTGAATTTGCCGGTTGCGGTATAGATGGAGCGGTAGTGGGCAGCAAATGTATCCGCTATGGCCTGCGGGTCTGTGACCAGAACAGATCCCGGCCCCTCCACCTCAGGCACTACTCGGGACGCCTATTCCTGCCTGTCCAGCCACGCTATCAGCCTTCCCGCCTTATCACAGAGTTCATAAATTCTGCCCTGAACCTCTCTGCTCTGTGCCCTGGCTATCTCTCTAGCAATACCGAGAAACTCATCCTGCTTTAGCCGCACAATGTGTAGGCCCTCTGGGGTGTTTACCCAGGTCAATGCCTCCTCAGCTTTCACCACTTCCTCCTCCGCTTTTTCAAGTTCAGCCCCCATCTCTATCTTTTTCCCAGCTATCAAGGACAAAACATCCCCTCGGACCACCGCTTTGTAAGCCTCCCATAGTGTCTGGGTGGACTCCACTGAATCCCTATTCTCCTGGAAAGAATGGTCTGTGGCCTTGACTAAATTCCTGCGGGTCTGGGGGTCCTTCAAATACCACCGATTAATGGGGGCGACTCTACCCATGTTTGCATATTCCCATTCCATTTGGAGACACATGGGGGAGTGATCAGAGATCCCCTGCCCCAAGTGATGAATTTCACGAATAGTGTGGGCCTAAACCCCCGGGACCAGGATATAGTCGATTCTAGACAAACTGTGGTAAGCTCCCGACACGTGCGTATACTGTGCTTTCCTATGCATTGGCCATCCATCCACCAAACCTCAGTGTCCACAAACTCAGGAAGCCACATCAGACCTGGCTGAAGCGCCTGTGGGTGATGTCGATCTTGCTCCCTGGACATAACAGCGTTAAAGTCACCCTACAGCACTAGAATACCCACCAGAAGCATGAGAAACCCCCTGAGGTCCTTGAATGTGTCCGCCTGTAGGACTGGGGGGATGTATATCGAAACAAATACATTCCGACATACCTCCCCCGCTTATCTGTCCACGTGTTCTGTATCGTGAAGGGAAATGGGTTCTTAATCAGTACGCCAACCCCACAGGCACTGAGGTGAAACCCGTGTGAACGACGAGTCTATGCAGTGCCATACATTTGTTCCCAATCAGATGGGTTTAATGTAAAAGGATCATGCCAGGAGCATGTCTCCTAATGAATTGGATGACCATGCCCGCTTCAGTTTATCCCCCAGCCCATTCACATTCCAGCTAAGCACCTTGACCCCTGATCTTCTTCTATCAAGTGACATCCCGCCCCCGTAGTAGAGTGTCCAGCCCTGCTTTGCTGCTCCTTAGAGGCACAGGGTCAGACTGATTTGTATATGGCCATGTCTCAACTGGGGTGGCAGAGTGGGCTAAAGAACGGTAATGGATTAAACCCAGGTCTGTTGACTGGGTGTGAGTGTTTGATTGGTTCAGAGGCTCCGTCCATCACCACCCCCGTTTGTACCGCTTTGTTCGCCATAAGTTCGCAGGGTATGCTCAGATGTGAGTCCTTTGCTCTCTTTGCAACTGGATTCAAGCAAGCCTACCTGAAGACGGCTGAAATGCCAGAAACCGGTCCTAGGAAGCTTGTTTCCGGTCCAGGGAAGGCATGGCTTGGCAGTTCGGGCTGGACTGTTCCCATGAGGCACAGGGTCAGACTGATTTGCATATGGCCATGTCTGAACTGGGGTGGCAGAGTGGGCTAAAGAACGGTGATGGATTAAACCCAGATCTGTTGACTGGGTGTGAGTGTTTGATTGGTTCAGATGCTCCGCCCATCACCACCGCCTTTTGTACCGCTTTGTTCGCCATAAGTTGGCAGGGTATGCTCAGACATGAGTCCCTTGCTCACTTTGCCACTCGATTCAAGCAAGCCTGGCTGAAGACGGCTGAAATGCCAGAAACCGGTCCTAGGAAGCTTGTTTACGGTCCAGGGAAGGCATGACTTGGCACTTCGGGCTGGACTGTTCCCATGAGTCACAGGGTCAGACTGATTTGCATATGGCCATGTCTAACTGGGGTGGCAGAGTGGGCTAAAGAACTGTGATGGATTAAACCCAGATCTGTTGACTGGGTGTGAGTGTTTGATTGGTTCAGATGCTCCGTCCACCACCACCCCCTTTTGTACTGCTTTGCTGCTCCTTAGTGTCAAAGAAAACAAATAACCAAACAATGCAAACGTAAAGACAAAATTCAACACAACCCCTATCCCCCTCCCCACTCCCTGCACCCCTGCACATGGCTTTCGCCCATCCCCAACTAGCAAAGTGTCTGTCACCCTACACACAACAACTACTATGCTACTAAAGGTAGTAAGGTGGAGAGAGACCGGCATTGCGTTCCCACCCCCTCAACCCACATCTTAAAACACAATTGTCCCTCCGAGCTCACATGACAAATTACAGTTCAGTTTACCCTGAGAAGAGGGTGACAGCCGATGGTGCTGCCATCTCCAAATACCTTACAATGTACATACAGTCCATGAGGATAGGTGCCGGACCTATTCTTGTTCCCCCGGTTGCTTGTTCACCACCTCAACCTCGAGATCCAGATCCATTGGGGGGACGGCTATCGATCCAGTCAGACAAAATGCCCGGGTTAGCAAAGAACCATGCCCTTCGGTCAGCCTCTACCCTCAGATGTGCTGGGAACATCATGGCATATTTAAACCCCCTGTCCCTTAGTTTCTTCTTGACCACAAGAAAGCTTTGTTGTTGCTTCTGCACCGCCTGCGTGAAGTCAGGAAAGAAGGAGAGGGTGGCGTTCTCATACTGTAGGGGGCCCTAAGTCCTAGCAACCTGCAGGATAGTGTCTCTGTCCCTAAAATTCAGGACCCTGGCGATCATAGGACGCATGGGGGCACCGGGCCTCGGTCTCCCCCCCGGGACCCTGTGGGCATGCTCAATGGTGAAAAATGTACCTAGTTCCTTGGGCTTGAGATGCGTGAGGATAAGGTCTTCAACAAACAAGTCGGGCCGGGCCTTAAGATTTTTCAGGCACTCGTAAGATGCCGATATTATTGTGCCAAGCCCTTCCTCATCCAGCTTATGCTCAGCCATTTCGTGGGAAGATTTGAGCTCACTCATTTCTTGCTGCAACTGCGCCAGGTCGTCCACCAGACTGGCCGTCTTGATATCCAGAGACTTGACCTTTTCATTTACTTTGGTAAGGTCTGCTCATATGAGATTAACTTCTATTGATACCGTGTCCAGCTTAGTGTCCAGCATCTCCATTTGCTGTCCTAGGGAAGACGTGACCCCGTCTAAGGCCGCCATGACATCATGTAGCGTTAATTCCGCCGCCGGGCCCGAGGGATCCCCCCCGCTGCAGTGGAGGGCCTCGAGTCAGACGGGGAACCCCCTTGGCATCGTGTATCGGTCCAACTTATTGGTCTGTATTTGCTTCGGCCCTTTCGCTACCCTGGGGGAGTGTCTCTCACCACCCGGCTTGGTTGCCATTGTCAGCACCGCTCTCTAAGGGCACCGGTGTTAGTCCAAGGTTAGGCAGCAGGAAACGTCAGACGGTTTCCGCTCTGGGCCATTCAGCGTGACCGCCCGGCCACCGAGAATAGTCTGCGCGAGATTCGTCGGGGGGTTCCCAAGCACCCAACCGCACCAGCACGGGACCAACACTCCCTTGCCCCCTTTGTCCACCTGCTGCACCGCTGGATCAACCCCACACTCGACCCTCCACCGCTCCTCTGCACGGGGCTTCGTCCCAGCTCGAGGGTCCACTCTCCTCGACTCTCCTCTTGATTCGCCCGCACCAACTTGCGGCCGGCTGCCAACCAGGCCCTCTCAGTTCTCCTGGCCCCAGTGCGGACGTGTACACCCCTGCAGTCTCCGCGTCTCTGGTGTAAATGGAGGGGAGGGGGGGTGGGAACAAATCTCGATCCCCGGCTCACCCCTGTTTCTGTCCCATGCCTTGCAGACGATCTATGCCGCTATCACCTTTGCGGCAGTCCCGTTGGTCTCTGGAGCTCGCCCGGCAGCAGCTGTATGCCAACGCGAGGAGGGGGGGGGCGCTTCTCTATAAGTACCTCTGCAGCGTCTCCATCGCCGCCGCCACTCGCGATGTCCTCCACGGATGGGGGGACCCGACCGGTGAATTCCAGTCCAGATCCCCGCTGTTGTTAAACTGCACGGCCGCCGCTCCCGGACTCCAGTCCCCGGTCTCAGGCCAGGAGCAGGCCCAAGTCTGTGCTGGCTGTATCTCCAGCTCTCGACGTCCTCGGAGAGCCAGAGTTGGCGCCGGGTGCACCGCGCACCTTCCGACTTCAATATGCGAGCTCGGAGGGCAGAATACTCAACAGGATATTGGGGCTGGAGGACAGTCTCGGTGGGGCCGAGAGCTCACGCAGCCATCTTGTTCAGGCACGTAGCTCCTCCCCACATAATTAACATAATTAATAAAGAATTTAAAATATATTATTAATAAAAAAAGATAATAAACATTCATTTAGTATACATTCTCTAACACTATAATATCCACAACACACACCTAAAATTAATTACACAATTACCATAAATAATGACTAATTAATGTATTTAAATTAGTTAACAATAATTAATAATTCATCGATAAATACAATTACTTCCCAAACTTCACACCATTTATGCCTATCAACACCACAACACATACCTAAAATTAATTACACAATTACCATAATTAATTACTAATTAATGAATTAAAATTAATTAACAAATAATTAAGAATTCATCAATAAAAAATAAATTACTTCCCATCATGTACACCTATAAACACAACACACACCTTAAATTAATTACACAATTACCATAATTAATTACTAATTAATTAATTTAAATGAATTAACAAATAATTAATAATTCATCAATTAAAAATAAATTACTTCCTACCCTTACCACCATGTAAACCTATAAACACAACACACACCTAAAATTAATTACACAATTACCATCATTAATTACTAGTTAAATATTTAAAAGTAATTAACAACTAATTAAGAATTCATCAATAAAAAATAAATTACTTCCCACCCTTCACACCATTTACACCTATCCACACTACAACACACACCTAAAATTAAGTGCACAATGACCATAATTAATTACTAATACTTTGTTTAAATTAATTAACAACTAATTATTAAACAATTACTAATACATTAATTTGCACATACATTAAACACTATAACATCACAATTAAACAAATATTAATAAATAAGAATTATTCAATACATTGTATACAATTAAATTACTTCCCGCCCTATTCCCCTATAAACTCACAACCCACTACGGAACTAAAACACTAATTTCAAATAAACCAAAAATAATAACTCCCATAAATAATTAATACATTTTATATAATTAAATTACTTCCCACCCTATTCCCATAAATACCCACAACCCACTACAGAACTAAAAATGGTAAATTAAATTTAAAAAAAATTAATAACTACTAACATTTTAACACATATTATAAAAATACAAAACATTCTTATACAAAAAACAAACATCATACACATATAAAATATATACTAAAATACATAACATTAATAAAAAATTGATATTGTTAACTATGGAGCTGATTACGATGGTGGACCGACTTGAGTCCATCCGCCATCGATGCAGGGACTGGGACGGCCCGCCTGTAAGGCGGCAGTTACACATCCCCGATTACGATGCGACCGCCACTGTGGCGGTCACATACTGCAAGTTTAGCATTGCGACAGGTGCTGCTGGCTGCAGCACCCTCCGCAATGCTAAAAAAGCATGCTGTGCTTTTTCCTGCACAACGTGGCAGGCACCACGCGGTGCCTGCCACCGGGTGCAGGGAAATGTAGGGGGGTTCCATGGGTACCCCCCAGTGCACAACCACTTCCCCCAACACAATTGGGGCCCGCAACGGGCCCCCAAATCCAATCTCCACCAGCCTTTCCATTGCGGTTTCACCACCATGGAAAGGTTGGTTTTCAGCAGCATCATAATTTGGCAGACGGCACCGCTACCTTCATCGCATGCTGGTTGGGGCCGCCAGGCAATCGGGATGATTGCCTGTGGCGGACCTGTGGCGGGCAGACTTTGCGTCTGCCAGCATACTGCCTGCCATCTTAATATGGCAGGCAGGGAAGTGCTTGGCGATGGCGGTGAAACTGTCACGGCTAGCCTGCTGGTGGAGGTTTCACCTCCATCATAATCAGCCCCTATATTTTTACCAACGATATTAAACACTTCAATATTTTTGAAATCGATATTACTTACCTAATATCGATATTCTTGACCACGAGGATTTTTCTGTCAATATTCCTGACCCACGATATTTTTACCACAAAATGTATGCAATTTGATATTTCTTCCTCGATATTCTTTCTCTGCACCTATAGACATTTAAACTTTGCTTAATAATTTTTGGCAAGTGCAGTATCTTACTGCCTTGACCCTTTTTTTCTATTTTGTTTCACGGTTTATGATGGTGTTATTAATGCAACCATGTATCAGAACTGAAAAGGTGTCGCCATTTGTTTTATTTTTATGACTGACTCTAACGTTTGGACTCTGGGAGTTAATAGTGAAGAGGACGTTGTATCAAAACATACTACAAAATTAGCTTTGGTCCAGTTTTTATTTCTAGCCATGGCATCAGAGTTCCCCAAAGGGATCTTTCCTCAGTCCGATTCTCTTCAATAGCTACGTGGCACAGTTGGCATGGCTTAGCGAGTCACATGGTCTCACATTGGCTACCTTTGCCAAAGATACTCAGATTGCCCTTCAACCCGACTATGGGGCGGATTACGAGTGTGGAAGGACCGCCACCGCCAGCCATGCGGTGGTGGTCCTTCCGCAATCGGACCGCGATTTTTCCCGCCACATTACAATGGCGTGCGGACCGCGCAGATGCAAAGACCGTCCGCCACAGACAATCATTGCAATTGCCTGGTGGAGTGGCCTGCATCCATGAAATGGTGGTGGTTCCTAGCAGGCACCGTCTGCCAAATCACAATGCTGTATCCAGCCAGCCTTTCAGTGGTGGGTAAACTGCCATTGAAAGGCTGGTGGAGATTAGTTTCATGGGCCCATTGCAGGCCCCTCTTGTGTTGGGAGCAGGTGTGGGTGCACTGGGGGGTTGCCCATGGTAGCCCCCTACATTTCACTGCACCAAGTGGCAGGCACCGTGTGGTGCCTGCCACGTAGTGCAGTGAAATGCCCAACATGCTATTTCAACATCGCGGCCGGTGCTGCTCTTAGGAGCACCCGCCGCAATGTTGAAATGATAAATGTGACCGCCATGGTGGCGGTTGCATCCTGATTTGGTGTGCGGAACCCCCGCATGTATTGCTGACGGTCCCGTTCACCACCATGATGGCGGACGGACTGCAGTCCGTCCGCCATCGTAATGATCCCATTTGTTCTCTCAGTTGGAAGATTCCATGCCTGTCTCTAGGATGAAAAGCAATCCTCTTGTGTTGAATTCAGATAAAACAAATGTTCTTCTATTTGCAGCACCACCAATGTATGGCTCTCCTCACTTCCTGCTCCCAACGCCAAGAATCTAGGAGGTTTTTTTCCTCCAACTGTTCGGGGTCCAAATGAATAACAGATACGTCAGCTGTTACTTTTTTCTGAGGTTTGTATGCATTTTTTATCAAAAAGTATATTTGTATAAATTGTCTTTATGTGTGTGGTGTTGTGAATTTATGAGAGGTTATTTGTTTTTTGGAGTCTGCTCCAACACCATCATAAACCTTATTGGTTGCATTCAATGTCGGCCAGCGGCATAGAGGGGTCGAAATTGGAGGTGAGAAAGGACGAGTGGGGATGAAGGGGCTGGTAGAGAGGGAATCAGAAAGAACCCCATTAACAGAGGAACATTAACAGTAAATACATATTTTTAAATCTAGATTCTTAAAGCACCCTTTGAAATACTTGAGCACTTATGCAATCTCAAGTTGAGTTTGAGTTAGCTTCCAAAGGCTTGCTTCCAAAATGCAAAAAGAATAATATTTGAATTGCTATTTTATTTCGCAGGAAAGCTGGAGAGGCATAGATGCAGAGGCAGAGATGATGCCTGAGTTCATGACCATCAACCATCTTGCATTGCATGTCAAGAACAAGCTGGTATTTATATCAGACAGGTGCAACTCCAAAAACACTCACCGCGTGAGAGGAGAGAACTTGGAATGGGCGTGTTCTGGAAAGGGGGTGAGGCCTAAAGCCATTGCTTATTCAAGTGCTTCTGAGGTGTCGGGACCATGGAGAGGAGCGGACATTTGTGCAAATTGCTGCCCGAGAGGCACTCTAACCACCTAAAAAACAAGCATTCGCATAGCCAATAGGTCTCGCCTTTGGGATCTTAGAAGTGTTTAGCGAGAGCTATTGGCTTTGCCAATGTGTTTAAGCTATGTTGTAGCATAATGTAGCTGCTGTACAGTGTGTTATAAAGTTATAATCAGTGTTATAAGTCTTTCTGTTACTTTATATATAATTAAGAAGAGATTTTGTATATTTGACCAACTGTATTAAAAAAAGAAATAACATAAAAAAGGCTGCAACCCATGTCTATTATGAAGACGGCGCCAAATCAAACGAGAGAGTGAGGACTAGGTAAGCTAATCCGAATCCCCAGGATTATATGTCAAAATCAATAAGGACTAGCTAAGTTAGGGGGAGGGGGGAGGAGACTCAATGAAGTACGCATGCACGTAAACACATTGGTTTGTTCATTATTATTATGAAGACGGACCTTGTGGGATGTTTTTGTTTCATATGCTCTTGAGTCAGTGCTGGGGCACCTTGAAAGCAATTGGCAGTGATGATGCACACAAGCTTTAAGTCTCTTGCATGTGAATAACAAGCATGCACCCGTTAGGAGAATACCGTATGCTTACATGCTCTTGGCAGGACGGGAGACAGACACAGGGGGGTTATTATTTAGGGGTAGGGCGTGCTCTAACGTTAATTTTATTTCCAAGAGCAACAGAGCCAAACACAAACATACACTTCCATGCATCCAAATTCAGAAATGTGCCTAAAAAACCAAGGTAAAACACTAAACAAGTTCTGGTAAAAGTAACCGCAGAATCCACTTAGCCATAGCGCCTTACAAAAGCCAAGAATAGCAACCAGCTTCAAGTAATTACATTGGCTCAATGCTCTCAGAAACAATGCCCCATTTAGTTTAACAAAAGACACAAACGTTTACCTTTTTATCATACCAAACAGCAATGGCTTTTGTTAAGATTATCTCCCTGCTCTCAGCATGTTTGCTTCAGCAGAAAAGTGGCTCAGTGTGACACTGTTTCCTGAGGTAGGGTCTTACACAATGCCTAAAACAAGATGGAGCAGTGTAGCAGTGGAGGAGCCAAAACCTGATGCCCTCGATACTCCTGCTTCCAATGGTGGGGATCTGACGCTGATCCTGCAAGTGAACACTGAGTAATAGACAAACTCTGAAGCTATGAGATCATATCTGCCTTGTAAATGTGGTCAACTTGATCACGTACCATGAAAGTTGAAAAGGTATTTCAAGTAAATAAACAAACTCATCTTACGTGAGATGTTGAAGGGACATTTCTATGTAAACAAAAATGGAAAAAGATGAACACACCGAAAGCCACATGAGTAAACCTCTAATAACTGTCCATGTTGAAATGGCCATAAAACAGTGAATTTTAATTAAATGACTGAACAGAGAACAGTCATTTGTAAATTGAGTTTAAAAACAAAACTGCATGTAGCTAACTGAAGAGAAAACTAATGAAGTGTAAAAGACGGAACAAAAGATAATTTGTGGCACAGTCTCTTAAAAACAAGAAACAAGTGTATAAAAAGCTGTGTTTGATCCCTGTAAATACCATATTCGAAGAGGTAACCTAGCAAATGAGGAAAAATGAGCTACCTGAGTTTTGTGTGTGTGACATTAACCAAAGAAGCAGCTTCATGCGCAGGTGAGCAGAAGGCTAAAGAAAAGAAGCTGCGAGGGGTGGGAGGTGCTGTGGGGGGGGTGTGGGAGGCATGGGGAGATAAGTGAAGTGAAATCAGTTCTGTGCACTGGGAAGCAGAGAGCTAACAAAAAGAAGCTGCAAGTGAAATCAGCGCTTTGTGCCGGCGAGTAGAGGGCTAAAGAAAAGAAGCTGTGAGGGTTGGGAGGTGTTGTGGGGAGGGTGGCACGGGGAGATTTGGGGCCCGATGTAGGTAAATCTTTTTTACCACTTCCTAAATACCGATTCATACCGAATCGGTATTTAAGAAGTGGTAAAAAAGAGGAGGGCAGATGTAGGTAATTTTATTTTTATAATTACCGAATTGGAAGGAATCGGTATTTACCGATTCGGTAAATACCGAATCGGTAATGCCCATTTATTCCTATGGGCATTGAAGCCCATAGGAATCAATGGGCATTACCGAATCGGTATTGACCAAATCGGTAAATACCGAATATTGCAAGGGTGCGGGGGGTGTCACTTTGACACCCTCTGGCACCCCAATTACAGGTATGTGTGCCATGTGGCACACATACATGCCCTAAGGGCATGTCTGTGTGTCACATGGCACAAGTGTGCATGCACAGATGTGCATGCACACCTGGATTCGGTATTTTACCACCCAATTGAATTGGGTGGTAAAATACCGACTCCTAAAGGCCTGTGGCAGTGTTTGCAGTGCCACCTACATGTGAGATTTACCGAATCGGTAAAATTACCGATTCGGTATTTTACAGAATCGGTAAATTTACCGATTCAGTAAATTTACCAATTCTGTAAAAAAGGTCCCCTACATCTCAATGACCCATTTACCGGTCGGTAACGGCCGAATTCGGCCGTTACCGACCGGTAATGGCCACCAACATCGGGCCCTAAGTGAACTGAAAGCAGTGCTGTGCACTGGTAGAGCAGGGAAGAGAGGGCTAAGAAAAAGTAGTGCTTTCAAACAAAACACATGGTTACTAGTGAAAGTATCCATGTAGCAGGGCCCGTAGCCAGGGCAGTAACAAACAGCCACAAGGCGGGACAAATGTTCACATTGTACCAACAAAAGCAATGCAATTTGTAAAGGCAGACAAAGCAACCAATAAAAAAGCAGTGGTCGTATTCAATCTCCACAGAGTGAATACAGCATGCCTCGAAGAGGAGTGCATGTGCGCAGACTCTAGGCTCGACCTAAACACAGATTCTTACAAGGCGGCTCCTAATGTCATGTGGGGTGCAGGGGGTAGCAAAGCCCCAATGAACTCAGACTTTACACAATGAGTTGAAAACAGGCTCTCTGTGAAGGTTTCAACTCGCAATGTCTGCCATTGTGTGTGTAAAATCGAATCCTTACTGGGTGACCATGTGAAAGAAACTGACAAAGAGTAATTCCATTTGAGTTGGCAGGTCTGTTATATCGTATCATATACTGCACGAGGGATCTTGCTTTGTCATTACACTTTGGCAAACAGCAACCCTGCAGGCTAATCCAAGCACCTTCTTGCACACCAAGATCCTTCTTTTTTTACTTTTTACTTTTAACCCCTAAATTGAATACATCTTTCAACACTGCTTTAACCTGGCAATGTGTATGAAACCGCGGCTAACCAACCATGAACGAATCACACTAATTTGCATTTTACATGAATTCTTGGGTTCTGCGAATGTGCAATGTTCAATTAAGGTAGTCACAAATTGTCCATGAAAAATATGCGTTTATTTTTACATCGATAACTATCATTTGTATTGTCACAATGTATATAAAGTGACAATAAAATTCCACTAGGCAGGTTAAGGACTGACTTCAGTGCAAACTGAGCAAATCTCCCCCCATAACAAATCTACCAGTAAATACAAAAACCTATTTTATGTGTTAATGACATTTGTGGTTTATGTCTTGTTTATCTCTTTGTGTATATAATTTATAAGGTATATGTGGGTGTATATGACTTATAAGGTGTATGTGATTATAATGTAATGATAAATATAGTTTTATATATTAGTTTTAGAACTGTTTTTGTGCACAGTTTTCATTGAAGTCAGTCCTTAATGTGCCTAGCAGAATTTTAGCAATATTTTTGTCTTCCTGACACTGCCTTTGTGGTTTCTGAGGGCTCTCACTCTTTTGTTTCTCACATTTTTTAAAATGTTCAAAAAATACACAAATCATAATTTTGAACTTTCTAACGGAATATACCCTCTACCTAAATTGGGCTAGAAACCTGTTTGATCACACTAACTTTTCCTGACATACGGGGGGTTCCTGGTGCGTTTTCTCTGATAGGTGAAGGCCTAATGGTGGAGGGCGAAGAGGTAGGATGCCCGCGAAATCAGATATTTTAATATAAATGGTCCGAATAAAAGTTAGCCTTCGTAAAATTGACTATGAGGCCGAGATGTTAGGAAGGGGCAGCTGGTTATGGATAAATATTATTTGCAGATTCTTATTCTCGGTATGATCTACTCTTACAAATGTAGCGTGATTCAAAAGGTCATTAGTAGAGGCACTATTTTGGAAATCTATTGCCATATGTACAAATCCTTTGTCTGTTTGCAAAGCCTGCGATTTGCAAAATCAGAGGGGCAGATTTACAAGCCGCTTGCGCCGCTTTTAAGCTGCCGTTGCGTCACTTTTGTGACGCAGCGGCGGCGCAGAAGGTGCGCCATGGTGCGGGGTACTTACAACGTGACGCATCTGGGAGATGCGTCACCTTGTAAAGCTCTGCGCCAGAAGGAGGCGTTCCTGCGCAGGGGAGGGTGTTCCGGTGCAGGAACGCTTCCTAATAGTGGCTGAGTGAAATCTACAAGATTTCACTCAGTCACTTTTGGGCCCATGCTGCGTCAAAACCCTGCGCCTGCTTGAAGCAGGCGTAAGGATTGACGCAGCATTCTAACAATAGGGCCCCCCAGGGCATTGCTGGAGCTGTGTCACTCTTGCGACGCGACTCCAGCAATGCGCCACTTTTGTTTTTGCCCCATGGTGCGCCGCATTGTAAATGTGGCGCATCCATGGTGGCGGAGGCATGGCGCACAATAACTGGCGCATCCCTGCTGATATGATGTAAATCTGCCCCACAGTGTTTACAACCAACAAATGCCTTTTTTTTATAGACAAAACCTATTTTGTGATTCAGTACCATGTTGGGATGGATGGGAAACCTGGACTGTAACAGAGAAGAGTAGAACTCAGTAATGAAGATTATTGATAAATGGCGGTTCACTATATCAAAGAATACATTGTTTTGAAAGAGTCCATGTGCAGCTTTTAAAGTGTATGTTTAAAAATAAACTCACTCCTACACCTGAAATGGACCCTTAATTGGAAGAAGGACTTCTGCGCATACCGCTCAAGGCAGGAACAAATACAATCATAATGTCTCTGTAATAACGGTGTGAGGGTGACACAGATATACATGCACATTTAACAATCATAACAATGGAAGGCATGTGGCATAAGCCTACTACGTCTAACATTTGTGATGGAAATGTGCCAAACATCAATGACTTTCTATGCATCCCCGATGCGTGAACTAGCATGATCTACCTATACTCAGAATGACTTTAAAATAATAAATGAAGCCCAATAACATGTTATTTAGAGCAATTGTATTTGTTAGACCTGGTAGCCTTGGAGTGGTTTTCCCCTAACTTTTTGCCTTTAACCCGTCTCTTTACTGAGGTAATTTTTTCTAGCCTTGGGACTCAGCGCACTTTACCACCGCTAACCAGTGCTAAAGTTCTTGTTTTGTCTCCCTAAAACATGGTAGAATTGGCTCATACCCAATTGTCATACTTAATTTACTTTTAAGTACCTAGTAAAGTGGCACTATCTATATAAAGAGCATGTAAACTAAATGCTGCTAGTGTGCCTGCAGCACTGATTGTGCCACACACTTAAGTTGCCATTCAAGCATTACTCAGGTCTGCCATTGCAGCCTGTGTGTGTAGTTTGAAACTGCGATTTTAACCAGTAAACCTGTCATTTTGACCTGTAAAAAAGGAAACCTTGTACCTGGCCGAAACCTTCCTTTTTGATACATATAAGTCACCCCTAGATGAGGCCCTGGACAGGCCAGAGGGCAGGGAGCAGTGTATTAAAAAAGTTGGACATGTACCTTTTTGTTTTGCATATCCTGGTATTGAAAAACTCTTTGATAGATTTTTTTCACTATTGCCAGTCCTACCTTTCCCATACGATAACATTGGAGTTACCGTATGTTAGACTTGGCATCTTTTGGCGTTTCTGACCTTCCGGTTTTGACTCTGTTTTTGCTGACTTAGTGTCTCTGCGCACTTTTCTCACTGCTCTTCAGTGGTAAAGTGCAAGTGCTCCTGTTGTAAACTGTGTTATGGATTGGTGTTTCCATGATTGGCATATTTAGTTTACCTGTCAGTCCCTAGTAAAATGCACTGAGTGTACCAGGGCCTGAAAATCAACTACTGTTAGTCGGCTGCAACACTGGATTGTGCCACCCACACACAAAGCCTGTAAATGTAACTCTGGCCTGCCACTGCAGAGCCTGTGTGCAGTCTGAGACTGCCATGTTGACTTTTTAGAAAGTAGGTATTTTCTTGCTCATCCATCCAGTGTGCATCTGCTAGGATGTGTATTAACTGTCTGGCTTTCGGGTGACAGGGACTGGGTAGGAGCCGTGGCTCTAGAGAGTCTAGATGGGTCAGGGATGGGCTGAATAGACCTGGGTTGCATTCAGACTAGTGGGGGGGGGGGGGCGGGGTTGTCACTAGCACCTGAATATGCCCGGTCTGTATTTAGAGTGGTGGGAGGAGATTTCCATTGCACCTGAATAGGCCCTGTCTGCCTTTGATAATGCTGTCTCCACCTCCTGCTAGGAAACTTCACTAGAGAGGACAGAACTGGTTCTGGCTGTGCACAGACACTCTCTGCCTGCGAGGACAAATGGTTTTGGGCTATAAAAAGTGTGGTCCACAACCCTGAACTTTAGAACTCTTTTGGACCAAGAAGATTGCCAAGAAGAAGAGCTGGAAAAACTGTGAGGTGGAACTACCACTTTGCTGTGTGTTTTGCTGTGTTGGCCTGCAGTGGCTGCTTCTGTCCTGGGCAGTGAAAGGACTGGACTGGACTTTCTGCAATCTATTCTTGTGAGTTCATCCAAGAGCCTGAGGTAGAGCTTGCCCCCTATTCAAGAAGTCTCAGGAACCGCAAAGACTTCAAGTTCTTCTGCCTTCAGCACTGGAAACTGTGTGCTTTGTGCTGTAACAGAAGAAAAGGTAATCTGACACCGTCTACGACGCCACTGCCGACTCTGTGTCCTGAAGGCACCACAGAGGGCACCGTCGAAATGCCGCACAGCGACCCTGGTCTCAACGATGACACCTGCTGACGCCACCACCGAACCGCTGCTCGTACCGCGACCTGTGGGCACCACAATCCGCATCGCCCCGCTTCACGACGCAACCTTGGTATCCCTGAGGACGCTGCCCCACGCCAAAATAGACACCGCTACTTGCACCATGGTTCGAGGACACTGCTCGTAAAGTTGCACGATGCACCACCCTCAACCCGCACTGCAGCCTTGGCCTACTGACACCGGCGCCATCGACTCCAGTTCCTCAGCTGATGACTGCGCTTCAGCAATGATGACGCCACTGCTTGCACCATGATCTGCCGCATCAATTCGCACCTTGACCCTGGTTTCACCGATGCTGCCATCTGATGCCGCCACAGAGCCGCTGCTCGCACCGCGACCGGAGGGCATCGCACGTTGCACCGCTGCACTTTGCACTTTGCACCCGACGCCTGCCGATGCCAGGGCTCCTGACTTTAACCGTGAGGAGTTCGACCTGCAACACGCGTGACTTCAAGGGCCCGACGACTCCTGCACCGACCTCCGGAACCGATACCTGCGTGCCGTGCTTTCGGAAGCTCAACAAGCGGTCGCAGATGCCCTGCATTTCTAAAGGTACTGTTTTGCGGATCTTCCTGACATTGTAGCTGGCCCACAATGCCTCAGTCAGCCAGAACTGTTTGGATTTGTTGTTCACAATGCTGTGATGGCCCCAGAGGGAGCTATTGACTTCAAAGAACTGTTTTTCAAGGTTATTTTGATAACTGAAGATTTCCAATTACTGTAGTGTGGATTTTTATCATTTTTGGTCTTGTCTTGAGTATAAAAAATGTTTGGATATTTTTCTAAACTGTTGTGGTGTCCTCTTGTAGTGCTTACACTGTATTACTGTTGGTTATGTGCAAATACTTTACACACTTTCTCTAAGATAAGCCTGACTGCTCGGGAAAAGCTAGCAAGAGGGTGAGCAGGGGTTATTTTAGGAGTGTAACTCCCTTATCCTGACCAGGAAGAAGGGTCCCTACTTGGACAAAGGTGCAAACCCTTCCCTACTAGTGTTGTATGGCGTTTTAGGATCCAAGCAAAATTTCCAGATTCATGCCCTTATATAGGTACAATTCACATTGCCCTTATATAGGTAGAGAAATCATACCCTTATTTAGACATAGCCCATGCAGTCCAAATACAGGCATTGCTACTTCCACCCATATCAAAAAGTCACAACGATTTCTTGGAAAATCGGCTTAAGCAGTCAGGGACCTCCCCTTGCTTGAATATTGATTTGTCCAAGAAATCATGTACTTTAACTACTATTCCCTTCGGGTCCTTTACTGAGATTATTATGCCCGACTTCACGTCAAACTAGGCACCTTCAAGGTATAAATATGCCTTCACTTGCTCTAGCAAGTTACAGTGGTTCAGGAGCAGTTCGACTATCTACTTGCCCGACGCAGCTCGCTACAGCAAGTGCCGAAGGAAGCCGACTCTCCAGCTGACGCACTGATCGAGAAGCTGTCCTTTCCCTCGCTGAGAATCCAGCTTCAGTGTTTCCAAGCTCCCCTCACGGGGTGTTGGGAAATCGAGTCCCGAGACAGAGATACCAGACCTCCTTCATTCTAAACTAAGGTATGTAGCTGTTTAGAACCGTAGAGAAATCTTGGATAGATTGTTGGCAAAAACAACTAAACCTAGACTACACAATACTTACTTCTTCCCTCGTACTAGATTTAAGTTCGGTACATTGGGGTAGGCGTATTTTAGAAGTACCAGTTGAGTACTTTTAGTCATTGTTATTTATGTATGTATTCTTATATGGTTTAGAAACCATACAATGCTCTTACAGCATTATTTTATAATATTGTTCCTGCTGTATGCATTATACTTTGCAGCCTGCATTACGATTGTAGCAGTTCATTTCTTTTGCATGAGAAAGAAAACCTTTTTATTGAAAACGCCCCTCTCTCTATTTCTCTGCACCTCTGTAGAAACGAAGCATGCACGATTGACTGAGTGAAATACTTATCTATTGTTTCCGCGACTCTGAGAGATATATTCTTATTCTTGGGAAACAAAGTTGTCATGTTTATGCAGTTGTCCGAAACTAATACCTTCTTGTGAATTCGAGAAAGTTTCTAGTGACCTCTGAGCTATCTGGCACTCACTATTAAGTTTGATATATTCGATAGAGACCTAGTCGACCTCAGTCTTACGTCTAAACTATAGGGTATATTATTCCAATGCTTAGAGCCTATTGGGAATAAAGGAACTACACTACATGGCGCCCAGCGTTTGATAAGGCACTTACATAACGCTAGATACTAAAGTAACTCAGTCGTGCTTTTCTCAGAGCCCCCTTTTTCCCCGCAAAATACTCCAATAGAAGTCAGGAGTGGGTAAAAGGATAAAATATCCGCCATAACTGAGTAGGACGAAAATCCTATGTATTTGTTTTTGGTTTGTTCAACGTTGAAGGATGCAGTGTTCCAAAATATTGTGCACCTTATCTTTGTTTCCTTGAAACCTGCTCTGCAAAACTTTCAGCGAACAAAATGACTGAAAGCGAGAACGGAGAGGTTGCAGTAAATCCAGCAGCCTTTGACATTACAGGTTTCCAACAAGACGACCCGGATGCTATAATCATCCCGGAAAACTTAAGGAAAACCATCACTATAAAGCTTATAACAAATGGCCTATCATCAAGAGGTGGTAGGGTGATTTTTGTCATAGAGGCACATGAATATCGGCAGACTGAGGTATTCTATTCATGGATTGTCTTCCCTGAAGCAAATCCAGTAACACATGTGTTTCACTTCTACAAAGAAGAGGAGCCTCCAACAGAATACACTCCTTTCGAGGATGTGGAAATTCCATTAACATACCAAGAGCATGCACTCTGGTTTAAAGGCGCCCTACAACATCAAAATCACATTACCAGGCTCGGTCCATTAGGTAGACCAGGAGCAACATGGCCGGTATTAGTCAGTTATATACCACATGCTGCCATTGAAGAAGTGATAGGTGTTTTTGTTGGACCTGGGGTTACCAGTCCACATAGGGTAGCTTGGCTCGAAGTGGTACGGCCTATCTCTAAGGTACTTGAGTCAGACTTGCGTCACACTCATCACAGCAGTTCAGCGCCCATCCACTAAAAATGACACTACACCTTCTTAGTAAAAATATAAAATGGTTTATCTTCTCTGTTTATGCTTGAGTTCAGTTACATCAACCTTAACATGTCATCATTTCACAATTAATGTTCTTAACCCTACGAAGCTTTGATATGACACACATCAGGTAACTTTAGCGAACCTCACTTGGTCATAAAAGTAATCAGCAGGATAAATCCCCCCCCCCAATCCTTTTTCAGGTATCAGCCCTTCAACCTTTATAGAAACTAGTGCAAGATCCTGAGGCAGAAGGGTATAAACAGTAGAAGGTAGTTTAAATGATCTAGCACAGTAATACCCAGGAAATGAAGACAGTGAATTTCCAGTATAACATTTCAGTAAAAATATCATCCTAAATCGACATTGGTCTTACTTGAAGTGTAAACATTGGTTTAAGGAAGGATACATAGTTCATATACTTAGGCATGCAAGGAAACACTTCTGACTCGTGACTACCCCTGCCTCTGTCTCGTTATCCCACTAATACTGGTTCCGCTACCGCTAAATTAGTAGATGTTCCCTGGTTTATTACTCTCTAGGAAGGACGAGAGCTCTCCCGATGAATCCGGTGAACTCGTGCGGTTCCCCAGTCCCAGCAGAGGGATCCGTAGGTCTCACACCTCCCTTCCCACCTCGAAGCCCTGCTTACTTATTGCCTCAGATGTTCATCGATTGTTCCGAACAGTGCTGGCAGCCTGAGGAGACCAATCCTTCCCTTCCCCTCTGGGAGTCTCAATCCCAAGCGATGGCCCAGTTGGGAATCCGAAGTCTTGCGGAGGCCGTACCTACTCTCTGGGGGCAGGACTTGCTTCAGCCTTTTCCGCACTGCCGCCCACTAAGAGAGGGTGAACTCCACCCCTCCCGGCCTCCCGCAACTCCACCTACTCCTTCCGGGTGTTTCCCTAGACAACCCCGGTGTGGGGCTCCGATCAGGAACTCAGTCGCTATCGGCAACTTCGCAGGGGCAATCTCCTCAACCGACTCTGTCGCCCCTCCCGGCTCTCTTTTAATCCGTATTTGGTCCGGGGACAGAGCCCGGCTTTAGTCTTTACCCCTCCCCTCGCTTCACCTCCGAGAGTTCTGACCTGAGGCAGCTGTCCGCTCTGCTGAATTGGTGCAGCGTCCCCGCCACAGAGAACCACACAAGTGCAGGGAACCCAGGTCCAGCTATCAACCCTCTCAAATCTAGTAAGTTCCTGGCTAAGGGGGGGATGGGGGCAGTCTCGTGCAGATCACAAGGCTATAGGTAAACGGGTCGCGCCAGGGGGGTTGATTGTTGACAAGGGTCTATTCCGCAAGGATTTTAAGTTTCACAAGAAGGAGGCAGACTCAGCTGCCCTCATCTGTCCTTCCTTCTTAGTCCATGCCCCGGTTTACTCCTGAGGGTAGATTCTCCTTTCCAAGAGTAAAGACGCAAGAAGTAGTTGCTCCTGCTGGGTCAGATCAGTAGGTGAGGGATCGCATCAGCAAGTAGAGAGAGCAGCCCCAAAAGGCAGTCAAGCCCTTCACACTGTGCCAATCTCCTCTCCTCACAGCCTGTACTCCAACTGGCACACACCTCAGTAGAATTCACTTTTACAAAATGGTCGCTCAACATTCCACCTTTTATAGCCTGTCCCCAGAGTGTCCAGAGAGGTCCAGAAGGTTCTGGAACCTCTCTTACTACCCTATGGCACTAAACTATGAGGCAGCTTGACAGTTGGCAGGCCACCATTTTGTAGGTGACCTTCTACTCTCTCCTCCATTTTAGAGGAGCACCTGCACCTCAGTACTATGTAGTAATAATGAGGCGCCCATAGGCCTAGGGTCACCACCCAAAAAAAATAGTGGACACATAAAAAAATAGAAGGCAAAAGGGGGGGGGGAATTAGGAGGGACCACCCAAAGGGCTGACAGGTCTAACACGCATCCCCCCCAGCTGAAAGTGGGGGGAGCTACCCAACCCCTTGGGAGTTCTCATCACTAAGGCGGAAGTACCTTGAGAGACCGTCTGCATTGGCGTGGTCCACTCCAGGCCGATGTTCCACCCTGAAGTCCATTCCCTGTAGAGAGATGGACCACCTCAACAACTTGGGATTCTCGCCCCTTCATTTGCATCAGCCAACGAAGGGGTCGGTGGTCGGTCTGAACAAGGAAGTGCGAGCCAAACAGGTATGGCCGCAGCTTCTTCAGAGCCCATATCACCGCAAAGGCTTCCCGCTCTATCGCACTCCACTTCTGTTCCCGGGGAAGCAGTCTCCTTGATAGGAAGACAACAGGTTGGTCCAGGCCCTCTTCATTGAGTTGCGATAACACTGCCCCAATGCCATGCTCCGATGCATCCGTTTGGACAATAAACTCCTTGGAAAAATCAGGGGCCTTTAAGACTGGAGCGGCACACATTGCTTGTTTCAGAGTGTCAAAAGCTCGTTGACACGCCTCAGTCCAGACTACTCGTCGAGGTTGTTTCTTGGATGTGAGCTCAGTTAGGGGTGCCACAATGGTGCCATACCCATTAACAAAGCGACGGTAGTATCCTGTGAGGCCCAGGAAAGCCCGGACATCCGTCTGAGTCTTGGGGGGTTCCCAGGCTCAATCTTAGCCTGGAGGGGCTGCACCTTCTCCCTGCCCACCAAGTGGCCTAGGTACACTACCGACCCCTGCCCAATCTGGCATTTGCTGGCCTTGATTGTCAAGCCAGCCTGTTTCAGGGCTTGGAGAACAGCTTGTAAGTGACACAAGTGGTCCTCCCAGCTGCTGCTGAAGATGGCAATGTCATCTAGATAAGCAGCAGAGAAGGCCTCCATCCCAGAGAGGATCTTGTTCACCAGCCGCTGAAAAGTGGCAGGAGCGTTCTTGAGCCCAAAGGGCATCACACAGAACTGGTAGTGGCCCTCAGGCGTGTAGAAGGCTGACCTTTCCCTTGCTCCATCTGTAAGGGAGATCTGCCAGTACCCTGATGTGAGGTCAAAAGTACTCAGATATTGGGCAGCTCCCATCTGGTCAATGAGCTCATCCGCCCTAGGGATTGGATGAGCATCAGTTTTTGTCACTGAATTCAGTCCCCGGTAATCCACACAGAACCTGAGTTCCGGAATGGTGCCCGGTGGGGCAGCTTTTGGTACCAGAACCACCAGACTGGACCAGGGGCTACTTGAAGATTCAATCACTCCTAGCTCCAGCATCTTAGTGACTTCACTATGAATGCTGGCCTTCACCTTATCTGACAGCCGGTAGGTCTTAGACTTCACCGGGGGGCTGTCCCCTGTGTCCACATCATGGGTACACAGGTGGGTCCTTCCCGGGATAAGGGAAAACAGCGAGGAATACTGCTCCAGGAAATGACGGCAGTCCCTCCGCTGTTCAGGAGTTAGGGATGGTGAGAGGTTCACCCCTTCCACCGACCCATCCTTCTCTTGGGACGAAAATAGATCAGGGAGCGGCTCACTTTCCTCTTCCTCTGCTCCATCATCAAGACGACCTCGGGCCTCTCATGGTGGGGTTTGAGGCGGTTGACTATTAGTTCAACTAAAACAACTAAACAAAATACATAGATAACTTGTTCAATATGTTAAACGGACTCTAACAGTCCAACCTCCTATAAGGATTCCACAAAACACCCCTTACCAGGGGAACACAAATAAAATTACACCACAGACTATTCAATCAGTCATTGGTAAATTGGCCGCGAAAAGGGAACAAATTCCATTCTGGAAAGCTCAAAAAATTACTCAAATCGAGGCAGTATTTCCTGATACTACCCCTCATGAGAAACACGGGATTTTAACAATCTGTTTACCAATGGGGATCACACCAGTCCTGGAGGACTGGGACACTTGGGGTACAGTCTTTGCTGCAATCTACACAAAAACACATGGTGTTCCGTCTATGGCGGTAATACCAGATGTCCTGAAACAGATTCAAAATGAATACGGGGCAGAGCCTGCTTTAAATCTGGGTATGAAGCTACTGAAAGATTTCAAACAGATCTCAGCAATAATATTAGCTAATAATAAAGGTAAGGCAGCATCAGTGTCAGAATCTAACTCATATCCAGCCCTTTATCTGTATTTGCTTAGTTGCTGATTTATTGTTTGGCCTGTGATCTTGTTTTGCATCTTGTACTTTGATTTGCTGTATCTTCTGTAGCAATGCTGGTAGCAATGCTTGTTTGTCTCTTGATACTGTGCCAATGCTTGTTTTGCCTATCCTAGTTACGGAGCAAGCTTAGGTTGCCAAAGCTTGTTGGATTCCTTATGTGCTGCCAGTAGCTTTTTGTCCCTTTACAGCATCGGTAACAGGATTCAGGGCTATAAATAGTGCCACGCCCTGGAAGCCGTGCGGATTATTGAAGAAGCTTCCTGAGTGAAGACATCCTTCGTTCCGGTCCGGTCTTCGTCCTCAGATCCGTGTCCTGTGAAGTTCAACTGCTATTCCTGACACATGGTAGTATTCTACCACGAAATCCGCTTGCCGAAAACGCAGGTAGGATTTATCCATTTCTTTTGAAATACGAGCGCAAGATGTCCCGGCTGGTGATTTCTCTGAGGCGCTCGTAATCTTAGAAGCGGTTGGCAGTTAAAGCATTCTTTTGTTTCTCAAAGGCCACTGAATCATTTTTTGAAGTCAATTTCAGTTAAAAGCTTCGTCACTCTCTTTTTAAGCCGAAGTGAAAACTCTGTATACCGCGTTTGAAGCAAAAGACACTCTTGGAGTTAAATGCTTTTCTTTTTTGGAGCTCAATGTTTTTCTTAACTTGGAACAATACGTTTATTGATTTATACTCAGTAATTTGATTAGAATTACATCCTCCTTTGCTCGGTGTTTTATAAGTGTATAATCCTCACATCACAACGTTACACTTTCCATATGGATAAATGTTACTACATCTCATTGCAAGAGCATATTGCAAGAATTATGAGTGACATGTTGTAACTCTGAGTTATTTGGTTTATTTAGGCGTACATAATGCTAATTAAGAATATATAGTCATTCTGCATCTTTCTTGTTCCTGAAAGTAGGTACAGTTTTGACGAAAGTAAAGCAAGTGAGGTTAACTTCGCATAGATCTGTATAATCAGATGATCTTTCCTTAGATTCAGGAATCTAGCCAACCAAGGACTCTTAGCTGGAAGAGTACAAGAGTTAGAGAGTTCCAGTTGTTTGTTTCTTCTCGTTCCAGATCTCCCTCCCCGCAGTACCCTCCCTTACCTCCCCTCGTCTAGCCACTTCGATCCTCTGCGGAACTTACTAAGTGCAGAGTCGAAGCTGCTGGAAGGTGGGCTTTTGGGTACTGCTCCTGAGGAACGTAAAATAGGACTTAAAAAATACGACCTTGACAATCAGTGGCGATCCGACAAAAACAAAGAGAATTTGATGTAACTGAGCAACCTCAAGAACTAGCCAGAATAATTGAAAACTCCTATGAAGAACTAGGTAGAAATAGTTTAGGTGGGAAACCAGTAAAACCCCAACTAACAGAAAGTCCTGAAAAGGTCTTCATTAAAAACACTCTCACTGCTCTTAAAAAGAAGTGGGAGAACACCAAACAAACTTCTAAAGAGAAGCGTTCTCAATCCCGAGGTAGGTCTCCTCAAAAGCAACCCTCTGAAAAGAGGTGTAACCTTAGGAATAGGGATAATTTGAGAAAACCTGATAGATATCAAGATATTGATACACGTTCCTCTTGTACCTTTCAGACATCATCACAGAAATCCAAAAGAAGAGTACGGTCAGACAACAAGGAAGAACGTGTGAAGTCCAAAGACGATCAACACGTTCCAAAAAATAAGAAAACCCAATTCACCAAAAAGAAGGTAGCAGGTCTAAAAATCAGACATGCCGAGGATCTTGAGGACACAACTCAGGAACAGGGAGTGGGCTCAGACAATGCTGGACAGCGCAGCAGAAGTAATCGTAGCTCGCAAGATCTTGAAGGATCATCTGGAGACAGTGAACTTGAATGAGTACATCCAAGTTGAAATTGCTGATACCAGGGTTTGTGTACCCCACAAGTTATATGAAGTAACACTCCGGATGGAGGGGGATATAACTAGAAAAAATAAGACCACTCTTTTGGGAGAAGTTCTCTAAGGTTATGACATTCTTCTAGCTGAACAAGACTGGCCACCTGAATTTGTCAGGGAATGCTCACATGGCGAAGACATCATTATGCCAGCCTTCTCAAATCATATTCCAATTCATTAAAAATACACCTATGCCAGAAAATGGGCTGTAGCAGTACACAAAAATCATGTAGGATGGGATGAGGATTCCCCTCACCATAAAATCCAATTAAAAACTAAACCAACTGCACATAGGCAGTACCCAGTTAAGCAAGAAGCTAAAAAACAGGTCAGGGAGATATTATATCAACTTGAATACCAAGGGGTGATTGAAACATGCACCTCGTCAATGAACAATCCTTTGTTTCCTGTCTCCAAACCAGACAGTACATATCGTCTAGTTTTGGACTACAGACATTTAAACTCTTGTTGCAAAACCTTTGCAGTACAAAATGCACACAGTGCAGCACTAATGAATAACATTGTGCGTAAAAAATATAAAACCACATTAGATAATTCTAACGGTTTCTTCTGTCAAAATATTGCACCAGAAAGTAGGTACTTGACCGCTTTCTCAATTATGGGGACACAGCCTCAATTCGGTCGTCTCCCCCAGGGATTCAAGAATAGTGCGGGGTTATTTTCAGCCAGAGTAACAGAGCTACTACAAACATATGATGATGAAGCATTATCTTATGTCGATGAAATCTATCTAACAGATGATGACTTGGACAGGCACTTGAATAGAGTAAACACCATAATACTTGGCTTCGCATCTGAAGAGTATAAATTCAATTTTAAGAAATCGAGAAATGCTCACCTCAGCGTCCTTTTCCTAGGATACGAGTTATCAAGTGAAGACAAAAGCCTGGCAGCCAAGTTTTTAGAGAAGTGTGCACTGCTCCAACCTCCAAAAACGCTGAAAAAGTTACAGTCAATTCTAGGTTTCTTGAATTTCGGAAGAACATACATTCCAAATTACGCAGAAAGGATTAAACCTCTCTACAAATTAATCAAATCTGATTTCAAAACAGTTAAGTGGACTCAAAAACACACTGAAACAGACAAGTTAGCAACAACACATTTGCAAACTTGCGTAAACGTACGCAACCTTGTAATCCGAATCATTCCAGGAAGCTGCGGATTCATGTACTTAACATTTATTGAAAGAGGAAAAGTACCAATAGCTTATAAATCACACTTGTACACACAATCTGAAATGAAATTCACCTCTACAGAAAAAATTCTGACAGCGGTTCAAACTGCAGTAGCAAAAGAGAGAGCCCTCGCACAGGGAAAACGCATAATGGTCGTTACGCCTGCACCTGCCTTAGAGGCAGAGACAAAAGCGAGCATTCCAAATGCAAAGGCTTTACATCCAAGATGGATACAATAGGTGAATTCTCTTGCTGCAACAGACATTAAATACGTTTTTGACCCATACTTGAAAACACAAAACTTTTTACAATACGAACAAGAATGTCCTCTGCCCACTGACATTCTGCCTCTAGAACTGTACAAATGTATAATTTATACAGACGGATCAGCACAGCCCGCAATTGAGGGTAAACAAGCTTATAGTGCTGCGTGCGCGATCGTTAAAGGTCGCTGGCACAATGGTAAATTCCGACCTATGGTCACAAAAACACAATCGCTCAGAGATTGTACAGCTCAGCGAGCTGAAGTACAAGCATTTAAGATGGCGCTTAAAATACTGACCGCGAATTCCCCACACTCATAGTGTGTGATTCTTATTATTGCGTCCAATCTTACAATAATTAGTTGCAGAACTGGATTCCAAAACGGTTTCAAAGATGCAAAGGGTGGCACAATCAAGCATAAGTTGCTTTGGGAACAAGTAGTTCAGTTACAAAAAGAACTACAAAAAACTCACGGGATCCATACACTGAGTCATCCACATGATGGCGTTTACGTTGCAGGGAATTCATTGGCTGATGAAGCTGCGAAGGCAGCTGTGCAAACGGCTTCCGTAGCTGCAATCACTCGTTCAAAAACAAGAATAAACAGTGAAATAATGCAAGCTGTCAATGCTTCAATCAAAGACAGTGGTAAAACACTTCCAAAAGGCTTTCCACTCGAATGTTTATACATAACCGATGCAAATAATGCTCCTTTTGCTTGAATCCCTAGAGTGGGGGATAGGGTAATTCCAAACATGGAACATAGATTAGGACTAATTTTAGCAGCACATGAAGGGCTCGCTTCTGCACACAAAGGTGTTTACGCCACAGTATGGTTATTAAAACAGAGATACTGGTGGCTGCGCATGAGGAAACAGACCAGAAATTATGTTTTGGAATGTGAAATCTGCCAAAAGATGAAAGTCTCTACAGTGAAACGTCCTGCGCAGACGCCCCTGTTAATCTCAGATAAACCATTAGCTTGTGTTTACCTGGACCACTGCGGTCCCTTACAGAGGGATGGTAACTATAAATATATCATGGTCGCAGTGGATTCGTTCTCTAGATTCATTTGGATGTGGCCTCAGCGCTCGGCTGATGCCCGAACTGTTATAAAAGATTTGCGAGTCTTTATCGGCACATACGCAGTCGGCACGCTACATTCTGACCAGGGCCCTGCGTTTAGCTCAAAGGCTTACAAGGAGGCCATGGCCAATCTGGGCGTTGCATTGCGGTATTCTAGTCCATTCCATCCTGAGGGAAATTCGGTTGTGGAAAGAAAAAACCGGGACATAAAGCAATCTATAACAGCTAGGGAATTAGGGTCAGGCGACGGGTGGGCAAAACATTTAATAAGTGTCCAATGTAGTCTAAACAATCTGCCAAGAAGTTCTCTAGGGGGAATCACTCCATATGAAATCCTTTTTGGTACTAGAATGATTGTCCAGGACCTTGATCGTCACACTTCAGTGGTAGAACAAAAACCTTTTGAAATCAAAGACCGTTTGGCTGTTTTGCAGGACTTAAATGAAACAAGAAAAATTCAAAGCAACACATTGCAGAAGCCAACGACCACTGAAGGAGAACCACTAATCCCAGCAAGGCCTGCCTGGATTCCAAAAACTGGGGATCTGGTTAGAGAAAAGATTGCAGACAAGAAGGAATTTGGGCTTTCATACAGACAACCAGTACCTATGCTAGCAATCCACGGATCAAGAACAGTGTTACTGCTGCCCCTTGCTGGAAGAAAGGAAAACAGGTTTGTGTTCATCGACCTGGTAAAACCATATCATGTGGCCAATCATAAGTAGTAGGTCAAGTGGACTCCAAAGATGTAGCAGATGACCTAATCTGGCTACTATCCAAGAGGATCAAACTGAGAGAATCATCACTTTTGAAGGATCTACAGTGCAAAATGAAGGACTATGCAACAAAGCCATGGAACCTGTACCTCTTGAGACCCAAATAACAGTTCGTCAAGAAACAGCTGTATATAATGATATAGCTTCGGACTATACTAATATGACAAGTGACCAGGTAGCTCCAGCGATTTCAAATAATCCGAATGCAATCCCTACAATTGATAGAACTGCCTCTGGCTATTTCATTAATTTTGATATGTTTTCCGAGGATCCCAGTGAACCTGAAACAGCGCCAACAAAAATAACTTTTAAAGAACAAGCTACAGACCTTTTTCATCAACTGGAAAAAACGTATCTGGTTTCACTATGGGTTGAACTTTAGGTTGTGTTGGGTGTACTTTTTCTTCTACTTTGGTTAACTCTTGTATTAACTTTGGGAATGCTGATAAATGGAAGATATAGTAAAAAGGACACAGCAAGTAAGAACATCAACTTACTACTAAAGCCACACAAATCATCCCATCGTGAACAAAGAGGCTTGTCATCAGTTAACATCACAGCCGTTCCTATACCTGGTGGTATAGCTTGGGACAGAACTAATTATGACATCTTTGGTCCTGCAGAGCTGTTGAAGATTCTACACCAATTCAAGGTTTCCTTGAGTGACTTTGTTTCATCTAGTACCTTTTCTGATGATTGGGACTTTGAGACTGTTAACAATATGATGTCGGACTTAGAAATGTCTGCAAAATTTACAAATCATGAATACTTAGAAGGTTCATCAGATTATGAACAAATGTACTGTTATAATCAGTATGGTCATCATTTTTTGGACAAATCTGCAAACCCTAGAAATATTTATACTTATAATCAATGGGAACCTTGTCCAACGCCACCAAAGGGTAGCTCAAAAACATTTTTTGACAAATTTGCATACTTTTCAGGTTTTAATATTTCAAATCCGGAATCATTTTACATTAAAAATGCTAAAAGGACAGGAATGAAAAGTATGCTGACAAATACAAAGTAAATTTATTCTGCGACCTTTTATGCTCAATTATCTACTTTAGGTTTTGACTTTTGGAAAGACAACATTGAGACAAAAACTGTCTGGGGCACAAAAGACTGGCAGGTGCAGGGACTAGAAGCTTTATCTAGAGCCTGCATCATCCCTGAACAAATAATGTTTTTAAATGACACTGTTCAACAGACATCTTGTCTTGGCTTAGCTAAGATAAAAGATTTAAACTAACCGTCAATACCTACACCTACACCTGATAGTAAAAACACTACAGGGGGGGTGGTTGATGTAAAAACTATTTTACTTAACATCAGAACAGATCCAGATTGGAAAAAGTGGTTAATCTGGCCCACAGACACAAACAACTGTCAAAATAGATTCCTGAATAAGACACAAGGGTTCACATTCACTAGGCCAGATCCAAGATATGTCCAGGGACAACATCGCGGAATAGTAACATCATACAGTGTAGGAAAACTGTGCCTTGAGTGGCTACAAAAATGTACACTAAAAGAGGTAAAACAACACTTATCTTTACTTAAAGATGGCGTTGATTTAAAGGACTTCTTACAGGGACCTGCAAAACCGCATCATAAACGTTTTATATATGCTGGTATCTATGCCATTTATAATGAAGCTTGGGAAGCAACACAAGCAGAGACTGCAGAAGGAATACGAGAAATTGATCGTATTCATTTAGAGAAATCTCTCTCTGTAGTTGACAATGAGTTAACGACTCTTTCATCCAGAATTTATCCTTTTAACAGCATAGTATCCTCTCCCATAGATATAATGGAGCAAGTCTTGCTCATGTTACAGCATGGACAGGCACAATTGCATTCTATAATACTTTTAGGCTGGACGTTACAAAATATTCGTTCTGGATATGAGCCAATGCGTCTAATCAACACCACGTCATTGTTTTCTGAATTTAATCTTACAGATAAACAAATCACTTTGGCACAAAGAGGAGCAGACTATACGGTGCTGGCATTGAACAACTGGAAAGATTACCATTAACTGCTTCTGAGAAACCAGCAACAGAATGGATAATACACGGAACAATCACTCTGCCGGTGACGATTTTCCAATTTCAATATTGCTTAAAACATATACCAGCAGGCGTATATGAAAAGTTGGGTAAAGAATTCATCAAGTCAACCTGGGATTTATCATATACACACAGATGTTGGAGTGGGTAAAGAAGTATTTCTTAGTGGTACAAATTGTGAAAACACACTAAGCGGCACACTCTTATGTCAGGGTATTAACTTACAGGGGACCTATGATGGTTCCTTGAACAACTTATTCTGCCACCTGCAAGGTTCTCCAGCTGTGGGGATAGATCCAATTTTTAGGCAGCTTCGAATGAAAGCTATATTATGTTGAATGATCACAGCTGCTGTGGCATGTTGCCAGGAATAGCCTATCTCATAATTGTGTCAGCCAGGGTCACTTGCTGTATGCAAGTATTGTTTCCAAAAACCAAGACAGACGGGGAGTCGCCGTTATGGCCTTCACTGAACATCTCTTCTATACGAATTGATACTGTAAGCAGAATGAAAGCCATTCTTTTACAAAAAACTGTGCCATTGACCTCGTCCAAAGAAACGTATGATCTGCAAGTAGCAAGGTCTTCTGCAGAGATACATGCCCTTGTATCCACAAATTGCCCTATACATTTCGCGGAAATGTTAGGACGTATCTTTAAAATGTCTGATACCAGTGGTATTGTACATGTATTTAAGACAGTTTTTTCTGGACTGTTAGCACCCTTTGAAGCAGTCCTCGGCATTTTTCCAAACTTCGTGCACTCTGTGTTCGGCGACCTGCCTCTCATTTTGGGACTCGTAGCAGGAATACTATATTTGTTCCTTCTGCTCCGGTATGGCAAGTCAATTCAGCATCAACACCCAGATCACCTTGGAAAACACCATCCTGGCAATGAAGTGTTGTCAGCGCATGATACAGATTCTGGGCTTGGCTCGTTTAAGAGATCTGAATACCACGTGGTTTCTATCATTCCGACCAATCTGGCAAGATTGAATCTTACCTGTCCTACGATTCCTGCTATGTGGAGAGGAATGCGTGCTAGACAGCTGTCTGACACTCCCATCAGATGTTGATACTTTGCTTGGACCGGTGACGGCTCATGCACTGTATTGTCCCCAGCGGCTACCAATCCTGATGACGACATTCGTTGAGATCTCACAAATGCAACATGCTGATGATGAGATACGTGGAGCAACAGGCACACAGGTACCATCTACTTTGAACATTGCTAATGCGACTGACGCTGACGGCGATGCTTCGCACCTATGCACGGTTGATTTACTTAGCAAGGTGGTCCAACTTTCACCTACAGTCGTAGACGAGTTCTTTACCAGCTTAGAAGATTTGATGTTTTCTCCTACCAATGACACTGACTTTTGAAGTTAGCACATAGTGTTCTGCGAGACTGTGAATTCGACCTTCATTTTTCCAAAACAAACTTCTAACTTTGGAACTCTATTTTTCTATAATTTGACTTTTTTCCAAAATTGAATATTTTTTTTTGGCACAAAGTAATCTGCTTAAAGTAGAACTATTTTTAGAGAACAAGAAATCTTTGAATACTTCCTAGAGACAATATTTGACCTTGTCTTCAACCAAACAAATGATACATTATGTTTGGAATGGTCTCAACCTTTTTTCTGTATTTAAGAGCCATTTTCATAAATGTATTTTAGTGATTCATTCGGATAGCATTTCCAATATCATACCACATGCTTTGAATGAAAACATTGCTTTTAAAATGCGTACGACGCAAATGCTCTCATTGTGTACAACCAAAACCAATTCAATGTTTGTATTTCGGGTGGGGTTTTAACACATCATGCTCTAAATATGTTTTATGTGTTTAGAACTTAGTAATGTCGTACATAATAAAGTGGAGTGTGTGGTATGGTGTTTTAGGATCCAAGCAAAATTTCCAGATTCAAGCCCTTATAAAGGTACAATTCATATTGCCCTTATATAGGCATACAAATCATACCCTTATTTAGACATAACCCATGCAGTCCAAATACAGACATTGCTACTTCCTCCCGTATCAAAAAGTCACAACGATTTCTTGGGAAATCGACTTAAGCAGTCAGGGACCTCCCCTTGCTAGAATATTGATTTGTCCAAGAAATCATGTACTTTAACTACTATCCCCTTGGGGTTCTTTACTGACGTTATTATGCCCGACTTTACATCAAACTAGGCACCTTCAAGGTATAAATATGCCTTCACTTGCTCTGGCAAGACACAGTGGTTCAGGAGCAGATCGACTATCTACTTGCCCGATGCAGCTCGCTACAGCAAATGCCGAAGGAAGCCGACCCTCCAGCTGACGCCCTGATCGAGAAACTGTCCTTTCACTTGCTGAGAATCCAGCTCCAGTGTTCCAAGCTCCCCTCACGGGGTGTTGGGAAATCGAGTCCCGAGACAGAGATACCAGACCTCCTTCATTCTAAACTAAGGTATAAGAGAAATCTTGGATAGATTTTTGGCAAAAACAACTAAACCTAGACTACACAATACTTACTTCTTTCCTCGTACTAGACTTAGGTTAGGTACATTGGGGTGAGCGTATTTTAGAAGCACCAGTTGAGTACTTTTAGTCATTGTTATTTATGTATGTGTTCTTATATGGTTTAGAAAGCATACAATGCTCTTACAGTATTTTTTTATAATATTGTTCCTGCTGTATGCATTATACTTTGCAGCCTGCATTACGATTGTAGCAGTTCATTTCTTTTGCATGAGATAGAAGACTGTTCAATAAACCTTTTTATTGAAAACGCCCGTCTCTCTATTTCTCTACACCTCTGTAGAAACAAAACATGCACGATTGACTGAGTGAAATACTTATCTATTGTTTCCGCGACAATGAGAGATATATTCTTATTCTTGGGAAACAAAGTTGTCATGTTTATGCAGTTGTCAGAAAATAATCCCTTCTTGGGAATTTGAGAAAGTTTCTAGTGACCTGTGAGCTAGCTGGCACTCACTATTAAGTTTCATATATTCGAAAGAGACCTAGTCAACCTCAGTCCTACGTCTAAACTATAGGATATATTATTCCAATGCGCAGAGCCTATTGGAATACAGGAACTACACTACGCTAGAGACCCTCATTTCTAACACCGTATTACATTTAATAGGTGCTCTTTTCCAAATGGAAGCAAGTAATCAGTTCATTTTTGGTGTATTTTGAATTGTAATGAAAAATCCTCTCTCATGGACAAGCCGGATTTTAAATTATAATTTTGAAAATGGCATTTTTAGAAAGTTATAAAACTAACAAAGGTTCAAGTTCATAATTATACAAAGCATAATTATAACAAATATAGAAAAAATGAAATACAATGAAGAAAATGATATCACTAAAACCAAATTATAAGAAATTGGAAACAAAATACTGATACTCGTGCAAAATCTTTACCATTTTCACTAAGGCCATAATATATAAAGACAATACAATCATAAACTAAATGTGCTCACACAAAAACACAAGATCAGGACACACAATTAACAATGTAAACAGAAAAACAAAGGCAGACGCAGATAAATTCACTAAAAACACTGATTGGACAAAACCAAAACCTGGAGAACTAACGCATGCTCTTGAGTAGGTGCCAAAGACAAGCATTAGTGGCGTTTCAACCAAATTAAATTGGTATGGTCATCTTGAGGACAAACAAATGACAGAGCATCCAATAGAGAATTCTGAAATAAATATATACCAGGGTATCAAAAAGCAGAAACTCAATTTCAATCACTAGTAACATAGCAAAAGGCCACATAATCTGTGTCATGCATTGAATTATGATTGTATACTAATGGAAAAAAAGGGAGCAATGAAACAATGATTAAAACCTAATATCAGAGCATATCTGATGAAGAAAGCAAGGTGCTCAGTCTTGTATCCACACCAGATGGCAAATAAGTGTTCACCAGGTCATGCATTTAAAAAGGAAATAAATAAATGAAAAAACACCAAGTTTTTTTTATACCAATAGTGCCTGCATAGGTCTTTCATAACATAAAACCCTTAAGTGATCACATTGAATAAGAACCTACTTGTTTAAAATCTCATTCAAGTATATAGGCTAATAAATTTGTTTCCAGTAGAAGAATACATTTCATCAAGAGCGCTCTGAATGAGTCAGGAGTCCTAATGATCAATAAGAAAAAATAATGAAAACCGGAGTAAAAACTGGTAAACTTAAACAAAAAGAAATGAATAAATCATAACTTACCAGTCTTAAAGGTAGTGGAAAAAGGTGGAGTGGGGTATCATAACAAATCTCGGCCCTCACATGAATGCCGGTACAGACTCAATGGACAGCCCAAAGAAGAATTTTTGAATATCTGTTGAAAATGAAAAAAACCCCACAAATTCTTGCTTAGAAAAGTTATGTAAATCTTCAAAATATAAGTCAGAGTCAAAAGTGGAGGTACTCACCTACCTAGAACTATGAGCTTGCATCAATTTTGGATGCAATACAAACAATGCTGGTGTGGCTGGAGCAGTGTCTAAAAAGGCACTGCTCACTGATAGTATAGAGACCACAGAAAGACTATGGGGTCTATTAGGATAGCTGGCGGATTGCCACCGCCGGACCAGAGGTGGCCACCACTGGCCCGGCGGTAGCAATCCTCCCGCTATTTGACTAATGTTACCCCCGCTATATTATTATGGCGGGGGTAAGACCGTCCGCCGCTTTTCCGCCCACCGACAAGTCGATCGGGAGAATAAGGGGTATAATATGGTGGCGTGTCTGTAAGACACAGCCATCCATATCAACATGCAGGCGGAGATGTGCCTTTCCATGGTGGTGTTGCCACCAAGGAAAGGCATGCAGTGTCTGCATGTGGGGGCCCGTTGTGGGCCCCCGGAGTGTGCACATGGGGGGGTACTTTGCATGCACAACATGCCTTTTTTACATTGCGGTGGGTGCTGCTGAAAGCACCGCCCGCCCAATGTAAAAAACTGGCGGGCGCATCCTAATCTGAATCACGGGACGGCCGCACATATGGCGGGCGGTCCCTTTTGCCATTACGGTGGCGGGCGGACAATCGTAATAGACCCCTAAGTGTGTCTCAGAAATCATCAAACTTACTGACCAATGATCGTCAGTAATTAAAGTTAATGAGTGCACTAGGAATATAAAAAATGATGAAGAATAATAAAGGATTAATTAGGGTGTACTCTGCTACCTCAAATTACATGTCTACATTGATTAGAGAAGCTGTACAAACAATACCGTCATTTAAGGAGCAGCATCTGTAAAGGCACTGTTCACAGATGGTATAAAAATCGAAGAGAGGCTATATGTGTCTCGGACATTGTCAGATTAAGAGACCGATGATCGTGAATAATTCCAATTAGTGGGTACCTCAGAAATATGAATAAAAATAAAGAATACATTCGATTAGAATCAATAACCAGAAACTGTGGGCCTGCAACAGTTATGTATGCCGTACAATCAAAGACGGTGTATTGGGAGCAGCATCTAAAGCAGGTTTCTCCAACAATCAGCTTGTGAGCTACTGGTAGCAATCTAGCTACCTATAAGTATCTCTACTGTGTTCAACCAAGCCTACTAAATTCAAAGTTTTCATTTGGTTGCACAAGTGTATGTATACAAAATTTTAAGAAGGAGTATTTGTGACTAAAATGTATGTGTTTTTATACCTTATAGGCAGTTGTTTGGAGAAACGTTGTTGAATTTAAGAACTATGTAAAGCTGATATTTGAGTGACAGCTCATACGGTATTGGGGAGATCTATTACTAATGGTATTTCTTTGGTGCCTGCCAGGGGCATTGCAGCCATGCATTACCCATGTAGAGGCATTCCACATTGAAAAAGTCATTTTTGTATTACTGCAAGCAGCCATTCCTGCCAGTTGTAATGATAACTGCTTGTATCTTGCATATAGTGTCAACTAATGTAATCCTATCCGATGTGGTCACTACTACAACACTGATAAAATTGGTAGACCCGGATGATTTGTATTGAACATAAGTAGCTCTTATTACAGAGAAGGTTGGAGAGCCCTGATCTTAAGGAACCGCTCACCGAGACTATGCATGTCCTAAAATATCATCAATTATGCTGGCCAAAGATCGTGAATGGTTAGAATTTGATGAATAAATAAGGAATAATAAAGAAAAGTTAAAGTATTTGAAACAAAAATAAAAAATAAAGCTAGAGAAAAATAATGAGAAATAAGGATACCCATTTAAATAACAATGCACACATATAAAAACAAGGTATTTAATATTTCCAAATGTTTGCTATTCAATCAATCAATCAATCAACCAATCTGGGGAACTGTAAGTGTACTCCTCACCCGTGAGGGTCTCAAGGAGCTGGGGGAGGGGGGGTTAAGCAGCTCTGTTCAGTCGAAGAGCCAGGTCATGATTACCTGAAGATGTTCAGAGAGGGGGCGTGTTTGATGTCGATCGGGAGTTCGTTACAGGTCTTGTCCGCGATGTAGGAGAAAGCTCTTCCCCATGTTCTGGCTCTACAGAACCACGGGATTATGGCAAGGGCGAGGTCAGTGGATCAGAGGTTTTGTTTGGGTGTGTGGAAGGAGATTCTCTTGTTAAGGTATTTGGGTCCGGTGTTGTGAAGGGGTAACGGCCACTACAACACGGCTGTTACCATGCATAAACATAACCACGCATGCATTACAATGAATAGCCTTCATCACGCATACCTTTACTACGAGATACGTAGTAAAGGCATGTGTGCTAAAGGTAACCCCCCAAAAGAAGTGTGGGATTAAAAAAGAGGGCTTGGGGGGGGCACCCCCCCAAATAAAATAAAAACAAACGCACCTGTTTCTGTCGTTTAAAGAAAAAGATGTGGAGGCAGTCAGCGTCGTTAGAAGAAATGGAAGGACACTTAATAAGTAAATATCAATTACATTCATGCAATAAGCATGAGGTGAGGTGACAATTAATCAATGAGTAAATAGGTAAGGCAACAATGTCAAATTATGGAATTGCATTCCTCTAGTGTATTTAGCCCCTTATTGATGCTATTGCATCGTAGGATCCATTAGCATTCAGCTTTATTCAGCAACAATGGGATGTCGCTGCTGCATGGAGGTTTCTGTATAAATTCAATGACCTGCAATTTTATTTCAGCCAGTGAATGGTTGAATTCAAGAAAGTGAGGCACCAGAGGAGCTTGTTAATTTCGACACCTGATGCAACTTTTGTGTTGTGAAAGGTGAGTCTTGATTTTCTAAGTGGTCTGGCTTATATAAATGAATTTACGGGACACCACAACTCATAAACTACATTTTGAGAATTGCGATCCCTGAGATTAAACACTATATCATCATGTAGAAATTGTTTGGTATTAAATGTAGAGTCACACAATAAGCAATTACCACAGCAATAATGCCCCACAACCCGGTTAAGGCCCCACATGGAGACTAAATCAGGGGAATTGGCCGTGGGCAGAGAGGCTCGTACCAAATCGTCTCCGTTGTTCTGACCTCTTTTGAAGGAAAACAAAGGTTGTTCTTTGCAATACCTATGGCTTGGATTAATGACCAGTGTTTTTGATGAATTCGGCGATTTGATTGTTTTGTGTGCTAAAAGTAGTCACACGGGGAATTTGCTCCATCGTTTTAACTGGTTGGGCAACAAGCAAAAATTCCAGATGATTGTACCAAGCCCTTTTAAGTAATATTTTGATTAACTTCCAGGGGTACCCACGTTGTTCAAGTTTTTTAGATAAAATGTCAGCCTTCCAAAAGTAATCCGCACGAAATCTGCAGTTTCTGTCTATACGCAGGAATTGTCCAATCCATCTTTGAGTCCTTTAAGATGGTGACTTGTATATTGTAATTGGGTGTTGCGAGAAGTCAGTTTGGTGTAAAGATTTGTTGCTAGTTTGCCCTCATGAGGGACAACGGTGACATCTAAACAATCCACCTGCTCGTTACTTGAATTAGATGGAAAGTTCAGATCCGGAGAGCAGGAATTGAGCCATTCAAGAAAAAGGTTACATATGATTCATTTCCAGTCCAAATAAAAAGATATTGTCAATGTATCATCTTCAATATTGTACATTGTAAAAGAAAGGATTAGCTGAGCAATCATATAGATATGTTGTGTCTGAATGGACCATCACTGGCAAGATGAGAGGACAGAGCTGCACACAACCCTACTTACATTTGAATAGGCTGTCCTGCCACCACACAAAGGGTGCATACCTTCTGTAGTTAGTCTGAAATGAGGGCAGGGAAGGAAGAATACCAGTGAACTTCAAAACCTCTAGAAGCTTCTTCCACTGCAAAGGAAGGCCCAGATATAACTATTGGTTCCCGGGCACCAACTCTCCAGTACAGCTTTAGACCTGTGGATACTCTGCCAGGAAGAGGGACTGCTGTGCTGCTGAAAGCAGTACCGTAAAACCAGGGTCACCTCTAGACAGCATCCTGGCGAAGATCACGACTTCCCTGGCTTGTCATATGTCCTCCTCCATTGCTTACCTTCTCAATCTTTCCCTGAAAGAGGGCCTTGTTCCTCTGGAATGGAAAGCAGCACAGGTCATGCCTATCCGTAGGGACACCAAGGCTCCGCTGACTGAGCTCTCCAATTTCTGTCCTATTTCTCTCCTCCCTTTCCTGAGCAAGTTATTGGAGAAGCATATAAACACACATCTCTCCAATTATGTCGAACGGATGGGTAGTCTTGTCTCCTCTCAATCAGGCTTCTGGCCTAAATACAGCACAGAATTTGCCTACTAGCAGTCACTGATAACATCAGGATGACTTTAGACAGAGGCCACTCAACGATTCTGGTGCTGTTGGACTTATCCGCTGCGTTCGACACGATTTCCCACCAGGTACTGCTAAGGAGACTGGACTTAGAGATCTGGCTCTTCAGTGGCTGGCGAGTTTTCTATCCTCTCGGTCCCGTCCTGAAAACCTGTGTTAAAAACCTAGGCGTCCACCTTGAACAGACCCTTACCACGAAGGAGCACGCCGCACAGACAGCCGGCTCTTGCTTTCATGTGCTGGGTCTGCTGCATCGCATCCTCCCTTTGCTCCCGGATTCGACCTTGAAGACATTGACCCAGGCACTTATTTTAAGTCGCCTGGATTATTGCAATGGTTTGCTGGTCTCTGCCAATGAGGCCACCCTTGACACACTTCAGGTTGTTCAGAATACGGCGGCTCACCTGATTCTTACTGCCCCCACTAGGACTGCCTGCTGGTCCTTGCTCTATCAACTCCACTGGCTCCCCATATGGGAGCGAGTGCAGTTCAAGGTCTGTTGCACAATCTTCAAGGCCCTGTCTAAATCCGGTCCTGCTTATCTTGCTGACAAATTCATTCCATATATACCTCGGAGGCCTCTCCACTCAGGATCTACATTTTTACTTGAGGTGCCTGGAATTAAAAGAGCCAGACAGGGTCGGAAAACAGTGCATGGATTACCTTCTTTTTAGGAAACAGCTCAGACCTTTCGTTTCTGTTTCTGATTCTCAGCAGATAGCTTTTTCACACGCTGCTGGTCCAAGCGCAGAGATATCCCTTCGGGGGTCGATTCTGGCACTCTACCAATAAATAAATAAATAAAGGACTGTGATTCAGCTGGACCATTGCTCTGAAAGACTGCTGTCCTCCATCTCCTGAACCCAGGACCTCAATGTGACGCCAAGGACTAGTTGTCTGGCCTCCTGACTAGAGCTATAGAGACAGAAGGCTCCAACAACCTTGATCCCAGCACCTCTAAAGTGGGCCTGAAGGTTCTCTGCCAGGCCATCTGTGGATCCAGCAGAACCTATGCATCTCCTTTGCTGTGTGGCACAATCCCGAGCAGAACCGATCGACAACGGTTCGTGCATTGCAACCTTGCAGCTCTTTGGAATTGACGATCGCCTCGGCTGTGTGAAGCATCCTCAACACTAAAATTCGAATCGTAAGCCCTCATCGACAAGATTATCAATGACTATGCAGGACCTCGCATCGCAGTTCCACAGTGTCTCCGAACCAACGCATCACCTCGGCTGCTAAACGCATCCTTGGCGGTCAGTCTGAATTTGAGACTTGGTCCCAGTCCGGCACAAATAGGTATCAACTGTTGGTCCTTTGTGCTTTTTGGCACTATTTTTTACAAAAATCTTCAAATTTGCATTTATCTGATTCTACTGATTGGAGTTTTGTCACTTTGGCCTTGTTTTATTTATTACAAATTACTGTGTCTAAATAAGTGCAGGATTTTCCTTGTGTTGTATTTTCACTTAATAAATGTTTGAATTGCTTCATGAATACTCTACACATTGACTCTAAGTTAAGCCTGACTGTTCTGAGCCAAGTTACCAGAGGGTTGAGCTTTGGGGTTTGCTTGTGCCTCACCCTGACAAGGATTGTGGCTGTTGATTGAGTAGGGTTTCACCCCCCTCAACCAGTAACCCAATTTCTCACAGTATTTATTAATAAACTAATTTATGCTTGTATTACTACAATGAAAAGGTAAAATTCAAGTTTAAGCCTACAGTACAGCAAATGTGACTTTAGAAAAACACTTTGTAATGTGTTATAGATTGCATGATGTTAGCATGAAAACAGCTCTTGAACAGTCAGAAATCTCTTTAGTGTTATTTTACTGCACACAATTAACTCCTCACATCCTAGATTTGGTTAAATGTATTTGTTAAAACAAATACATATGAATACATTCCATACATATGAAAACATTCCATAATATAAAGCATATATGTATATGCGCAGACAGTATAATATGCTATTTATTATCATTGTTGAGGGAGAGAAGGGACATTATGATTTATGGTTTTCGTGAATCATGGCCCTTCTCACACTCAGCAATTGTAATATAAAGCAAATGACATCCTGCTTATCTGTTTGTGTGTGCATATCAATATACACACATATACAATACAAGGAAAACGAATTTACATGGGAAATACTACTGCTAACGATATTTTTATGTGAGAATTTCACTCGTTTTCTGAACTTTAACTTGCTTCCATTTAATATTTGGAGAATGGGTTTCCTTGTAAAGGTATTAGTTGTTATTGTTTGCCGAACTTATTTATCCAAAGGCCTTTAACAGACATGACAATTTCTTAACACTTTGAAACTATAATTTCCGAAACTAGCCACTCGATGTCGCTGTTGTTCCAATATTGTAATTTTGTAAAAAAATACGCTGAAAAATCCAATCAAAAATGTGTGAATCCAGAACTCGGGGTGCCAGTTGCCTTTGCCAGCTTGTGGGCAGAAGATATTTTGTTTCTCAGTTACTGCACCTGCTTTTTAAAATGCTAGAATACTTTTAACTGTGTGATTCAGCACGTTGTGTTCTCCTTATTTCCTCTGGCTAAGTCATGTTGTCGTCTCATAGTGTGTAATAGTGTATAATCTTGGCAAAGCTTGAAGCTAAAAAACAGCATGTGAAATGTGAAATGTCACTGTCGATCTTCAAGGCAATTATATATTTTTTCTTTAATATGCACCTGCCTGTGCTGAACACTACTCTTGTCTGTCCAAAACCACATGTGTATCTTGTCTCAATCCAGGCTATGTATAATACTGTGCAGTGTGTCCTTTCGGTTTAAATCCTGGCAGGAGCCTTTAAAGGGGATAACTGAGACTACAAATCGAGTAATTTAGGACGAGATAAGAAAATGTATTTAATTAGCTTGATCTACCTAAACCCAGTATGTATCTATCTATCTATCTATCTATCTATCTATCTATCTATCTGACTGACTGTACTCCATTGCAGTATACGCTACTCCACTCTACCACAATCCAGTGTATGTATGTATTACACTGTAAAACACTACAGTCTATACCACTCCACTCCATGCACTCCATTGTACGTCACTACACTCTATGCTTCTACAAACCATGCTATTCCACTGTAGGGCACTGTGCTCTGTGCTACTCCACTATATGACACTCCACTGTATGCCATTAGACTGTATGCCAATTAACTCAACTTTATTCCACTCTGCACCACTCTACTGTGTGCTATTCCACTCTTTGCCACTCCACTTTACATCAATCCAGTGTACTGTTTTCCGTTATACACCACTCCACTTTATGCCACTCCACTCTAATCCAGTCCACTCTTCGCTAGTCGACTATATGCCACTTCACTGTCCATCACTCCACTTTATGTCAGTCAAGTCTACAACACTCCATTATATGTCGCTCCACTCTATGCTATTCCACTCTATGCCATTGGACTCTACGCCACTTTGTTCTATGCCACTCCAGTGTACCCCACTTCAGTGTACCAAATTCCACTCTACTCCACTGTACTCTACTCAATTTATGACACTATCCTTCACTGTACTGTACCACACTCCACTCAATGACACTCCACTCACCCAACAGTAAACTGTATGATTAGTTAAAAAGTATTATTAAAAATTTGAAAGCCATTCAAATTCCATGAAAAAAGCTAAGGTTTAAGATGTTAAAGTTAAGAATACTTTATTTCTTCTTTGTATAAGAAACCAACGTTATAGTTTATAATTTAAATTTATATTTTACACACCACTTTCAAATAACTATGCCATAGTTATAACTTAAATTTATAAGCTACCCATCACCTTCAAATTACTATAAGTCACGCACTCTACCATGCACTGTGTTCTGACAAATTATGTGATTTCAGATGTCATAAGTGTTGTTATGAATACTATGATTTCACATGCTAAAACTTATGTAATATGCAAGGGTGTGACCAGCGCATGGAGAAGGGGCAAGTTGTAGTTAATGTAGTGTAGCAAGTGAGATGACAAGACTGTTTATGGAGGTGAGCAACCTATAGTAATTTGAAGGTAGTGTGTACATTATAAATACATATATTTTTTAATTTTGTGAGAAATTTGTTGAGGATCCTCTTCACGTTAAAAAGAAAACCTGTTGTGGCCCATTATCTTGTAGAAGTGGCAAAATGTATATAGTAGGTGAGGGGGACTTGCCCAAGCCTCCTTCAAGCCCTTGGAACCCATCATCCGGGGCTGATTCATATATCATTAGCATGCTGCCCCCTCCACATGCCTCTTTGAGGCATGGGGACTCCCTCACCTGGGTCCGTCTTACAAATTAAGGGGAAAGTGACATGCTGCTCCCATCCCAAGCCTCTATGAGGCCCCAGGGACTCCGTATTTCAAAATAATGGGAAGGGGAAACGCAGTGAGGGTTTGGGGCCATGGCCTAACCTATGGCCAGGCCATGCACCCAACCCTGTGGTGCTGGGTGACCTCCGCCTTAAGCTGTGTGTAGCAGGTTTTGGTAGTAAGCCTGACCTTCAGCCAGACCCAGACAGAGTTTTGGCCAACCATTGTGGTTTTATTGTGGTAAAAATATGATTTTCTAAAAATCAATATTTTGTTTGGGGGGGATGGTGCCTTTTTATTGAATGATAAATGTCAGCAATCTGATCACTATTATCATAGCACTTGTGATTTACCATAGCATACTCATTTTTTATAAACATTTCTCATACCTCTGAGTGCCCCTGAGCACTACCCTGCAGCCCTGGACCTCTCATAGTGCCCCCCTCTTTTCTGTGTGTGTGTGTGTTTTTTTTGCAGCACCAAAATCATGAGAAAATGGACGCATTTTCTTTCATTCCCTTCATCAGCCAATCACACTTATCATTTTTTTTTAATATGGATGCCAGAAACCGCAATTTAAAAATGTCCATTTTAAGCAGGAAAGATATGAAAAAGTGTTAACCTTTTCAAGTCCATCAGTACCTTTCTCAAATACTAATATCTCAAAAGCAAATGAACTAATTTACACCAAAAAGCACACTTTCTGAGAAAAGCTTTACTGTCATGCCAAGTCTGTTCTATTTTGTTGTGCTGTAGCTGGTAGCAAAATTTCAAATGGGAGCTAAAATGCAAAACCCATCACTTTTGATTGCCAATTAACTGTTTTCACTTGCACCGAACTGCATGAAAATTAGCAAGCTGAACTTTAGTCTGCCAGATAATGTGCAGCATATTTTGCAATATTGCAACATAATTTAGTTAAAGTTTACACATAATTTATTCCTCCATGGCACATATTCCTAGTAGCCCTGACAATGGTAAAGCTCTGCAGACTGGTTATCGGGTGTAATTTTGATGATGAAATCGCATGACTATTATCAAATTCGCCCGTAATGACAGCTCCATCAACCCCGAAATACCTGGTCAGGCAGGCTCTGCGACCTAGGCCTGAGGTTACTGATTGACAGGTCTCAGATGGGGTGGCACGTAGCTGGCAGACAAATGCACGAATGAGAAACTCAGGTCAATCCCCAGATAAACGCAGCAACACCACAATGGTCCAGGGAGATTGGCCCCAAAAAAAGCTCAAATAACCAGAGGGTGTTCACATTCCCAAAACACAATAAGGTCAGAAGCCACATGAAGTTAGGAACACACAGCCTATACGCACACATCACATATAGTACATGCAGTGACCACGAGCCCCATATGCCGGACATCTGAATACGTTACCTACTGCCCCCACTATGTCCATGCAAGGTTGAGGCCAACATGCATTTGTCATCAGGGGCCTTATTTGTGACTCCACAGACACGTCCTGCATTCTTTTACTAAATAAGGATTGTCAGAAGTACTTTATGATACCCAAATAAATGTATAAAACCTTGTTCAGATTGATTGTAGTTTGAGACAGTCCTCATTTGCTTCTGTAACTGTGCTCCCAGTGGCAGCTCGTCCGCTAAGGCGACACCCCACTGCTTTGAAGCAGAGAAAGAAAGGAATCATAAAATGATAATAACTCGAGGTTATTATTATTGTATGTTTTCCTGCTGCTGCAGGTTTGCAGACGGGGCAGGGCTGCTCCAATGACAGAGGAGTAAAGGTCGGAGTGGTTTGCCCACTCCAGTGCACATGAATGTTTGGCTGACCCTCTTGTGTAAAATAGGTGAGCTGCAGTGATTAGTAAATGAGAATATAGCATTGTAACAATCATTACAAGAAGGTGAAAAAAGATGCATAATTCAACTATTATATTTATTGTGTTGATTACATGAATACATATAATTGTACTCCTACCTAGCACTACCTATCCTAGAGAGCATAGGGTGTACGTGGTTCACCCAGATACCTTAGAGTGGTCTAAGTCTCCATTTAGCTATGTGTGTGTTTCATCCAGAAGCAAGTCTGGTGTAGAACAGGTCGCCGTAACTCACAGGATAGTGAAGGCTCATGGTAGTTTATATAATGAAAACTGGACGCATTCGCACTGTGCCTGAGTACAGATCTGTCTGTCATGGTTGATTCTACAAATTCCGAGCTGTCTCCGAACAAACACTAATATGAAAGGGCAGTTTGCACAGAGTGCTTGGTCCTTGGACAAAGTGTACGAGGGTATGATAATGTGCCTAAGAAGAACTTTATTTGTAAGCAAAACACTTTCTGAGTACACTATCGCTTGCAAGCTCACAAGCAAAATGTGCTAAAAGTCATTGGCTAAAAAAACAACAACTTTAAACTTGAACAAGTAAAAATGGGAGCATTTGTGTACAGAGCCTATTCACCGCACAACAATATATATATGTATATATTCACTGAAAAAACAACAAAGGATAAAGTGGAGTTATACGTAAGCAAATAAATAAGACTTTAACTTACAATAAAAAAAGCCTTACAAATTCTCTGAAAAAACACACTTGTTTTAAAACCAAAAATACCACTGAATTTCATCATTTGTACCTAACAGAGCTAAGTATAGCTTGCACGGGCACAGGTTGCAAATATCATCAGTGATGAAATATGTGAAGTTACACTCTAAATGGTGAATGTCAGTGGTAGTGTTTTTTTCAGTGACTTTCTATTTTTTAACGTAAGTTAATATTTTACTAGCTCAAGTATAACTCCATTTTAACCTTTTGTTTTTTTCAGTGAATGTAATATTTTTCTAAAGTATAGTTCCATCTTATTACAATACCTCTGTGGCCAACCCCACCCCCTCCCCACTAGCGGCCTTCCACCAGTCACAGAAGCTCACCTCATTCTTACAAATTTTTTTTCTTTTCAATTGGACTCACAAGCCACTGCAAGGGGGGTGTCCAGCCCTGGCTTCCAGAGGAGTCCCACAGGACTGAGACAACACAAATAGTTTTTTTTTTTTTACCCCTGGGGGTTTTAATGTAAGGTAAAAATGTTAAACTAATATTTCTATCTTACTTCTGTGTAACTCCCCTTTAACCTTTTATTTTGAGTGAGTTTCTATGCTTTTTAACATACAGTAATATCTTATTACGATATGTCTGCAGCCAACCACAGACTGTGCACCAGCCACAGACCCCCACTCCACATTTGTTTTTCCTTTTTTTTTGTTCCCACCGGAGTCCAATGCTACCGCACAAGGGGCCAAACTGACTTCTGTGGGAGTACTGTAAAACCAAGATGACTCCAAAAAATCACTCCTACAACGGCTAGAGAGTCAGGTTATCACTACCATGCTATCAGTTTTTAAATGTGTTTTTTTGGACTCTGGGTCCGAGTCCCCAAGTCATGTACTGGCAGCAGAAACATTTCATCCTCATTTTGAAGTCAGTCAACAGAAATTCCCAGTCCCATAGGGCTGAGCAATCAGAATGCTCGTTTTTGATATATTTTTCTGAAGAAATCCTGCTATATTTTAAATCTTAATTAATCTAATACAGATTTACACCAAACCACAAGAAGCACACTTTCTCGGTAAATATCTAGCTTTCTGCCAAGTTTGGTGTCATTCGGTTCAGCTCTTGTTGTCTAATTTTCTCTATGGAAATTGCATCAGGAAAAATATGTTTTGGGACCCCAAAAATCTCCAGGAAGGTGCTGAAGTGGGTGAAATTTTTGGGGAAAGTTGTGTGAAGACTTGAAAGGTTTGGGAAGATTCGTCAAACGGTGCTAAATTTATTATCAAAGAAAAAAAACATTCTTTCTGTTGAAATTCAGACTTATGTATAACTACGCAATGGTGACTCACTGTGCAGTTTATCTCATTCATACACAAATTATAAAGGCACTTCCTTCCATGAGACTGTGCTTCCATATGTAACAAACTATACCTACCACACCGTCACAAACCTCTGGAGTGCCAGGTCATAGGGCTCCATGCAGTTTTCTGAAAGATTACTTGCTCCCTTTTCTAAGTCCCCTATTCTCAAATGGGTGTTCCATAAACACACTTTAAGCAAGCTATATCTTCTTTTCACTGGGGAATTTGGGAAATGTGTTTGAAACTGTCATGATGCAGTCTCTTTCCCATCTGTGGTGCAGGCGTTTGTTGAACTGTGCTAGTTGTGTGGTACTAGGGCACGATAGTAGCAGTTCCAAATACAACAACGTACAAAACAAATCTTTCTGGTACAATTGTATATCAGCACATACGTTTAAGGAGTGGTGCCCCTTTTCTAGTAGTTCCCTTGCCATGTATTTGGGATACGAAAATTGTGGGGCTATTAACTAATGTTGAGGAAAGGGAAGGGACTGAAAGTCAGGGGTGGGTGGATGCACCGGTGAATAATCACTGTGGATGAATTCGTTGCAGGTTTCACCACAGCCTTCTGGTGAAAGTGAGACCTGGGTTGGGGAACGAAGGGGCATATGATAAAGAAGGGCGTTAAAATTATCGCCGCTTTAGAGACAGGAAACTGACGCTAAAGCGGCGATAATGGCCGTGATAATATGCAGTTGAGAATTCCCATAGAAGCCCATGTTCACACCAGAACATGGGCTTCGATGGGAATTCTCCAGGGTATATTATCAAGCCCATCATCGCCGCTTTAGCGGCAGTTTCCTGCCGCTAAAGCAGCGATAATTTTAATGCCGTTTCTTGATAACATGCCCCGTAGTTCTGCTTTGAAAAAGTAACACAGGGACCTAAAGAAAGGAGATGTACCACATTCAAATTTAGATGCTGGACAGATATGGGTTGTTGGGTGTATCAGAAGAATCGTGTGAACTTTCCAAGTGATGGACACTTATGGCTGGGCTGAGTTGCACCGTGTGAGCAAGAGACTGAAGTTAGTCCGCCCTTCTCATGAATGGCTGTTTAGCACCAAATGACACATTTTGTAGGCTATTTTTCAAATAAAATAGCTAATGGTTCAAAGGTTTTATAAGTCGTTTTGAAGAGGCACTCATAAAATATGTTATCATGTTCATGTTGTGCCAAGCAGGCTTGAACCTTATCGGGTATACTTTAGGGTTTGTTCACCAAGAAAACATTACAGATATTGGGTGAGATTCTCTATTTGTCATCACAGCTTCACTAGCTTTGGACTAACCCTTTAGTTCTGCAATCAGGGTATTATATGTGAAATGGCCTCCTGTCATTTTTTCAATTTGTTTATTGCGTCTTTCTCTAGTTCTGACCTGTGTTTTTGATACAGTACAACTGAGACTGTTTTGAAGGGAAAAGAAAGAAATATAAATTTGCACAGATGTCATAGTGTCAGGCTGGAGAGAACAGATCAAGTGCTTGGAAGAGACAGCTCTTTAGGCACGGACAGCAGAGCTAGCACCCAGGTTACAGAGGCTGCGTCGGCTTAGACAGCACAGATATTCCTTCAGTTACACCAATCTCCCCATGCAACAGACAGCCGCGGTGATAATATCGCGATAAGCTGGCAAGGGCTCCATGTAACCAAGGAATGATATTAGCAAAAGGCATTCCTGACACATCATAATTCACTCTTATATCCATTTTCAAAACTTTGTTCAATGCATGTATTTCTCCTCAGAAATCAGTGTATCGTTTTCTAGAAGTACACACATTTTAGGTACATAACACTATTCCACTTTAGTAACTAAACAGATTTTTCCTGCATCATTAGCTTGCAATGTTCTGGAAATCCACTTTGTTTTCTGAAATACCAGTGTATGATTAGTTTGATCCTTTTCGCGGTGTACTCATATTTTTACCAGTGCCCCAAACAAGCAGTTTCTGCCTCACATGCCTGTCCATCATTCTGATCGCCCTGACATGCCAGGGATGCCCTGATTATGGTAGGGATGCCGACTGGCTGTGAGGGTTTTACACTAGATGGCCCCAGAAGTCACCTGAAGCCAGAGAAGCACACTTTATGTCATGGATACATACCTCATGCCACAGGTGGCCTCTTATTGGCGTGTTTGCGCCCTGCATAAAAAGGATGAGCATCTCAAGCTAACGGTGCCCAATAATTGTCAAGAAGGAACAGAGTAGTGATAGAACAGAGTAGGATCCGAATGTAGCTCCTGGTTGACAGCAGCTGCATTGATCCAAACTCTATCATGTACTCTAAGAGAAAAGTGTCAAAGTTGTAACAATTTTATGCATAAAGATAGATGCAGAAACAATCACCACGGCAAGAAACATTTAATTATGATGGTGTAAACGCAACTTGTCCGCAGAAGATAGTTCACTATACTATTTTAGCAAATCCTGGTTCATTTGGATGAATGTAGGTGCTTATAAAAGATACTGGTTTTGCAAGGACCAGCTATGGTATTTTTTTGTGGATATCAGAAGGATGACATTTTTCGTCAGCTTTGGCAGTGATCCTTCTGGTAACGACACCCGGAAACGTCTTCAATAGCTCACTTAAGTTTAGTGCTAGTACAGCTCTCCAATACATGATGCTCATCTTCAATAGCCGGTGGCAACTGCCACAGAAGCCGGGCTGCGAGGACATCACCATGACAACAGAACACTCGACTCCGAAGAGTCTAACAATTGATCATGCATTACTCACCTAAATAAGATCACAACATATCTCCCTTCTCTCAACCACAAGAAGAAGAAGATTAAAGTTGAGAAGACTTTAGGATAAACAAAAGAAAGGACAGGAGGAAAATATCATCAAACACTAAACTTTCTTCAGCAATAGAAAAGGAAAAAAACACATACAGAAATAATAATAAAATGCAATAACATGTCTGAATTACGAATAGCATTGCAAAAACTGAATAATGAGACTGTGTCTGTATGCTAATAATAAAGATACAAGATATCAGTAAATTACCATAAATAAGATAGCGCAAGAAAAACGTACACAAAAGTCATAGTAGAAATAAGACCACTATTGTTTTTTTTTAAAAACATACGGTATTACCTTTTACATGTCATTCAGCTATTCCACTGATTGTGATACAAGTAAATGCAAAGCATGGTCATGTTCAATGCATGTAGTAAACACAGAGTGCCCACGGGTTTAACTCAAATCAACTTTCATAAGACATGAACCAACAAAATAAAATAAACAGGATCAGAAAGTGAGAAAAGTGCCCCTGAAGTACACCTAATGAGTAAGGATACCCATCAGTCACCTTCCGATACCGCCCTAGTCATCATCTGGGCTTCCTTGCACCCCTCTTGTCGTGAGTCATAAAATATGTAAATTAGGACTAGATGTATATGTCCAACATCCAATTATGAAACACGGGGTACATGTATTGTGACGGTATCAAATGATAGGTGAGGGATGAAAAAATTGCAGTGCGTAAGAGTGTGTGTGACAATCAGTGAATTAAAATTGTGTAACTGAGAGAAACACAAGTTTATTATTATCGCTCAGTTTATCCAAGACTAAAAACAGGGCAAAGAATTGTAGTTTCAACAGATATCTACCAATAAAGTTCGTATGGTCAACATGTTTCAGCAGAAAGATAGGACACCATTGTCCTCTGCCTTCTTCAATACCTTAATATATAATTGCTACTGCAATAAGTGAAAATAAACAGAAATTGATAAAATCAATAAACCATATCACCTGAGATCCTAGGTAACTGGTCACTCCTCATGTTCAATGCATCACAATACATATTATACATACTCCTACATTTATGAGTCCGAGTTCCATTTGTCATATTCTTTGTCTGGTAAGGCTAGACTATTGATAATGCGATTAGACCCCAAACTGTCACCATATGGTCCCACAACTCTCAGTCGTTCGTCCCTATGAGAGTCACTAAATAAGGGTGATCCTGCATTAACATGTAACCACTACATGCATCTTAATCCTCTCTCCTCATAGGTGATTTGTCATCCGAACAATATTTTGCTACCCTTTGAAGATTCCATCTCTCCCCATTGAACAACACCACATGCCACTGATGTACCTCCTTGACTTGGAAGGGATCACAGAATTTGCTCAAACCACTCCGGATAAGGCATGACCCAATCACCTTTGTGGATGTTCGAATGACTTTTATTCTCACCTGTAATACATGAGCGATCACTCTCATTCTTAGCTCTCTACCCTTTCCCACCAACCAACTCCCTTATCCAACAAGGTACTAGTTTGGTTACAACTTTTCTCTCCCTCATGGCATAAAAGGGCACTACACCATTGGTGACTGTTAGAAATGGGGATCTCTAGTTGGCACAGGTAGGTACCTTTGTCCAAGTATGGACCCTTGCTTCTAGTCAGGGTAAGGGGGATACACCCTCCAGATAACCCCTGCTCTCCCCCTTGGTAGCTTGGTGCTAGCAGACAGGCTTATCCCAAAGGCAATATGTTATGTATTTGTACTCAAAACACACAGTAATACAGTGATAACACCACAAATGGACACCACACCAGTTTAGAAAAAGAAAGTATGTCTAAACTCAGCAAGACCAAAACAACACAAAGCCAACATGAATGTTGTAAAATAGTACTTCAAACCAGTTACTTCCAAAATAAAGTTTGTAGAAAACATATAGCTCCACCTGGGGTTATTGCAACGTAGTGACAGCAATAAATCCAAAGTACTGCGCCAACTGTGAGGTGCGCTTCATCGGGCACAGAGTAACGCGGACCCCCAGACAAACACTACTTTTTGATAACGAAGTCTATTGCAATGTATGGATGGTGTAGTGGAGGTGAGGTGTCGGTGCCGAGGTTGAGGCCGGCTACCTAGCTGCCATGGGAGAGGTGAGGCGTCGAGTCCGCGAGGAGACAATGTGTCGACTTCAGGACAGGGGAAGTTAGTTGCATCGGCGGTGAGGCGTCGTTTCTGGTTAGGCGATGCGAAGTCAGCGAGGTTGTGGAATCACCCTCGGCGGTTATCTGCGCCACAATAAAAGGATGGAGTCAGTGTGAATGCTGGTTTCAGGAAATGCCGATAACTGCAGGCGTCGGAGCTGCGGTGCAGGCCAGGCGTTGTTTCGTGCACTTCACAAGAGGTGCCCTTGGCCTCAGGGCAGGTCGCAGCGTCACAGTGGCATCGCAGACGGCTTCAGAGATAGGCTTTCTTGCTTCTTTCAAATTCCTTCCAGCTCCCAACAGCAGGAACAACCTCCTGAGGCCCAAAACTGGATTAGGCACCTCCTGGCAGGTCAGAACTCTCAACAATAGAGTTCATGGGAGCTGGGGTTGAAGTTTTTGTGTCACTGAGACATCAAAACAGGAGGCCAGCACACACAGGCACTTGGAGATTCTTCTTCAAGCAGGTTCAAAGCGAAGCTTCCATCTTCTGTCTTTGTCCTTTCCTTGGCAGAAACAGCAAGTGCAGTCAAACTCCACACGGCACACAGCAAAATAGACAGTACGTCTCCTCACAGCTCTCCAGCTCTTCTCCTTGGCAAAGGTTCCTCTTGAGTACAGAAGTGATCTAAAGTTCTGTTGTTTAAGGTCCACTACTTATACCCCATTTTGTCTTTGTTCTTCATTAGGCAAGGGTCTCTGAACCCATTCCAAACCAGTTCTGTCCTCACTGGTGCAGTATGACCACAGGGGGTGGAGACAGCATTGCGCAAGGGAGACAGGCCCTATTCAGGTGCAAAGAAAACTTCTCCCACTACTCTAAATGCAGCCAAGGTTGATTCAGCTCAGCTCTGAGTCATCCCGGAAGGGCTGGGCACACCTCAACACCCCCAGTGGCTGTCTACAGTGACTGCACATCCCCAGCCCCTGTCACCCCAAATCCATACAGTCAATCCACAAACAGGCAGAGGCAATTCACACTCCCGAGCACACGCCGAGTATAAGTGAAGTTTCCCAATTTAAAGCAGTGTCAAAGTTTTAGCACAATAAAGAGAACACGATTCTTTTCTCTCTCTTCTTGGTCATTTTTAATAGCATAGATCTTCAAACAGCTTCCAACAGCCATCATGTGTTTCGTCTCAAACAGGGAGGTTATCCCGCGACTTTCTCAAGGCTCTGTCTCCCTAGTGAAAACCATCGATTTCTGGTGATACTTCCAACACACAAAGGGTTTCTGTTCAGGCAGCATCAAAGTTAAATTTCCTAACAGTATCCCGAGTTGTTCGGTATCCCCGTCTTCCAAAGGCTTGATTATAGTTCCTCCTGATATCAGACGCCGCCACTCGTGTGAAGCATGGTGTTGCCATACTCTGCTTCACACACATCCTAGAAAGGTTGTCCTCGATCATCCATTGCTAAAGGAAGGTACTTAAATATATATAGTCCCTCTTTTCTCAGGCTAGCAAACAGAATTGCTCTTTTCCGACTTGAACTAAAATTTTGTTCATCCAATGCCTCCAAATAATTGTCAAAGATATCCACCCACTCATCCCATTCAATGGATAAAGTGTCTGGTTGCGCTACAAAATGTGGTGGAGCTGAAACCACAGTGACACCCAAAGCTATGACATCCATGGTATTATGTAATCTTCACAGAGACACTGGAAATAAAATTCAAACTCTTGACAAAAGTTCAACAATGGACTTATAACATGCTTACCCAGTGTCCTACAACACTGCTTTGGATGGTTCTTCAATTCAACAAAATAAAACACAGCACCACACAATTCTGTGCACTTCCCCTTTAAACTTTCCCCTTCAGACTCGTGTGTACTTTTTTTTACTACACAAGGCGGTGAGGCCCCTTGAAGAGCCAATGCTCCTCCTTCAGTGGGTGTGTCACAGAAAAGCTGCCTTTGTTACCACACACACTGGTGAGGCTCCTAGAATAGCAGATGCCCCTCCCACAATGGGTGTGCCAGAGGAAGGATGTCTCCAACTCGGCTCTTCTCACATCAGTTGTGTCGTTGTCTTCACACAGCACCAAGGTAAGCACCAAACATCTTTGGTTGCTGTAGCGCACCAACTAGCTTCCACTTCTCCTGCACTTACTGGGCCTTTAAATCCAAACGCAGTGCGTAGGATCATGTAGCTCACACCCATTAGCAGTTGGGTCCTGACAGAACGCTCTTCACCTACCAGTGCACTCAGCAATTTTGCACAACATGCGGCCTGAGAAGTACGACATCTTGGGGTGGGGTGTCCCACGAGCCTGGCCGGAGTTAGCGGTCCAGTGTTTGGGTGGGAAAGCACATAAAAAGCAATGTGCTTCCGGGAGCGCAGCGGGCGTGCCGGTGGCGCGCCGAAAGTGCGCCTAAGGTAAGCCCGTCTGCGCCCGTACGCGGCGAGACGGGGCTGGGGGTGCGTCCTTATGCCCAATTCATCACATATTCTTCTGAGGATTTATTGGCAATTCAGGGGCGCTGGCCGTTGGCTGACTCTACCATCAACTACATTGCCTCCCTCGGTCTGTGTCCCCCTGCCTACTCCACAGTCCCCCTTTCTCCTCTCCCCCCCCTGCACCGCACGATTCAGTTGTCAAGCGACTCTAGCTCACCATCCCCCTGCCCTCTATCTATTATCTTACTTAATACTAGGTCGGCGGTTAGGCACTATCAGGAGCTGTTTGTTTTACTTGATACATATAAGCCCAACATGTTATTTTTAACCGAGACTTGGTTTTGCGAATCTTCCCTGCCCTCCCTCCTTGCTGCTCTCCCCCCCTCCTATGTTGCCCTCCGCGCAGACCGCCCGGCTGGCAAGGCAGGGGGCGGTGTGGCTCTCATTGCCCGGTCAGAATTAAATTTTCAACTTCTTCCCTCATCCCCCATCGTGTCCACTGATTATCTTGTTATTCGCTCACCCACTTTTTCCCCCCGCTCACTTGCTTATTGATGTATCGTCCACCTCAGTTTTTGCCCTTGTTTCTGCCAGCCCTCCAGGACCTCTTGGCCACCCTGGTGGTCAACCATGCCTCGGTCCTTGTGTTAGGGGACTTTAATTATTGGCCTACTGAGCCCCATGAGTGTACTTCCTCTAAACAGTTTTCAGAATCACTTCAGGCCTTGAACTTTGTCTCTCATGTGCAAGTCCCCACGCATATTCACGGACACGTGTTGGACCAGGTCTGGTCCCTCAACTGTTCTGTTTAATCGCTGTCTGTCTCCCCTTGTCCTTGGTCGGATCACTTCCTAATTATCTTTTCCCTTCACCTTAGCCCTGTAGGAAAAGTCCAGCTTGCCAAAAACATCTGGTCACGCAATTGGAGTCGTGTTGATCTCCCGTCACTATCATCCTCCCTCCTGAATTCCTCGCCCAACCTGGCTGGCTTGTCTTCATCATCTCAAGCCGCCTCCGTTAACATCTGGCTCGCCGGAGGTTGCGATTCGGTAGCTCCCCTACGGCGGATATCGGTCAGACGTCCCAATGAGGCCAACCGGTGGTTCAGTGAGGATTTAAAGGAGACAAAGCTGACCCTTCGGAGGTCTGAGAGGAAGTGGAGAAGGGACTACTGTCCCATACTGAAAATCCAATATACCACCCTTTTGGGAGAGTACAAGAGAGTTATACTTAGTGCAAAAACAGCTTATTTCTCCGCAAAAATTTTGGCTGCGGAGAATAAACCCAGGGAGATTTTCGCCACTGTCCACGACCTGGCTTTCTCGGACAGGGCTACCCTTAAACCCCCTCCCAGCCAGTTTTTATGTGACTCCCTGAATTCATATTTTTTGAATAAAATTAGTAATATTAAATCTAATATCCCCCCTCCCTCCCTTCCTTTGTTGATCCCCTTCCCCCGACTGCCCAGTCTTTTCTCACCTCGATTCCTCCTCTTACTGAATATGCGTTCCTGGCTATACTCCCCAAAGTCAAGTCAGGCTCTCCGGCTGACATCTGCCCGGCTCGCATTCTCAGACAGATTTACTCTGTTTGCACCCAGCCCCCTCTTACACTTTTGAACAGTTCCCTTGCCCAGGGGGTCGTGATTCCAGCTCTCAAATCCGCCACCATAGTGCCTATCCTTAAGAAGCCCGGGGCTGATCCTTCTGCCCCTGCCAATTACCGCCCCATCTCACTGTTGCCCTATTTGGGTAAAGTGCTAGAGCGCCACGTAACCGCGGTACTCAGCTCCTTTGTTGAGGAGAATGGGGGCCTAGCATCCCGTCAGGCAGGCTTCCGGCCTAGACACTCTACCGAGTCCGTAGTGGTGTCGGTCCTGGATAACCTCAGGGAGGGCATGGACCAAAACCAACATCAGGCCTTGGTGCTCCTCGATCTCTCCGCCGCTTTCGACACGGTGGACCATTCCATCTTGTTGTCACGTGTCGGAGCGGCGGGAGTCGGGGGCTCGGCCCTGGTCTGGCTTTCCTCCTTCCTGAGGGACCGCACCCAGGCGGTTCGGTTGGGGGATTTCTCGGCCGCCCCATTGAGGGTCACGTGTGGTGTTCCCCAGGGTTCTTCTCTTTCCCCTCTTCTGTTTAACCTCTATATCTATCCTTTGATTTTTGCTCTCCAGCAGCTGGAGGTCACCATTTATAACTATGCGGATGACCTCCAGCTCATCTTTAATCTATCTTCTTCTCCTCATTCTATTTCCAATTTCCAGTCTGTTATGATTTTTATCAGGGACTGGATGAATTTCAACCACCTGAAGCTGAACCCTGATAAGACCGACCTGGTTCTCACGGGTGGTTGTTCCAGTCCCTGGAACTCTTTGTTTTGGCCTTTTTCTTTTGGGCCCCCCCCCACTCCTTCTTCCTCAGTTAAGACTTTAGGTGTCAAACTTAATAATCATCTCACCCTTCACTCACAGATTAGTTCTGTTGTTTCTTCCTGCTTCCTCACCCTTCGTACTATCCGCACTGTCTCCCGCTTTTTTTCTCCCCTGGCACTTAAGCTGATCATGTCCGCCTTGGTGATACACCGGCTGGACTACGCGAATGCCCTCTACAACGGCATTCCGGCGTACAGTCTGCGGAAACTCCAGCTGGTCAAAACCAGGCGGCTCGATTAGTTTATGGCCTATCACGTTCCCACCACTCAACCCCTTTATTAAAGGCGCTTCACTGGCTGCCTGTCAGGGAGCGAGCCCTATTTAAAATAGGTTGTATGGTCTTCCAGGCACGACGGGGTTCGGCTCCCGCCTTCATCTCCTCCTTGATCAGGGAGTACACCCCCACCAGAGAGCTGCGCTCGTCGTCACAGTCACTCCTGCTGGTCCCTCGCTATAAGCGCAAAACGTGGGGAGGGGCCAATTTTTCTACCTTGGCACCCACCTTCTGGAACTCTCTCCCCGACCATCTAAGATCGGCCACGCATTATCTTCCCTTCCGGAAAGACCTTAAAACTTTTCTTTTTAAACAGGCTTTCTCTCTGTAAAACTGCTTCCACTTTCTTAAGTTTGTGGTTGTCATCTTTTTCCTCTGGTACCCTCCCTTCACAGCGCCAAGAAACCGCCAGGTGAATGTTGCGCTTTATAAATATTTTAAAATCAAAATCAAAGGTGGTAACAAGCAGTACACTGCATTTCGCCCAGCGCGGTTACGCACCCCAGTGGTCCGCTTCACCAACAGTCATTTGTCTCTTGCAGTATGCGCACACACACTTATCTGAAGGCTCCCATGGCACATAGGTCTATAAACACGTTTCAAGAGCTTGACACCCGCTTGGCTAGAAGATCGTCAACAAAAATATATGGGAATGACACCCGGCAACGTCTTCAATAGCTCTCTTGAGTCTAATGCTAGTACAGATCTTCAATATGCGATGCTCCTCTTCAACAAACAGTGGCAACTGCTACAGAAGCCAGACGGCGAGGACATCACCACGACAACAGAACACTCGACTCTGAAGAGTCTAACAATTGATAACTTATTACTCACCTAAACAAGATCCCAACAATCCTTTAATTGCACAGATCTCCCAATAGGGGCCAGATGTACGCCCGTTTTTAGTTTAATTTAGGAAAATTGGGCCATTTGCACCCGGTTGTAGCATGTAGAAACCCTGTTTGCGATTCAGTAACCTATTACCGAATTGCAAATAGGGTTTGCGAGCTGCTATTAGGAAGAGGCGTGTTAAGGGTGTCTCTTCCTAACAGCGAGTTGCACCGGTATGTAGGAATGTTTTGTGACTGGGAATGCAGTCGCAAAACATTAGCAGTTACCACCAACTTCAAGTTGGTTTCCAATTCACAAATGGGAAGGGGTTCCCAAGGGACCCCTTCCCCTTTCTGAATGTGGGCACCAACATTTTTTAAGAGCAGGCAGTGGTCCCACGGACCCTGGCCTACTCTTAAAAATGAAAAGATAGCTTTGCAATTTTATTTTCTGACATGCAGGCTGCATTACAAAAAAATAAATTACTTTATTTAAAAGGAAATCACAGACATGGTGGTCTGCTGACTGCAGCAGGCCACCATCCCTGTGAGTGCAGGCCATTTCTACTGGGAATCGCAAACTGTGTCTAAGGGCCATATGTATCAACAAACTATTTTGCGATTCCTAAATAGCGATTTTTAAGGAATCGCTATTTAGGAATTGCAAAATGGTATGTATGAAGAAAATCGCTATTTTTTAGCGATTCCTTAATCTTCCTTATTTGCAAATTCGCATTTTGCGAATTCGCAATTAAGGAATAATTTCCAATGCACTCCTATGGGCCAGGAGGCCCATAGGAATGATTGCGAAATAATTCTCAAATTGCGAATTCGCAATTTTCTGATCACAATTTGAGAATTATTCCAAGGGTGCAGGGGTGTCTCAAAGACACCCTGCTGCACCCCTGAAATTTACATGTGTGTGCATGTGGCGCACATACATGCCCTATGGGCATGTGTGTGCATCACATGCCACATTCAAAAATGCCAAATTAGGCATTTTTTGAAGAATTCGCAAGTTACCATCAACTACAAGTTGGTGGTAATTTGCGAATTCTTAACCATAATTCGCAACCCAAAAATGGTACATACATAGCATTTAAGGAATCGCAAAATTGCGATTCCTTAAATGCTATGGCAAAATAAGGAATCGCAAATCTTTGCTATTCCTTATTTTGCGAATGTTACATACATACCAAAACATGCAAAAAGGCCGTTTGCGATTCGCAAACGGCTTGATACATATGGCCCTAAGACACAATGCAGAAACCGCAAACTGACTTTTATGTATATCTGGCCCTGGATGTGCTTTAACTCATTGAGCATTCTCACTAACAGAACACATCTAAAGAGGTTTGCAGCACAGACTGTAGCAGCAGAGAGGTAACAGGAGGATAGAATAGGAAATGACATTTCAAGCACATGAACAGCTGCAAGAGGCTACCAAAACACATATATATTTTAAGCACCGTCCAAAAATTGTTCAGAGGCTTCTTTCACATTGAAATGCTGGACCTACCTGAACTTCTTGAAATGCATTCAACTGGATGTATAATTTTTAGGGTTGCAGATGGAACCTGATTACTTTTTGCATGAAGAATCTTTTACTCATTTTTTGAAAGGAGTCAAACTGAAATCTCGGAAAGGGGGAGAAAGGGCTAATGAGGTGGAGGGCGTCTCAGTAAGAAACCTGCTAATTTAGAGTGAAAAAGATGTAATTTGGGCTTCTGGCACACTTACCTCAAGCTGAGCCTGGTGCTGCCTAACTGTTGATACATGAAATGATTGAAGAAATAAAAAAAGAAAATGAAGTCTTTTTATCTTTATTACGAATCCAGCACATGGATTGCAGAACTAACCATAAATGGTAAATTTCAGTAGTTTTGGTTTATACGAATAACTTCACTTTAACTGTGCTATCTTTCTATCTATCTATCCATCTATCTATCTATCTATCTATCTATCTATCTATCTATCTATCTATCTATCTATCTATCTATCTATCTATCTATCTATCTATCTATCTATCTATCTATCTATCTATCTATCTATCTATCTATCTATCTATCTATCTATCTATCTATCTATCTGTCTGTCTGTCTGTCTGTCTGTCTGTCTGTCTGTCTGTCTGTCTGTCTGTCTGTCTGTCTGTTTGTCTGTCTGTCTATCACTGATGAATCTATACAAAACTTTCAAAAAAATGTTCATCCACCTCAGCTCTATCCTTAAAAAGTTTTGGGGTGATTCATTAAGCAGCTGGGGCTGAAAAAAAGGGGATCATAAAACGTTGTTTTCATATGTTAACTCTCTTAGGAAAATTTGCGAAGAGATACAGAAAAAACATCTGAATGGTATTATATAAATGTTTGCAGAAAGTTACGCAGAACGCGTGCTTTGAATATTTGGGTGTAAATCTGTTTAGTTGTTTTAGAGACATTTGCATTTAAATAGGTGCTTGTCTGGGCTTGAAAGGGTTAAAAAACCAATATATCTGGCCGGTAGGTTACGTTGGAGTTCTTTGGGAATCTGGCTGTGCCATTAATTCAAAATATACAGCAATCTAATTGCCTATGTGAGTTTTTTTCCTGTTGTTCATTTCAGTCCAGATGATGTGCTCCTGGTTCTGCAGGGCCGGGTGATCTGATTGGCTGGTCATAAATTGAACAGAAATGTTGTGACCACACTTACAGGACACAGGGACTCGTTCTGCATGTCCTGGTGACGAATAAAAAAATCATTTAAGGGTGAAGGTAGGGATACCCTGACCCTTTGGCACTTCAGAAGGGGTGGGGACCAGAGGAACCCAGCCAAGGGCCAAAAATAAAAATATATTAAAAAAAACTACCTATTACATGCCAAAAGGCCATGTGTGGCAAAGGTTGGCCATTGGTGGGGGGCTGGCCTTTGCTGAGGATTGGGTGCAGGGCCTGGTCAGAGGCCTAGCCCCTTGGCCAACCTACCACTACTCATGGGCAAAAAGCTGTGCTCAGCAAGGGAGTTTGGTGAATATGATAAAAAAACAGAAATTCACTGAAAAAACCAAAGTTTGAAGTGATGTTGCAGTTAGTATGATAATAAGAGCTTGATTTATGTTACAAAAGTCCTAGAGATTCACCGAAAATAACACAAAGGTTAAAGGGATAGGTAGGTATGGTAATAAGATCTTACATTCAGTTAAAATAACTTCAGAAATTCACTGGAAAAAAGTTTTTAAAAGTGAAGTTATAGCTAAGAAAGGTAAGAAAGTGTTAACTTGTGTTAATAAAAATCTCAGAAATTCACTGAAATGAACAACGGTTAATGTAACATTATTGTTATGTGTTGAAATAAATAATACAAAAATTTATGTTTAAAAAACAAAATCAAATGAATTTGACCAGATATACTTTATTTAGCTAACTATTGCTTACTACGTATGCCCTCACACAGTACATCACTGTTAGAAATTGGGTCTATAGTTGGCAGAAGTTTTCACCCTGTCCGAGTAGGGACCACAATCCTAGTCAGGGTAAGCTAGATCCACCTTTTAAATTAACCAGTGCTCAGTCTCTGGTAGCTTGGAACAGTGAAAATACCACAAAAAGACTCCACATAGGTTTAGGATAATAGAGAATAGCTATCAAGACCAAAATGCCAAAAATCCAATCAGTAAAAGTCCAGATATGGATTTTTAAAGAATAAATGCCAAAAAACAGTGCTTTGAAGTCAATAGCGCTAAAAGGACACTTGAGAGCTCGAGGAACCGGGGTGAATCCTCAGTTGAGGATGACAGCGGTGGAGGACAAGCTGGCTACGATTCTCAATCAGGTCCCACTGAAAAAGTATCTTGGATAGAGAAAAGCGTCGATGCTAAGGGCACGATGTGTTGATCATTTCCATGCAGTTGGGTTGCTGCGTCATTGTGCTCCATTGAGATGCAGGCAATGCGTCATCATCAAACTGCACGGAGTCAACGTCGGCCCATGCAGGCTGTAGAACCGCTGTTGCCGAGTAGACCCTGCGTCGAAGTACAACGCATCGGTTCCGACTGGTGTAAAGGCGCTGAGGTGCCAGTTTTGTATCAAAACGGCAGCAGAGCCCACATCTGAGGCTCCGTACTGGAAGGGGTACCTCAGGCAAGTGAATGACTCATAGATGGCAGAGTTTAGAAGCACCAGCAGAACTGCAGGAAGCCTTTTGTGACCCTGAGACTTCAGAAAACAGGAGGTAAGCTAGCAAGCCTTTGGAGTCATTCTGGACTCCAGGTAGGTGGGTCCAGTCCTTGTCCTCAGCAGGGCAGAGATCAGCAGGCAGCAGAGCAGCTCTGCAAAGCACAAAAGCAGTTCCTCAGAGCAGTCAGTCCAGGCAAAATGGCAAGACTTACAGCACAGCTGTCTTTATTCCAGCAGAGTTCTTCCCAGGTCCAGTAGTGTACTGACTTGGTAGGGTCAGAACCCCAGTACCTATAGCAAAGTGTCCCTTTGAAGTGGGGGGTGAATTCAAAGCAGCTCCTTGAAGAGCACAAGCCCCCTTTCAACCCAGCTCTGTCAGGCTATGGAGGGTCATCAGCCCTTTGTGTGAGACAGAGGACACTATCTATTTAGATGCAAGTGTTTGCTCCCACTCTTCTTTCCTTTTCAGAAAGGCTATCAAAATGCAGATGAATGCAGATGAGTCGTCTGTCACATCCACCTTTTCAGTGTTTTGTGGCTGTCTAGAGGTAATGCACAAAGTGTAGTTGTCACCCATACCGGCGTGTATTTGAGACAGCCTGCAGGTACACAGAGGAAAGTTAAGAGTAGAAAAATATCTACTTTCTAAAAGTGGAATTTCTAAAATAGTAATGTGAAATCCAACTTTTCCACTAAAGACATTTTCTCATTACCATTTCAAACATATGAAACATGATTTAGCCACTTGTTTCTAATCAGGATTTTCAGCTTAAAAGAGTTTTAAGAAATTCCTAATGCTAGCCTATGTGAGGAGTGGGCCTCACAGTAGTGAAAAATGAATTTGGCTGTTTGTCATTACCAGGACATGTAAAACTTAAAAGTACATGTCCTACATTTTACTTACACAGCACCCTGCCCTTTGGACTACCTAGGGCCTACCTTAGGGGTGACCTATGTATATTAAAAGTGGATATTAAGGCTTGGCAAGGGGTTTTAAATGCCAGATTGAAGTGCCACTAACATTGCGCACACAGGCTTTGTAACGGCAGCTCTGAGACAAGTTTGAAAGGCTACTTGTGTGGGTGGCACAACCAGTGCTGCAGGCCCATTAGTAGCATTTAGACTACAGGCCCAGGTGAAGGAAGCTGGCTCTCTATATAGTGTACTAAAACGAAGTTCACAGTGCAGAGAGCCCAGTGGATCCTCAATTGATATACAGAGGTAAAAGCAGATAATTCTAACGCTCGTTTTGTGGTAGTGTGGGCGAGCAGTTAGGCTTATCAGAGGGTAGTGCTAAGCATTTGTTCCAGTCATGGAGGCAATAAATGAGACACACAGTCAGGAATGAATCCCAGACCAATTTACAAAACTAGTGTCAATTGTATGCAATTTTTAAGTCCAAACACTTCGATCTACAGTAAGTACTTTCGGAGGTATGAATTTTCACATTTCGGAAAATATACAATTTTAATGCGTAGTTATGCACCAATGAAGTCAATGGGAAAAAGTATTAAAATGCATAGAAAATCAGGCTATGCTTTCACACAGTTCACCTTTTTGTTGTAGGTCTATAACTGGACCAGGTCCAATGTTCCAGCAGCAGAAGTTCAGGAGCATCCCGGAATCAGCCGGGAGAAGCATGCTGAAGGTGATGGTAGCTGGTGCGCAACAACGAAGGGGGCCACTTGAAAACACACTGCACAGGAGGACTTAAAAGTGGACCGAGGGGGTCTCCTTCAAGGGAAGAGGTTGCAAGGGCCTCATGGTCATGGGAGCGAGGCGGTTTCATCTTTACTAGGGCTGGTGTGGCTGTGTGCAGAATAGGTAGGTCAGCCGGACGTTGTGTTTTTGAGAGGTCCTCGCGGTCAGGAGCAGTCATTTTTGAGGGGCGATTCCGGGATTCATGGGCTACTCTGGAAGTGGATCTTAGATGTCTTGTTGTCCCTCTGTGGGTGCTTGCTTCTGGTGTTGTGGGAGTCCAGAGTAAACTCTTCTTCTCGCGTTTTGCAGGTAGGGTCCAAGTACACTGGGTATAGGTATGGTGCAGCTCTAGTAGCTCCTGGTGCCTCCAGACTTGGCGGAGAGGCAGATATGACCCTCCAGATCTGTTGTACAGATTTTGCTGTATGTGCTGCTTCAGAATCGCCGGGGAACAGCGAGTTGACAAACTGGACTTCTCTGGATAGTTTCCTGCGTGTTGCAGGGTAATGAGGCCTTCACTCCAAGGGAGGTTCTCGGTTCTATTTCAAAGTCTGGAGAGATTCTGGGGTTCTTGGAGTCTTCACAGGGTCAGGACAACAGCGATGGTAGAAGTCCTAGAGGCACCAGGCAGGGTTTGGCACCAATTTTCTTCTGCTGCAGGACTTCAGTACTTGTGCAGCCGGTCTTCTTTGTCCTTTTCTTCTTCTTGTCCATTGAAACTAAGTTCCAGGTCTAGGGATGCCACTTAAATACTGAATTTAGGGGTGTAATAGGGGGAGACAGGTAGTAGCCAATGTGGGAAGAGGCCCTACCCTGATAGGTTGGTTCCCCACCATAGCAAGATGGTGGATTTTCAGGAGAGACGTTCACATTGCCTGCCCCACCGCAGGGGTGATGCTGGCTAAGTATGGACCCTCTTTCTTATCTAACTAATTTTCCCACCTGTCCTCCTGCCAAATGTCCGGGGAAGCCTGGGCTGCACTTCAAAGGTGGCACCATCGCTGAAGCTTCCCGCTCTGGAAAGCCATTTTGACCTAGCAGAGGTTTGAAGCACCTCTGTCCATAGCAGGCTTTGTTTCTGGCCTCTGAGAGAGCACAGACTGTCCCCCCCATGAGGGCAGAAACATGCCTGGTGATGGGAGGCTGCTATGACTAGTCAGCGACCACATCACATAGGTTTTCAGAAGGGTCTCCTGTGTGCACTTCTTAATAAATCTCTCACTGGCATCAGTGAGGATTTATTAAGACAAGATGTTTGGTACCTTTCTTAGGGTACAGTGAACCCATCATGGAACTAGGAAACTAGCAATGACAAGTGCCCAGCCCATGTACTCTTTCATAGCTTCCATATGCACTTACAATATCCAAGAAGGGTTCAGATATTGCAGGGTCATATCTGCTCATGCAGATAGGTCCACACAAGTGATATAGTGCACCCTGCCTTTGGGCTGTAAGGCCTGCAGGAGGGGTGACTTACCTATATATTGTGCAGTAAGTTTCCTGGGGCCAGTTAACTTGCTATTAACTAGGTGTTGGTGCAGCTCTGGAAAACAAATATCTAGCATGTGCTCCTTCAAAATTAAGTTGCACGGTTCTGCATAGTCATCGATCTTGCTGCACCTCACCCAACCATTAAGTGCCTTGCTGACATAATCCAAGAACTCCACCCATGTTTGTGAAGAGATCTTGTGGCTGCCCCTGAATCTGTGCCTATACTTCTTAGGAGTCAGTCCAAACTTACTGACTAGGATGGCGTTCATTGCAGTGTAGCATCTCTGGTCTTCTACCTCTAGTGTAAGGAGTGTGTCCTTCCCAACTGTGGGCATGTACCTCCACAAACTACCACCTCAGAACTCCTCTGGGACCTTGTACACTCTCAGAGCCACTTCCTAGGCTGCAACCCATTTGTCTGTGTCATCCTCCACCACATAACTTGGCACCACAATTTTTGGGATCCTGACTGTGGGCACTGTACATATCCTGCCACCATTGCTGTTGCTGGATACCTCTCCTAGGGCTCTGATGTCCAGCTCTCTCATGCTGAGCTAATGTTTTTTTTCTTTTTTCCATGGCCTGAATTTTCTCTTCAAGAGCCAGCTCCTTCTCCAGTTACACAAGGGCCTGCTCTTTGTCTCATTTTACAAGATCCAATTTGAGTTTCCTTTCCTCCCTCCTGTCTGGCAGCTTCTCTTGGAACAGGTTCCTTGATGACACACTGCTGCTTAATCTGCTTTGTACTTCCAGTCCTGGGAGGATGTTACAAGCCACATCAGCAGTCTGAAAGACAAGGACTCCATCCTGGTCCTTCTTCAATCCTTCCTCATCAGACTCTGACCCCTCCCTCTCAGCCACCTCTCCTTCTGGGTTGGCTCTTGCCCATGCTCTTAAAGCTATCTGAAGCTCTGCCTTCTTAGTACTTCCCTTATGGAACACACTTCTCTTCTGGCAGAACACCTCAAGCTGGGCCACAGTGTATGCCTGCAGGTTGGCCAGCTCAAATTCCATATTGGCAGGTAGGACCACAGACATTGTGAGTAAATGAGTATGGAGCAAAACGTCTTTTGGAAAAATCAAATCAGGGAGAATTGAAAAAGATTAGAATTGAACACTAAATTATTGTATGGTATTGCACAAACACAAGTACTATCCTCACTGTTGGTCACTAGTGTTAGAAATTGGGTCTGTAGTTGGCAGAAGTGTGCACCCTGTCCAAGCAGGGACCACAATACTAGTCATAGTTAGCTAGATCATCACTTTAAATTAACCTGTGCTCATCCTCTGGTAAATTGGCACAGAACAAGCAGGCTTAATTTACGAAACAATGTGTAAAGTATCTATGCAACACACACACACAGTAGCACAATGAATACACCACAAAAAGACTCCACGCATGTTTAGAAAAATAGAGAATATTTATCTGAGTATAACATGGCCAAAACAAAAGAAAATCCAATCAGTAGCAGTTGAAATATGAATTTTTAATGAAAATATGCTAAAACAGTGCTTTGAAGTCAATAGTTTTTGGACTTGGCCCTTTTTTGCAGGTTCATCCCTGAACTTTTTGCCTTCCTCCTGTATTTTGTCTGACCTGTTGTTGGCTGTTTTATGACTCTGGGCACTTTACCACTGCTGATCAGTGTTAAAGTGCATATGCTCTCCCTATTGTAAAGTATTGTATTAGAATAGTGAATCCATGATTGGTTCATTTGGTTTACTGTGAGACCCAAGTACAGTGCACTGCGTGTGCCCAGGGCTTGTAAATCAAATGCTGCTGGTGGGCTTGCAGCACTGGTTGTGCCACCCACAGAAGCAGCCTGTAAAGTGTGTCTCAAATCTGCCATTGCAGAGCCTTTGTGCAGTCTGGTATTACCATGTCGACTGGCAAGTGCACTCACTTGCCAGCCCCTACGCCTTCCCTTTTCTGCATATTAGTCACCCCTACGGTAGGCCCAAGGGCAGGGTTCATTGTAGGTAAAATGTAGGATATGCCCTGATGTGTGTGACATGTCCTGATAGTGAATTACAGCCATTTTCGTTTTTCACTTTTGCAAGACAAACTTTCCCCGTAGGCCAGAATGGGCAGTTTTATTATAACATCTCATAATCCTAACTGACTCAGGGAACTAGGTAGAAGTGTGTGTTTAGTATGCCTGAACTCAGAATGATCAAATACATCCTTTAGTGAAGTTGGTTTTAACATTCTGTGTTTGAAAATACCACTTTTAGAAAGTAGGTATTTTCTTGCCTAACTATCCAAGCCAGCCTCTGCTAGGTTGTGTATTCCTTGTCTGGAGTTTTAGTGACAGGGGCAGGGGGATTCCAGGAGACAGGGTGAGTCAGCACATGGCTGAATAGACCCATCTGCTTGTAGAGTGAGGGGAGGGGAGCACCTGGGATCTGAATAGGGCTGTGTCTGCCTTCCACAATGCTGGCTCCACCTCCTGTGTTGCGTCTGATGACCCTGGTCCACACTGTCAAAGAAAAGAAGGAGTCTTGTCAACAAAGTGCTCCAGGACTGACCAGAACTGGTTTGGGCTAGGTATAGATACTCTCTGCCTTCAGAGAACAAAGAGAATAGGTGTATAAAAGGGGGGACTCAGACCCCAGAAGATCACGTTTGGGAAACAAGAAGAAACCTTTGCTGAGGAAAGGAACCAGAGGAACTGAGGAAGAGACTATCCTTAAGCTCAGTTCTGTCTGGGGGTTTGGCCTGCAGTGGTTGCATGACTGCCAAAGAAAGGAGAAAGGACTTTGTGCTACTTTTATTCAACTTGTAAAGGATCTACATGGGCTTGAGATAGAGCTTGCCTCCTGCTGAAGTTTCAGGGACAACAGACTTCACCCACCAGCTCCCCAAGAGTTCTTTGGAAGTGCCTGCTGTTGTGTTGGGCTTTCTGAGGGCCTGCGTGTCGCAAGGAGCTGGAAGCGCAACCCACGAAGAAGAAGCGTGTCGCAGCTGCAGCCGCTGTTGTCGTATCACTGAAGAAGGGTGTCGCCGCTGCCACTTTCACTCGTAGAAGTGCCTCGCATCTCCGGAGAAGATTGTCGCCATCGCATCAGATGCAGTTGCATCATCGGAAAGCGTGTCACCGCCGCAGCTGCTTTCGTCGCATCACTGAAGAAGGATGTCCCCGCTGCAGCTGTCGCATTGCATCACCGAAGCGTCTCACATCACTGGAGAAGAGTTTCGCCGTCGCATCAGACGCCATCGCATCACCGGAAAAGCCTGTCGCAGGGCATGTTGTGGCTCAGAAGAATTGTTGAGTCCCCGCACAGCCGTCAGGCGTGCATGCATCGTGTCACATCAAGGAGAAGACGCCATTGTGTGTCATTTTTATTTTATTTATTTATTTTATTTGTATATTTTGTAAACGCGCAGCTGCCCCAACGGGGCGTCCCGGCGCTAATGAATCTGGAAGCATTGGGCAGATATAAGACAGATTATAGATCAAAAAGATGGGTTTTGAGGGCCTTACGGAATAGAGATTCAGATGGACATGCTCGGAGGGACAAAGGGAGCTTATTCGATTGCTGAGAAGCAGAAACTTAAAAAGTTTTTCCTCCCTTTCGGGTTCTCTTAAACCTAGGAGTGACTAGGAGAAACTGGGAGTTTGAGCGCAATGACCTGGCATTATGATAGGGACGTAAGCAGGTTTTAAGATAGGCCGAGCCTTTGCCCTGCGTAGCCCTGTAGGCCAATGTCATGGCTTTAAATTGACATCTTTTACTTACTGGCAGCCAGTGCAATTTACGGAGATGCGGGGTAATATGATGTCTGGGAGGAATACCCTCCATCAAACGAGCTGCCGCATTCTGCACCATCTGAAGTCTGTTACACAGACCGGCCGTAATGCCTACATACAGTGCGTTGGCGTAATCGAGATGGGAGGTTATCAGGCGTGAACCACTGTTTTTTGACAGTCAGTGGGCAGATAGGTAATGAGTCTTTTTATTCCGATCTTTGCAAAACAGGATCCTGCTACCGTTTGCACCTGGTCTTCAAAGGTAAGCTGGTTAACCCAGCGAATTCCGAGGTTCCGTACTGAGTTTTTTGGTACGGGGGCTTGACTCAAGTCGTCCGGCCACCGCAAATTGGGTGACAATGGGGATGGTATGTTAAAAAACAGAGCCTCCGTTTTCCCCGCATTTAGCTTAAGGGAATTAGAGTCCATCCATCTTGATATGTTCCTACGGCATGTTTTCATAAGATCGAAAGCCTTGGCAGTGGGCTCTTCGAAGGTGAAAAGGAGCTGGATATCATCTGCATAGGAAGTGGTTTTAACTGCAGCCTGAGCAATCATTTCAGCCAACGGGGTGAAATAGACATCAAAGAGGAGCGGGCACAAGGAGGAGCACTGAGGAACTCCCCACTTAAGTGGTCTGCCAAGGGATGTGCAAGAGGGAGTATAAACCTGCTGAGTGCGTTCTGATAAAAAAGAGGCGATCCACTTCAGCACAGTACCCCCTATTCCCAGAGTAGCCAGTCTTTTCAGAAGGATTTTATGAGAGACGGTGTCGAATGCTGCTAAAAGATCAAGCAGCACCAACACCGCCCTCGATCCCTGATCCAGTGTCCATCTCACAGAGTTGGCCATTTCAATCAGTGCCGACTCTGTGCTGTGACCCGACCGGAAACCGTGCTGAGTCTCATGCAGAGTATAATTGGCTTCTATATAATTGGCAAGTTGGGAATGAGCCAATTTTTCCAAGACCTTAGCCGGAGCAGGTAGAAGGGAAATCGGTCTATAATTACTTGGATTGTCCGGGTCTGCATTAGGTTTCTTAAGAATAGGTATCAGGGAGGCATGTTTGCATTTGTCAGGGAACTTTCCCGTTTTCAAGGAATCATTCCAGATGGAATTGAGGAAGGGATTAAGAAGTGTTGCTAGAGCCTTATATTGCTTAGCTGGCCAAAGATCATTAGGTGATCTGGATTTACATTTCTGTAATTCAGCAAGAGTAACTTCTTCTGATACGACTTCGAACTCTAAAAGGACGGGAGATAACACGGTCAAAGTATCTTCTTCCTCCCTCTGTTTGGGACTGCTGGTAGTGGGGAAGGAGGCATATATAGTTTCTATTTTTTCCTCAAAATAATCAGAGGGTTTATTACAGAAAGACTGAGTGGCTGGCAGACTCCTATTCATTGCTTGAGGGTCCGTGAAAGATCTAACAATATTAAAGATCTCTCTAGCACCATTATTGGCTTTATTAATTCTATTGGTCAGGTAGTCCCTTTTGTGTACCACAATTGATCTGCAATACTCCTTTAAGGCAGCTTTATAAATGGATTTGCTCCCAATTGAGTACTTTTGCCTCCAGGTTCGTTTGAGGGCTTCGCACGATGCTTTTTCCCGACGAAGGGCATCAGAATACCATGGGGCTGATGGTTCTGACCTATAGTTTTTAATAGGCTTCAGTGGGGCAAGTGATTCCATTGCCTGGCCTAACCAGTTATCTAGATTGGTAATACGAGAATTCAAATCTGGTGCCGGATGGGGCTGCGAGAATTTTAAATGTTTTTGGAGCGATTCCAGAGTAATGCGACTCCAATTTCTACCTGAGGTCTTAGGAATTATGGTAGGCCTATCTGATTGAGGTAGCTCGATCGTGAAGGAGATGAGAAAGTGGTCTGACCAAATCACCAGCGTGGAGTTGGTGACCAGGGTATTAGTAAGATTAGTACAAATTAGGTCAAGAGTGTGCCCTTCTTTGTGCGTGGGCCACTCCACCAATTAATTCAGACTACATGCGGCGAGTGTCGATAGAAAACATTTGCTGTGAGAACTAGTCTTGTCATCCACATGCAGATTGAAATCTCCTAAGGCTGTAAAATTAGCATAACGGGTACTGGCCTGAAAAATGTAATCCGCCAGGGCTGGCAGATGAGTAATACTGGAACCAGGAGGGCGATAGATCAAGAGCCCTGAGCAAGAGATGGATGCGGATAGCTTAATACCAAAAAGCAGTCCCTCAATGTTGTCAATTTGCTCATACAAGGGGATTATAACTGGCCAGTCAGATTTATGAATGAGTGCTACCCCGCCTCCCTGTTTGCCGTTAGATAGATTGGCACAGATGATGTTATAGCCATGCACTGGATCTTCATCGCATCACGGCGCTGCTGGTCACATCTCCATGGAAGCGCAGTAAGAAACCGACGCATCAACTCCCCACGCCGAGAAGAACAAACGCATCCCCTACGCATCAGTAGGGACCCGACGCATCACCGTTCTTGCATGTAAGGAACCGACGCATCACCTTCCCTGCAACACTTTTGTTGTATAGCATTACACATCCAAAGGTACATTGAACTTAAAGGGTTGCATTCACCATCTAAGGAGATCTAAGATATTTCTAACATTTTTAAAGTACAGTATTGTGGATTTTTGTCGTTTGTGGTCTTGTGTTAAGTCTATATAAAAATACTTATTTTTATACTACAAGTTGTGTGGTGTCCATCTGTAGTGTTGTCACTTGGTTACTGGATGTGTTCACAAATGCTTTACAGACTGCCTCTGAGATAAGCATGTCTGCTCGTGCCAAGCTACCAAGGGGGTGAGCAGGAGTTATTTTAGGAGTGTACCCCCTTACCCTGACTAGACGCAAGGGTCCCTATTTGGTTAAAGGTCCCCAAAGCTAACAATAGTGCTAAAAGGTTACAAGAGTTCATGAAGGACCGTGGTAAATCCAAAGTTTAGGCTGGAGGGCAGGCCGGCTACATGACTCCTGCAGGTCCTCCTGTAAAAGTACCTTGGATGGAGCAAAGAGTTGCTGATGAGGGCATGATGTGTTTATCTTTTCCACGCAGTCGGGTAGCTGCATTGTCATCGAGCTCCGATGAGATGCAGGCAATGCGTCACCGTCGAGCCACACAGAGAATCGCCATCTGGCTGTGCAGGCTGTAGAACCACTGTCGTCAAACAGCCTCAGCGTCGGTCTTGAGGGCGATACCTTAGTTCCAACCAGTGCAAAGTTAACGAAGCATCGATTTTGTAGAAAAACAGCTGCAGAAGCCACTTCTGAGGCTCAGGACTGGAGGGGGTACCTCAGGCGAGGGGAGGACTTGGAGATGACAGACTCCAGCAACACCAGCAGATTTGCAACAAGTCTTTTGTGTCCCTGAGATTTCAGAATACAGGAGGTATTTCAGAAAGGCCTTGGAGTCATTCTGGGTTCAAGTGCAGCTCAGCAAAGCAGAGAAGCAGTTCCTCAGAATAGTCGGTCCAGGTAAAGGGGCAATCCTTACAGCACAGAAGTCTTTTCTCCAGGAGAGTTCTTCCCAGGTCCAATAGTGTACTGACTTGACAGGATCAGAGCCCCAGCACTTCAAAGCAGCTCTTTGAAGTGCACAGGTTCCCTTTCATCCCAGCCCTGTCTGCCAGGCTATCTATGGGGGGCAATCAGCCCTTTGTGTGGGACACAGGACACGGCCTATTCAGATGTAAGGTTCACTCACACTCCCCTGTCCTGCCCATGAAGGCTATCAGAATGCAGATGAATGCAGACCCTCTGTCACACCCACTCCTCCCATGTTTTGTGGCTGTCTAGAGGGAATGCACAAAGTGTATCTGTCACCCAGCTCAGATGTGTATTGGAGAAAAGCTGCTGAGAGATATATTTGAAATGGAGATGGTGCTTGCCAAAGCTAGAGGCCCACGCTCTTGGTTAAAATTCAAGCGAGTGTGGTCTTGTATTCAGTGGGAATAATGTTTCTGCTTATACAAACACATTTATTTGTATGTTTACTTTTGATTGTGTATTGTAAGCTTTTGTCCCATGTGCTCTTTCAAACTTATGTTGGATTGCGTTAATTGTAATTACTTAGGTACTTGTTTGTGATGTAGTGAATTATACTATGGCTAATAAAAAAAAGAGACACATAGAGAAAAGTTAAGAGCATTTCTAAAATAATAATGTCAAATTCAACTTTACCATTAAAGATGATTTATCATTACCATTCCAAACATATGAAACATGATTTAGCTACTCCTTTCTAATTGGTAATTACAGCTTAAAAGTTTTTTTAAGAAATCCTCAATGCTTGCTTAAGAAATGAGTATGCCTCACAGTGTGGAGAAGTGTGGCTCACTGGTTAGAGGAGGCAGACCTGGAATCAGAGGTCAACCCGGGACCAGGGTTCAATTCCCAGCTCAGCGGGGTCTTGAGTCTTAAAATGTCCATGGACTCGACAATTCTCACTCCGGTGCCTACTCGATTCACGGGTTCACACTCTGTGACTCTGGGCAATAGCTTACTTAATCTCCACAACGGTCCCTCACGGCGGGGTGCCTGGCTTTCACCTTGCGGATACCCTGCCGGGTTATCTCACAGGGGAATACCAGGACGGGTTCCCTAAGCAAGCACATAGAAACTGCTTGGTTATTTGTGCTATATAAATTCCTGTATGCCCCCCGAGTAGTGAAAAACTAAATTGACTGTTTAACAGTACCAAGACAAGTAAAAAGTACATGTCCTACCTTTTACTTGCATGGCACCCTGCCCGTAGGACTATCTAGGGCCTACCTTAGGGGTGACCTATGTGTAATGAAAGGATAGTTTAATGCTTGGCAAGAGATTTTAAATGCCAAGAGAAAGGGGCAGTAAACCTACACACACAGGTCCTGCAATGGCAGGCCTGAGACAGGTTTGAAAGGTTATTTGTGTGGGTGGCACAACCAGTGGTGTAGGCTGACTAGTAGCATTTAGATTACAGGCCCTGGGTATATGGTATACCACTTTACAAGGGACTTACATGCAAACAAAATATGCCAATCAGGTATACACCAATGTTATCATGTTTAGGGGAGAAGCACATGCACTTTTGCACTGGGAAGCAGCGGTAAAGTGTCGAGAGTCCTAAGGCCAACACAAAGATACAGCAAAAAGTAAAGGTAAGCAGGCAAAAGGTTTGGAGAAGACCACCCTAAGGATGACAGGTCTAACAATCATTAATGACATACAAAATGTCATCATTGATGACATCTCTGATGATATATCAAATGACATCGCTGATCACATCATCCAAAGGATATTACAGTTTGCTATAAGCTTTTAGTGCTGGAAGATATTCAGTAAGGTACACGAAGACTCAATTTTCCATAACCTATGTAGTACTAATAGGCATAACTATACACAATGTACAAAACATTACTGGTTTTGAGGTGTGTAAGAAATGTATTGGCTTTGCAGACCTTAATGAGATCAACAACTAATTATGCTGGGTCTGGTTGCCTAGTAAACTAATGCATCCACAGTAGGGGCCTGCGTTGGCTTCATGGTCACAGGTTCAAATCCCAGTGGGTCCACTCAGCCTTCCATCCTTCTCAGGTCAATAAAATGAGAACCATTGAGTTGGGTAACAATAAACATCTGTTATTCAGGGCCAAGATTCCTTGGGTGAATGAGCACTTTACAAATACATATGTTATGTTCTGTTAACAACTAATTAAACCTTGAAACGGTTCAAAATAGTGTTTGATTATTATTTACCTTATTGAGATGTGCCTCTTAAGTACCTCATCTGACATAGAATTTCAAGTGAATAGCTTCACGTATATACATTAACCAATGATAAGGCATGCACCACCAGTACTTATAGACAACCTCTGTAGTATGTAAAAGTACTCCAAACATATTCTTCAAATAAGCAGAATGGTGTAAACTATTTTAACAACGCTTACAATCACTTGAAAGCCTTGTCACATATAGGCTATATGTTCTACAACAATGTATAATGTCTCAAAATGTCCACAGAATGTAAGATCTTATTACCATACCTAACTATAATGTCAGTTTACCCTTATATATATATTCGTCTGCTCTTGGGTCGCACTCAGTGCGAGCTATGCTTTTCGTTTTTGATTCAGCCGGTTATCATATCACCTACATGGCGTCCAAGCTCTTCTCCCGAGACGGGAATTGTTCTGCCAGGGTAGGTCTAACTCCCCAAGCCTGGCCCTACCCCCTGCATGTCAGCAGTGCTCTGCTGCCCTCCAGGGACCTAGTATGCCACCTACGGCCCAATCTTCCTGAAGCCCCCAAAGTCCCATAAATGGGCAGGTGACATGTGCCTTACTTTATAATATCCGGTCACTACACAAAAACACCTTGCACATTCATAACATACAGGGGGGACAAGGGCGGCATATTTTTCCAGACAGAAATATGGATGTCTGACAGTTCAGCGCTGTCCATCTCAGCCAGTTACTCCATGATACACCTTGACAGACTGGGGAGAAAAGGGGGTGGGATTGCTATTATTTACAAACACTCTCTTAACTGTGCCAAATTTGACACAAAGGAGCTTCTTGGGGCAGAATCTATGGGTTTCTGCACTACCCTCTCTGTAAACCAAATCTTGGCTAACATGTTGATATTCCACCCCTGTGCATGCCATGGAATTCCTGTCTTCCGTTGATGAGCTACATGTTAAATTATTTCAATTTAAAATACTGAGGTACCCAACATACATGTGGACCAACACAGTGATCCACATGGCCAACTCCTTTTGATAAATATGTCATCACAGGATGTGCAGCAGTTCGTGACCGAGAAACAACCTAGACGCCATCTTTTCCAATAGCCCAATCTCAGCACTTTACAGTAAATTCCTTGTGTGGTCTTACCACGCCCTCATCTACTTGCACTAGACATCAGGACATGGCCCCCGCGAACTCACTCGGTATCCCGCCTAAATTGGGCCATTCTCTCTCTCTCTCTCGGAGTTCAGCCTCACCTTGTACGAGCATACTCCTCGCGAGTAGGTAGGTACATTGAGGTCGATGCTCGATCGGTCAACACCTGGCTTATACAGGCGGCCAACTGCACTGCACCCATTAAACCGAGAGATGTCATTCCCTCAACAAAACGATAGTCAGCCTTTGATTCAAGAATGAGCTTAAGGAGCTCAGAAAGTATTGCAGGAAACTAAAAAGGAGCTGGTAACGTCTATACCTTCCTAAAGACAAATCTATATATAAGAAGGTTTTGAATTCCAATCACCAATCAATCAAAAAAGCACAATCTGACTTTTTCATAGCTCAGATTGACACCTCTCACAACAAACCTGCTGAGGTATTCAAAATCATAAAAAAGTTTACCTACCCAGATGCCCTGCTGCAGCCTTTAACACCCTCTCTCATACTCTGCACACAACTCTTCAATTTCTCTGATTCTAAAATCAATGTGGACTCCTTATACCCCACGAACGCCGTCTCTATGGGTATCAGTGACCCCAACACTCGGCTGGAGGCTATATCATCCTTTTGCTGTCAATTGCTGTAGGAATTTGCCAAATCTTGTTCAAGGAGTCTGCTCATGCTCTGTAAATCGGGTTCACTTAGCCCATTTCTCTCCCGATGTTCTTGTCTCCAACAGCACCGCTATTACCCCCCCCCCTCTAAATCAGCTCTTAAATCAGTTCTTATGGCTGACCACAGTAGCCATCGGCTGGAAACAAGCCAAACTGATTCCCCTCTTAAAAAATCCGCCAGCAGACAAATTCAACCTCGCTAATTTCAACCTATCTCTATGCTGGCAGTTTATTCCAAGATACTGGAGAAGCTTATAAACAAACAGCTCTCTGCCTTCTTAGAGCAGAACAAGTTATTTTACTCCTCCCTGTTGGACTTTCTTCCAAGCTTCAGCACTGAGACCACAATGCTGGAGGTGGCTGATACGATCAGGCGAACAGTGTCAGGGTAAGCAGATGGCACTGATTCTCCTTGATGGATCTGTGGCTTTTGACATGGTCTCCCAATCGACAGTCCTGCAGCACACCTGTGCCATAGGCGTTTGTGGTTCAGCCTTAGTGTGGCTCCGCTCCCTTCTGACAGACAGATCTCAATGAGTTTGGATGGCCCCATTTGCCTTGAAAACAAAACCCTTTGGCTTTTGGGTTCCTCAGGGGGCCCCAAATTATTCAATGTGTATTGAACTGGCAACCTTGATAGTAAAATCATTTGGAGTGCAAATAGCACCTGTGCTAATAATACAAAAATACTCCTCATCCTGGAGAGAAATGCACCAAAAACACTGTGTAATTACAAGGCATGCATGGCCGCTGTGTTCCAATGGATGTGAGACAGCTGCCTTCAATGCAACACCAGCAAGACAGAAATCCTGCTCTTTGGGATTCCACTATTCAGCTGGGACAATGGCCATTGGCCAAATGATGTCCCGCCGCCACCTGCCCCGGTGGTGCGTAATCTGGGGGTGGATTCTATAGCACTGCTTCCTTTGCCCCCCAGGTCGAAGAAGTAGTAGGTACCTCTTTTGATTTGCTAAATATGGTAAAAAAGTTCCTTTACCTTCCCCCCCTTCTGTAGCAAAAAAACAATGATCACTTCAAGGTTGGACTATGCCAACTCTGTATTTGGACTACCTCCTGAAAAGATTATAGCTGGCTTTTGCTGCAACTCCCTAGGAGAGTTCAAATCCAACCTTTCCTCAAAGAACTGCACTGGCTGTCTATGAAGGATCATGTGCGGTTCAAAGGTCTGGTTCTGACATACAGAGCTTTCTACCACAAAGGCCCTTAGTACCTGTCCAACAGTTTTACCCCTTACCAACTGACCAGGTCACTCAGATGTTCCAGCTCCTTGCTGGTGATAATTTCTTGATTCAGAAGGAAAAAGTAGGATGGCAGCTTTTACTCCTATCTGGCCACTAGGGCCTGGAATGCTCTCCAAAAACAGTTCCGCACCACCATGGACATCCAAGGATCATATTAACATGCTTAGCGATAATTATATTATCGCAGGCTATCTCTAGAATTTATCGCCCTGGTAGCGCGTTATTCACAACGCGTTACTACAGGGCGATAAAAATTCCAGAGATAGCGAGGTTATCGCCCTTTTGCAGGGAACAACCCTGATTTTCCAGCGATGTTCCCTGCAAAACGGCGCTAACCTTGCGTATACGACCTACAGGGTCGTATCAGCATAATCCACTCCAATGTTGGGTATAGGTTTGTCTGCATTTTAGCAGACGTTAGGTTTGGAGAAAACAGCTGTTTTCTCCAAAAACTAACGTGTGCTAAAATGCTCGGGCAGCCTTGTAAATATCGCGATGTGATCATCAGCGATATTTGCAAGGTTGTCCATCCGGGGTATGCTCAGTGACGCCCACTTTGTATCTCATTAGAGGTGGAAAGGGAGGTGTTGGGAAAAACGGGTGCTAATATGCGATTATGCATGTTAGCACCCTCTTGTAAATCGGGTGATAGTTTTATCTCCGCTTTTTGGCTTTTTAAGCCAAAAAAGCGGAGATAAAGCCCTTGTAAATATGCCCCCAGATCTTTAAGCGATTCTTCAATACTTTGCTCTTCGGGTCTTCTTTCTAGGGCTCATTGGTAGTATGTGATCAGGGTATACTGCTAACTGCTGGGACACTCACTGATTAGTTGTTTTGCTCTACAAAACCCAAATAATAATAAAAATGCACCCACACACACACACATATATATATATACATATATATATATATATTACCTACTGGCGGTCGCCAGTAGGTATATATAGTTAGGATTTTTTCTCTATGGGTTTTTTGAAAATTCTATGTCTAATAACTTTGGCGTTTGTGGACGGAATTGGCTGAAATTTTCAGGAAAATGGCACATTTTGTTTCTGAGCAGCCCTCGAAAATTTGGGGGGGGGTTCGTCAAGGGGGGGCTGAGAAAAAAGGGGGGTCCCAAAACGTGTTTTTAACATTGAGTTTTCCATAGGGCGGTTGGCCTCACTTTTAGCCCGAACGGCTGAATGGATTTGCACGAAACTTGGCAAAATTGTAGGGACTGGTAGCCCGATGTGCCTTTTGTAGGTCTCAATATATGTGCTCCAGTGGATTTTGAGAAATTAACGTTTAAAAAAAGATATATATCTGTAACAGCGGACCGGGCAGCGCTCCAGGACGCGTACTTTTCGCGCAACGGAGCTTTGTGAAGCGAAGCTGATTGGTTCTCCGGCGTCTGTCAACATTCCAAACAGTCCGTAGCGGCCGCCATCTTGTCTCTCGGTAGGATCGAGAGACAAGAGGAGGCCAAAGCGAAGGGGCAAATGACCATAAGGGGGAATAGTAGATCCTCGCTGACCCCCTACGTTTGATGTGGAGGTTTTAAAAGGGCCCCGCGGGGCAAAAAAAAAAAAAAATAATAATAATCGAACGGCTGAATGGATTTGCACGAAACTTGGCAAAATTGTAGGGACTGGTAGCCCGATGTGCCTTTGCTAGGTCTCAATATATGTGCTTCAGTGGATTTTGAGAAATTAACGTTCAAAAAAAGATATATATCTGTAACAGCGCACCGCTTCGCGTACTTTTCGCGTTACGGAGCTTTGCGAAGCGAAGCTGATTGGTTCTCCGGCGTCTGTAAACATTCCAAACAGTCCGTAGCGGCCGCCATCTTGTCTCTCGGTAGGATCGAGAGACAAGAGGAGGCCAAAGCGAAGGGGCAAATGACCATAAGGGGGAATAGTAGATCCTCGCTGACCACCTACGTTTGATGTGGAGGTTTTAAAAGGGCCCCGCGGGGCAAAAAAAAAAATAATAATAATAATCGAACGGCTGAATGGATTTGCACGAAACTTGGCAAAATATTAGGGACTGGTAGCCCGATGTGCCTTTGCTAGGTCTCAATATATGTGCTCCAGTGGATTTTGAGAAAATAACGTTCAAAAAAAGATATATATCTGTAACAGCGCTCCGCTTCGCGTACTTTTTGCGTTACGGAGCTTTGCGAAGCTGATTGGTTCTCCGGCGTCTGTCAACATTCCAAACAGTCCGTAGCGGCCGCCATCTTGTCTCTCGGTAGGATTGAGAGACAAGAGGAGGCCAAAGCGAAGGGGGAAATGACCATAAGGGGGCATAGTAGATCCTTCCTGACCTCTTAGGTTTGATGTACCATTTTGCCAAGTTTGGTGTAATTCCGTTCAGCCATTCAGGCTGTAGACGTATGTAAATGTCCTATGGAAAATTGCATGGGGAAAACACATTTGAAAGTGTTGAAATTTAGAACCAATTAAAATGTTACTTTGGTTTTGTATTTGTGTGTGATGAAAGTTAATTGGTTATGTATATATTTCAAATGAGAGGAAACCACAGCCATTTTGTGATACTACTGTCTGAGGTACATTTGTGAGGAATTTTTGGTGGTGAATTTCTGGTGTTTGATTTACACAGTACTAACACTTCTCCTACTTTTAAAAAGGTGAGTTGTTAATTTGTAAGGGGAACTATGTTGTACACTTGAAGATAATTTGAAAAATGTTTTCTGTTATTTATTTGCAGTCCTTCTGTTATACTAAATACTTGATAAAGTTAGTTTTATATTATGTATTACTAAAAACGATAAATGAAAGTGATTATTTTTTTCTGCAATTTACAGCAAGCAATTTCAAAATAAAATGGCTCACAATGAAGAGACCGTGGCAATTTCTTTTGAATTGTCCACTACATTGATTGAAATTGAGAGCACCAATAATGAAATATTGTCACAAGGAGGACATGACTTGTATGATTCCATTAGATTGATTGAAATGGACAGCACCAAGAATGAAATATTGTCACAAGGAGATGACTTGAATGATTCCACTACATTGATTGAAATTGAGAGCACCAATAATGAAATATTGTCACAAGGAGGAGATGACTTGTATGATTCCATTAGATTGATTGAAATGGACAGCACCAATAATGAAATATTGTCACAAGGAGGAGATGACTTGAATGATTCCACTACATTGATTGAAATTGAGAGCACCAATAATGAAATATTGTCACGAGGAGATGACTTGAATGATTCCACTACATTGATTGAAATTGACAGCACCAATAATGAAATATTGTCACAAGGAGGAGATGACTTGAATGATTTCTTTGATCAATCTCTTGATGGCGAATTTATCGAGTGTTTGGAGACCATAGAGTTACAAGAATCATCATTGGAGACTTTTCATGAGGACATTGCTGATGAGGACATGTTACTAGTTCTTTCAAATTTAGAAAATTCTGAAGAATAAATTTATATTTAGAAATCAAAAATTGTTTGAGACATTATTCATTTTTATTTTTAATTTATGAGGTTGTAGCGAAGTGATTGTAGTATAAAATGAGACTTATAGTATAGAGTGCAACATTTTTATGTTACATGGTAAGTTTACTCATATTTACTTCCCTTCTGCCACTATATTATCTCCAATGTGTATTTGACATCTCTTCTTCATCTCCGGCCTCCTTTCTCTCACTGTGTGTCTCCGATGCATCTTATCGCTGATATTTTGTGTAATTACAGAAGAGAGTAAAATAAAATAGTTCGGAACGTGAAAAGGGGGCAAAGTAGAGTACTCCTCACCCCCTAGGCCTTTTTAGGCGGTCCCAAAAGGATCAGTTTCTGCTTTCCTGAGAGATTATGGTATGAGTTCCATATACCACAATAACTTGCATTACAACATGCAAGATATCTATCTCCTATTACCAACTTTTGGAGATATTCGCGCTAAGCGCGAATATCTCCAAAAAGTAACACCTGCCCTGAGCAGTTCTTAGCCATGTTATCCAATGGGAGGTGGATAACATGGCTAAGAGCATTAGCTCGGTAATGCATGAATATCGCTGAGTTTTTAGCGATATTCATGCATTGCGGCCGTTTATTATCGCATTTGCGATAAACCTTGATAATAGCAAGGTTTATCTTCGATAATTTCTGACGATGCTTAGTGGTAAAAAATTCGTTGGTAAGCATCGTTAGCGATAAATATCGCTTAACTTTGGTAATATGCCCCAACGTCTGTTAACGTTCGATTCGAAGGAAATGAGGAAGTGTTGAAAAACATTGTCTGCGCCATCTTGCCTTTTTTGAAATGCCACACTTTTGTCGTGCACGGCAGCCATTTTAGATGTCTTGACCAGACCCACTCTCTGCACGCTGTCGATTCGTAGCATGGCTCCTCACCCACGCAAGCATCTTCCCCAGGCACTGTTCACCACCGCTCTCTGTCTTATGCATGGGCAATAAACCTTCCCCCATCTGCGCTGCTCTTCCCTGAGAATCACACTCTGTGCCCGCCCGACACCTCCCTTTCGCCCTATTCACTACCGCACCCTCTGACACTCCTCTTCCTCTGTGTCCGATTGTCCAGGCTATCAGCTAGCCCTGCAGATGTAGTTTATGGCCCCAGCTGTAAAGAATCACCCCTCTTCAAAGGAGTTATAGTAGATCAAGGCCCACACCCGATGAGATCCGTCACACCACACGTGTTCCTACTATTTGAAAACCATCCTGTATTGTGATTGGGGAGGGGACCGAGCCTGAAGCGGAAGATTCCAGGAATGACTCTTTGTACATCAAAGTTTTTACAATTATGTGTCACATTAAAAATATATAGCACTCCAACAAAGTAGTAGGAATATAAAACTTTAATAACATATAAATATATACAACAAAACAAAAACAGTAAAAACATTTAAACAACGAAGAGACCGTGGCAATTTCTTTTGAATTATCCAATAGATTTATTGAAATTGACAGCACCAATAATGAAATATTCTTGTCAGTAGCGGTCTGTTGTGCGAATAGTTCCAAGGCAGCAGAACGCGCTGAAATCTAGATGGCACGAAGGTGATGTCTAGTAAGTTGCCGCCCAGCAAATAACGGCGTGGGGCGCCGCGGGGTGAGTGAGTCCAGTAGGCACCACAGCTATTCTTACCGGCATTGCAGAATTACTGCTGGGGACAATGCCTGTGCTGTAGCAGGGTCACAGCAGAAACAAAAAGGATTCTGTTGAAGATGTTGTTGGTTTTCAATTTGAAAACAGTTCTGGTGTCAACTGCTATGCTAATGTAGTGGTTAATGTTTTGTTTTCTCTAGAAAATGTAAAAGAGGGGGAGGCAGTCCAAAGTTCCGTTAAAAGGGCAAAGGAAAGGATCGGTGGTTTGAACTATCAGTCAAAAAGGGGAGGGGGTGCAATAATTTTTCCTACCGGGTCACACTGTGCTTTCACCGGAAGTGAGGTCTGCAGGATTCTAGTAATTCAAAGTGAGGCTGGCGCCAGCATGGGAGCGCCGACGTCCCGCGGATACAGTTTCGTCACTCCACGGGCGATCATGGCAGTCATTCCCCATCGGGGGTCGGAGACTCCCGCGGCTCCTCTAGAATCTTCAAGGTCGTGGAGGACTACGGTGGTGGAGTCAACCAGTGACCGGGCCATTTCTTTATGCTGGGCCCGCTCTTGCCAGGTCGACCGCCATTTTGAGAGTTCGGCAGCTACCGGCGATCGCGGGGTCACATGAGCGGACGGGCTCCACCCTGCCGGGCGAGACGTTGCAGCATGGCCACAGTGGAAGAACCCTTTTCCGGGCGCCTGGAGCGCTGAGGGTGCAGCTGGGAAGCCTCCACCTGGGGAGGCGGGAGAGGCCTGTTCGCACCGTCTCTCCCTCCCAGTGCACCCCACGGCGTCTCGCTTGAGATTTGTTATGGCCGGACCAGGCGATGAGGACGAGGGGGGGGGGGTCGGAGGCATGTGCAAGACATCCCCCCCCAGTGTTGTCGCAGCCATTATTCAAGAAAGAAGAAGTGTCCCGTCCGTCTTCGGGCCGGGCTTCCGGTAGATGTCAGCCGGACGCCCCTGGCTCTGGCCCCATGAACGGGTTTCTTGGTTTATCGGCTGCAGCCGGATCCCGTCGGCCTCGGCCCCCCGACCGTTGGTGGCCGGACCGGAAGAGCATGTGGCGGGACTACCTGCAACTCTCAAGGGCCACCGCGGCCGGACTGGGAGAGAGAGGGGAGGGTCGAGGAGACATTCCCCCCCCCTGCAACTGTTCAGCGTTGTAAAGGCAATCCCCTGGCCGGGTCCCGCTGGCCTCGGCCTCTCCTCCGGCTACACCCTACGTTAGGATCTCCTGGCCGAGGCGTGGCAGCAGGACCTGCCTTATATGGGCTGCTCCCGGCTGGGCGTAGTCGGAACCCTGCCCCACCTTGGAAGTTTCCAGAGTGGGGGCGGATGTTCTACTGACTTGCATTTTCCCTAGTCTATCGATTTTTTTGGCGTGGCAGGCGGTGGGACAGCGAGGGGTGATTTGGTTTCTCTTACTGTTTTTCTGGTCTCTCACCACTGGCATATTTTAACGTTTTCTTGTTTCTAGGACATTAATAGGTTTTATCATTACGTTATGTTATCGTTTCTTTGTTCGTTGTTTAATAAAAGTTCATGTTCATCAGTGGCCTACTGATTTTCGTTTTCCTATTCTTTTCTTTCCAGGTTGTTTCATGCTAAAGTTTCTGTTAACAGGATACAGTGATCACTTCGTTATTATTGCATATGTCCTTTTCACTAGGGGTGCTCTCTGGTCGGGCCAGATGACGTATCTCTAGTAAATGGTCCGGGTGAAACAGGTGCATCAATCAGTGGGGAGTAGATAGGCATGACAGATTACAACGGGGGAGAAAGGTCCGCATTACGTACCCTTTCACTACTTGCAAAGATTTTCCTACGTTTATTTGCAAACAGGGAATACCTCCAAAAAGAGCTAATTCCCAAACAGTCAATGTTAGGACAATCAATCAATCAATGAGGAATGAAATAGGTACGACGTGTTAAAGGCTTGCGTTACCTACCCTTCAGTATCTGCAAAGGGAGAGAGAATATTCCTATTCTTCCTCGTTTGCAGGCAGAGAAGATCCTTAAGAGAATTAACTTCGAACAATTCAATGCTCGATTCAAACAATCAACAAGGGGTACTGTGAACACAAATGAACGCCGCTTATGTACATACGCATTGCTATTTTCAACAGGTTGTTCCTAATGTTTCTATTTTAGCGAGGTCAAAAAGAGATCCCATTAGTGGCCTACTGATTTTGCTCGATTCCTTTTGTTTTTTTACACGATTTTTCGCTATCTGCAAAGACTAAACAGAGTATTGCGACTCTGTGCTTGTTTGTAAATAGAGAATGAACCAAAGAGAACAATCAATCAAATGGAGAGAGAAGCAGGCACGACGGATTACAAAGGGGGCAAAGGGCTGCGTTAACTACCCTTCACTATCTGCAAAGAGAGAGTACTCCTAATAGAAATGAGGGGTGGGGGGCAGCATTCAAAGCAGATCAGTGTGCATAAACACGAAAATGTTTTTACTTACCACGTACTTGACATTCGACAGCTTATGATATTTGCTATTAAAAAACCATTGAAATTCACTGAAAAAACCATAGGTTATAGACCATATATAGTTAGGAATTAGCATTTACAAAACCTTGAAAATTCACTGAAAAAACCATAGGTTATACACCATATATAGTTAGGAATTAGCATTTAAAAAACCTTATTTTACTCACACAAAACCATTGAAATTCCATATATAGTTAGTTGCACTAACTATATATCGCGCACCCGCAATCCACTGCTGATCATGTCACATATTACATCATTCATGACATGGTCAGTGACATCACTGATGACATCTCAAATGACATCACTGATGAGATCACTGATGACATCTCATTTGACATCAATGACGACATCACTGATGATATCATTCATGTGACAATACAATGCATCTCCTCACGTTTTAATATAACCTCTGTTTCACCCAGTGTTAAATACAGAGTATAATTTTTGAAACCATTGACACACCAATACTAGTTACTACATACGTACTCACTGATTCCTACGTCTACACACACATTCACTCATTCACCCATACAATCATTCATACATACAATCACTCATCTTTACAACACTATCATATGCACTCATACACCTATACAGACACTCACACTCTGCCACTCATCCATGGAGTTACTCACACACCTAGTCAGTCCTGTAAAGAATCAATCACACTTCCATTTTCTTGTCTATACAGTTAAACATAGAGCACCTTACATTTTCAAACATATACTAACACATACTTACTTTCTTATACAATCATTGATACAAGTACACATTGATCTGCACAGAGTCACACACCTCCCAGCCAGCCACACACACACTCAGTCTCCTATACAAATACTTGGACAATCAATCAATAACCCATATAGTTAATCATATAGCTACTGATCAACACATGCAGCAGTTTACAGAACAACAGACATAATGATGCACAAATTAAGACAGTTTAGTCACTAACCCATGCACTCAGTGAGACACATTTAATCACTCACTCATACATTC